>NC_042623.1:140574851-141261037 GCF_901001135.1 Rhinatrema bivittatum
TCCTAATAGCAGCTTAATATGTAAAAATTAAAAAAAATATCTTGACTAGTAGACTAAGGGCATGTACCAGAAAGTAAGGCAGAAAGAACTTGAATGACTGCAACTTAGAGTACCTTGACCATATGCACATTTCTCGTGTACCTATCCTGTAAACTTGACTGTATGTTCATCAATACCAGTTTGAGAAGCTATGAAGTAGAATATTCCATTCAGTCTTCTTTCTGAAGTTTCATGGTATAGTTTTCTTTCTTATAAATGGCATCTGATGTTATTTTGTATTCACCTGATAAAGGGATTATAGCTTTTAAAAGATAGTTTCAAATATATTCAGGGCTTTTTTTAGGTTGGTATGTGCCTGTACTTAGTGGCATATTATCTGCCAGCTGTCATGCTGTCTCAATGTGCCTTCCACTTGTGTCCTGTTGAAATCATGCTATGTGGACCCAAGAAGACAAAGACTTCATTCTCTACAGTCTGGAACCAGCAGTGCCTCAGAACTGGCCAATACTCCTTCCTCCTTCCTGCTCAACGAGTGCAGAGCCTCTAACCCTGTCCCAGCCGAGCCTCCTACTGACAGATTTGATGCTTCTTCTTTTCCGCAGTCTATGCACTTCAGGGATAATGTCTGCAGATGGGTTAATATTGCACATAGCTTGACAGGAATGAATTTCAGTCGTAAAACAGGGCATGCTGAATATGATCTCAGTCTCTTAAATCCACTGCTGATGCCCTTCTTAATACTTGTGTAACAATTTGTTGGGGAGGTTTAGGTACCGGAGCACACAAACTTATTTGTACTCTTTGGGACATGCATCTGGCCAGCTCTCCTCCCATACATGACTCTCTATCTCAAAGGTGGATCATTTCTCTGGGGAAAGCGCTCGCTTATGGCCCAGGCGATGGTGTGTTTCTCCCTGTGTGTTGTTAGATGCTGCATTTCAAGGGGTGAGGACAAGGCACTGAATGTTAAATTAAATATTTACTGATTCTTTAACAATTCAATTAAAGTCCATATATTCGTAAAGATGAAACTACATCTGACTTGATGTATAGAGGTAATTTTCTTCTTCTGGGTAGGTGTCCTTTATCTCAGGTATCTGGATAAAACTTTCCATGGTGATTTAAAGTGCACAAAGCTTTCCCAGTGGGCCAAATGGGAATCCTATTGAAGGGGTCCCCTCAAACATGAAAAGTCTTACCTGACTCCAGATTATTCAGTCATCCAGCCTGTCCTAGTCCCATAGGGTGGAGAATCTCCAGAGAACTTGGTCCTTATTTCTTGGTCTTGGTGCCTGTGACTTCTTTTGCAGGAACAAACTTTAGGAATTGGGAACCAGGGTAACCCAGCCTTAGAACCCTTATGGGGAAGGGTGGGTCAAAAACGCTCCACAGAACAATATCTAGACACTTACGTGCCACAAAAGTCTATCTGTGACTGCTGATGTACTGTCACTGATGCTTGCCCATCTAAGGAGTAGATCAGGGCTCACAGGTCATCAGCCCTTGTCCTTTGTGTCTGGTTGGAACCTTCTCCAAAGGGTGCAAGGTTTAAGCAGTCATCCCTTCTGGAAAAACAGGATACATTTTTGCCATCAAAAATCTTGCACAGTAGATACTGTCATTGATGCTTGCCTCATCTAGGGAGTAGAGTGAGGCTCACAAGTCTTCAGCCTTTTATGAGAGTTCCCAAAGTGAATCTGGCAAAAAAAAAACTATCTCACTGTAAAAAAAAAAAAATATGAGGGAGATCCTCTAACTGGGAGTGCATAGTGAGAAATCTCCTCCAGACTAAATTTCCTGATGAGGCAGGGAGACCTCATCAGGGAGTATAAAAACTGCATCCTCACTGCTCTGAAATTAAGTGAAACTGACCCCACTGAATATTAAACTAGGTTCACTACATAAGATGAGGCAACCAATCCAAACCCTCCAGGTCAAGAGAGGCTGGAAGGCTCACAAGGATGTATTCTGTCTAAGTAGGGACCTAAGGCCATCTAGTGGCTGAGCCAATGGGGCAAAGAGAGATTCCTTCTGAAGTTCAATAGGATGTTGAGGTTAATATTCAAAAGCATTTAGCAGGATAACTCACAAGTTATCCAGCTGAATGGCAACTTTTCAATATTGAGTTATTTATCTGACAAAATTGTAAATGGATAAGTCATTAGCCAGATAAAAAAGCAATATGGGGGAATTCCCAAGTAGAGTAAAGTTATCTAGTTAATGCCCTAATGTGAATGACCATCTTATCATGAATGTTAGGGCCCTAAAGCACACAATAACGTTATAATGCATGCGATAAATGCCACATTGCGAAATGCGTATGTAAATTTAAAATTTGTAGTCGAGTGGGTGGAGTTTGAGTGGAGTAAATGGAAATGAGGGCTTGTTAATGTTGCGTGTAATAAAGTAATGCACAGCAATGCAGGTTTTAACGCTGGAAATAACTACACCTTTTTTCTGTGCATTACGCCTGAAATGGGATTTATCGCAAATCACAATTTGGGGGAGGGGAGAGAAAGAGAGAGAGACTCTGTGGAGGGTCAATTATAAATGAACTTTTTATACCACTGTAAGAGAGGTGGGGTTTGTGGGTGGGCTGGGCTTTGGAGGGCAGTTTTACATGCACAGTCATATGTATGAACAGCACAGTTACCATTTGTGAAGATTTAATGTGATTCAGAGGGATGAAAGGTAAAAGAAAAGCAGATTTTTCACCTTACTCTCTACCTACCTTGATTGCAGCTAGGTCGAGAGAGCATCAAGCTAGGTAGAGAACATGGTACAAATCTACTTTTCTTTTACCTTTCATCCCTCCAAATCACATTAAATCTTCAGAATTGGTAACTGTGCTGTTCATACGTATGACTGTTTATGTAAAATTGCCCCCCTAAGCTCACCCCACCCCACAAACATCCTGAGTTACTAATGGCCCCCCTCTTACAGTGGTATAAATAGTTAACTTTCTTGAGCACCTCTACAGAGGTGTTCTCTCGCTCTCTCTAGCAGCCATTCACAATAAAATCCTTTACAGCTGCAATAAATAACTGTGTGCAATATGAAAATAACATACATTGCAATAATGTGTTGCAGCAATGCGGTATCAGGAAAATTATCCTAACCTCACCTTTTTTTTTTTTTTTTTAATTGCAGATGCTATTTTTGCTATATTTATAGCAAACTGATGAATCTAGGTCCAACTTAGCTGATTTTTAACTGCAACCAACTAAGGGCTTGATTCATCATAGACACAGAATGGGAGAAAAGTCTTAGTGAATCAGGCTGTAAATTAGTTGGATAACTTTAGACCAGCTTCAGAATAGGTCTAAAGTTATTCGGCTTTATGTGGCCGGACACTTCAAAATATACAGTATTTGGTTAAGTGGCACTCAATCTTTAAAAGAGAAAGCTTGAATGAAGACCTTTTGGACAGATTCCCACCTCCCCCCATAAATTTCAAATGCCCTTGCTGGCAAGAACTGCCCCTAACTTATCTAATAAAAAATATAAAAAATAAAGTGAGACTCAGTGCTGGCCCTCCTCCACTTCCCATTTCCTCCATGGCAAATGGAATTAAGGCCTCCTCTCCCCCAAGCATCTCATTTCAACCTTAACCCTCCTGCCCACCCAGTACCTGCCAGAACATCGGGGGCCTCTATTTGCAGTGCCAGAATCGAGAATGTTTCAATCCCGAGTGCTTCCAGTATTGCTCTAGCAGCAACGCTGGAAGCATAAGCTATCAGCATTACTGTTCAGCAGCTAATTTCTAGTCCTTTATTCTGTTCATGCTCTGCATGTGTGACTGAAGTGATTCTGTTAGTATGAAGTTTTTGTTAGGGCTCTATAGCAGTCCAGCTTGTTCTGTTTGCCCAGAAAGAGGTGTGGTGTTATTACGTGTGTTTTAGTGGATCCTTGGGTGCTGTGGAGATGACCGCGCCCACAGGGAGGAGCCCTGTGAGGAGCCACAGCACTGGGTTAGACTCTTATACACAAAACATCAGAATTGAACTCTTTTATTATACAGCTTGAAGTAGCCACCAGGTGGCAGTGGTGAGTTGTAGTCTCCGAGACCTTGGCAGAGGGAGCCCTTCTCTCCTAGATGACATCAGGAGATTCTGCAGCAAGGAGTTACTGTGGATGAGACAGATGAGAGATTAGAGTACTAACTTGGTGTTAACTGTTATGGATGCGATTCCACCAGATAGTTGTCGTAGGTACAGGCACGGAGAGCAGGCCCTCGACGAGCGAATACCTGTTCCCTGAATGGCACCTGAATATAGAACAGAGGGCCCCTGAAGAGCGGGTACCCAAGTTAGTAGTAAAACCCTGAAGGGAAGAAGGAAAGCTTCCTGCAGGCAGCAGAGAAGCGGCAGAGTAACGCAGACAGTAACAGTTTGAGCCTGTTCAAGCCTTTGCCAACTCAATGAGCTAGCAATCTTGAGAAGTAGATATACCCGGAATGGCGTGACGTCAGATGAGGGAACGCCCTCGAGGTTCGCGCCACTGGGCGTACTTAGACGCTGGCTGCGCGTGCGCACACCCTAGCAGGTACCTGGGAGGAGCAATGGAGTACGGCTGCACCATAGCCATTCCGGAGACGCCAGAGAAGTTGGCTTGACGAAGCTGCAGTAGCGATCTTGCCCAGGTAAGCAGGAGGAGCCGAGATAGGGGTGCAACAAGCGGGGCGAAGCCGTCGAAGACCGATGGATGCAACAAGATGTTTTGGTTTTGTAGAGTCCAGTGCAATATTTGCAATGTTGCCTTTTCATAGGCTCTTGGCCTGTCACAGGGGACGGGGCTACTATTGGAGGTGGGGCCCTGGGCAATCACTTTGAATGCCCCCTCCCCACCAAGGATGGCTCTGTATCTGAGTACCTGTATATTTTTTTGCTAGAAAAAAATCACTGAATATAGGGGTAGATTTTAATACCTACACGTGGGCGCCCATGTGTGCATGCTACCTGGCACGCACACATGGATGCCCGATTTTATAACATGCGCTCGCAGGTGTGTGCGCATGTTATAAAATCAGGGGTCGGTGCGCGCAAGGGGGTGCACACTAGTGCATCTTGCGTGCGCCGATGCCCGCGGTCTTCCCCCATTCCCTCCCAGGCCGCTCCGATTTCAGAGCGGCCTCAGAGGGAACTTCCTAACCCCCTAACCCTCCCGCCCCCCTAGCCCTATCCTAAATGCCCCCCAACCTTTGTTTTACCTTTTGCGTCTGCTCCAGGCAGGTGCAAGTAGCGCGAGCCTCTGGCCCCACCATGTATTTAGTTTTAAAAAATGAAATAAACATTAAAAAAAACAAAAACAACTGGGCCTGCTGTGGCCTCCTGTCCCCACCACCCATCTCACTCACCCATAAAGAAAATGCTGGGGCCAGGATCCTCCTTGGCCCCCACATACATGGTCCAGGCAGGATCTGATGACAAGGCCTAGGCCCAGGTCGAAGCATTGGCCTTGTGTAGACTTAGGCCATGGTAGGTCACCACAAACCCATCCTAGGCCCCACACAATGCCTAGGCTTCAAGGCCTGGTCCCGATGCCAGCATCTCAGCCCAGACCCAGGCCAAATGATTGGGCCTAACCTGGAGACTGTATCCTGATGCCAGGCATCAGCACAGGATCAGGCCCAGGCCTAGGCCTGCAGCCCAGGCCTCAGATGACATCTTCAGATATCATCTGTCTTCTTTCTCCTTGAAATGATGCTATCCACTGTGGATGCGCCAGAGCAAATTAATTCTGGCTTATCTTCCCCAGTGGAGGGTGCCATTTTGATGTATGGCAGCTAATTGAACTACTTTACATCAAAATGTTGCCCTCTGATGGGGAAGTTGCACTGGAGTTAATTTACTCCGGCCTGTCCCCAGCGGATGGCATCATTTCAAGAAGAAGAAAGAAGACAGATGTCTGAAGATGACATGTGAGGCATCGGCTCCAGGCCTGTGCCTGACCCTGACCCTGAGCCAAGGCCACGGCATTGAGACCGTTTCCGGATCATGCCCTGGTGTCTGGCTTGGGCATGGCCTCCGGGTTAGGCACTGGTATTTGACCTGGATCTGGGCTGAGGTCCAAGTGTCAAGGCTAGTCTCTGGACCAGGCCCCAGCATCAGTCAAGGTGCTGGGCCTAGGCCAAGGCCCAGTCATCAGGACCCAACCTTTGGACTTTACTAGGATGTTGGATCAGGTAAGTGGAAACATTTTTGGGGCCTAAGCCAAGACCTTGGCATCACACTTTGGCATAGGCTATAGCCCTTGATTCGGACCATAGCCTTGGGCCTAGGCTTAGGCCATAGTGCTGAAATCACACTTGGGCATAGATCAGGAACCCTGCTTTGGTTCTCGGCCTGTTTCCTAGGCAAGGTTCCAGCTTTGGGCCTGGGCCTAGGCCTATGCTTGATAGATGACTTTTTTTTTCCACGATTTTCAAAACGGATTGAAATTCTGACAAGATTTCATTGGAGTTTAAATCATTCCATTTTAAAAATGTTCCGATTCGAAACGAAATTTTCTGTCATTTCCTGTTTTGTTTCTCCCAAATGCTGATCCCTAGAAAGAATATAGAAAAAATTAGAGATATGAATCGTGTGATCGATCGTCTTAACGATCGATTTCGGCTGGGAGGGGGAGGGAATCGGATCGTCGCAGTTTGGGTTTTTTAAATATCGTATAAATCGTGTAAATCATGTAAATCGAAAACCGGCACACTAAAACATCCCTAAAACCCACCCCGACCCTTTAAAATAAATCCCCCACCCTCCCAAACCCCCCCAAAATGCCTTAAATTACCTGGGGTCCAGTGGGGGGGGAGGGCGGGAAAACCGGCACACTAAAACAACCCTAAAACCCACCCCGACCCTTTAAAATAAATCTCCCACACTCCTGAACCCCCCAAAATGCCTTAAATTACCTGGGGTCCAGAGGAAGGGTCCCGGTGTGATCTTTTACTCTCGGACTTTGGACCTCGGACCTCCGTGCGTTGTAGAAACAAAATGGCGCCGGCGCTACCTTTGACCTGTCATATGACAGGCCGGCGCCATTTTGTTTTTTTGTCCCCCGACGTCAGGAGCGTAGGAGATCGCTCCCAGACCCCCGCTGGACCCCCAGGGACTTTTGGCCAGCTTGGGGGGGCCTCCTGACCCCCACAAGACTTGCCAAAAGTCCAGCGGGGGTCCTGAACGACCTCCTGCAGTCGAATTGTTTTTCTGTACGGAAAAATGATTCGCGGTAGGAGATCGCTCCCGGACCCCTGCTGGACCCCCAGGGACTTTTGGCCAGCTTGGGGGGCCTCCTGACCCCCACAAGACTTGCCAAAAGTCCAGCGGCGCCATTTTGCGCAAAATGGCGCCGGCAATTCGGCAACACGATTCGACTGCAGGAGGTCGTTCCGGACCCCTGCTGGACTTTTGTGGGGGTCAGGAGGCCCCCCCAAGCTGGCCAAAAGACCCTGGGGGTCCAGCGGGGGTCCGGGAGCGATCTACCGCGAATCGTTTTTCCGTACGGAAAAACGATTCGACTGCAGGAGGTCGTTCCTGACCCCCGCTGGACTTTTGGCAAGTCTTGTGGGGGTCAGGAGGCCCCCCCAAGCTGGCCAAAAGTTCCTGGGGTCCAGCGGGGGTCCGGGAGCGATCTCCTATGCTCCTGACGTCTGGGGACAAAAAAACAAAATGGCGCCGGCCTGTCATATGACAGGTCAAAGGTAGCGCCGGCGCCATTTTGTTTCTACAACGCACAGAGGTCCGAGGTCCGAGAGTAAAAGATCACACCGGGACCCTTCCTCTGGACCCCAGGTAATTTAAGGCATTTTGGGGGGGTTCGGGAGGGTGGGGGATTTATTTTAAAGGGTCGGGGTGTGTTTTAGGGTTGTTTTAGTGTGCCAGTTTTCCCGCCCTCCCCCTTCCCCTCCCCTTCCCCTGATTTACGATTTTTTGACGATAAATCGGGGAAATTGTTATCGTATCGCGGCTCTAACAATTTTTGACGATTTAAAATATATCGGACGATATTTTAAATCGTCAAAAAACGATTCACATCCCTAGAAAAAATAGCTTGTGGCAGAAAGTACATTTTGGGTAACTGTTCAATTATATAAACTAAAGAAGTTACAGGATGACTTGCAAGTCTGCCAGTATACTGTATGAAAATTGTTTATTTCTTGCTCATATATTTGAACTTTTTGGTGACTAGGTAATGCATTTTCAATTATATGTCTTATTTCTAGAAGTGTATGCATATAATTTTTTTCTGCTTGGGTGAAGTAGGTCATATTTTTCATAAAATTTCTTGTTTAAAGTTAACACTGACTCATACTAAAGCTAAACAGGATATTAAATCCTGCACTTAGGAGGATAGAAGTGGGATGTTTACTACGTAAACATTTCTTAGTGTCACCATACAAATAATTGACAGAAACAATGCAGATCTATGTGTTTTTTTTTAAACGCCATGTTTTGCTTATAGGTGCTGTATACTCAGATTCTCAAAACCCAGCAAAGAGAATATCGTGAAAGTTCATTTTGTACAGCCTGGTAGTATGACAGCACTGATGGTTGCAAAGATTTCCAAACTAACAGCTGGGTGCATATTTGCTGTCGCCATGGTAGAATGCTAGCAGCAATATTATTAAACAGCACCTCTACAGAGGCTCATCCACAGGAACTACAGTCTCATCTCCTGAGGGTTTTGATGGCGTGCCTGCAAGCCATGAACTCACCATTGTTGTTACAATGCTTCTAGAGGGAATTACTTGCCTGTCTTTCGAGACTAACATAGCTGAAAACCCCAGTGGAATAAGAAATATAGACAGAATATTTTTGTTTGCATTATGTATTTTAACACGAGGCCAGCAATTGATATTTATGTATATATCTATAGAGGGAGGAGTGGCATAGTGGTTAGTATAGTAAAATGAGAAATAGGGAAGCCAAGATTCAAATCCTGTTTCTCCTACTGATACTCCTTGTGACCTTGAAGAAGTCATTTCACCCTCCATTGCTCCAGGTACAAATTTAAAGGTGAATCTTCAAAGGAGGTTTTTTATACAAAAGTAGCATCTACATATATATCAGAGATGTGAATCATTTTTTGTGTTCGTGTCATTCTTCCTTTTTCGGCTGCCGCAGGAAATGTCGTTTTTTTGCGGTTCTGGTCTTTTTTTCGCGAAAAATCATTTTTTGAGTTAGTACGCGCTAACTCCCCATTAGTGCGCACTACTTCTCATTAGTGCTCGCTACTTCTCATTAGTGAGCGCTAACTCCCCATTAGTTCGCATTAACAAAAACCATTAGATTTTGTTAGTTTTTGTTAGTGCGCACTAATGGGAGTTAGCGCGCACTAATATGAAAAACGAATTTTCACGAAAAAAACTGGAAAACCCCGATCATTTTTCGGGCTCCCCGAAACATGCCAAATTGGACAATTTGGTTGAAATTTTCCAATTCGGCAAAAATGAATGCACATCTCATTAATGCTGATGATACATGTATATTTTCAGTTTTACACATTTTACCAGGGGAAAAAGAGATGGACTGGGACATTCTGAGGTGGGGTTCAGAAGTATTGTGGTAGTTGCTGTTTTATAAGAAATATTTGGACACTTCTACACTTGCTAATTGATTCATGCAAGTGAAATCAGACTTGTCTGTTGTCCGCAATTTTTGGGTGAGAGGTCTGAGTGAATTGGTGAAGTGCTAAAGAATTTAGATGAACTGGAGAAGGATTGGATGAACAGGTGGAAGTATCAGTGAACTGGTAATTCCAAGTATGTACGAAAGTAAACATTTTAAAACAAAAACTTAGCTTTATAAAATAATTGACTCTACATTTAATTCTAGGTGACTATACAGTGTCATGATTATTTTTCATGTAAAATATACATACATATGTTTATAAAATTGGTAGAAAAATTCTTTTATTTATTTTACATTTATATTTTTATATCATACAAATATAAAATCAATTAATAACAAACATAAAATCAATACAAAATCTTCAAAAACCACACTGCCATCATTCATATATCATCTTCCTCTGCCCATCACAGAAATACAAAAATTAAAAAACAAAAAAATATATATATATCAAACCTATATATCTAAACAAATTTATAACATGAATAAAACAAAATCAATAATTCAATAATCTAAAAATATAATAAATCAAGATAAGTCCAGATCAAAATAATAAAAACATCAAAAGACATATTACAATAATTCACATATCATTTCCCTCAGGCCACCCTGAAAATAAAACTGCTTGCATCGTAAAAAAACATATCATCCCCAGTGGCAGACAAATGACAAAGCAAACTAATTTTAAGCCATATGCATTATAAAGAACATTCATCCCTAATGACATTAACGGTTTACCATTTAGACCTCGACAAATGCTTGTTTGAATAAGTTGGACTTCAATAACTTCCTAAACCTAAATGGAATAAATGTTCCTAAATGGAACATTCAGATTTTCTTTACAAGGTCATTTCTCAGACAGGGCCCAGACACATAAAACAAATGCTCCCTAGATTCTGCAAGTTTCACCTGATGGACTGATGGGACTTCAAGTAAAAACTGAGAAGATCCAATAGGATGGTAAATCTTTAAAATTGAATTCAAATGTACAGGGGCCAAACCATACATAACCTTAAATACAAATAAAATAAACTTAACTCTCAATAAAATGGGCAGCCAATGCAACCATTCTAAAACAGTAGTTATATGTTCATGAATACTCGTAATTATTTTGCTGTCTTATTCTGTATGAACTGAAGGGCTTGCATAGTTGAGTATAGCAAACTGAAATATAATGAATTGCTGCAATTGATGAAAGAGGTTTCATTGCATGGAAAACAGTACATACATCAAATTCATTAAAAGAAAAGGCTTAAGAGGTCTCAACAAATGAAGTTTTAAAAAAACAAGAATGAATATCGTTTCTAACTTGAGATCTAAAGGACCAAGAAGAGTCTATTATCATGCTCAAATTACTAACTATTGAATATGGAGGCAATGAAGACGCATCAGGCAGGTTTCATGGCAGGCAGGGAAAAAGGGGGAAAAGGGCTGAGCAGTCCCAAGGGTCCTCTTTTTATTGTACATTCATACAAAGGCAGATGATGTCATCACATGATTGGCTCCTTTCCACATAGCAACAGACGTGACTCTACACTATTGGCTTGGCTCAGGGAGTGTGTACGGATCATTTCATTGGCTGCTGAATTCTATACCTCCTGTCTTTGTCCTGCCCCTGACTAGGGGCAACTAGCTTTTCTTTCAGGCAATCAGGGTTAATTATAAGCTAGAGAAATACATTACAGTCAGGTATCCTCTCCTAGGCAGAGAGGCTTAAGCACAAGTAATGCTTTATTCAGCGCTTAGGCCAGGGAAAAGGGAAGTTAGTGTTAAACCCTGATGAAATGGCTTGCTGGCAAAGCTTATAATTCCCACACTAACTTGTCTGGAAAGCTTAATATCAGTTCCATCAAAATTTAAAAAGGATGGAGGGTCCATAGCATCATATCTAGAAAGAAATAAAATTTCATATTCAACAATAGCTTTTTATCAAATAACCATTTCTTAATAACGGCTAAGCAATGCAAAATTTTTCATAATGCATTAACCATTATGTTAATAGGAATAAAAAAAGTGTGTCAGCATAGAACCAATAACCTATATTTAAGCTGACACAACAGAAACATATATGCAAATTGAATAAAAAAGCCAATGGTGCAGATTCATGTGGAACTCCTGTATCAAGCCTGAAAAGAGATCATATTGAATCTTGAACAACTTGTTGGAACCGATTTGACAAAAAGGAATGAAACCAAACATTTACTGAATCAGACACACCGACCTGTCGAAGGTGACTTAAATGGATAATATGGTCTAAAGTATAAAATGTTGCCATGTACTTTTGGAGCAGAAATGCACAGTATTTTATAAACGCTTGTCCAAGCTGAAGAGTCCTAACCACTTTATCCTTTCATCATAGGGGAATTGTTCCATCCCCTTTATCATTTTGGTCATCCTTCCTTGTACCTTTTCTAATTCTGCTATATCTTTCCTGAGATGTGGTGACCAGAACTGCACACAGTACTCAAGATGAGGTCGCACCATGGAGAAATACAGAGGCATTATGATTTACTCTGTTTTATGCTCCATTCTTTTCCTAATAATCCCTAGTTTTATTATTTGCTTTCTTGGCTCCTGCTGTTCACTGAGCAGAACATTTTGACATATTTTCAACAATGGCACCTAGATCCTTTTCCTAATGTGGAATCTTGCATTAAGTAGATCCCTGGGGCACTCCACTATTCACCTTTCTCCATTGGGAAAATTTACCATTTAGCTCTACTCTCTGTTTTCTTTTAACCAGTTGGCAATCCAAAATAGGACACTGTCCCCATCCCATGACATTTTAATTTCCTAAGAAGTCTCTCAAGAGGGACTTTGTCAAATGCTTTCTGGAAATCCAAATACACTATATCAACTGGCTCACCTTTGTCCACATTTTAATTTTTGCCTTTAAAAAATGTAGCAAATTTGTGAGGCAAGACTTCCCTTAGCTAAATCCATGTTAGCTTTGTCTCATTAAAATATGCGTACCTATATGTTTAGCAAATATGTTCTTTATGATAGTTTCTACCATTTTGCGTTGCACAGACATCAGTCTCACTGGTCTGTAGTTTCCTGGATCACCCCTTGATACCTTTTTAATAATTGATGTTACTTTAACAACCTTCCAGTCTTCAGGTACCATAGATGTTATTGATCGTTTACAAATTTCCAATAGCAGATCCACAATTTCATTTCTCAGTGCTTTCAGCACTCTGGGATGTATATCATTCAGTCCAGGAGATTTTCTACTCTTTATTTTGTCATTTTGCCCTAGTACATATTCCAAGTTCACTGAGATTTGTTTCAGTTCCTCTGAATCATTTCTGGCGTAAGTATATCTCTTAAATCTGTCAGTGGATACCATAGAAAATAATTCACTTAGTCTCTTTGCTTTGGCTTTGTCATCCCTAAGTGCCCCTTTTACCCCTGATCATTTAATGGTCCAACTCTTTCACAGGCTTTTTACCTTGAATGTATCTGACAAAGTTTTTATTATGAGTTATGCTTCCACGGCAAGCTTCTTTTCAAATTCTGTCTTTGCTGTCCTCATTAATGCTTTGCATCTGACTTGCCAGTGCTTATGCTATTTCCTGTTTTCTTCATTCAGATCCCTTTTACATTTCTTGAAAGATGTTTTATCTATTACATTCTCTCTCACCTCACCTTTTAACCATGCCGGTAGTCGTTTAGCTGTCCTTCCACCTTTTCTAATGTGTGGAGTATATCTGGTTTGGACTTCCAAGATGGTATTTTTAAATACCATCCATTCCTGAGCTAAACTCTTTAACTTTGCAGTTGCTCCTTTGAGTTTTTTCCTAACCTTTTTCCTCATTTTATCATAGTCAACTTTTGGAAAATTAAATGCTGTTGTATTAGATTCCTTTTTTGTGCTCACTCCAGTTATTAAGCCAAATTTGATGATAATGTGTTCACTATTGCCAAGATGCTCCAACACTGTTACCTCTCACACCAAATTATTTGTTCCACTAAGGACTAGGTCTAAAATAGGTTCCCTTCTTGTTGGTTCTTGTACCAACTGCTCCATCTAGCCAGCTGGATGATAATATACCCCCACTACTAATGTATTCCTTTTTTCACCTGGAATTGCGATCCACAAAGATTCAACATTGCATTTTGTTTTCTGCAGAACATTTATCCTCTTTGACTCAATGCTCTGTTTAACATACAGTGCCACCCCTCCACCAGTTTGATCCATCCTATCATTTCTATATAATTTGTACCCTGGTCTCAGTGTCCCATTGATTATCCTCCTTCCACCAGGTCTTTGAGATGCCAGTTTTATTCATCTCTTTATCCAGTGTTATACACTTTTAACGCTCCTATTTTATTTTTTTTAGAGTTCTAGCATTTGTCTGTAGACATTTCAAAGTATGCTTCTTTTTTTTTTATGTTTAAATTTTTATTGATGTTTTCAAAATTTAGAACAAAAGAGTATTACACAGATATATTATAGTCCACATAAATTGAACAAATCGCACCTAAATAATGAATACAAGTTGTGATACAATATGCATATAATAAACACGGTAAGTTACAAGACTACAGACATTTAGCTCCAAAGGCTTATAAGTGTGAAGTATCTTGAATAGAGAGCTTAAAGGAGGGGTGGAGAACTATTAGTCTGAAAGTAGCATGCATAGTTCCTAAAGTAAGTGACAGGAAGGAGCGTTAGAACTAAAGATCCATATTATCTAACATTTATCAGTGGACTCATCAAGAAATGGAAACTCGAGAAAATAAATAAGAGAAAGAAGAAAAAGGGAAGAAGAGAGAAGGAGAGAAGGAGAGGGGGGGAGGAGAAGGGTTGTTAAGAAGGAAAGAAGATCCTTTTTATTATACATAAACATTAACATTATGTCTAGCAGACAGAAACATTATGAGGGAGCGGCCTTCATACTAGAAACTACATAATCCTCCAAGGGCTTCCATACTTGAGCCCATGAGGCCAACCTGTGAAATGTAATTGCCATTGCTTTTTCATATTTATAGAAGAGACATACCGAATTCCACCACCAAGGGTAGGAGAGCAAAACACTGCGCTTCCAGTTTGAAAGTATTGTGTGTATGGCAACTGTAAATAAAAAGTCCATTAGTTTCCTGTTTGGGAGAGATAATTGCAAGGAGGAATTAGCTCCCCTAAGGAAAACCATTGCATAAGTTAGAGGATGGTCTAAGGATAGAATGGTGGAGATAGTGTGCCAAACTTGAGACCAAAAATTCTTGACATAGGAGCAAGTAAAAAGCATATGCTCCAAGGTGGCTTTGGGCTCAGAGCAGGACCAACATTGATGGGAAGCAAGTAGACCAGCTCGGTGCAGTCGCCACGGGGTCCATAGAGCTCTATGCATTAAGAAAAAGGAGGACTGCATCAAACTGGAAGATAGTGAAATGCGATTAGTTATAGACCAAAGATGTTTCCATTCATTTTTGGCAATGGTAACCTTTACCTCTCTTGACCATACAGGATATAAGCCAGAACTAAGCCGATCAACTGCAGTGGAGTTGATAAGCTTATATAATCTGGAGGCTAAATGGCCTCTCGGGCCATGGTCCTGAAATAATTGTAGAAGGTAAGGAGAGGTGCTTAAGGAGGTGGTCTGGTATACAGAAGAAGAAAGAACACTTCGGAGTTGGAGCCAGGCATAAAATTGGGAGTTTGGCAGTCCAAATTCCTGTATGAGTCTAGTGTAAGGCAAAATCTTGGCATCATCCAAAATGGAGGACAGAAACCAGATACCCTTCGTTTGCCATTTCGGCCAGTTGAGAGGATGGCCATTAATGGTTAGTAGAGGGTTATTCCAAATAGGGGCCATATTGGAGTGATTCCAAGAAGGCACCTGTTCAGGGCGAATAGAGTCAAAGAAAACATACGTTTTATGTAAAGAATGTAAGATGGGATTAGAGGCATTTTGTGCTGACATCCTAGTTCCAGGGAGATAGGAAAGTGGTAGGGGAGAAAGAAGTGAATGTTCTAATGCTAGCCATCGAGGTTGTTCCCACGGGTCTAGGTGGTTGGTAAAATGATGATAAGCTTGCTGCAATATAAAAGCTTGATGATAGCCATAGAAATTGGGGAAATTAACACCCCCATCTAGTTTGGGAAGTTTTAGTTTGGACAAGGCAATTCTCGGTGTCTTATTCTTCCATAAAAAGGAGGATAGAAGCCGATCTACCTTCTTATAGAATGCGTTGGAAAAAAAAATGGGTATCATTGACAAATGATACGTAATTTTAGGAGCTATGACCATTTTGATAGTGTCCAGTCGACCCCACCAAGTTAGGTAAAGGGGAGACCAACTAAGGGTTAGGTTTTCGAGAGTTTGCAGTATGCGAGACTCAGCGTTGGACACAGTTAGGGAAGGATCTGAGTAAAAGTGGATGCCCAAATATTTAAGACTTTGGGGTACTTTTTGTATAACAGAATTGGAAAGATCAATTAAAGACCCCAAAGTGTTAAGAGGCAAAAGTTCGGTTTTATGCCAGTTAATTTTGTATCCCGAGAGGGCCGAGTATGTCGTAATTTGCTGAAGAAGGTGAGAGAGTGAAGAATCAGGGTTAGATAAAAACAACAAAACATCATCTGCGTACGCTGACAGCTTATATTCCTCTGATCCAATGAGTACACCTTTAATCATATGGTTTTGTCGGATTGCAATGAGAAGAGGTTCCAAAGCCAGGTTGAAAAGCAACGGAGAGAGGGGGCAGCCTTGCCGTGTACCTCTATAAAGAGAGAAAAAAGGGGATCTACGATTATTAATATATAGGAAGGCATTGGGGGAGTGGTAGAGAAGTCTAATCCAGGAAATAAAATTAGGGCCAAATCCAAATTTGTGAAGGGTGGAGAAAAGAAACGGCCATTCTACGCGGTCAAAAGCTTTTTCCGCATCTAGGGAAACTGCAATGACTGGAGAGGGGTCAGAGAAAACTGCTTCGTGAATGTGGAAGAAGAGTCTGGTGTTGTTGGCAATTAATCTGTTTTTAATAAATCCCGATTGGTCGGGGTGGATAAGGGAAGGCATTATTTTAGATAGTCTAGTGGCTAATATTTTGGTGAATATTTTATAGTCTGTATTTAATAAGGAAATGGGTCGATAATTGCTAACCTCAGTTGCATCTCTCCCTGGCTTCGGAAGAACTACTATGCAAGCTGTAGAAAAGGACGCAAACGATTGTGGGTGAACCGGAGCTGAAGAGTAATATCGCTGGAGATGGGGAATAAGTTCTTTGCTAAAGGTTCTGTAGAAGTCTATAGTAAAGCCGTCAGGACCAGGAGCTTTCCCAGTAGGAAGAGCTTTAATGGCGAGTTCGATATCCAGGGCAGTGATAGGAGATTCCAGATCTCGATATTGTTGATCTGAAAGTGAAGGATGAGATAGAGAGGAGAAAAAAGAATGTACGTCATCTTCTGAAGGGTGCGTTTCTGTTTGATATAACGTGGCATAAAAGTCTCTGAAAGCTTGTAGAATGTCCTCATCTTGAGTCAGAACTTGATTAGAAGTAGTTTTGATTTTAACGATGCACTTTTTTTCCTCACGTTTCTTCAAATAGGAGGCGAGCAGATGTCCGCATTTGTTGTTTTCCGCATAGTACGTAGCGTTGTTATGAAAGGTATGGAGACGTACTGACGAACTAAGCAGCTGATTGTATTGGAATTTCGCTTTCAATACATTGGCCAGTGAGGCGTTAGTCGGGTGTCTTATATGCTCCCCTTCTAAGGAAGCCACAGAACGCTGGAGGCAAAGTAGATCAGCTTGTTCAACCTTCCGTTTGTGTGCAGCGTAGCTTATAATGTCTCCTCTGATAGTAGCCTTGTATGCATCCCAGAGCGTGGATAAGGAGACCTCAGGACTAGAGTTAAGGAGAAAATATTCAGTAGTTTTTTCGCGCAAATGCACCAAGAAGTCCGGGTCTGAGAGAAGTTGAGAGTTGAATCTCCAAAGTTTGTCAGTCGCAGTAGGGTGTTGTAGTCTACATTGAAGTAAAATAGCCGCATGGTCAGTGACTAAAATAGGTGCTATCGACGCAGACAGAATCCTCGGGATTAAGCCGTTGGAAGCTAGAAAAAATTCAATACGGGAGTAAGAGGAGTGAGGAGCTGAGAAAAAGGTGTACTCCCTCTCCCCAGGATTTAGAAGGCGCCAGGCATCTGCTAGACCGAGAGAAGACATGAGATGTTTGAGAGTCTTGCTAGATTTAGAGGTGGTTAGACGCGCAGTAGATTTCCTGTCAATATAGGAGTCCAGGGTTTGATTAAAGTCTCCTCCAACAATAGTCGAATTGGAATCATTGGTCAGGAGCTGAGTGAAAGTGTCGTGAAAAAAAGAGGGATCATCAATGTTAGGAGCGTATAGATTGAGAAAAGTATATGGCTCCTTATTGATTGAGGCTTGAACAAGATTCCATCTGCCGTCCAGGTCAGCCGAATGATGAGTGACCGTAGCCTCCAGTCGTTTGTGTAAGAGAATGGCCGTGCCCCGTTTTTTGTGAGCCGCAGGGCTAAAAAAGACCTGGCCTACCCATAATTGTTTCAGTTTAAGGGATTCGGCTGTTGTTAACCGAGTCTCCTGTATGAGAGCAATATCAGCTCATAGAGACTGGAGATAGGTGAGGATCTTCTTCCTTTTGATAGGATGCGATAGGCCTTGAACATTTAGGGAAACCACAGTGAAAGAAGCAATTGTGGCCGTCATATTGAAAAAATCGAAGGAAAAAGAACAGAAAAAATCAAAAAGAAGAAAAGAAAAATAAAAAGAAATTCTACTGTATCAAGTAGTCGTGTAGTCCAGGTACAGCGGTGGGAAGGGAAGACAGGGGCAGGTAGGAAAGAGGAGAAAGAGAGAGCAACAAAGATGGAATGTAGTAGAGAGGAGAGAAGAAGGAAAAAACGAAAGGGGCAGAGATGAGAGAAGGAGAAAAGGGATGGATCCGACTGGTTCCAAAATAGAAAAAAAAAAGCACAACCTGTGCTAAGCTTACAAGTCCCCGAAGGGACAACTGAGACGGGCCTCTAGGCGGACCACTGGCCAAACCGAGCGAGCATCTCCGCTCAAGGAGAGTATAAAGTAAAACAGAGTTCAATTAGGAAATAAGAATAAAAATCGTACAGACATCTGGTATCGCTTCTCCAAGCAGCAGACGTTGTAAGCATAAAGAAAAATACGTGTACATGGCAGGATTGCCATATACCTGCTGTATTCAGGTCACCATGTCGTGAGTATTGCTGATGGACTGAAGAAATATCTCTAACTCTCGAGGTTGTTGAAAGAGAGTCGTCTGGTTGAGATGCGTGACCCGCATTTGAGCCGGGTATAATAAACCGTATTTAGCTCCAATTTGTTGAAGTTTCGGGCGCAGTGCGAGGAAAGCTTTGCGCCGTTCCGCAGTAGCTTTAGCCAAGTCGGGGACGTATAGCACAGTGCGGCCTTGATGTTGTACTGGCGCTTGCGTTCTGGCAGCTGTTAAAATTTGCAAGACCTGAGGGTAACGCAACAATTTAAGTATGATTGGCCTCGGATATTTAGAATTGCGGAGCGGCCTGGAAGGAACCCTGTGTGCCCGTTCGATTTCTAAAGGGGTTTGGAAATCCAGATGAAGGCTGGTGGTTAGCAATTTAACGAGGAAGCCATGAATATCATTACCTTCGTCTCCCTCCGGAATTCCGAGTACCCGAATATTGTTCCGGCGGTTCCTGTTCGATAAGTCTTCCAAATTAGTCTGCAAACGCTCCAGATCTTTAGTAATTTGGGGAACCGAAGCGGTATTCAGTAGCAGGGAAGAAACCTGGGATTCCACGTCGTCCAGGCGCGTACGATATGCTTCAAGTTTGCCAGAGACAGTTTGCAAGTCTCCCCGAAGCGCATTCGTGGCATCAATATTAACATTGACCAAATCTTTTAATTGCCGCAATTCGGTGAGTACGACATCCGCCGATGCCATAACTTTAGACGGCGGGGCCTTGTCCGGTGACGGCGGGTCGGCCTTGGTCCGCTTAGTGCCTGATGACGCCGCAAAGGCCGCTTCAATTTTCCCGACTTTACTGGATGCCATCGTGAGCTACAGCGATTAAGGAGCTAGAGTGAGAAAAATTATGGGTCTGGAGAAGCGTAAAGTCCAATATTTCCTGACTTGTTGGGTAGACTAGAGCGGAGCTGCAAGCTTAGGCGGCCATTTTGATCGCTGCGCGAGAGCGCCCCCCCCTCAAAGTATGCTTCTTGTTTGTATTAACAACCTGCTCATCAACTGACAAGAGTTATTTGGAATCTTTCTGTGTTTTACTTAAAGGCACCCTGTCCCTTTTGGCATTTATTGGAACCTCTCTTCTGGGATGCCCTGTTTACCTTGGTCTCTTAGTATCCTTCAAAAATAGATCATTCCGAGCCATGTGCTTCTGAGCAGCTATCTGCTTTCCCCCATCATCTAGTTTAAAAACTGCTCTATCTTCTTTTTAAAGATTAGTGCCAGTAGCCTGGTTCTATTCTGGTTAAGTTGTAGCCCATCCTTCTGTAAAAGGCCTCAACCCTTCTCCAAAATGAAGCCTAGTTGCTAAAACTCTCTTCCCTGTACCTTTGTGTCATCCATTGACTCGAGTTCTTCCTGCCTCTGGAATCCTGCATGTAGAATGGGGAGCATTTCTAAGAAAGCTACCTTGGGAGTTCTGGATTTCAGCTTGCTACCTAAAACCCTAAATTTGACTTCCAGAACCTCTCTCCTCACTTTTCTATGTCATTGGTACCCACATGTATCAAGACATCCGGCTTCTCCCCAGCACTATCTAAAATCCTATCTATGTGATGCTGAGGTCTGCCACCTTTGCACCAGGCACGCAAGTTATCAAATGATCCTTGCATCCACCAGCCACCCAGCTATCAACCTTCCTAATAATTTAATCACCAACTATAACAGCCGTCCTAACCCTTCCCTCCTGGGTATTTGCCTCTGGAGACCTATCCTCTGAGAGGAGACTACATCACCTTGAGAGCAGGTCCTAGGTACAGGATTGCTTCCTGCTTCCTCAAGCTGATGCTCTTCTTCCAGGTAACATTTATAGTTTATAATTTATTACTTTTTATCTACCAATGTATCAGAAAATCCATCACATCAGTTTACAATGAATAAACATAAAACAGTGAATATAAGACACTCAATAAATATTATTTAAACAGTTAAGAGAACAATGCATAATTCTAAAACAGTACTAAAATTATCAAGCAATATAAAATAAGTGCTTCTCCAAAGCAGCATGGGGCTACAAGATTGGAGGAGGGACTTCTCTATTTTGTCCCTGAATGTCTCCTCTATATACCTCTCTGTCTCCCTTAGATCCCAGGTCTGCCATTCTAGCCTCCAGAGATCAGACTCAATCTCTGTGGGCTTGGTGCACTTTTAACTTAGTGCACGCATATGACCTCTCACCAGCTGGGATATAATCATACATGTGGCACTCGGTGCAAAAGACTGGAAAGCCTCCCTCTCACTGCTGGACTATTTCCTGCATTATAATTTTGTTGATTTGTTATCAATTTAAAATTTCTAAAGGAGCAGGTATTTAAAGCTGACCTAAATTGATTTTAGTCTACAGATTTATTTTATATTTGTCTGGCAATGACCCTCAAAACACTACAGTTAATCTCCCTATATGTTCCTAGTTTTCCAGCTTATTGACTCTTGTTTTGAATTAAATTCCTTATTTATGAAATTTGTAGCAAATTACTCCTACCAAACACAATTACCATGTAAAATCAAAACATATAAAACCAAAGAAAAAACAGATAATGTCTGGTACAGTTAAGGTATAGCAAGGAAGTTTGAGGCGTCTAACAGCACATGCTTCTGGTCTTCCTCTGCTGCAAGGGATGCGGGATCTCTGGAAGCTGGGACCGTGGAGTTCAAAGCCTGGATTTCTCACTGTGACCTCTGGAGTCCACTCCCAGGGGGCTGCTGGGAACAGTATGCAGATAAGCCTTCTGGCCCTCCTGAGGAAGCATTCCGCGAAACATTGGCCGTTATTGGACTTTTTTGAACACCATTTAAGACTGTTGAATAAGAGGTATATTTTAAGAGCTGCGCACGGGCACACATTTGCGTGTATTTGCCGGCACGCATACATGGATGCGGCGATTTTAAAACATACGTGCATGTGTTTTAAAATTGGCTATTCACACATGCATGTGTGCACAATTTCATATTGCTGTGCGCGGAACTGCCGGCTTGCTCACGTAAGTGGGGGTGGATTTTACTAGACACACGCGCCAACACTAGAGCCCAGTTCCTTGTTTATTCCCAGTTCTCCCAGTTAACCAATTGACCTTTCTAACCTCCCCTGGTATTTTGCCTACCTTTTACCCTGTTAGGCCAGACTCCCTAAATCTCGTTAAGTAGCCTATAGTTTTTAATTTTATTACACGGCATTTCTAGCAGAAGTAAAGTTACACGGTAGAGGACCCTGGCGTGTGCTTGTGCTCTAAATAGGTATGTGCAGAAATCATGCCTCTGCCCCGGCCTGCCCTGCCCAGACCACGCCTATGCTCCTTCCCCTTTTTCACAATGTGAATGTAGCGGGAGATACGCTCCCATACTGTAGCAACCCTTTTAAAATCTGTGCGGCATGTATGTGTCCGAGACACGTGTGTATCTCCCGGTTTTGGCACTTGCAAGGCTTTTAAAATCGACCAGTAATGTTTTTACTTCCTTTATAAAAATTATTTCCAAAAAATGTTAAAGCTCCCTAATTATGACTGAATAGACCGAATGGCCTGTACAATGCAGGGCACACTGACCGGCTTGCTGACCTATTTGGGGATGTACTGTTAAGAGCTATTGATTGCAGGATTTCGTGTGTGACATATTTGGATTTTGTTTCCCTGTGCATTGATATTGTTGTTTGGGATTCAAGGCTCATCTTGATTGTCAATTTGTACCTTTTTTATATGCATCTTAACATTTCTTTATTTCTAGCCACTGTCTTATTAATCTGTTCACTGTATTGAGATGATCCTACACTATCTTCCCATTCAGATGTGAACATCAGTGTTTCCTAACTCTTTCCTAGATGCACACCTAGCCAGTTGGGTTTTCTGAATTGCCCCAAAGAATATGCATGAAATAGATCTGCATACATTGGAAAGCCAATGTAGATAAATCTATTTCATGCATATTCATTATGAATATTCTGATACCAGACTGGTTAAGTATGCCTCTAGAAGAGGTTTGGAAAACACTGGTTTACATCCATGTATGCAGTAGAGAAAACAGAAGTGACTAAGCCTGTTCCTTTGCAGCTGGTGCTATATTAACCCTATGTACTTATTGCAAGTTCAATTTCCTGCTTCAGAGCAGAAGGCTGAATGCAGTGTATTACTATGCAGGGACCCACAATGCTTAGGAAATCTGGATCTTATTATGAAGTAAAATATAGCCTAATTATATATCCATGTATAATTATAGATCATACAGATTAAAACATACATAATGTGTCTGTCTCTTTCTCTTTCTTTCCAACCATCCCCTGGATCAAAGGGTGTTGAGAGTTTACTAAAATATGTGCCCATTTCATCCTATATCCCCTTCCCTTATTCTTTATGGATTACAGCTTATAGTATATGGTGCCATAATACATTTGAATTGTTTAATGACTATATATTACAAAAGTCCATAATAGAAATGCAAATGACTGATTATTTTATAAATAGTAGCAACTTACACTATTATTGTAAAGAAGTGGGAAAAGCAGTCTTGTCAAAATTAATACACTGAATTTATTTCCATCTTTTGGAATCTGTTGACAGTTTTTTCTAGGTATACCAGCTGTAAAAATAATTAATCTTTAAATGCATATTAACATTTTTTCTATTGCACTGTGCTGCAAACCTCCATAGTTGTACCTCATTCTGAGTGCTCTGTCTTATACCCAATGACTGCAGAATATGTAATCATACACTATATATAACAGCCCATTTGTTTGTGTTCTCTGTGTATCTGTACAGGCAGATGGCATGGAGCTCATAGTGCTATGTGCAATATGCTACTCTGCTATCCAGGTGTGCTGGGGGAGCTGAGAGGTGGGCCTGTTGGATCTTATGTGATGCTGGCTCCACTATGCGACATGGCTGGTTGGGAGCCCAGGCCCCTTCATCGGTGGAAGATTATTCCTCCTGCCAGAGCACTCGGAAGCTAGAGAAGGTAGTGGCTCATGTGGGCCCCAGAAAGAATTAAACAGCCATGGGGGTCAAATGGTTCACATAGGATGGTGGACAGCTACAGAGGCATAAGGGAGAAAGGAGCATAGTTTGATCCTCTGTGCACACGTAAAGAGGTTATGCCAGCCCATCATTTTTTATGATTCTCTACTAGAAGTCTGAAATACATAGTACATGGCATAGGAATACCGTCCAATTGATTTTCTTATACAAAAGATTATGCATCAAGCATGAGTTGCTTAATCTTTAAATTGAAATGGAATGGGTTGTGGTTTTAAGAAAAGGATTGACCTTTTTCTATTTATTTTTTTTAAAATTTTCATTGTAAAACCTTAAGCCTCATTTAAAGCTTGATCCTTGTAGTGGGAGTGGATATAGAGCCAGCTGCCTGAAGCAAACGTTTCTACCCACTTGCATAAATTCACCGCATATTTTAATAAAAATTGTACTATGAAAGTGAAACAGCGCTCATAAAACTATAATTTGCACCTTAAATTGTATTGGCAGAGAGATGGAATCAATTAATTGTGGTCCTAATAGCCATCTTTTATGGCAGTATATAGAACTAAAACTGTGTGTGTGTCTAATCTTCTATTTATATATTATCCACACCTCCCTGAGTACATAGACTTTTTTGAAAAGAATAATATGTTTGTGAGATGGATATCAAAATATATTGTGGGCATAGATTTAACTGGTTATGATTCTCATGGAAAATATTTCTATCTTAAATTCCATGCAGAGGGAATTCACACATATCTAAATTACTATATATAATATATTCATACTTTTGAATGTTGTGAATAATCATTGTGCTATTGCCATACTATTGAGCATTGTATTGTATAATGATATTCAGCTGATGTCCTGTGATATTTTGCTGGGAGCATACAGCTTAGTATAACTTTAATAGCCATTAAATCATTTAGAGTTGTATGGTTATAAGGGGAGGTACATCCCACTACCTCAGACTAAAGGGGAGAAAAGGGAAAGAGGAAACCATTATAAGCAGACCTAGAGGTGGCAGAAGGGGACAACTACAGCTCCCAGAGAGCCACAGGGCAGAGACAAGGGAAGATTGGGCAAGCCTACGGACCAAGTGGCGGAGCTACTGGAGATAAAAAGCACTTGGAACCAGACCCAGAGGAGAGCTTGGGAAGAAGAGGAGCTGAATGCTGTGCACCCAGACACCTGAGCAGACTCATTATTACTGCAGAATTTCACAACTAAATCGCAGCGGGAAGAGTAGGAAAAGGTGGAAGCCCCGAACACCTAAAAGTGAGTATTTCAGCCTGTGGGCTTCCTACAAGTGGGAGGTGGGAATCCGGCTCAGTGTGCTGCGGCAGTCAAAAAATCAAACAATGCTAGGAATTATTAGAAAGGGAATGGTGAATAAAACGGAACATGTCATAATGCCTCTGTATCGCTCCATGGTGAGACCACAACTTGAATACTGTGTACAATTCTGGTCACCGCATCTCAAAAAAGATATAGTTGCGATGGAGAAGGTACAGAGAAGGGCAACCAAAATGATAAAGGGGAATGGAACAGCTCCCCTATGAGGAAAAACTAAAGAGGTTAGGGTTGTTCAGCTTGGAGAAGAGACGGCTGAGGGTGGGATATGACAGAGGAGTTTAAAATCATGAGAGGTCTAGAACAGGTAGACGTGAATCAGTTACTTATTCTTTCGGATAATAGAAGGACTAGGGGGCACACCATGAAGTTACCATGTAACACATTTAAAACTAATCGGAGACAGTTCTTTTTTACTCAACGCACAATTAAACTCTGGAATTTGTTGCCGGGGGATGTAGTTAGTGTAGCTGGGTTAAAAAAAAGTTTGGATAAGTTTTTGGAGAAGTCCATTACCTACTATTAATCAAATTGACTTAGAAAATAGCTACTGCTATTACTAGCATCAGTAGCATGGGATAGAGTTAGTTTTTGGGTACTTGCCAGGAACTTATAGGCTGGATTGGCCACTGTTGGAAACAGGATGCTGGGCTTGATGGACTCTTGGTCTGACCCAGTATGTCATGTTCTTATGTAACTATTTTGGAGGAAAGAGAAAAGGCTTTCCTGGGACTATGTGATAAAACCTTGTCTAAAGACCTAGGCTGGGAAAAGCAGCCTGAACTGAACTGCTGTACAAAATTAACTGTGCTGGGAGAATGACACAAAGCTCTTCTGGGACTTTGTGATTAAACTTGTCTAAGGACTTGGGCTGAGACTGAACCTCTACATATAATTAGAAGAGAGAAGAGAGAGACAAGGCTATTTTTCGACTTTGTGTTGAAAGCCTGATAGAAGGAACTGTCTTGAGGGAAAGACCCTAGTCTTTGGAGGACCAAATCCAAGCTCTGTGCTTACCAGAACTATTCAAGCCTCAGATGTGGATTTAGACACTGTTGCAGTTCCATTATGCTTAGGATCCTGCAAAGGGAATTTGCCTGGAGAAGTTCAAGCTGAGGAATCCAATGAAGTGCTTCTTTACAATGGGGTATTGTCTGTTAGAATTGCAATTTGAATAGTAGCAGTAAAGTAAGTGTGATGGGTCTCCAAATTAGGTCTTATATCACTGGAATATAGTCTTGGAAGGAGTCTGAGGTGGGCGAATCCCATGACCTTTTCCCTGGAGTGGTGCGATTGACTGATGATAATGTTACTGAAGGTTGATGGGGAAAATTAAACCTTATAGATAATAATTAAGGTTATTGTTTCCCAGTTTTATGTAAACCGACAGGATATGACTCTGTCATGAATGCCGGTATAAAAAAGGCATCAAATAAAAAAATAAAAATAAATAATAATTAATAAGACAATGATATTGAACAACTGGCAGAATGGTATGATAAAATAACATGATGTGTTAATTTACTGGGAAGATTAATAATGGAATTTTCTATTGGGTTCTAATGATGTGAATCCATTAAGTGGTTTAGGGAAGAGAATCCTCTAGAGGGAGTATTCTTAGGACTATTCAAGGCTGCATTTGACATTTTCTGGGGAGTGGGAGAAGAGTTCCAGAGGTAACCATCAGAAGCCTGGTGTGCCTGGAGTAACCTCTCCTGAAGGAGAGGGCGGTGCAGGGGCGTTCCCCTCAAGGGTAAAGGTCCAAGGCATTTGTAGTGTTTCTCCTACTCATGGAGAAATGACTAAAGGATCAGATTTTGGTCCTAAATGTATTAGAGTATCTGAAGTCCCTACATCCATGGAAAACCTGAAAGGCTAAGTTCATTTGGGTGTAATCATGTAAAGCCAGGGAATCCCTTGCAAATGCTTGAAGGAAAAATGTGGAGTCTGTTTGGGAAGGAAGCCAGCGTTACAAGGTGAGATGAGAAGAGTTATATCATGTCCAATGAGTCAGTATTACTGTAATTGAAGTGATGTGAGCATTGAGAGGACTGTGAGTAACTACTGGACAGTTGACAAACAATTTGGGGTATTTTTCTTACAAAAGGAAAACGAGTACATAGTTGATAGAAAAACATTTTGTTTAATATTTATTGCATTGTTTCTAATACTGCTGCTTTGGTGTGGAACCTCTACTTAACTCAATGTCTTTAATACTCTTAAATCTTTGTAAATTCAGACTGCTTGAAACACTAGACATGTTTTTTGGGGGTTTTTTTGTGATAGCTTTATGGCTTAGACTCTTCTATCCCAAGACATGAGCTCAACAGAGGCTAGCATTAGTGGAAGGAAGGGGGAGCAGTCAAAGCGCATCATAAAGGGGAAGCAGATATGGTTGATTTTCCCTTTTCAGCTTGGCAAATATTTCCCTTGCTTCTGTGGCTTAAGAACATAAGAACATGCCATACTGGGTCAGACCAAGGGTCCATCAAGCCCAGTATCCTGTTTCCAACAGTGGCCAATCCAGGCCATAAGAACCTGGCAAGTACCCAAAAACTAAGTCTATTCCATGTTACCGTTGCTAGTAATAGCAGTGGCTAATTTCTAAGTCAGCTTAATTAATAGCAGATAATCGACTTCTCCTCCAAGAACTTATCCAATCCTTTTTTAAACACAGCTATACTAACTGCACTAACCACATCCTCTGGCAACAAATTCCAGAGTTTAATTGTGCGTTGAGTGAAAAAGAACTTTCTCCGATTAGTTTTAAATGTGCCACATGCTGACTTCATGGAATGCCCCCTAGTCTTTCTATTATCCGAAAGTGTAAATAACCGATTCACCTCTACCCATTCTAGACCTCTCATGATTTTAAACACCTCTGTCATATCGCCCCTCAGCCATCTCTTCTCCAAGCTGAAAAGTCCTAACCTCTTTAGCCTTTCCTCATAGGGGAGCCGTTCCATTCCCCTTATCATTTTGGTAGCCCTTCTCTGTACCTTTTCTATCACAATTATATCTTTTTTGAGATGCAGCAACCAGAATTGTACACAGTATTCAAGGTGCTGTGTCACCATGGAGCGATACAGAGGCATTATGACATTTTCCGTTTTATTGACCATTCCCTTCCTAATAATTCCCAACATTCTGTTTGCTTTTTTGACTGCTGCAGCGCACTGAACCGACAATTTCAATGTGTTATCCACTATGATGCCTAGATCTCTTTCTTGGGTAGTAGTCCAGTACCTCATTCGTTTGACCAAAGTTTTAGTGAACCCTCAAAGAGTAGTGCTCAGCCCAAAACAGGCATCAGACACCTCTCATATTTCATGTGCCTCATTAGAGGGTACAGAACGGTGACAGGGCTTTGTCAGTTGCCAGCAGTTTTCCCTAAATTTTTCCTCATGGGCAGTGGGAGGAGATATTTTTTTTAATTTTAGAATCCTCCTGTGGGTGTGCCCCCACCTTGTTTGAAGGTGTCTTCAGTGGAGTATAAAATCCCCTGGAGCATGCTCAAGTCACTTAGTGGGAAGGCGTTAGTAGAAGCTTGGCTGTTGGATCTTTTCCTCATCCCGGGGGGACTTGATCAACAGTTGGGATTTTTGGAATAGAGAGAAGAAACATTTTTAGAAGAAAATTGTCTGGAGGGAAGGGCATTCCCTTGGGATCCTGAAAGGCTGGAATCAAAGATCTTTTTGCCTGTGTGAATAGAGAAGGAAGGGTGAGAAGAATTTGGGACACTTAACCCAAACTCAAGAGACCTGCAGATTTTTCAACAATTGGATTACAGTTTGAGAGTTTTGGGGACTTGTTGGACTTTAATATTTTTGAATTTGGGACATTTTTTCCATTTTTTGATACGTGTCTGCTGGAATTACACTCCAGTTACTCTACCCTTCAAGGGGAGATGTTCTTCAACATGGATGCTGGTGCAGGAGAAAGGAGACCATTAAGGAGAACTGGAATAGACAAGGAATCTATAAGGTGAATTTTTAAAGCCTGATGCACGCATTTATTAAGGAATAGAGATGTGAATCTTAACCGGAATAGGTTCTGATTCCAGTTTCGGGGACTATCGGGAAATTATTTGCGTGCGGTCTGATCATTTTTTTTTTTTTTTTATCGGCTGTGCCTGAGCCGATAAACAAAAAACCCACCCTGACCCTTTAAAACACATCCTTTAGCTTCCCCCACCCTCCCGACCCCTCCCCAAACTTTTTAAAAGTACCTTGTGGTCCATGTTTAAAAATAGCGCGGGCCATCCATTGCTCCTACCATGTGACAGGGGCTGGCCAATGGCACTGATAGCCCCTGTCACATGGTAAGGGCAAAGGGCCATCGGTGCCATTTTGATTAGTGGCAGCTGATGGCCCGAGAGCAGGAGATCGCTCCCGGGACCCCCACTGGACCACCAGGTACTTTTAAAAAGTTTTGGGGGGGGGGGTCTGGAGGGTGGGGGATGCTAAAGGATGTGTTTTAAAGGGTCGGGGTGGGTTTAGGGGTTGTTTTTGTATGCCATTTTTCCCGCCCTCCCCCAAAACAATAAGAGAACCCCACGAACAATTTCAGGGGGTTTTCCTATCTGTTTCGGTGAGCCCCCGATTTCTGACGAGTTTGAAAAATATCGTACGATATTTTCAATCATCAGAAAAACGATTCACATTCCTATTAAGGAATGCGTGAAGAAGTTGGGCTTGCGTGCGCCAAGTGGATTTTAAAAGCTGCTAAGATACGCATGTGTCTCCTACTGCGTGCATATATCAAGTTTTCGAAAAGAGGCAGGTGTTAGCATGGGCGTTTCAGGGCATGAACCTAAGATGAGCAGAAAAATAAAACGACCCGGTGCATTTTGAGGCCTCCTGCCTATAACTGTAATTCTGCTATAGATGACATGTAAGACAAAAAAAGAAAAAAAGCTAGGCAAATCCATGGGGTTTAAGGGTTGGGGCTAACTGGGTGGAGTGAAGGCTATTAAACTAGGGGGGCTTGGAAGACCTCTCTCTTAAGTGGACAAACCGGGGACAAAAGTGGTAAAACTGGCATGCCCTTCTTAAAATCCCCTGATTTATGCGGTAGAAGCGGCATTTGCGCACATATGTGCTCGCTCACTTAAATAAAATGTGGCACATATGCGTGAGCCAGGCTATTTTATAACATGCGCACATATGCGTGCATACATTATAAAATGGCTGCGCACTTGGCCGTGAGTCGATGTGTGTATGCAAATGTGTGCACTCATGCCGGTTTGAAAGTTACCTTCCAAGGCTTTTCTCACTTTAATATTTTTGATGCTGTTCCTAATTTTTACTATTTTGGCTTGTTTACTTATCTTTAAAATGAAGTTATCTTTATTTTGAACATCAACTGATTTATTTTTCTGTTTTTCTGGGTGGATGGTGAGTGGGCTGACTGCTATTAGACATTTTTGTTAGTAGTCTCTTCTTTGATCTTCTTCTGGGTTTCCTACACTTAGGGCCAGATTTTCAAAGGGTAAGCACGTAAGATATGCACATACCCCCCGAAAACCTGCCCGAAGTTCCCCCTGCGCGCGCCGAGCCTATGTTGAGTAGGCTCCGTGGCACACGCAAGCCCCGGGACGTGTGTACGTCCCGGGGCTTTCCTGGGGGGGCGTGTCAGGGGCGTGGCGTGGCGGTGCGTCATTTGGAGGCAGGGCCATGGGCGTGGTTCCGGCCCAGGGGCGTTTTCAGGGGCATGGCTGAGGCCTCTGAAACAGCTCCCGGGCCTGGGAATCGCACGCCGACGGCTGGCCCGGTGCGCGCAAGTTACACCTGCCTCGGGCAGGCATAACTTGTGCAACAAAAGTGGGGGGGGGGGTTTAGGTAGGGCTGGTGGGGTGGGTTAGGTAGGGGAAGGGAGGGGAAGGTGCCGGGGGGGGGGTGGGGGGTGGAAGGAAAGTTCTCTCCGAGGCCGCTCTGATTTTGGAGTGGCCTCAGAGGGAATGGAGGCAGGCTGTGCTGCTCGGCGCGCGCAGGCTGCCGATTTTGCACAGCCTTGAATGCGCCAACCCTGGATTGTAAAGGATATGTGTGGCTACACGCGTATCTATTAAAATCCGGCATACTCTTGTTCGCGTGGGCGTACTTTATTAAAATCAACCCCTTAGTGAGCATCATTCAGCTGGAGGGTGACCCTTGAGACGCTACATAAGCATCAGTATTGTTGAGTGACTTTTAATGCTAAATATATTGAAATTTGGTAGAGCGTAGGCTTTAATTAGTTGTTATTAATATTGTTTATTTCCATTGTCAAATGCTAAAGCATCACTGACTGAGGCTTTGATTTCCTCCATCTGCAGCACTGGGCATTTGCTTCACTGAAAGCCCTCAGAAGGTGACTGTTCAGTCCATTCTTTTGGCTTTCCAAAGGAAAGGCTTCAGTAGTTTTTCCGCAGTGGAGACTGGAGAGATAGTAAGGGAAAACAGGAACAAGATGGAACAAGTCTGAGTGTGAATATTCTGATTTTTCAGGGTTGTGGGAGGAGAAAATCCTGTAGCTGGAAAATCCATTTCTGGTGCTGACTTCTTGTATTCAACAGCCTGTAGCAAAATTAAAGACTTTTAAACGGAAGAGTGTTCTTTCTACTCCAAAGGTGATTGTACTCCAAGGAATCTGGCTGGAACATGTGATGACTGAAGCAACAGTTTTAGGTTGTTGTGGGAAGTTTCAATCAAGTGCCAGTTTAACTTGCTGTGTGGAACAATACTGATGCAATTGTGGCTTTGCATGGACAAGTATCTATTTTCCCGGTGCCTATCACTCCATTGCTTATAGAAAATGGCATTCTGCATGGCAAGACAAAGGATTTGGGAAACAGTGCAAGGAAAAATATACTGAGGTTTATGTATTTTTTCATATTTCTAGGATTTCTTCTTTGAAAACATTCACGTCATATTCAATAACATCTGGGTATTCCAAGTGAATCTATTTTAATTGCTACCTATGCTTACACTTTTCTGTCATGCCAGTTTAAAAAGGGCAAACAGAAAATATCAGCTGGTTGGTTGCTGCTGACAGTTTGTCTTATCTCATTTTTTGTCCAGCTTTCATGATGATGGATTCTCCAAGGTTACTTTAAAGGTTTTTCGTTTGAAACTAACCAAGCTCTGATCTTTAATGTGGTTTTATCCAAGAGAGATTTTATTTAGAGGTCAGAAAAGTAAGGCATGCTAAAAATATGAGCTAAGTCATTCAGAATTAGCATTGTAAGTTCCTAGATCTCTGTCAAGGTGTTCTGTCTATAGAAAGTGCCTCAAATTTACTTGCAAATATTTTGTCTGATATAGTTCTGTCTATAGAAATGCCTCAAATTTACTTGCAAATATTTTGTCTGATAACAGGGAATGTAATTTGTATTCTTCGACTCCCTGTCATTTGTCATTATTCATGAAGGAAAAAGTTAAACCTGTGGTATCTTCTTCATGAATTTTCTACTTCTTTCTTAATGAAAGAGAATCTACAGTAGATAAGGGGATATTCTTTGCTATATTCATCAGTTTAATGATATTTCACTAGATAGTTGCTTTTCTTAGCATTGTTTTTGTTTTTTAAAGTTTTGGCTTGGGTTTTGGTTATTCCCTCTAATTATTTGAGGCATGTGTCCTGAGCTTTGTTTTTCTTGTCATATATTTTGACTCTATGATTACATTTTCCTTTGTATTCAAATATTGTGCTTGATGATACTGAAAAAAATTACTAAAATTTTCTAATACCTTAACATGAAAAAATAGATGGTGGAAATATTAAGTATATGCCAGTTGTGGTAATTGTGTACTTTAGTTATGTGTATTTCTATAATATATTGTACTAAAAACAAAAAATCCTTATCTTCTGCTCGAGTTAAAGAACTACATGATGCAAATTCATTAAAACAGTACAATTCAGTGCCTTTGCACATTATCACAGTTCTGGACTATGTTCTCAGAATACACATGTATTACTTTTGCCTCTACAAGCATGGCATAAGTTAGTGTTTTGTGGGTTTCCCCTATATATTTTATTTTGTATAAATATGCTTTTTATTAGCAAGAGGATAACTTTCAAAGACCTGCATGTGTGCCCATATGGCTTTGAGCAGATCTATCCTGATATTTTATAACCAATGTGACATACTTTATAACCCATATATGCATGGGTTATAAAATACATGTAAATCTATCCTGCAACTTTTGTGCATATATAAAGATGCACACAAATATATAAATAAATTAGCTGGATAAGTCTCAACCAGTGCTACTTATCTGTCTAGGAAAGATGGCCAAATGCATCTCAAATAGGGCTACTTATCCAGCTAAGTAGCATTTTTTGAGACCTTTCAGGTTAAATGGTGGAAAAGCCTCCACTTTAGCCGGTTAACTTGGAATTTATCCAGGTAATTGGTGCTGGACCATTGTATGCGTATATAATACAATAAGTACATATATTTTTCCTTTCTATTTTGAAATTATACATGTGGTGATTTAACCTGAAAAATTTTAGTAGTACTTATCTGCATAATTCCCTATTTACACGAGTAAGTTGTCAAATTTTCTAATATGCACACGTGAAGGAAATTAACAATTTTTCTGATTATTCCACCAATTCACCCAGTCTATTTCCAGGTCTTTGAGACCCTTCTGAGTCTTCAGCCTGAACTCCCACCAGTTCACCCAGACCACCCACCCAGTCAGTATGACACAAAAAAACACATTTAATATCACTTATGCCAGATAAAGAACAGGTATATACATGAGTAAGCTGCCAAATCTTTACACATTTGTTATAAAATAGCAACTGAATAGTTCAGGGGTAGTCCTGGTGGCTCATGCAGAAGGTCTCCGGTTCAATTCCCAAGTCAGATATTCCGCTGTCTGGATTAGCTGGAATGTTGCAGAGGCAGAGTTCACAGCTCCCTGAAGGGAAGGGAGTTATGTTCCTCATTCAAGGGAGATATCTGCTGGCCAGACTCAGGTAGCATAATTATAGCACTACAGAAGGAGTCCTCATGCATGAGTGTAGCTGGCAGCTGTCACACCAATGACCAGTCTAGGCACATTGGTGAGGGAATGAGAAAGAAGATAGGAGAAAACTCCTTGGGTAACTGAATGAAAGCTCATGATGCCAAAATCCCAGCTCTGGTTTCAAATGAGCTGGAGGCTCAAAAGAGCAAAATGAAATTGCTGTGCCAGAAAAAAGAAACAATGGTTCAAAGCAGGAGTCAGGAACCTATGGCTCGGGAGCCAGATATGGCTCTTTTGATGGCTGCATCTGGCTCACAAACAAATCTTTAATAAAAAAGTAAAAATCTAACAAAATCCCCCACCCTCCTGACGCCCTTCAAGACCTCCAAAATTAATTTACTACAACCCCCACCCTCCTGACCCCCCCCCCCCCAAGACCTGCCAAAAGTCCCTGGTGGTCCAGCGGGGGTCCAGGAGCGATCTCCTGGACTTGGGCTGTCGGCTGCCAGTAGTCAAAATGGCACTGACGGCCCTTTGCCCTCACTATGTCACTGGGGTCGACCAATGGCGGCGGTAGCCCCTGTGACATAGTAAGGACAAAGGGCCGTCGGTGCCATTTTGACTACTGGCAGCCGACAGCCCAAGTCCAGGAGATTGCTCCCGGACCCCCGCTGGACCACCAGGGACTTTTGGCAGGTCTTGGGGGGGGGGGGGGTAGGAGGATGGGGGGTTGTAGTAAATTAATTTGGCAGGTCTTGGGGGCATCAGGAGAGTAGGGGGTTGTAGTAAATTACTTTGGTAGGTCTTGGGAGAGTCAGGAGGGTGGGGGGTTGTAGTTAGTATGGCTCTCACGGAATTACATTTTAAAATATGTGGCGTTCATGGCTCTCTCAGCCAAAAAGGTTCCCGACCCCTGGTTCAAAGCATACTGCAGACATGTACTCTGCCCTTTCAGGGTATGTTTAAGTTTGCGACATTATCCCAGCTTGAAACCATATCACATCTGTTAGATAGCTTATTGTACCGATTTATTGCATCAGTAGCATGGGATCTTCTTAGTGTTTGGGTAATTGCCAGGTTCTTGTGGCCTGGTTTTGGCCTCTGTTGGAAACAGGATGCTGGGCTTGATGGACCCTTGGTCTGACCCAGCATGGCAATTTCTTATGTTCTTATTGTGGTAGGTATTTCATTATATTGCCTGATCCAAATACTATAAAATATTTAATTAATAGAAACAAAAAGTGAGGAAAAAAATATTGTTCCTGCCCTTAAAGCTCCTTATTTCTTTAAAAGTGCAGCCTATGTTGATGTATCATTCCAAAATTAATTACAAGTCCTTTTTAATAATCATAGTGTACCATGATGCACTGGGCAGAAATAAAGGAATGCAAACCGAAAAATAAGGTTGGTTATTGCATTAACTAATATTGCTTTGGAAAATTTTAGAACTTAAAAAGTTGTGGAAAGAAGTAAATTATTGGGGTATATTCTTTAGTGTGTTTGTGTAGAGCATATAGAAAGACATGATTTAATGGGACACAGTCAACATGGATTTACCCAAGGGAAGTCTTGCCTAACAAATCTGCTTCATTTTTTTGAAGGGGTTAATAAACATGTGGATAAAGGTGAACCGGTAGATGTAGTGTATTTGGATTTTCAGAAGGCGTTTGACAAAGTCCCTCATGAGAGGCTTCTACGAAAACTAAAAAGTCATGGGATAGGAGGAGATGTCCTTTCGTGGATTACAAACTGGTTAAAAGACAGGAAACAGAGAGTAGGATTAAATGGTCAATTTTCTCAGTGGAAAAGGGTTAACAGTGGAGTGCCTCAGGGATCTGTACTTGGACCAGTGCTTTTCAATATATATATAAATGATCTGGAAAGGAATACGACGAGTGAGGTTATCAAATTTGCGGATGATACAAAATTAGTCAGAGTAGTTAAATCACAAGCAGACTGTGATACATTACAGGAGGACCTTGCAAGACTGGAAGATTGGGCATCCAAATGGCAGTTGAAATTTAATGTGGACAAGTGCAAGCTGTTGCATATAGGGAAAAATAACCCTTGCTGTAGTTACACAATGTTAGGTTCCATATTAGGAACTACCATCCAGGAAAAAGATCTAGGCATCATAGTTGATAATACTTTAAAATCGTTGGCTCAGTGTGCAGCAGCAGTCAAAAAAGCAAATAGAATGTTAGGAATTATTAGGAAGGGAATGGTTAATAGAACGGAAAATGTCATAATGCCTCTGTATCACTCCATGGTGAGACCACACCTTGAATACTGTGTACAATTCTGGTTGCCGCATCTCAAAAAAGATATAGTTGTGATGGAGAAGGTACATAGACGGGCAACCAAAATGATAAAGGGGATGGAACAGCTCACCTATGAGGAAAGGCTGAAGAGGTTAGGGCTGTTCAGCTTGGAGAAGAGGCAGCTGAGGAGGGATATGATAGAGGTCTTTAAGGTCATGCGAGGTCTTGAATGAGTAGATGTGACTCGGTTATTTACACTTTCGAATAATAGAAGGACTAGGGGGCATTCCATGAAGTTTGTTTATTTTTTATTTTTTTTAATTTTTCATTTTTAATTTTTATATACCGATGTTCTTGTAAGAAATACAAATCACTCCGGTTTACATAAAACAATGAAATGCCCAAAAGAGGGGTAGGGGCTTTACATGGAACAATAGAACAGAATGCCAATTGAACATAGTAATATTATAATATAGTGTAGATACAGTATAAATACAGTATAAATACGTTTGAACTCAAAATCATAGTACAGTTGAAAAAAATCATAATAGTAAACTCAGTGAGGTATCCCATAATTTGGGTTTATCATCGCGTCTAGGCAGCATTAAGAGTCTGGGAAGGCTTGGCGGAAAAGCCAGGTTTTTAGCTTTTTTTTGAACTCCTGATGACTTGGTTCTAGTCTTAGATCTGGGGGGAGCCCGTTCCATTGGTGGGGGCCTGCTGAAGATAGTGCTCGTTTACTCAATGATGATTTTACCTGTGGGGCATGCAGTGTGCCTTTGTATGCACTTCTAATTGGTCTGGAAGATGTATGAGGTTGAAGTTGAGTGCTTAGCATGATAGGAGCAAGTTTGTATGTCACTTTGTGAACGATTATGAGTACTTTATAGAGGATCCTGTGTTTAATAGGAAGCCAGTGTAGGTTACGAAGGATTGGAGTGATATGATCTCTTTTGTTAGAGTTTGTGAGGATTCTAGCGGCGGCGTTCTGTACCATCTGTAAGGGTTTCATGGTATTTGTGGGGAGATCGAGAAGAAGGGAGTTGCAATAATCAAGCTTAGATAGTATGATGGATTGGAGTACTAGCCGGATGTTAGTGATGTAAAGGAGGGGTTTTAGCTTTCTGAGGACTTGCAGTTTGTAAAAGCAGACCTTTGTGGTAGTGTTTATAAACATTTTTAGGTTTAGATGGTTGTCTAGCCAGGCTCCAAGGTCCCTGACGTCAGGTGAGAACATGCTATTTGAGTTTGGTTGAGAGGGGCTTGATGAGATTGTGAGGGGGTCATGGGAGATAATGAACATTTCAGTTTTATTGGCATTCAATACTAAGTTGAGGCTCGAGAGTAAGTCTTTAATTGGCTGAAGGCAGTCATTCCAGTAGGTGATGGTTTTTTGAAGGGATTCTGTAATCGGGAGAAGGATTTGTATGTCATCTGTATAGAGGTAATGGGTAAGCTTGAGGTTTGAGAGTAGGTGGCAGAGAGGGAGGAGGTAGATATTGAAGAGGGTGGGTGAAAGTGATGATCCTTGAGGGACTCCTTGATCTGTAAGGACTGGATGAGATTCCTTGTTGTTTATCCTGACTTTGTAGAATCTGTTGCTTAAGAAGGACTGAAACCATCTGAGAGCTGAGCCTTTGATACCTATATTGGCTAGTTGGTCTATAAGTATAGTGTGTTTTACCGTGTCAAAAGCTGCAGACAGATCTAGAAGAACAAGCAGGTAGGATTGTTTTTTCTCCAGGTTAACGAGGATGGTGTCCGTGAGTGATAGTAAAAGAGATTCGGTGTTTAGGAGTTTGCGGAAGCCGTACTGAGCCGGGGACAGAATGTTATGATCTTCCAGATATTCTGACAGTTGCTTGTTGACAATTTTCTCTATCAATTTGGCAATGAGAGGTAAGTTTGCGATTGGTCGAATGTTAGCTGGGTCCGATGGAGAGGCGTTTGTTTTTTTTAGTAGTAGTTTGTAGGGATGTGAATCGTTTTTCAACGATTAAAATTATCGACCGATAATGTTTATATCGTCTTAAATCGTTATAGATCACGATACAATAGAAATTCTAACGATTTATCGTTAAAAATCGTTAAATCGTGTTAGTGCGCACTAACTTGAGTTAGTGCGCACTAACTCCCCGTTAGTGCGCACTAACAAGAATTAGTGCGCACTAACTGAAAATGATACAAATAAACACTTTCCAGGTCACTGAAGGTCAGTTAGGAATGAATATGTGTTCCTATTGGCTGGCTGCCCTCTTATCTATTGATATTACCAAGGTTACCACTGAGGTGATGGTTGGGGGGATGGGAAATGGAACTGGAAACTAACGAACACCAACAGAAAATGAAACAAAGTGTTCACACTTCCCAGGTCAGTAAAGGTCACTTAGGAATGAATATGTATGTATGTATTCCTATTGGCTGGCTGTGCTCTTATCTATTGATGTTACCAATATGGTTGGGGGGATGTGAAATGGAAACAGTTGGAAGCTTGACAAAAAAAGTAATGTAATGATCAGCACTCACGTGACTAGAACTTGTTTGTTTATTATTTTTGTTAGCAGGCACCTGAAATGCTAGTGCATGTTGAATTTGCCAATCACTGTGCATTTTAGAAAGGTGGTCCTGGCTGGAACTGTACACAGTTCAAATATATGTAATTGATTGTTGGTAAGTGTATTTTTTAAGTAGCCACACTGGCACCAGTATGTTTACTTTTCCTCCTACTTAACTCACTAGCTCAGCTTTGTAAGAAGGGCTTCTCTGCTTGTGTGTTGTTTTTGTTTGGTGTGAGGAGAGCAGAAACATCAGATCTTTATTCAATCTACTACAGTCATCTCTTACAGTGCCCTATCCCTATTAATACCAGGAGTGTTGTGATCTTCCTGCACACAGTGCCCTAACCCTGATACCAGTCTGAGACAGCTCCCTCCCTGCATTACTAGTGAGAGGCTGGCTTCACAGACAGGGGGGAGCTGCCTGACCCTCACTCCTGACTTCCCCCATGTCCCAGCTAGTGAATGGTGTGTGGGTGAGGGGGGGGGGGGAGGATGGTGAAGTCTGAGACAGCTCCCTCCCTGCATTACTAGTGAGAGGCTGGCTTCACAGACAGGGGGGAGCTGCCTGACCCTCACTCCTGACTTCCCCCATGTCCCAGCTAGTGAATGGTGTGTGGGTGAGGGGGGGTGGAGGATGGTGAAGTCTGAGACAGCTCCCTCCCTGCATTACTAGTGAGAGGCTGGCTTCACAGACAGGGGGGAGCTGCCTGACCCTCACTCCTGACTTCCCCCATGTCCCAGCTAGTGAATGGTGTGTGGGTGAGGGGGGGGGGGAGGATGGTGAAGTCTGAGACAGCTCCCTCCCTGCATTACTAGTGAGAGGCTGGCTTCACAGACAGGGGGGAGCTGCCTGACCCTCACTCCTGACTTCCCCCATGTCCCAGCTAGTGAATGGTGTGTGGGTGAGGGGGGGGAGGATGGTGAAGTCTGAGACAGCTCCCTCCCTGCATTACTAGTGAGAGGCTGGCTTCGCAGACAGGGGGGAGCTGCCTGACCCTCACTCCTGACTTCCCCCATGTCCCAGCTAGTGAATGGTGTGTGGGTGAGGGGGGGGGGAGGATGGTGAAGTCTGAGACAGCTCCCTCCCTGCATTACTAGTGAGAGGCTGGCTTCACAGACAGGGGGGAGCTGCCTGACCCTCACTCCTGACTTCCCCCATGTCCCAGCTAGTGAATGGTGTGTGGGTGAGGGGGGGGGGGAGGATGGTGAAGTCTGAGACAGCTCCCTCCCTGCATTACTAGTGAGAGGCTGGCTTCACAGACAGGGGGGAGCTGCCTGACCCTCACTCCTGACTTCCCCCATGTCCCAGCTAGTGAATGGTGTGTGGGTGAGGGGGGGTGGGAGGATGGTGAAGTCTGAGACAGCTCCCTCCCTGCATTACTAGTGAGAGGCTGGCTTCGCAGACAGGGGGGAGCTGCCTGACCCTCACTCCTGACTTCCCCCATGTCCCAGCTAGTGAATGGTGTGTGGGTGAGGGGGGGGGGGGGAGGATGGTGAAGTCTGAGACAGCTCCCTCCCTGCATTACTAGTGAGAGGCTGGCTTCACAGACAGGGGGGAGCTGCCTGTCCCTCACTCCTGACTTCCCCCATGTCCCAGCTAGTGAATGGTGTGTGGGTGAGGGGGGGGGGTGGATGGTGAAGTCTGAGACAGCTCCCTCCCTGCATTACTAGTGAGAGGCTGGCTTCACAGACAGGGGGGAGCTGCCTGACCCTCACTCCTGACTTCCCCCATGTCCCAGCTAGTGAATGGTGTGTGGGTAAGGGGGGGGGGGGGAGGATGGTGAAGTCTGAGACAGCTCCCTCCCTGCATTACTAGTGAGAGGCTGGCTTCACAGACAGGGGGGAGCTGCCTGACCCTCACTCCTCCGGGGTATTGTGATCTTCCTGCACACAGTGCCCTATCCCTGATACCAGGGGTGTTGTGATCTTCCTGCATGCAGTGCCCTATCCCTATTAATACCAGGAGTGTTGTGATCTTCCTGCATGCAGTGCCCTATCCCTATTAATACCAGGAGTGTTGTGATCTTCCTGCATGCAGTGCCCTATCCCTGATATCGGGATGTGTGCAAGAAGATCACAACACCCCCGGTATCAGGAATAGGGCACTGTATGCAGGAAGATCACAACACCCCCAGTATCAGGAATAGGGCACTGTGTGCAGGAAGATCACAACACCCCTGGTATTAGGGATAGGGCACTGTGTGCAGGAAGATCACAACACTCCTGGTATTAATAGGGATAGGGCACTGTGTGCAGGAAGATCACAATACCCCTGGTATCAGGGTTAGGGCACAAGTTCTAGTCACATTGACTGATCACATTACTTGTTTTGTCAAGCTACCAACTGTTTCCATTTCCCATCCCCCATATACTGTCAGTAGGAAACTTGGTAACATGAATAAATAAGAGGGCAGCCAATAGGAATACATATTCATTCCTAAACTGACCTTAACTGACCTGAAAAGTGTCAAATTGTATCATTTTCAGTTAGTGCGCACTAACTCGAGTTAGTGCGCACTAATCGGAAAAAACGATTTTTAACGATTTTTTAACTAAAAAATCGTGCCTAAGACGATTTTCTTGCCCTGCCACACGATTTCTATCGTTAAGACGATATGGAAAACGATTCACATCCCTAGTAGTTTGAGGATTGCCAATTTTAACTGGTTAGGTACTAGGCCTTGAGAAAGGGATGTGTTAATAATTTCAGAAATTGGTTTTGAGATGGTGTTCAGTATGGCGATGAGCAGATTTGTCGGTAATGGGTCTGATGGGTGGGAGGATGGTTTGAGTTTCTTGAGGGTATTTTCTATCTCCAGTAAAGAAGTGAGCTCAAATGAATCAAGACTAGCGTTTTGTTGAGGAAGGGTTATGAGATGGTGTGTTGGGGGGAGGCTGTTGGTTGTGAGAGAATGGGTAAGGTTGGTGATTTTTGTCTTGAAGTAATTGGCGAGTTCATTAGCTTTATTGAGAGCTTGGTGGTCTGGGATGGTGGGAGGAGATGGTTTGGTTAGTGAGGAAACGTAGGAGAAAAGAGCCTTTGAGTCAACAATGAAGTTGTAAATTTTTTTTGCGTAGAATTCTTTGTTCTAAGGATAGTGTTCCTGTATGTATTGAGAAGAGATTTGTAGATAGCATGTGTCGAAGTGGTCGGGTTTTTTCTCCAGCTTTGTTCTTTATTTCTTAGTGTTTGCTTTAGGGATTTAAGTTCAGGGGTAAACCAGGGTTTTCTGTTGTCTAATGTGGGTTGTATGGTTTTGGTTGAAGTTGGGCAGATTTGATCCGCAATTTTATTGTTAAGATTAATCCATGAGGTGGTTGATGTGGTTGCGTCTGTGAGGTCTAGTTGATTTAGTGCTTTGGACATCTTTTCACTGAGTAGGTCTAGTGAACATGGTTTCTTGAAGTGGATGGTGGATTTGGTAGAGACTTGAGGTGGTGGATTGTTGATTTTAAGGGTCATGTAGATGACCCTGTGGTCTGACGAGGGAACTGGCGAGCAGGTGGGGTTAGAGTGGATGGTAAAGCTATCATTAATGAAGATGAGGTCCAATGTATGGCCTGCCTTGTGGGTGGGACTGTTGACAATTTGAGTAAAACCCAAGTGACTGAGTGAGGAGAGAACTGTTACGCAGTTGATGGATTGTGGAGAAGCGTCCACATGTAGGTTAAAGTCTCCAAGGATTATAGCGGGTTTGTCGGCGTTAATGTGTTTGGCTATAAGCTCGATCAAAGGAGAGGGATCTAATTCTAAGGTTCCTGGTGGGGCGTAGACGAGAGCTTATTGGATTTGTTCAGATTTAAAGAGGGAGAATTCTAGTTTGGTGGAGGTGTTAGTAAGTTGTAAAGTTATGCTTAGTCCTTTTTTTGCTGCCAGGAGGAGGAGTCCACCCCTTTTTTTGGGTCTGGGGACTGAGAAGAGGTCGTAAGATTGCGTGGGAAGCTGATTTGTTAGTACAGTATCTGTATGTTTTAGCCATGTCTCTATGATTGCACAGATGTCTGGGTTGACTTCTATGAGATAATCACTGAGAATGTGCGTTTTTTTGGAGAAAAATAGCAGGAAAAAAAAACCCACCCCAAACCACAAACTACCTCCTAGACCATTCTTTGATCAGTCTCAGGTTCCCTGAATCTTCTTAGCCCAAGTTATTTTTTTTCACAGGGCAGGGGTGGTCCCTGGTCATTCTTGCCCTGCTGGTGTTAGAATTGTAAAAGATTGGATCCTGGCACTACAAGGGTTTCCTGTGTAGCTAAACATGAAGGAGTTGTGAAGCAGTGAGTCTGCTGTACACCAGATCTATAAGGTCTTTCTTTAAGGAAAGTGGTTAGATTAGCTTGAATTAACAATTATTAGAGTTGTTGTTACACTTTGCGATCCATGGGCTACTCCCGTGAACTGCCTCACTCACCTTCCTGGCTAGGCCATCCCTGCTGGCTCCTCATGGCGGAACCCCATGCTCTGACACGGCAAAGCGCCACCAGTGCTCCATGCAGCAGGATGCCGCTGACTTGATAAGCTGTACTCCTCCTTAGGCTTGTGTGCCCGACATCACTTCATTTAAAGGGCCTGCGGTAGGAAAAGCCCCACGGCGCCGCTGGATGACATCACATGCTCAGGCCTATAAAAGGCCCTTGCTGTCTCTCTCTCACTGCCTCAGCAACAGGTCCAGTTACTTCTAGTAGTGTGTGTTGCTTCTAGAATTCCAGTTTTCATCCAGACTGTCTTCAGTCCTCCTCTAGCTATCTTCGGTTTGCTTCTTGTTCCCATCTGACACGGCAATAAGTTTAGCCATTATGTATCTCGACATAATAAAACGACTAGTAAACCAAATGGAGTTGGTAATTAACATCGATAAAATTGAATTCTTACACTTAGAAAGAATATAAACATTACGCAAATTCCAATAATACTCAACAGCAACCAAAAAAATCGATTTAGCCGAGAAGGTACGCAACCTCGGCGTCAAAATTGACACAGAGCTAAACCTCAAAAAGCACATCTCACTAAAGGTTAAAGAAGGGTATGCTAAACTTATGGTACTTAGAAAACTAAAACCATTACTGTCTCTGCCAAACTTTCACACTGTGCTTCAATCACTAATATTTGCAAGCACTGACTACTGCAACGCACTACTTCTCGGTTTACCTTACACTACTACAAGACCACTACAAATATTACAAAACTGCAGCTAGAATTCTCACTGGAAAAAGTAAAAAAGATCACATAACAGATACATTAGCTGAACTGCATTGGCTACCCATTGAACAAAGAGTTCAGTTCAAAGCACTTTGCACAATACACAAATTGATCCACGATGAAAAAGCAGAATGGCTGAACACAGCACTTTGAGTACACATACCACATAGAAATTTAAGATCAGCAAACAAAGCTCTCTTAACCATTCCATCTGTGAAAACAGCAGGACTAACCCAGGTTAGGGAACGTGCACTATCACTGGCTGGTTCCATATTATGGAACACTATGCCCCTCGATCTAAGACACCAGAGAAATTATAAACTTTTCAAAACAAACCTCAAAACCTGGATTTTCAAACAAGCCTTTTACAAAGAGAACGGCGCAAGCAAATACATAAGGAAAAGCAGGCATAGAGCACCCAGCACATAATCTCCATATACTACCTGGAAATTTTTTACCCTTCAGATAATTGTAATCAATAATCCGAAATGTTGAAAATCAACGCATATACTCTCCCATGAGAATTTCATCAATGAAAATTCCATGTCATAAACCATATAGTACTTGATGTTTGTTTGTTACCGAATACTATTGGCATCCTTTCTGTAAAGTACGATCTATTCTTTGCTATACGTGCCCTATTGTAAACCGTTATGATGGTAAATAACTTAATGACGGTATAGAAAAACTTTTAAATAAATAAATAAACATCTGCTCCATCCACTTTGCTCACTTGTTCTTGTCCTCGCCTGTCATCCTTGCCTATCCATCTCACTTCTCCTCCCTCAGATGGATACCTGGTTTGACCTTGGCCTCGATCTTGGATACAACTGACTGCTTTCTGCCTCTGACCATTGCCTGAACCCAGGATATGCCTGATTGCCACCTTACTACGGACTTTCTCTCCTTCCATCAGCAGAGACCCCACTTAAGTCCTGCCGGCCCCGGCACACAAATGCTCAACCCAAGGGGTGCGTGGGCTGGTGTAGGTGAAGGTCGCGATTTAGTCTCTGTTTCACCTGGGTCTGCCTGCCAATGTGGGAACCTGCAGGTCTCTTCCCTGCAGGTAGAGTCAATCCTGCCTCAGCCCAAGGGTCCACAGATACAACAGTTATACAGTATTTATGTTTTGGAATCTAATAAAATTACTTTTGTACTTGCTTTTTCTAGTATTTCTTTCACAGCCTTTTCATGAATCTCATTATATCCTCATAGGATATTACCATACAAATAATTGTCTTTCATTGGTATAATAACATCTTAGAGACACTTTAAAAGGCAGTATTAGATGGAGTCGAGTTGATTGTGTTGGAAGTTTCAGACTATTTCAGTTGATTTTAAATTCTCCAAAGTGCTTTTAACTATCATGATGGTTTTGTATTCAATTTAATGACTCCTGGACAGTGATATTTTTATGCAGCATTACAATGAAGATGGCCCAGCAGAGCAGAAATCATCATTTCTGTCACACACTGGGAATGGTAAATATAATATACTGCTGAGAGAGCTGAAAATTAAAGGTGACTTTTTAATCAGTGATTGCATTATTGTAGTCATACTTTCCGTAGCTCGGCATAATAATTCTATCCTTTCAGACAGGAGGTCCTGATGACTGATAACATAGTGGATACAATTACCAACCATGTGGTAAACCTGTGGAACCTAACTGTACAAAAAGAGGTTTCTAACAATGACAGTGTTCTAATAGTATTTCCATCAGGGCTATAGGGTTATTGGTTACTGTTGTACATCTGCTGGTCTGTAAGGAGACCGGATGGGGATGAGCAACAAGGAAGTTTCAATTTTTTATTTTTATTTTTTTAAAGCACTGGGCTGCCTTGAGGGGAACTGGGGGGGGGGGGGGGGGGGGGGGAGAGGGGGGAGGATTGGAGGGGAGGATAGATTTGAAAGATGTCTTTCTCAATAGCCATACATTTTTCCTCCTCATACATATTTGTAATTGTAGTCCTACTTTATGTTCTTTATTTAAACTACAAATTTTTTTTTCAGGTGACCAAATATGTCTTCCATGCTAGCTTAAAGGTGAATTTCAAAAGCCCGACATCATATCAATTGGGGGTTGCGTGAATATGTCGGGCCGGCACGCGCAGAGCAGATTTTAAATGCCGTCTCGATACACGCTTACTTGCCGCTACGTGCGCAAACGAAAAGTTCAAAAAAGGGTCAGAGTATGCATGTGGTCTAAGCAGAACCTGGGTGTTCCTGGATTTGAACTTGAAACTAGCACGCAAACACTTATGTACAGGGGCACGCGCCTGGGTCTCCTGCCATGTAACTTTTCTTCTGCTATGGATGACATGCAAGTTATAAAATAAAGATACATATATTGATTGGCTGGGTTTTAAGGGTCGGGGCTCAGAGCAGAGAAGGGCTGCTAGTAAACTAGGGTGGTTTGGAAGTCCTATTCCTTATCTGGGGGAACTGGTAAAACTGGTAATGGCGCCGGCGCGTGTGTCTTTTAAAATCCCCCCAGTTACGTGATAGAAGTGGCATTTGCGCGTATAGATGCGTGTCCACTTAAAGTTGCATGAGCTTAGGCTATTTTACTACTTGCGCGCATGTATGTGCACATATTATAAAACAGCCACATCCCCGGGCACGGGCTGACGAACATGTACATATGTGCGCCTGCACACATGTTTAAAAGTTACCGTCCCTGTTATTTTCCAATGTCAGTTAGCCTCTGCTCTGACATATCATTAATACACCATTATGTAACCTCAGCTAAAGAAATTTACAAATATTGTAAACATGAAGGGGAAATTTAGATATTAATCTTTTCCTGCCTAGAAGGCTGATTCTACTTCTCAAAACCATGCTCTGCAAGGAAATATATTTTTTAAAGTCCTCATGTTTTTGTTTTTTCTGGGTCTAATCCCTGTGAGGTGAAAAATTCACCTGACAAGGAAGTTGCTGTCTGGTCCTAAGAGTGCGAAGCCAATATTCCAGCTAGCAGGCTTGGCAGAGATTTGTCTATAGGAATGACTGAAGGTAAATTTAAAAATGAACAGGATGAAGGATAAAGGCTAATAGCATAAGCAGGAATTTTGTTAGAATTCTTCAAAAATACATCATTTTGATATGCACTTCTGAGCAACTGTCAGCTTTCCCCCATCAGCTAGTTTCAAAGTTAAAGGTTGGTGTTCTATAAAAGATTGAACTGGGTAAGCTATGTATATTTAATGCTTTACAAAATCTTAAAGATTATGTTAGTCAAATGGTGTGAACAGAAATAGACTTGATAGGTTTTTGCAGTTTCAAAGTGTTAAAATAGATTTTCATTAACTCATCACCTTCACCCACACAGAAATCTAATAAATAGTATATGATTCTGGATATAATGGGCCCACTATAACAGATTGCTGAAATGGATGAGTCTGTCAATGGTAATTGTGCAAAAATGTCATTTTGGTAGATCTTCTGGAAGCAGTGATTCAAAAAAAATGTGTGTTGCCTGAAATGTGTGTGAGGTTTGTGCAAACTATTTATATTTTAATGAGTGTCATTTTAGCAGTTTATATGCTTTTTAATTTTACTGTTTCCCCATCAGTGTCTATAAACACAAGATTTTGGCCAAGGTGTAAAGCACAGCTTGATAGAAACATTTTTAAACAAGTAATGGTACTTCACTAAAATGTGCTAGAAATGTTTCCTACAGTAGAGCAAAGGATAGTGAACACCCCCCCCCCCCACACATTAGAATGAATGCTTTTGGTTCAAAAAGAAAGTTGAAGGACTTAAGGTTTTAGAGAGTCCACTAAATAAAGGCCTTCTTCATTCCAGACATATATTTTAGATTATGTACTGTCATATGTTTATGTAAAGTTAATTTCCTTCCTTTCCTAGCTGGTCAGTTTGTAGCCATCCTGAGATTTCATCTAGGTTAACTTGGATTATCCTCCATAAATTCAAATAGAGATCTATGTGGATTAGCATGTAACTGAATTTCTAACTGTGGATAGTGATAAATAGAGCTCACATGAAGTAAAGCAGGGTTATCAGTGTCTCTAGAATTGGTCCTGGGGCCAGTTTCATAAGCTGGAAAGATTAGTGTTTTTACAGGTAATGCTAAGATCTGCAACAAAGTGGACACTCTTAATGGTGTATATAAAATAAGAAACAATTTAAGAAATGGTTGTGTCTAGATAGATACTAGATTAATTATATTACTTATATGACACAGATTATTGCTCCATTTGTTTTCTGAACCTGATACTAATTGTTCGAACATGCTTGTATTTTTCTTGGTTTTGCCTTTGGGACATCAGTTTTTGCTGTGAGGGCAGGGTACTTAAGCCTGGGCAAGTATGTGTATGTCCCGGGGTGGGGGGGGGGGGAGAGATTGTAGGGTTGAGCAATGTCTGCTATTATAAAGATTTTAATTAGCACAGCTGAGGTTGACTGCTGCCAGTGTTCCTATACTCTGGTGTGGTGGCAGATTGGTGACTCCTGGTGCATCTGTGTCATGGTCCCAGAGAATACCCTGATGAAGAGTGGGCTATCCAATAAGGCTTGGGCCAAATTTTCTGCTGCTGTGACCAGTAATTACAATTTTTCTTGACTGGAGCAGTTGATGGGTACCAAGTGACACTCTTCCTGAATACCTGTATATAAGCTGGGAGTGCTTAGATAAAATAAAGCTGTGGTCTTTATAATTTCAAGGGATGTGCATTCATGCACTAATTGTAACAAACTGAAAATGTCATCTCATAAAAATTTTCGTTTTCATTACTTTTTTTAAATTTTTATAAAGGGCCTCCCCAAGGCACTCCAACCCCAATCCTGCCCTGTGAAATCATCCAGTGCCCAGGTCTATCCAGCTGGGCCTCCTCAAGTCCTTCCAATCCCCCTGCCTGTGTAAAAGTTAAATCTGGGACTTGGATCTACCAGGCTGGGCTGAGTCATGTCCAGGTGGGAATTCCCCAGGATCCTCTGATCCTCACTCTCCATCTCAAGGATTCCTTGGGCCAAGGATCTCCCCAGCCCCTACTTTCCCCACCCAATGAAATCTCCCAAGTTTACAAGTCAAAAGGACAGGAAAACAGCCATGAATTCAAGCCAAGGGACAGGTATGCTTCTGCCCTGCCTTCTGTACCTTTAAAAAGGGTGCAGTCAGTCTGGATATTGGTGTAAAAATGACATCACTTTAGCATCTGAGCTGACATTGATGCCACTTTTCAAGCTACAGAATGCAAATGGGCTTTGCTCCTGCCCTTTGGACTTGTGAACCCGGGGGAGTAAATGGGATCAATGGAGGTTCTCAGCCTTGGAAATATTTGAGAGGGTGGGAGTGGAGATCAGAGGGGCCTGTTTAGGTCCCAGCTGGGCTCAGCTCAGTCAAGTAGGTCTCGACCCTGGCATTAAATTTTACATCAGAAAGGTGTGTGTGTGTGTGTGTGGGGGGGGGGGGGGGCTGTTGGAGAGGGCCAAGAAGACGCTGGTTGGATCTGGAGATGCCTAGCCAGGTAGACCCAGGCCCCATGAATGTCTAAGGGTGGGAAGGGGATTAAAAGGGCTCAATTTGTTTTATTTTTTCCTGATGCGGTTTATTTTTTAATGTTTTTTTGGGGCTAGGGACATAAAATGAACCAAAAAAAAATGGAATTGAATTGAAAAAATGAACCCCGCCCCTACTCCCAAAACTAAAAAACAGAACCAAACTGAACATTTTAAGGCTACACATTCCTGTTGATTTCTATTTGAACTGTGTGTCATGTAGTTATTGAAGGCTGCTGCTGTGGCTTGCATGTTAATGACAGCATGTGCCCAGTGGACCCCAGTTGCCCCAGTTAAACGTGCATGATCTCTGTCCTGTCAGTATAACAGTGGTATGGCAGGATAACTTCATTTGATCTTATTAGGTACTGTAAGACTGTGCTTTGTGGCACAAGTCCAATTAGCACTTACAACACCATGCAGTCCCTAGTGATTGGAATACTTTAGAAGCCTATTATTCCAATTCCCTTTAGACAACTAGGCATAAACACAAATACTATGTTAAAATAAGAATGAGAAGAGCTTTATCACTAAGGAAAATAGTACTATCATAAATGTGTGTGTCCCACAGGCAACATTTTCTATTAACAGCAGAAGATTTAACAGATGTCCATAACAAGAGAATGAGATTTGTTCAGATAATAGCTAGACAATGAGTTCCAGGCACAGTGTATAATGTAAACCTTGGATTTTTTTTGTACTTTTTCAGAACAAATATATCAAGTTTGACTTTTATACAACACCAGCACAAGCTTTAGTTTGTCCTTTTCTGACCTTCCTGTAAACTCTGGCATTTGATATTAGTCCTGCTGAAAACTTTACAGAAACTTAAACTTTTCTTAGCAAATTCTTTGTGAAGGTTGAATTCTGCCTGCACCCCCACAAGTATCTGGATTATAAAGTTCAATTTTTGTTTCAGAAATAAATTGATTGCTAGTCCCATGGCTCCTGCTGTTGGGTCTGTATCTTGTTTTATGATAGGAAAATTGTACAAATAAGATGTTTACCTACTAAAATGTATTTTCACGTCCAATTTAATTTATACAATTTTCCTTTATTTCATATTAATGAATATGAATGAATCAGTTATTTTGTGACACTTTTTTTTGACATGTTCATCCTTCAATATTCCATCTTTCTTGTTATGTCATTGTCATTTATATAACAGAAATGTCCTTTATTCTATCACTAGATTTTTTTAGTTTAGTTCATAAATGTATTGAGATTTCTATACTGTTTGCATCACAGTTATTCAGGTCTGCATGTCCTTGTGTAGTATACGATAAATAATATTCTGCTGTTCTGCCTAAGGACCAAGTTATAGGATATTAAGCTTTTCTTAATAGCCTATAATTTTTAAGAACTGATGTTTAATCATGCTTAAATGTTGGTGTTCTGTCTATTTTGTTAGAAATAATACATGTTTTTGTCCTTGATTATATGTAGCTGGGAGAATAATTGTTGCCAGATTTTTTCAAGCTGACTGCATTATTGGTGGCCATTATACTATGGCATACAGCCATGGTGAAACACTTATTTTGGAATTTCTACTGGCAAAATACGAGAAGGAAAAGTAGTAAAACCTGCCAATAGGGGGATTCAATGACTATTAAGAACCAAGTTGTGACATGTTTAGATATTTTGCTGACAAAGGGAGCCTGTTTTGATCCTTTTCTTGAGAAGAAAAAATGCAGTTTACTGCTGCTTATCTTTGATCTAGCATAAGATTGCTGTTAATAGCATGCAATTTTATTTTCCTTTCTATCTTGTATGATGAAAGCTCTGTGATAATGTACAATTCATTTTTGGAGGATTCTGTGATATTATTCTAGCAAATCATAGAACCTTTTAGGATATTTTTGTGAAAGTAAGGTCTTGGGGCGGGAGGGGGTAAAAAAGGCTTACTTTGTGTATAAGATCAGAAAGATGATGTAATACAGTACATGGCTCATGGAAAAATTATCCTGTTACATTACTTATGGTCAGTGCACATATATCTTTCTGCTTACCTATACTGACAGGATGATACCTTCAAACAGTTAATATGATGAAATGCTAACAGCAATTAGGGAAGGTAACAAATTTGGCAGCACAATAATAGGAGATTTCAATTACCCAAATATTGGCTAGGTTAATGTTGCAACATACAATAATACCAAGGATGCCACCACTCAAAACTTTAATTTTTATTCAAGAGTAAGAATTGAATCAATAAAAACAATACAATGACACACAATACAATGTACATACATAAACTCTCCCACTAAAATCAGACTAATACAGAAACCCCAGGGCTTGTGTCAGGATTTGTATTGTTTTTGTTTTTATTGATGCAATTATTACCCTTGAATAAAAATTAGTTTTGACTGGTGGCATCCTTGGTGTTATTGTATGTTGTTAAATAATGCCACATTAGGTTACCTTCAGTGGATATACCGTAGTAGGTAAATGTTGCATCAGGACATACTAGGGAGATAAAGAACCAATGGGAAGGGGAGCCATTTTAGACTTAATTATTAGTGTAAAAAATAATTTGGTGCCAGAGAATAATGATAATGGGGCCTCTCAGCAATAGTGATCATAACACAAATTAAACTGGAGGGAGGATATTAAATCAATCTTGATAAAATGAGAATAATAGAGATAAACAAAAAGGTGCATCTATAAAAGTTAAATATTTATATTAGGCATTGATATTGTTTAAAAATTCCATCTTGGAAGCCCAGACCAGATGTATTCCATGCATTAAAAAAAGTGAAAAGAAGCCCAAACGACTGCTAGCATGGTTAAAAGGTGAGGTGAAAGACTATTTTAGCCAAAAGAAATTCTTTCAAAAATTTGAAAAATAATCTATCTGAAGAAAATAGGAAAAAGCATAATCTCTGGCAAGTTAGATGTAAAACATTGATAAGGCATGGAAAAAGAAAATTTGAAAAAAAGCTGGCTATAGAGGCAGAAACTTATAATAAAAACTTTTTCAAATATATCTGAATCAGGAAGCCTATGAAGGAGTCAGTTGGACTCTTAGATGATTGTAGATTTAAAGAGGCACATAAGGAAGACAAAGTCATAGCAGAAAGACTAAATTCATTCTTTGCAGAGGGTACTTGCATGGCTCCACAATACACCAATATTTTCATGGTTGATTTAGAACAATTTTTTCTGAACTCCTCCACCCAGAAGCCGCTCCTCTACCTAAGGTGTATTGATGACATCTTTATCATCTGGACCTGGACTTGAAGCACTTAAATAATTCCACTAAGAATTAACAACCTAAACCTGCAACAATACACACAGTAAATCCACTTTCTGACACCAAGGTCTAACTGCATGAGGGACACATAAGAACCGCATTATACTGGAAGCCCCCAGATTGTGACACAATCTTACATGCCACCAGCTTCCACCCATCCCCTACCACCAGATTAATTGACTACAGCCAAGTCCTATGGTATAAGCACATCTGTTCTGACCCCTTGGAAAGGGACTCCCATCTGGAGAAATTACAACTGACATTTTTGCAGTTAAGGTACCCACCCAATGAGGTAAGAAAACAGATCAAGACAAATACCCAGGATCACTCTGCTACAGGATCATCTCAGAAAAGAAAATCGTATACCGCTGATTGATACGTTTAGCTCCCAGTTGAAACCACTGAAACATATTATCAAGGATGTATAACCCATCCCAAACAATGATACCACCCTCTCACAGGCTGTGGGGGCAAGCCTATCCTGGCCTACCGACAGTTCCCCAACCTTGAATGGATACCCACCAGCAACTACAAATTGTACAAGAATGACACCCAACTGAGGAACCAGACCTTGCCAGAAACACAGATGCCAACTCTGTTCCCATATTAACCCAGGCAACACAATCACAGGACCCAACTTCAACTACAACATCCAGGGCTCATTCACCTGCTCTTATGCCATTACCTGCCAGCAATGTCCCTCTGCTGTCTTAATAGGACATACAGCTCAATTCCTAAGGAGAAGAATAAATGGATATTTATGTATTTGATTTATATTCTGCTTTTTCACATAAATCTGATTTTAGAAATGGCAACCAATAGAAACCAGTAGGGGAACATTCAAACCTTCCAGGACATTCTCTGTCTGACCTTAAGGTAGCCATACTCCTAAAAATGGACCTTCAAAGGAAAACCCCAGCATGAAATTGCTGAATTGGATCTCATCACCTTAGGTCTGAACAGAAAGAATGGTTTCATGGCACACTACAACTTTCTATGAACTTAATTGTTCTTAGATCATTCTGTGTTTCCACACTTAATTCAGTTGTCAGTAGGCTAGACTGTGATGCTATGAACACTGCTTCCACACCCTACCTGCCTAATTCAATGCCATCTTTTTTATCAATATCCTCCCCATCCCCATATATTTTACCTACCTCCAGTATTACATTTCATACATCTGATGAAATGGTCTGTCCTCTAAAGCTCATGCTGCAATAAGTTGGTGAGTCTATAAGGTGCCACTTGCCTCCTGTCATTTTTGCTACACCAGACTTACATGGCTATGCCTCTGAAGATCTGAACCAAATAGGGAAAAGTAACCCATTCTGTAGTTATACAATATTAAGTTCCTAATTGGGGGAAGGATCTAGGCATTGTGGACAATTGTTTGAAATCCTTGGCTCAGTGTGTTGCAGTGATCAAAAAAACAAACAGAATGTTAGGAATTACTAGGAAAAGAATGGAAAATAAAATGGAGAATGCCATAATATCTCTTTCACTTCATGGATAAGATTGCACCTAGAGTGCTGTGTGCTAGTCTGGTCACCCCATCTCAAAAATGATATAGTTGAACTGGAAAAAAGTACAGAGAATGGTGACTAAAATGCTAAAGAGGATGGATTGGATCCTTTATGAGGAAAAACTAAAGATGTTAGGGCTGTTCAGCTTGAAGAAGAAACGGTTGAGCTGGGATATGATAGAGGTCTATAAAATCTTGAGTAGAATAGAATCAGTAAATGTGAATTGGCTATTTACTCATTCAAAAATTTCAAAGACTAGGAAGCACACCATGAAGTTAGTAAGTAGCACATTTAAAACAAATCAGAGAACATTATTTTTCACTCAATGCACAAATAAGCTGTAGAATGAATTGCCAGTTAGCACAGCTGGGTTTAAAAAAGGTTTGGACAAGTTCCTTGAGGAATGCTACTACTTATCCTTGGGTGTTAGCAGCATGGGGTCTATCTACTGTTTAGGATCTTGCCAAATATTTGTGATCTGGATTGGCCAATATTAGAAACAGGATCCTAGGCTTGACACACCCTCAGTGTGACCCAGTATGGCAATTCTTATTTTCTTATATTCTTATTCAAGTACTATCATTCACCTTCATAGAATTCAGTTGCATCCTTTCCTTAAGACACAGATGTACTAATGTACTGCCCTCTGAGGAAAGCATTTACTGTATTTGAAAATGTCATTAACATGGTCACAGCAAACATTACCATGGCTACATATTCAAGTATGGAAATGGGTCAAATAATGTATAATGTTCTTTTTTTTTTTTTCATATGTAACTTCCCGCTTGAGTTTAGAGCCAGAATTAAAGGGCCATACAGTCCCCAGGGATAATCTCAATGTCCCAGACCTTTCACTTTTCTTCTCAAATCACACACAGTTAGCCACTGGGATGCCAGGGTTCAACCAGTGGAGAGGAGGACAAACCTTCAGGGCCCTAGGTTCATGTTGGGTGGGAAAAAATACAGTCGCTCAGATTCAATCTCTCTTTTTCTCAATAGTACTCACTTCTGAAGATCCCAAGAGTGGTATCTTCAAATGACAGAAAAGAGCACCATTCCAGTTCAACAAAACATTTACTGTACCTTAAAAAAACAGGGTCAGATTTTAAAAGGTACGCGCGCGGCCTACATTTATGCGCACTACCTGGCGCGCAGAAATATATGCCCGATTTTATAACATGAGTGCGCAGCCGCGTACATGTTATAAAATCAGGAGTCGGCACGCGCAAGGGGGTGCACCTTGTGCATGTTGAGCCCTCTGGGAGACCAGCTGGCTTTCCCCGTTTCCCTCCACCACCACCTTCCCCTCCCTTCCCCTACCTGTCCCGCCCCCCAACCCAAAAAAAACAAACAATCCTGTACCTTTATTTCACAAGCTACGCCTGCCAGCCAATTGCCGCCATGCGATTCCCGGCCCAGCGCCTGTGGAGAGGCCTCTGGACGTGCCCCCGCCCCGCCCCCAGACTGCCCATTTTTTCAAGCCCCGGGACTTACACCTGTCTCGGGGCTTTACGCGCGCCGCTGGGCCTTTTGAAAATAGGCCCGGCGCGTAACTCCTCTACGCTCGTAAATCCTTGAAAATCTGCCCCACAGGATGAAAGCCAAAATAGCAATAATCATAAGAATGAAAAGAATGATAGCTCCAAGTGCTCCAACCTCTATCTCCATTTTAGTCTCTGAATCACTGTCTCCTTCCCAGTGATGTGAAAAAAATAGAAATCTTTTCTCCAAAATAGGTATGGAGATGGTGGTGGAAAAAAAAAATCCCCTTCCTATCCAACATAAAGAAAAATATTTTCCAAAACATAATTTTCAGTCTTGGCAACCACAGGCCCTATTGTTCACTGGATGCAGGGCAAATTTGTTAACTCTACTTTAACTGGTCGCAAAACATAGAAGCCCAATCCTTTTCCCTTCAGTCAGGGGGTAACAGCCCCCCCAGAGCTGGCAGCAAGTCAAAACATCCAATTCTCTTAAAAATCAAAAATCCTCCTTCTCTCTCCACTCATATGGACATATCTTCTTCTAGGTCTGTGAAGACAAGTAGATAGCAGGCCAAAGTCCTTCTCCTTTGGTGCATGTGGAATGGCCTTAATTTAGGGGTCCATAAAATCATTCCTCCTTCTCTGCCTAACTATGCCTTGAGCATGCTCATCCCTGCTCAATCCCTGCACCCTGGTGGGGGGTGAGGTAGAATCACAGGGCTAGTCTCAAAAATGCAAAATCCTCCTGCTATTATTTATTTATTTATTTTTAATTTTTATATACCGATGTTCCTGTAAAGAATACACAGGGAAAAGGCAAAACAGTTAGCAAGGGAGTGAAGCACTGCTTTACTCATGCATCCCTATATTACCTGTATGTAATCCATGTTGAAGTGGCTGAAAGTGGGAATATAAATCAAATAAATAAGTAATAAATAAAATGTATTAAACTGCAGTAAATACTGCAATATTTACCATGTTTTAATTACACTGAAAAAAAACAACTCTCATCTTGGGTTAGGGTTGATAACCACAAGAAGAAATTCATCTCAAAAGAGTGAGGTCCAGTTCTTTGAATATCCTGGAGTTTCTGTTGATGCTCTGACTGCAGCAGCAGGGGCAAAGGAAGGAAAACAGAAGAGAGAGAGAAGAGGGAGTGAGATTCAAGGAGGAAAAAAGAGTGCAAGATAGTAGGAGAGAGACTAAAAGTAAAGAAGAGATGGAAGAAGGAAGGCAAGAGACAGTTTGAGGAAAAAGCCCACTGGAGCAAGGGAGTCGGAGCATCCTCAGCAAGCACCACTCAGGCAGTACAGACACAAGTTTTCTAGGACCTGCACCTCTGAATTGTACCTTTTAGATCTGTTTTTATTTTAGGACAGGGTTTATCATCTCTGGTCCTCAAGAACTAGTTTTCAGGATATCCACAATGAATATGCAAAATTGTGTATAGTGCCTCCACTGAATGTGAGTCTATCTTATGCATATTCATTGTGGATATCCTGAAAACTAGACTTGTTTGTGGCTCTTGAGAACCGTAATTGCCACTCCTGTTCTGGGACATCCTTTAAACTTTCTTTCATGGCACGGAGCTGATTGGAGCATGGCCTCCCTCCTCTGGTGATTTTAAGTAGAGTCACTATTTGAGATCTCCTTTGACAGTGTGGGGCTGGGAATTCCTTGCAATTCCTCTTCCAAAAGTCAACAGTATGCTGCAGTGCCCCCAAAGTTAATGAAGGCCATGGATATCTCTTTTCATACCTTGTCCTTTACTAACATGGACTTCTTAATTCATTTATGACTCTTCCTCTGTGAGTGGTGAGCAGTGCTGCAAGACCATTGTAAGGATCCATTGCCAAATTTTCCTCTAGCTGGCAGGTGGCACTATGAGCTGCATATTCAGTCCTCCCAGTCCTGAATGCCTCGCATTCCCAGGCTGCCATCTTGTTTCCTGTATAAACTTGTATTTGAGGCAGTCTCAATCATCAGTTGCCAGATCTTGATCCTACCTTCTGGTCCTGATGCTCTGGCTCCATTCCTGTATCCAGAAGACCTTAGTCTTCAGATTCTACATTCAGCACTCCTTCCTGTTCTCCTTCCCGGATTCCTGGTGTGCTCTAGTCCTTCACTCTGATACCCAGCTTCTTATTGCATGCTGGTATCATGGGTTACCCCATTTCTCATGTCATGCTAGACACCAGAACATGAGAGCTCAACTTGAGGTGAAAGTGATCAGCACAGGCAGAAGGTGCACAGGTCTCCTGCTTTCTCTGTCATCAGCCTAGATTTGCCCTTCCAAAAATTAGGCCACTTATTCCTGGGCAACCCACAGATAACAACTGTTGCACCAAATTCTAGTCAATATGGACGCCACTGAGCTGGCTGCATGTTTCACAGCCTACGCTCAGCTTCTTGGGGATCTGAACCAACACTTGGGCAAACTGAACCAATGCCTGGAAAGCATGCAGGAGCAAGTTAATGCCCTTGCTCAAAACCCTTTTCCTTGGGTCTCTGGATCACGATCACAATCACAGCAAGTGCCTCTTTCCATTCCTATACCTCTTGCAGCTGCAGAGTGTATGCAAAAGAGAACCATCTGGAATGCTCCTGCACTTTTCTGGAGATACAAAAGCCTACTAGGGCTTTCTGAGTCAGTTAAAGGGGTTCTTAGGGAAGATAAGGCCATTGCAGAAAGACTAAATTAATTCTTTGCTTCCGTGTTTACTAATGAGGATGTTGGAGAGATACCAGTTCCTGAGATGGTTTTCAGGGGTGATGAGTCAGATGAACTGAATTAAATCACTGTGAACCTGGAAGATGTAGTAGGTCAGATTGACAAACTAAAGAGTAGCAAATCACTTGGACCGGATGGTATGCATCCTAGGGTACTGAAGGAACTAAAAAATGAAATTTCTGATCTATTAGTTAAAATTTGTAACCTATCATTAAAATCATCCATTGTACCTGAAGACTGGAGGGTGGCATATAGAACCCCAATATTTAAAAAAGGCACCAGGGGCGATCCGGGTAACTATAGACCAGTGAGCCTGACTTCAGTGCCAGGAAAAATAGTGGAAACTATTCTCAAGATCAAAATCGTAGAGCATATAGAAAGACATGGTTTAATGGAACACAGTCAACATGGATTTACCCAGGGAAGTCTTGCCTAACAAATCTGCTTCATTTTTTTGAAGGGGTTAATAAACATGTGGATAAAGGTGAACTGGTAGATGTAGTGTATTTGGATTTTCAGAAGGCGTTTGACAAAGTCCCTCATGAGAGGCTTCTAAGAAAACTAAAAAGTCATGGGATAGGAGGCGATGTCCTTTCTTGGATTACAAACTGGTTAAAAGACAGGAAACAGAGAGTAGGATTAAATGGTCAATTTTCTCAGTGGAAAAGGGTAAATAGTGGAGTGCCTCAGGGATCTGTACTTGGACCGGTGCTTTTCAATATATATATATATATATATATATATATATATATATATATATATATATATATAAATGATCTGGAAAGGAATACGATGAGTGAGGTTATCAAATTTGCGGATGATACAAAACTATTCATAGTAGTTAAATCACAAGCAGATTGTGATACATTACAGGAGGACTTTGCAAGAATGGTAGATTGGGCATCCAAATGGCAGATGAAATTTAATGTGAACAAGTGCAAGATGTTGCATATATAATGAAAAATAACCCTTGCTGTAGTTACACGATGTTAGGTTCCATATTAGGAACTACCACTCAGGACAAAGATCTAGGCATCATAGTGGATAATACTTTAAAATCATCGGCTCAGTGTGCTGCAGCAGTCAAAAAAGCAAACAGAATGTTAAGAATTATTATCAAGGGAAAGGTTAATAAAACTGAAAATGTCATAATGCCTCTGTATCGCTCCATGGTGAGACCACACCTTGAATACTGTGTACAATTCTGGTTTCCGCAACTCAAAAAAGATATAGTTGTGATGGAGAAGGTTTTTTTTTTTTACAAAGTTATAATTAGTCTTTTATTCATACAGTTATTATGTTATATTGTAAAGCTCTTTGCTGAATTAATGTTTGAATGTAAACCGAGGTGATGTTTCTTATGGACCCCAGTATATAAAAATCCTTAAATAAATAAATAATAAATACATAGAAGGGCAACCAAAATGATAAAGGGGATGGAACAGCTCACCTATGAGGAAAGGCTGAAGAGGTTAGGGCTGTTCAGCTTGGAGAAGAGGCAGCTGAGGAGGGATATGATAGAGGTCTTTAAGATCATGAGAGGTCTTGAACGAGTAGATGTGAATCGGTTATTTACACTTTCGAATAATAGAAGGACTAGGGGGCATTCCATGAAGTTAGCAAGTAACATATGTAAGACTAATCGGAGAAAATTCTTTTTCACTCAACGCACAATAAAGCTCTGGAATTTGTTGCCAGAGGATGTGGTTAGTGCAGTTAGTGTAGCTGGGTTCAAAAAAGGTTTGGATAAGTTCTTGGAGGAGAAGTCCATTAACAGCTATTAATCAAGTTTACTTAGGGAATAGCCACTGCTATTAATTGCATCAGTAGCATGGGATCTTCTTGGTGTTTGGGTAATTGCCAGGTTCTTGTGGCCGGGTTTGGCCTCTGTTGGAAACAGGATGCTGGGCTTGATGGACCCTTGGTCTGACCCAGCATGGCAATTTCTTATGTTCTATAGTCTTTACTCTGCAGGCCTCCTGTCTTCCTGGTCGTAAGCAAAAAGTGGTGTACATAATATCACTATTGGCTGGAGAGGCACTGGCCTAGTCCTCGCCATACTGGAAAAAACAGGACCCTCTTGAATTTTAGACTCTGATTGTTATGGCATTAAATGCATTTTTTATGACCCAGGCCACTTGATTTCAGCTTCTACCTTCCATCTCTGCAAGGAAGCAAGGAATCCGTATCATGGAAAAGTTATGCTCTGGAGTTTTGCATGGTCTTGACAGAGATGGGCTGAATTATGAGGGCCTTCTTGAGACCTTCTGGAATAGATTATTGGATTAAGAATGAGCTAACCAGCTGGAAGCTGCCTTTAGAACTGAATGTTTTGATCCTCTTGTGTCTGCACCTAGATGCCTTTATTCATGAATGACATTCAAAACTCCAGCCTTCAGGCACAAGCCCTATCTGGCCAACCTTGTTCCGCCACTCGAGGAGCCTATGGAGCTGGGTTATATAGGCACTTGCCTTTCCCAAACAGAATGATTGTAAGAAACAGCTGCGACTTTGTCTCTGTTGTACTGACCTCAGACACTTGGTCAGAAATTGTCCATGTAAACCAAGGTTTTGTCAGTCTTCATCTCTGGCCTCACAGGAACATATTCCTTGTTGAGTTGTCCCTCAATCATATGGCCCAGCATTCTGTCTCTTTGCATTGGCCATTGGGATCAGCAGAGACTCCCCCCACCCCCACCCCTTATCAACTCTGGGACAGTGAGCAATTTCATTAGTCTGGATTTTGTCTACCTAAACAGAATTCCCATCCAACTCAATCCTGCACTGATCTCCATTGTCACCATTGATAGGCAGCCTTTGAATGAGGGAGGGGCACATTGGGTCAGTATGGACTTGAATCTTCTAGTAGGTACGTGGAACTCTGAAACCATTTTGTTCTGGGTCCTTGAATCACCTTCCTATATAGTTCTGGGGTTACCATGGCTTCAGTTACATAGTATTGACTTGCATTTAGGACAACTTCTTGCTTCTCTTGTGTTCCAGATTCAAGGTCTATAGTTTCCACTGTTGTGGATTCTGTTGTGAAAATAACCCTGGGCTTTCTAGTGCAGTACTATGCTTTTGCAGATGTTTTAAGCAAGAAGCAAGCAGACACAATCCCGAGGCATCAAGAGTATGACTGCGCCATTGAACTCCTTCCTAAAACCATTCCAATACATGGCCTGACATACCCCTTTCAGGCCCAGAAATTAAGGCCATGTCAGAATATATTCAAGAAAATCTGGCTGACAGCTTCATTTGACTGTCAAAATCCCCTGCTGAAGAAGGATTCTTTTTCATATAAAAGGAGAATGGATCCCTTAGGCACTTTGAGGCCTATATTCAGTCACAGTCTGGATAGCAAAGTTAGCCGGATAAACTTATCCGGCTAACTTTGGAGGCATATTCAACAGTGCAGCCACACTATTGAATATAGCCAGCTATCTTAATTAGTTAGCTGGCTAACTATACCCACTTTCTGACATCTCTTTGCCTTGTAAAGACTTAGCTGGCCAAGTCATCCAGCTAACTCTGAATATTGGAGTTAGCCGGTTAACTTAGCTGGCTATCTCAACTCCTTCCAGTTACATCCCTGGACTGCCCCTAAATTATCCTGCTAAATTCTAGCTTCCTAAAATTAGCCGGATAGAATTTAGCTAGATAAAGGCTGAATATAACCAGGTAAACCATTTAGAAGGATAACTATTATGTTATCCATCTAAATGGCTTTTGAATATGGATCTCTGTATGGCTTACTGAGGCTTCAATAAGATCACAGTTAAGGATTGTTATCCCCCTACCACTAATGCTTAAACTGCTTAATAGACTTCAAAGTGCCCAGATTTTTACCGTGTTTTACTTGCGGGGGGCCTATTATCTCATTTAGATCCAACAAGGTGGAAGACTGCCTTCAATACTATGGATGGGCACAAAGTATACAGGCCTGCCCTTTGGAATTTTAATGTTCCGTCTCTGTTCCAAATCTTTGTCAATGATATTTTTCAAGACTTCCTCTTTCTGTGTGTAGTGATCTACCTTGAAGACATCTTGATCTTCTCCCTAGACATGACCACCCATAGGCAGTATGTAATGGAGGTCCTTTGAAGAACTGAAACAACTCTTTGCATTAGTTCAAGTCCTGTGTCATTGTCATCCACCCAAGCCTTTCATCTTAGAAGTTGATGCCTCTGAGGTTGGTGCAGGTGAAATCTTGTCTCAAAGAGACAAGCCAGGTTCTCAGCTCCACCTTGTTACCTTTCCTGAAAGTTCTCTCCTGCAGAATGCAACTATGATGTAGGATACCGAGAACTCCTTTCCATTAAGTGGGCCTTGGAAGAGTGGAGATACCTGCTGGAAGGATTGTCCTTTCCAATTATAATCCTTATGAATCAGAAAAAATTACTCTATATGAGGCTATGAAACATTTGAATCCCCAGAAAGCTCAGTGGGCCATGTTCTTCACTCATTTACAGTGTATTTCCTATCGTCCTGGCTCAAAGAATGTTAAGGCTGATGGATTGTGACAGTTTTCCTCTGAGAAGATTCCTCTACCGTGTGATAAAGGCTCCATTATATCATCCTCGAGGATCATCACAAACACAGTCAAGAGTGATCTGATGGAGAAAATCCATCTGGAATCTTTGGTCCTATCTGGCATCCTTTTAATCCAGACACTTGCCTCCCAGGTATTTTCAAATGGGGGAATGATTCCAAACACTGCAGATATCCAGGGATTAGTAGAACTTTTGAACAGACTTCCCTGATGGCCTTCCCTGCAAAGAATTGTAAGACATGTCTTGGCTTGTTCAATATGTTCTAGCCCAATGTCCCTTGTGCTAAACCTTTTGGTGAATTGTTCCTGCTTCCAATTTTTTTGTACCATGGACTCATTTCTCCACAGACATCATCACAGACCTTCCATAGTGACTGCACTGCCATCTCGGTGGTAGTGTACTATTTTTCCCAAATGTCGCACTTCATTCCCATCTCTAAGCTGCCTTTGGTCTCATAATTGGCCATCTTTATTAGGAAGGTGGGTCCTTTTACATGGAATCCCAACTTATATTGTATCAGATTGAGGTCCCCTATTTATTGCCGGATTCTGATGGGCCTTTTGTAATGATTTGAGTATCAAGTTGAAATTTTCATCAGGATACCATCCCCAGGATACTATCCCTATCCCCAGTAATCTTGAGTAGGTTCTTAAATGTTTCATCTCTGCTCATCAGAATTATTGGGCCAATTTGCTTCCTTAAGCTGAGTTTGCTCACAACAATCATATTAACGAATCTATGATGGTTTCTCCATTCTTCAGTTTACAGCCAACACCCTGTTCATTACTTTCTGGTGCTCTGCCTACTAAAATTCCTGCAGTGGATGATTTGGTGTAACACGTGCAAAAAACCTGGATATAGATGTGAAGTAATTTGGAGACAACCATAATCCAGCAGAAGAAATTCACTGATTATCATCATAGATATGAACCCCAGTTTCAGGTTGGTTTTAAGGCCTGGCTGTGAAAGAATCTACATCTAAAGCTCCTTGTGCTAAGATTGGTCCCAAGAACATAGGACCATATGCCATTATTGAGAAAATCAACCCAGTAACCATGGACCTTCAGCTTCCCAAAGTTCTTAAGTTGTCATCTTCATTTCATGCCTCCATGTTGAAGCTGGCCAAGCCAGATCCTTTCAGTTGTTGAGGAAAGCTCTGGTTCTGGTTGATGACCAGCCTGAATTTGAATTTGAGAAGATTCTGGACTCTAGGGTGTTCTGTAACAGAGTATAGTACCTCAGTTCCTTGCTTTGATTCCAAGCTTCTTACTCCTTATGGTATTATGGGTCACCCCTCTTTCTCATGCCATGCTGAAGAACCTGATGGCACAACCCGAGGGGAAGATAGTTGGCATAAGCAGAAGACTCACAGGCTTTCTGATTTCTCTGTCATAAACCTGGATTTGTCTCTCTAGATATTAAGCCACTCATTTCTGGAGCAACCCACAGATGGCAACCGTTGCAACCGGGTCATGAGGAAGACATTCTCCTTTACACCACAAAGGATTTTGTGGATCTGGACTCTGAGCTGCTCACTGTTGCCAGTTATATGTGCAGCAGTCTGAATTAGGAAGGAGTTTTCTCCCCTTTAGATCTCCACCCTTTCCCCTCCCTTCTCTCCCTCCTCTTCAATTTTTTTCACATTTTCTCCTTTAACTATGCCTTGGACAATTTACTGTGGATTTAAAGTTTTGTCATGGTAATGATTGGCTCAGTAAGTTTTGCTGTGGTAAGTGTTGGCATGGGATATTAAATGCTGTATGCCTGTCATTAGCTTAGTATATTAGATCAGTGGTTCTCATCCTTTTTTCGGCCGGGACACACCTGACAGATGGTTCTCACATGCGTGACACACTGAACATGTGACCGTCACAGGGCAAAATGTAAATATACATTCTGTATCCTCAGGAACCCCGTTGACCCCCAAAAATGGGTGCAGAGCAGAACTAGGACATTACCCATACAGCTCACCATACAAAAAAAGATATTCTGGATCTGATGACATCTTAGTAAAAGCAAAAGAAACTCTTTACTGGCAAGCACAATATACTTCCTTATGAAAAGACAGTAATTTACCACTACAAATATTTAACCAGGCCCTAAACACTAATACACCTCCTATTGGGAAAACAGAGCAAGCCAAGCTGCTATAGATACCCACTTAGAAATAATTGTAAAACTATACTAATCAATGTTACAAAACAGCTGATGAACAGAATAACATCCAACAATTAAAACTAATAAAAATTATTAATAATTGTCTAAATATCAATAAAATATTTCAAAACAGCAGACACATCACATAATACCCAGTATTTAAAATGGCAGTCAATCAAGAAAAATAAACTTAAAAAGCTGCCTTTACTTACCCTCTCCAGCAACTTTCCTACTCCTTTCACGTGCAGGCCAATAGCACACACCAGAAGCAGCAGTGGCTGCTGAAGCTCTGTCCTCACAGTCCTCTTTCTTAGGGCCCACAACCAGTCACAACCAGTCTCTGTCTCACACAGACCAGTAACTTCCCTAACTAGTATCTCTTCCTCACACACACACCAGTCACCTCCCTGGCCAGTCTCTGTCTCACACACACTCACATACACACCAGACACCTCCCTGTCCAGTCTCTGTCTCTCTCTCTCACACACACACACACACACACACACACACCCACACCCCAATCACCTCCCTGACCAGTCTCTCTCAATCACACACATGCTGTCACTTACATACAAGCTCACACATACTCTGTCACTTACAACCACACACACTGCCACTCATGCACCCATTGTACCCCACACACACACAGCTACTCATGCACCCATTGTACCTCACACACACACTGCCACTCATGCACCCATTGTACCACACACACACACAGCTACTCATGCACCCATTGTACCTCACACACACACTGCCACTCATGCACCCATTGTACCACACACAAGCTCTCACTCATGCACCCAGGCATGCATTCTACCACACACCCACACACACACAAAGCTGCCACCCAGGCATCCATTCTACCACACACACACAAGCTCTCACTCATGCACCCAGGCACCCATTCTACCACAGGCACGCAAGCTCACATGGTGCCTCTTCTCATTGTTTGGCCCAATAAGCCTGGCCTCTGCTTTTCAGCCACCTCTGGCCTGACCTCCCATGGTGCGCAACGTCTTTCCAGCCACCTCCCGCAGTGCGCAACGTCTCTCCAGCCGCCTCCCGTGGTGCGCAGGGTCTCTCTGCTCTTCAGCTGCCGGCAGCAGCGCGCAGCGTCTCTTCGTTCTTCGGCCCTGTCAGCAGTGGCATGCATGTCTCTCCACTCTTCAGCCGCCAGCAGCGGCACGCAGCGTCTCTTCGTTCTTCGGCCCCACCGGCGGTGGCGCTCAGGTCTCTCCACTATTTAGCCGCCGGCAGCGATGCGCAGCGACTCTTCATTCGGCCCCACTGGCCTGGCCTCCAGCGGTGGCGCGCAGCGTCTCTCCATTCTTCAGCCCCGCCCCTAGGGAGAAGGGAAGCACAAGCGGGGCAGTGGAACACCGGGAGCCGCGACACACCTGCCGGTGCTTGGCGACATACCGGTTGAGAACTACTGTATTAGATCATATCAGCCAGTTTACTTTTCTTTACTGTATAGCCACTTAAGTGCAGTATCAGAATAGCCTCAATTATTGAATATAAGCTCATTTATTAATGACTAGGTAAATTGAGAGAGATAGTTAATGAAATATATTTTTTTTTAAATAGCTTTTAATTAAAATAATTCAAACGTTTAATTTTAATAAGATGGCAGTATTCACTGGAAACTCCTAGTCTGAATTAGTGCTTAAGAGAACAGGGCTGGTAAAGTTTTCTTTTTCTTTTTTTTTAGTCTTCCATTGGAAGCTTTTTCTCTCTGGAAGACCTTTGTCTTTATTGTACTGAAGTGGTTCTGAAGTCAGAGTAGTAACTGCAGCACTCGGTCTGTTTCATTTGGTTCCTTGGCTCATGCAAAGTGACAGTAGTGCTATCTTTCTCCTGTTTTGTGAAAGTAGTAATAGGGACACCCAGTAATTTTTGCAGTTACTCTAGCTCTTGGAATTTCTGTGGAGGTGCTCTTTGCTCATTCAAAGTGGTGCTTTCCGGATTTCTCAATGTCAGAAGTCCTCAGTGCAGTAATAGTGATGGCTCTAATGATCCCTTGAAACAGGATTCATGGTGAATCTCTTGTCTTTTCTATAACTTCTATAGTGGAGGTAGCTTTTAGGCTTTGGCTTTGTTCATGTTGGCTGCTCCTACAGACTTTTTCAGCAGTATTAATGCATCTCATCTTCTTTAGCAATGTTGGATGTATCCCGTCTTTCAGCAGTGGTGACTCTTTCTGGCACTTTTAATATCTGTGACCTCTTTAAGTAGCTCTTGCTGGCTCATTCAGTGGCTGTGCTTCAATCATAAGATTCTTTCCTTTCCCTTTTTATTTCAGGGAATAATTTTCAATTGGCCCTTCTGTAGAACTGACCTCCAGCCCTCTTGATGGTGGAAGAAGACTAGCTCTTAGTTGCTTTGGGGTTTGTTTTTTCATATTGTTATTTTTGGCATTTTCACAGACTGTCATGTTTCTGGGACAATGTTGATCCTCCTACATTAAAGAAGAGATTACTGTAGATTCTCGGGCATTTTCAGTGCTGGAAACACTTTTGGATGATGCCTATATATATATTTTAATTTGTTTTAATTTTTGTCCAGAATAGATGTATTCAGAATTATTTAGCATCGTTTCAATTGTGACCCCCTTCTAATCAATGGCAAATAAGAGGATAAGATATGCCATACAGGATCAGACCAAGGGTCCAACAAGCCCAGCATTCTGTTTCCAACAGTGGCCAATCCAAGTCACAAGCATCTGGCATGTACCAAAACATTAAATAGTTCTCAAATTACTATTCCTTACTGATTAATAGCAGTTTATGGATTTTTCCTCTAGGAACTTATCCAAACCTATTTTAAACCCATTAATACTAACTGCCATACTCACTTACTCTGGCAATCAATTCCAGAGTTTAACTATGTGCTCAGTGAAAGAATTTTCTTGGATTTGTTTTAAATGAGCTACTTACTAACTTCATGGAGGGCCCTCTAGTCCTTCTATTATCTGAGAGAGTAAATAAAAGATTTACATTAACCTGTTCAAATCCTTTCATGATTTTGTAGACTTCAATCATATCCCCCCCCCCCCCCCCTCACTCATCTCTTCTCCAAACTGAGCAGCCCAACCTCTTTATCCTTTCCTCATAGGGGAGCTGTTCCTTACCCCTTATTTTGGTCACGCTTCTCTGTGCTTTCTTCAGTGTAATTATATCTTATTTGTGATGTGGTGACTAGTTTTATACTCACTAAGGGGCAGTCTCACCATGGAGCAATACAGAGGCATTATGACTTACTCCATTTTATTTGCCATTCCCTCCCTAATAATAATAATAATTCCTAGCATTCTGTTTGCTTTTTTGTCCGTCATGGTACACTGAGCTCATGATTTCAATGTATTATCTAATATGATGCCTAGATTTCTTTCCTGGTTGGTAACTCCTAGGATGTAACCTAACATCTTGTAACTACAGCAAGGGTTATTTTTCTCTATATGCATGTATTTGCACTTGTCCACACTAAAGTTCATCTACCATTTGGAAGCAAAATCTTCCAGTCTCAAAGGTAGTCCTGCAATTTATAATATTCTGCTTGAGATTTAACTACTCTGCATGCATTTGTGTCATACACAAATTTGATCACCTCACTTGTCATACCCCATTCAAGATCATTTATAAATACATTAAAAAGCACTGGTCCAAGTACAGATCCCTGAGGCACTCCACTGTTTACCTATTCCCACTATGAAAACGGACCATTTAATCCTACTCTGTTTCTTGTCTTTTAACCAGTTTGTAATCCACAAAAGGACATTGCCTCCTTTCCCATGGCTTTTTAGTTTTCTTAGAAGCCTGTCATGAGGGACTTTGAAATCCTTCTGAAAATCCAAATACACCACATGTTTATTCACCACTTCAAAAATACATAAGAGATTTGTGCGGCAAGACTTTCCTTGGGTAAATCCATGCTAGATGTGACCCATGTCATTTATTCCATCCAAGAACTTTATCTCTCTGGCATGTCCTGATGTTACATTTACCCAGTTGATATTGGGGTAATTGAAATCATCCATTACTGAACTACCAATTTGGTTTGCTTCCCTTATTTCTCTTAGCATTTCACTGTCTGTCTAATCATTTTGGCCGGGTGGACATAGTATACTCATCATTGCTATACTCTTCACCAACACACAAGAGATTTCTACCCATAAAGATTTGATTGTGCATTAAGGGGTAGATTTTAAAAGGAGCACACATATGTCCATATTTGTGCGGTTCTTGGCGAGTGCACATAGGCACGCCAATTTTATAACTTGTGCGCGTGGTTGGGCCCTTTTGAAACCGGCCATGTGCGTAAGTCTCGATTTTTACGTGCATGGCCATTTTAAAATTTGCCCTTTAGTCTCTTTATCCTGTTGGATTCTATGTCATCCAGGACATAAAGCACCACCCTGCCACCAAGTTGCTCTTCTCTACCATTGCGATATAACTTGTATCCTGGTATAGCAGTATCCCATTGGTTATCCTCCTTCCGCCATGTCTCTGAGATGCTAGTTAAGTCTTTGTCATTTACTGCTATACACTCTAACTCTCCCATCTTACTTCTTAGACTTCTGGCATTAGCATACAAAAATTTCAAAGTGTGTTATTTGTTTGTATTAACATTCTGCGTCTTAATTGACAGGGATAACTTGGAATCTTTTAGCTCATGTGAGCCTTTAATTATAGGCATGTGGACTAATTTTCTTATTATTGGAATGTCTTTGTTGGGATGCTCTAACTCTAATGCTTCAATAGTATACTTTGAAGATATCACCCTCTGAACCATGCACTGCTGAGTGACTGTTGGCTTTCCCCTTTGATTAGTTTAAAAGCTGTTCTGCCTCCTTTTTAAAGGTTAGTGTAAGCAGTCTGGTTCCACCCTGGTTAAATTGGAGCCCATCCCTTTGGAAAAGCCTCAACCTTCCCCAAAATGTTCCCCAGTTCCTTACAAAACGGAATCCCTCTTCCTTGCACCATTGTTTCATCCACTCATTGAGACTCTTGAGCTCTGCCTGCCTTTGGGGATCTACGCGTGGAACAGGAAGCAGTTCAGAGAATGCTACCCTGGAGATTCTGGATTTCAGCTTTCTACCTAAGAGTCTAAATTTGACTTCCAGAATCTGACTCCCACATTTTTCTATGTCATTGGTGCCCACATGTACCACGAAAGCTGGCTCCTCCCCACTACTGTCTAAAATACTATCTAGGTGTTAGTGTTCATGATAGTTGTGGGTGGATCCTTGGGCCGGTGGAAGATGACCATGCCCCCAGGGGAAGATCCCGAGAGGGATCACCGGTCAGGCTCAGAGTATGGAGACAGACACACACTAGTTCTTTTATTAAACAGTATTATGGAACCACCAGAGGTGGCAGTAGTGAGCTGGAAGTGCCCGGCTGGGCTGTAGTAACTCAGATACTGGAACAGCGATCCTGGATACTGAGCTGTAGAGAAATTGAATATAGTGAGTAGGCAGGGTATGCAGACTTCAGGAACAGAACTTTGATGGTAACACTCACACAATAGTCTCTTAGAAGCAGCCCAGGAGCTGGAATGAAATAGGCCCTTGAGGAGCGAGTACCTGGTTACTTGGAAAGCTCTGAGAGAGAGATGGTAAATCACTGGTGTTGTAGGCAGCGATGACTTCCTGGCAGAAGTGGTATTCAGTAGCAAGTCCGGGTACGTGGGCCCTCGAGGAGCGAGTACTGGTTCCAGACTGCGATCTGAAAAGCAAAAGAGAAAGCGAGGCCCCCGAGGAGCGGGTACCCCTGCTAAGTCCAAGGAGGCAGAGTAGCAAGGTATGCGGAGAGCGAATCCCATCCGCCGATACCTGGAGGAAAGTCCAGTAAGCATAACCTTTGCTAACTTAATTCGTTAGCGTTTTCAGATACCTTAAATATCCGTTGAAGATGATGTCACCGCCCTGAGGTTCGCATCATTGCTAGTACTTGAGTCGGGGCCGCGCCGTGTGCGCCCTTAGGCTGCTGGGAAACATGGCAGAGTGCAGCGTCTAGCCAGTCTGGAGATGCCAGAAGGGAATGCCGTGGCAGCCAAACTTCCAACAGGCAAAGAGGGAGTCGCCAAAGCGGTAAGGTGGGCATAGTGGAGATGTCGGGCAGTGATGGTTGCAACACTAGGTGACACATGAGGTCCATCACCTGTGCACCAAGGGGTAGATTTTAAAAGAAGCGTGATCAGCCTACTTTTGCTTGCGCATCAGACTCAAGCAAAAGTACGCTGGATTTTAGTAGATACGCGCGGAGCCGCGCGTATCCACTAAAATCCTGGATCGGCGCGCGCAAGGCTATCGATTTTGTATAGCCTGCGCGCGCCGAGCCGCGCTGCCTCCCCCCGTTCCCTCCAAGGCCGCTCCGAAATCGGAGCGGCCTCGGAGGGAACTTTCCTTTGCCCTCCCCTCACCTTCCCCTCCCTTCCCCTACCTAACCCACCCACCCGGCCCTGTCTACATCCCCCCCTTACCTTTGTTGGGGGATTTACGCCTCCCGGAGGGAGACGTAAATCCCCGCGCGCCAGCGGGCCTGCTGCGCGCCGGGCCGCGACCTGGGGGCGGGTACGGAGGGCGCGGCCACGCCCCCGGGCCGTAGCCACGCCCCCGTACCCGCCCCCAAAACGCTGCCGACACGCCCCCGGAACACCGCGACGACCGGGCCCGCCCCCCGACACGCCCCCCTCCGAGAACCCCGGGACTTATGTGAGTCCCGGGGCTCTGCGCGCGCCGGGAGGCCTATGTAAAATAGGCTTCCCGGCGCGCAGGGCCCTGCTCGCGTAAATCCGCCCGGTTTTGGGCGGATTTACGCGAGCAGGGCTCTGAAAATCCGCCCCCAAGTAAACATGCTATCAAGCGATCCTCATACCTACCAGCTGTTTATGTTCCTAATAATGGAATCGACAACTATGATGGCCAATCTGACCCACTCCTCCTGGACAATAGTCCTTGGAGACACATCACCTGGAGAGCAGGTCCTTACTACAGGTTCATTTCCTGCTACACCAAGTTGATGCTCTCCAACCAGGAGACCTTCCTCATCCAAGGCAGCACCAAGGATGCCAGACTGGAGTTGGCTACTTTATCTCTAAAGGTCTCAGCTATATACCTCTCTGTCTGCCTCAGCTCCTCTAGATCTGCCACTCTAGCCTCCAGAGAACAGACTCTTGTCTGAGAGACAGGAGATCTTTGCAGTGGGCGCACACATACAACCTCTCACCTCCTGGTTTTTACCCACCTTCTGATTAGCTATTTAATGAAAAATACCCAAATTCCAGGTTTTTGCCTGCCCTCTGACTAGCTATTTAATACAAAACACACAAACTCCTGGTTTATGTCTACCTTCTGACTTGCTGTTTAATACAAACACACAAAACTCCTCTTTTTTTGTCTGCCTTTTGACTAGCTATTTAATACAATACAAACAAACAAACCACTAAAGAATATACCCCAATAGTTTACTTCTCCCCTCTAAAATGTCCCCAAGCAGTATGTACCGATTCTCTTCAGCCACCAGCAAGGTGAACCTTTCCTCTCAGTGCTCCCACTGGATTGTGAATTATTGACTTCTTCCCCTGCAATATATCTTATGCTTCTAAGGTAAATTAGTACAAAACAATCCCTTTGGAGATTTACACCAAAGTTAGTTATCCTTAGTGACTCACTGCTGTTCCGATTAACAAATATTGGTACTTAATCAAATCAATCACACTACCCTAACACCTTTCTAAGGTGAGTAACTGACCTTTTTCATCCTTTTTGCTTAGGTATGCACAGCTCCTAGCTGATTTCTTCCTTCTGACTAGCTAGTTAATACAAAACCATCAAATGCCTGCGTTCTGACTAGCTATTTAATAAAAAAAACCCCACAAAATGCCTGGGATTTTTTTTTTAACCTGCATTATGATTAGCTATATAAAACAGATAAACACACTAAAATATATATCCCAATAGTTTACTTCTTCCCAAGATTTAGTTCTAACATTTCTCCAAGCAGTACTTACCAGTTCCTGCAGCCACCAGAAAGGTGGTCCTTTTCTTTCAGTGCTCCCACATTACAACATGAGTATTAAATAAAGAACAAAAATAAGAAACCAATCACTTTCATCTAGCTTGAGATCACAACACAATAGAAAAGCCTGTGGAGGAAAAATGAGATGAGTGACACATTTTAACAAAAATAAAGAACCTGGTTAATTCATATATTGCTTGGTGTATTTTCTTCCCTGCAGTAGGACAGTTGATATGGCCATTTGACATTGAAATGTTGTCATCCTGGAAGGGAAGCATGTTATTACAGAAGGAGCTGAGATAATTATAGGTAATAATTTGCCATGGATAACAGTTCTATCAAAATTCATATAAGTTGGGTGGTTATATATATATTGATATTAGCAAAGTACAGTGAATGATTAGTTATTTTTCCAATTATTAATCAACTGGGCTGTAGCATCTAACCTTGTAGATGGTGATATATATGACTTACCAATTTTTAATGCTTTTAAATTGTATTTCTGATCTTGTTCTGTTGCATGGAGTTTTCTGCTTCACTGCGTTATATACAATAAAATAATTGATATGAATATATGGAGCCTCTTCTCAGAAGGATGATTTATTTTGTATTGCAATGGCCTGCAAAGGGAAGTGCAACATTGATGTAACAGGTGAACTTGTTTGGCTCAGTTGAATGTCATATACCAAGATGTAATAAACTGATCTTGCAAGCCTTTTTTGTATAGGGGAGTCAGCAGTTTTCTCTGAAAGCTGTTTCTGTGGCAATGGAATATCCTAGCCTGAGAAAATGATACACTGTATGAAACAAATTGATAATGATGCATGTTATTTATTAGTCACTGATTTGCTTGATTCTAAGGAATCAAATGAACCACTAAATCTGAATTTATCACTTGTCACTATCATTAGCAAGATGATAGAAAAATTGGAATCTCAATTATCAGGTAAGCATAATGGTATTGAACATGAATTAAAATGGTGTCAGAATTTGAAAATACTAAAAAGAAAGAAGGTGAGGATATGTCAAAACCATAGGAAGAAAATTACAGCTTTAGAGGCTGTATTCAAATTTGTCATTAGAGGTGATACTTTGTAGCAGCTCAAGGTTCAAAATGCTATGAAAAATATAATTTTATAACTGGGTGAAATCCCACGGGTGGAAAGTGATATGCTGGTGGTGATAAAGTGCTGCTTTGCAAGAAGCTGTGGACATCTCAAACAAAAATGTCCTTCCTTTACTTAACTTTGAATCTGCAAAAACTGATTTTCAACAAGTCCCTAAAATGCTGCAGAAAGAAAATTGTAAAATAAAAGGAGCAACCAAAATTGTATATTATCTGAGGCCACACATCCACATTTGTCTTTAAATTGGATAACAAAGGGGTTCTGTGATTGCAGTGACAGAAAAGAGACTTTCTTCAAATGGGACAGAGAATATTAATATTCACAGGTATTTCCATATCTATTCAAGCAAGAACTGTGATTTCTGAGCTGTACAAATGACATATTACAATGAAGGCAGAATTAGCTTTACTGTAGCTTTTAAAATGCTGGATTAAATTCAAAGTGGTGTGTATGCAGTTTTGATCTAAAACACTTGCTGCCTTTATTCAAAATAAATGTACGGTAATTCTCATTTTAGTCAGTAGAGTAGCACAAACTGATTTTTTTGGGCAAGGTCTGAGGTAAATGTGGACGAGCAAGAGGTCTATATTGAGAATGTGCTAATTATATTCCCACTTTCACCAGCATCCTCTCTCTCTCTCTCTGTTCCCCCCTTCCCCATGATAGAGAAAGAAAGACTGCTGAAGATGATGGTTGACACTTGTCAGAAAGACAGCTGGGAACAGATTAGCTTGAGGCACGGGGATGAAGTTTTGAATGTCCACACTAACCCCTATCCTCCACCCCTTCCTGTCTTTATTTTAAAAAGTTTTACACACCGTCAAGTCCTCACAGAGATTTTAGTATGCATTTTATTTTATGCAAGATGCAGCAAGCTCATGACATGCAACAAGACCAGGAGTTAAAAAAAAAAGCGTGCAAAACTGAAAAAGAGTGGGTTTTTTTTTACTCTTAGTCTATTTGCAAGCATAAATCATAGTAATTTGAAACGTATTATTAAAATTGTCCATTGTACCTGAACACTGGAAGGTGGTCAATATAACCCTGATATTTAAAAAGGGCTCCAGTAGTGATCTGGGAAATTATAGACCAGTGAGTCTGACTTCAGTGCTGGAAAGGTCATGCAAACTATTATAAAGAGCAAAATCTCAGAACATATAAATAGACATGACTTAATTGGACACAGCCAGCATGGATTTACCCGTGGGAAGTCTTGCTTCATAAATCTGCTACTTTTTTTTTTTTTTTGAAAGGGTTAATAAACATGTGGATAATGTGAGCAGATAGATTTAGTGCATTTGGATATTCAGAAGGTATTTGACAAAGTCTTCCATGAGAGGCTTCTAAGAAAATCAAAAAGTAATAGCATAGGAGGCAATGTACTTTTGTGGATTGCAAATTGGTTAAAAGACAGAAAATAGGGAGTAGGATTAAATGATCAGTTTTCTTAGTGGAGAGAGGTAAACAGTAGAGTGCCTGAGGGATATGTACTTGGACTGGTGCTTTTTAATTTATCAATACATGATCTGGTAGGGGAACAATGAGTGAGGTGATCAAATTTCCAGATAACACAAAATTATTCAGAGTAGTTAAATTACAAGTGGATATTGATAAATTGCATGAGGACCTTGTGAGATTGGAAGATTGGGCATCCAAATGGCAGATGAAATTTCATGTGGACAAGTGCAAGGTGATGCATATAGGGAAAAATAACCCATGCTATACTTACAGGATGTTATGTTTCATATTAGAAGCTACCATCCAAGAAAAAGATCTAGGTATCATAGTGGACAATACATTGAAATGGTCAGCTCAGTATGCTGCAGTAGTCAAAAAAAGCAAACAGAATGTGAGGAATTATTAGGAAAGGAATGGTGAATAAAATGGAGAATGTTATGCCTCTGTATTGCTCCATGCGAGACTACGCCTTGAGTGTACTGTGTTCAGTTCTTGTGGCTACATCTCAAAGATATAGATGCACTGGAGAAGGTATAGAAAAGGGTGACCAAAATGATAAAGGGGATGGAATGGCTCCCCTATGAGGAAAGCTAAAGAGATTATTGCTTTTCAATTTGGAGAAGAGATGGCTGAGGGGGGCAGATATGATGGAGGTCTACAAAATCAGAGGTCTAGAATGGATAAATGTGTATCGGTTGTTTACTCTGTCAAATTGAGTAGGAGGCACTCCATGAAGTTAGCAAGTAACACATTTAAAACAAATTGGAGAACATTCTTTTTCACTCAATACACAGTTAAGCTGAAATTCTTTGCCAGAGGATATGATTAAGGCAGTTAGTATAGCTGGGGTTAAAAAAGGTTTGGGCAAATTTCTGGAGGAGAAGTCCATAAACTGCTATTAGTCAAGTTTATTTAGGGAATAGCCATTGCTTATTACCGGCATTAGGAGCATAGAATCTATTTAATGTTTGGGTTCTTGCCAGGTACTTATATCCTGGATTGGCCAGTGTTGGAAACAGGATGTGAGCTTGACAGACCCGTCTGACTGGTATGACAAGTTCTTATGCATGCCAAATCTATGCTAATAAAAAAAAAAAAGTTCCCCGATGTGGCCGGGCTGGCTGAGTGGGTCAGCCTGTCAAGTCCTCCCTCCCAAGCTTGTGGAAATACTATGCACTCCGGGTCCATTGTTCCTCTGTCCCTCCCTCTCTCTTTAAATCTGTCCAGCAGGTCCAGTCAATTATGACAGACCAGCAGGTCTGTCATGCTCCTACTACTTCATTATTCTCCTCTAATAGAAAAATAAACAAAATAAGGTGCCATGCAACTCTGATGTGCAATCCCCCAACTCCACCCAGAAACCGCTGCTGATGACCCCTCCCAGCAGAACTGTTCCCTCACTGACCTCCGATTGTTCCTTTCATTGACATGTGACAATAGAGGGACAAATCCCTTCCCCCTGAACAATGCAGCCAATGGTGGGGATGTGGAATGAGTACCTGCTTTTTCTGATCTTGGGGATAAGGAGAAATAATTACTTCCTATTCACACTGGGTAAGTACATTGTGGGAACTAGGAGGCTGGGTGGAGGTGGAGGTATTGGGGTAGGTTTGGGGCAATTAAGGGAGCAATTTGTGGATGGGCTGTTGGGCTGAGTTTTGGGTTATTTAGGGGCAATTGGGATGGGGTGAAATGGCAATGTTAGGGGTAGGTTATTGAGGTATTTGAGGAAATTGGGTGGTGGAAGGATAGGGGTTATTTGGGGGCTGTATGGATGGGGGCCTTTGATATTGGGAAGGTTGTGAGGGGGCAAGGGGGTCCATTGTGGGTTTGTGATAGGGCAATAGGTATTCATCGATGATGAAACTGATAATATGACAATAATGACATAACCCTTGTAATGTATTGCAAAAGTATTACACAGAAAGAATTAAATAGAAGGAAAGGACAAAAAGAGATAAAGGTCATAAGTATAGGAAAGATTAAATATGGGAAAAAACTGCTAGAGGGACATTTTTCTGGTTTTGTTGTTGGCCCCCATTGCAGAGAATTCATGTGATCCTGTTCCAGAAGGGAGAAAACTAGGCCTGTCTTAATTGTCTACTTACATCCTAAAGGTGTGTGATTTTCTGTAGTCCCAGATTCAGCCCTTTGAAAATTGCTGGAAACACAATGCATCAGAATGAGGTTTCTGAAAGCCTTCTCTGGATTGCTGTCTCCCTCCTGAAACTGGGTACCTTAGCAATTCTGGGATTGTAACAGGTCAGGACTAATGTCTGGCCAGGTTGCATGACACCACATATAGCTGCACAAAGGGACAGCAAAGGTCCATGAAACAGGATCAAGGCTTCAATTGAAAACATACAAATATACCATTCTGGAGGTCAGAGAGCCAGCAACATTGAAGTAATAGCTTTGTGCTCCTATTTCTCTGTTTAGATTGAAGACTTAAAGAACTAGGAGCTGCATGTAAGGAAATAGAGTGGCTTGACCAGTTGCGTGCCTGGTAGGAGGAGCACAGGGGTAAGTTAATTAAATATCTATCAGTGAGATGTCAGCACATTCTATTTCCAGCTTCCATTACAGTCCAAACTAATGCCCTGCCTCTCAAGAATTATTCTCTGCCTAGAGTTTCAAGAAAAGCTCATGCACCTTTACTTCATCCTTGCCTATTCCCTGGGTCATGGGCAGCATTGTCATGAAACACTACTTGGAATGGACTCAGAGCCTGATATTTGATGTCTAGAGGGTGATAGAACCTACTCCAAAAATGATTACCAGCGAAAATCTATACCTCACATTCTACAAGAACCCATAGACCTGGAGGCTGCATCCTGGTCCTTGACAGCCTGCTATTGAGCCTGCTGTTCTTCACTAACCATCCAGACATTGAGCCCAACTCCAAGCCCCTGTCCCTAGCTAGGCACCATGTGGTAAAAGACAGCCGTACAGAAGCTTCCATTTCTGGGGGATCCTATCAATAGCCTTGCCACTCTTTTCATAGGTATCACAACACTAGTTTCCATCTCTTCCAGAAAAGCAATGCCCTTTGTTTGTGTAATGCTGCACATCACATCCTGGAGCATACCACTGATGGTTGACACAGGTTTTGCTTTGTTCACAGATAACATCAGTTCTTCATCAGAGGAGGAGAAGAAGGATGAAGAAGAGTTCCCAGTCCCTCCTGCTTTTTCTTCAGCAGCAGCGCCCACTGTGGGGGAACAGCAGCCACCACCACCACTACTACCACCACCAAAACCAGCAGCAGTGGGTCCAGCAGTAGCACAGCAGCAACTCCCCCTATAGGAAGCTCTGGGCCTATTGCCCTACTTATACCCTCTGTCTTTCCCTCCTGGTACCTTGAATGGCTAGACCAGAGGCTGTCTAACCATTGCTGAGCAAGGGAGATGATGAACTTGCCTTTGATTTCCCACCAGATTCTGCACTGCACCCCATGGCTGCAAAGGCCAACTTAGCAGCTGAAGCACTTCCTCTAGGCCATGAGACATGGTCTCAGACAGCTAAGGGCCCGGCAATGTAGAGAATGGCAGAGGAATTGAGTGGGGTTAGAGCTGAACATAAGGGACTAGTTGATGTGGTGGAACAACTAGCCTAGGCTCAAGAGGACTTCACAGTGGCTCTTGATCTGATAGTCATAAGGCAACCACCACAGCCCCCAGCCCCTTAGGGCATTTTGAACTGAGTATCTTGATGTTCCTGGGACCCTTTTTATGTAAATAATTTAGTCCCTGGCTTTTTCCATCCCTTTCCCATTTTACTTTTAATTGTAGTTTTAAAAGTTTTAAATATTTTTCAATCTATTTAAATAAAAATGTTAAATAGTTTGGACAAAATCGCTAATCTCAGAAACCACTGAACCGATTGCTTTCAAATTTGGACACAACCTTCATTTCGCATACAGGAAGGTTCTTCTGTACTTACATTACAGATATGTCACACCTGTGACAGGCAAAATAGGTTTAAAACTTTTTTCGTGAAAATAGCGACATCTGCTGGACGTAAGCGCCATCTGTTACACCTTACACCAACACACGCTACATTAATCATTTCGCCAGTCCAGGTCCACGTTTCACTTCCATTTTAACACATTCGCGCATTTTTTTCATCGGAAGATAAGTATTTCCTTTACAGATAAAATACGCCCACCACCCTCCTCACACCCCCCACACACATGCCAAATTTATTTCTTCCCAGGCCCTCACAACACACAAAAAATCTGACAGAAATCCGGGATGCTGCAGCGGGAGGCCAGGATCGGTCCGGGACACATCTCCTGCACTACGGCTGTCGGCTGCCAGCAATCAACATGGCGCAGACGGCCCTTTCCCTTACTATGCCACTCGGGGACACCAATGGCGGCAGTAGCCCATGTGACATAGTAAGGGCGAGGGCCCCTCGGCGCCATTTTCAGGACTGGCAGCCGGCGGACCTTTGTCCTTACTATGTCAGAGGAACTACCGCTGCCATTGCTCCACCCCACTGACATAGTAAGGGCAAAGGGCCGTCTGCACCCGTTTCAGTGCTCACAGCCGATGGAACAATGCCAATACATCGCTCCCGGACTGCTCCTGAATGCCCGCTCCACCGACTGACATTTTTATCAGGTCTCGGGGAGTCTGGAGGGTGGGGGGTGGTAATGAATTTATTGCGAACATCTTGGGGAGGGGTCACGAGGGGGGGCAGGTTTCATTCATTCAGCAACTCTGGGGGGGGCAGGGGGGCTACTGTTTTTCGCAGGGCTGGGGGAGGGGGGCAGGAGAGTGTGGGGTGGTTAGATTAAGATAACTTTTCTCATAGGGTTGTTTTTTGGGGGAAGGGGGAGGTTCACACACAAATACATACACTAAACTTGCACGATCTCGGGAATGCACCAAAATAGCCCTCCCCAGACCACAAAACAAAGTTGGAAGTGCAAATTTGGTTAGGCACTCCCCTATTTGGCTACATAATGCGCACAGACGCCCAGGGCAGACCACATGTAGCACCAACAATTTTAATTTCCCAGGTCTTAGGAGGGGACAGGAGGCTGGGGGGTTATTATTTGATTTAAAGGGTTGGGATTGGGGGGGGGGGGTTGGGGTGGGGGGTTCCCACAGAAATAAAAAGACAAAGGTTTTCTGATCTAAAGGGTAGGCAGTAGGTGGGGGGGAAGGTGACAGTGAGGGGAGGGATAATGAGGGGGGAGGTGAGTGTCAGGGGAGGGAGAATGAGGGGAGAGAGTTGGAGTGGGGACAGGGGAGGGAAAGGGGGGTGAGTGACCAAGGGGGAGGAGGATAAGTGACTGAGGTAAATGAGCAAGGGGAAGGGGGAGGGAGGGTAAAGAACCTGACTCTGCCACTGCAACGCGTGGCTGGGTACCGCTAGTTTTATATAAAAGTTAATAATTATTACAATTTTGGTATATGACTTTTATTTGATGCGTGCTATGTTCATTTCTATCCACAGTAAAGCCCCTTTCAGGACAGCCTGTTGCAATTACACTCTCACTCACACATTGCCATGCATGTAGCTTGCTATGTAGGTCTGTCTAGTAATCTCTGTCCTTCTCTTATCTACCCTTATAGCAACCTGTGCATAATTTCTAGTTATTTATGTGTGCAGTCTATACTTAGAACCTCAGAATGAGCAGGGTCACAACTCTTTTGAGGTTGAAGTCTACATTTACCTCTTATCTCCCCAAAGGGCAGCCAAGCCACAAGCATGGGTTTAGTCTATACAGAAAAAAATTATTTTATGCTTCCCCATTACTAAAAGCATAGCATAGGGAGATGAATCACACATGGTATAGCCCTTTCAGCTACAGTACAACTTCCCACAGAGAAGAGGTGTTATATACATGTCCTGACACGAGCTCCATTAGCTGCTTCGGCAAGTTAAACTAATTCACATCTATGTCCCAAAAGCTGCATATGTCATGAAAATAAAAAGCTATCTTATTTACCCCACAGAGGTGAAGGCCTACCAGGTGTCTGATGTATCTATACCACAAAACCTAAACTTCTTCCTGCTCATACTGACTTTCCTCCCCGGTAGAACCCATCATACCTCCTCAAGGCTCCCTGTTTCTCTAAATTTCTTTATCGATTTGTCCTTACTCATATTTCTGAAAGACACACATTTCAATGGAGATCTGCCTGCAAAAATTCTGGTTTACCCTGTTTTCTACAATATCCAGGTTTAATGAATAAAAGCTAAGGCCAAAGTATAACTTATCCAGGCTTCTGATGATGAGGTATTCATCCACACATTTCATGCTTTTCTAACACCCAATATATATCTTCTGGGGGTGGAATAGCAGAAGGCATCATGCCATCAGGGACGGGCAGAACCAGTCCAAGTCTTACCCATATTGAAAGCTATAGGGATAAACACTGGACTGACTCTGAAAGTCCTTGATGAAATAGAGCCTACTGCTATCCCTTTTATAGTTCAATTCTGCACAAACCTAAGTCGAAAAAGTATGCGTATCCCACTATATTACAGTGACTATGCACACACATATTAAACCAATATTCATGATTTAGAAGTCATGAAGTTCCAGAATATCCTGTATAGGCAGGAGTTCAGGAAAGTGAGCTCATACAGGAAAGAGAGGAGTGTAAAAGACCTGAGCCACAAGTGGTGAGACCTCAGATACCTTGTGAAGTAGAAGCAGGTCAGGATGAGGGCAGAGGAGCCTGCAAACCAAATCACCACCTCTGCAGCAGAACATGATGGCACTTAGCCTCATTTCAGAGGCAGCTGTCAGAGGTGTGAGAGTGGTGGACCCCTTGCATCCTGAAGGCCATCAAGGTGAGTAGTTTACACAGGAAAGGAATAAAAAGTGCTTGCATGCAATGACTATAATAATGTTAACTACATTACATTAATATAAGTAGTTCCCATCCAGTTGTCCTAGGCATGTGGACACAAAGAGAGAACCATGGACCATACAAATCCTCATGACCTCCCATGGTTCCTGCACATGGGGGAAAAGCAATTTTCATGGGCATAATGATATTTTTACTCTCACTCTTCCTGCACACTATTCATTTTCTTCAAAAAGACACTCTGCACAGCTGTGCTGTTGCCCAAAATAAAATGCTTTACTGATTGATCACTGGGAGGGAGCTTGCCACTGTTTCCTCATCATTATACAAACAGCCCAGTCAGATGGGGAATCCTAGGGGGAACCCCAAATTGCAAAAAAGATCCTGCTAGAGTCCAAAGTTCTGTCTATTGACCACAGCCTTGTCCTGTCCCCTTGAGGTGGAAATCTATTGTGAGTCTCCAGATCTTGATGATTCATTCCACTCTGTCTTTCAATTCTGTATGACTTCTCTGGGAAGAAAAGTTTGATATTTCCAGTTTTTAACAAAGTTGTCACTTTCCTGACTCCAAGTTGTGACTAGGGGTGGGGAAAAAAAACCCTCTCTCATTCTCAAGCCTTTCTGGCACCCTCAATGTCCAGGAGACTCACTGTTTCCACAGCCAGCTGCCTCTCTCAGAGCTCAACCCAGCCATTTCAGATAAAAGATTCACTAGCACTGCACAGGTACCTCCTTCTGGCTCATCCTCTCCCTTTCTATTACAGTAGCTTGCCTCTACCACTCCAGCCAATTCTCATTGACTGTGTGTTACATAGAGTCCACTGCTTTTATGGTTCCCTAGGCAATTGTGCCCCACTTTTTCACACCTAAAGCAAACCTACATTATCGAAAATATTATGTGACACACCAAAATCTATGGAGCAGGCAGTGAAGACATTGGGAGGTATGTACATTTCCGGGCCATTTCTAAAATGCACTCAGCGCGTGCATGGCCTGGCCACGCGCGTATCTCACGGTATTTGCGCGCACCGGACTTTAAAAATTTGCCTGTTAATGTGTAGTATGCAAATGTTGTTCAAACTTAGGGGGTTATTTTCCAAACCTCGTTATGGCCTTTTCGCATGCGAAAAGCACCAAAACGTATGGTGTTTTGCTAATTTGGTAAAGGGGGAGGACTTTGGGGTGGGATTTCTGTCCAAGTGGGCTGGCTTCACAAAGCCATATCACACAGTTTTAACACCAGAAATAACTACATCTTTTTCATTAAGCTGTACAATATAGCAATCTTTTCACAAGAAGCATTTTGAGAATTTGAGTGAGAGAGAGAGAGACTGAGACTAACTATAAGGACCTTATAGTAGTTAGGTATTTATACCTCTATATGAGGCCCACCTAGCTACTCGAGGTGATGTTTAAGTAGTAGTGTAGGGGTTAGGGGCCACTTTGACATTCAGAGTGAGACATACGAACAGAACAGTACACTCTAGTGAAGATTTGATGTCCTTCGGAGTGAGGAAACTCACACAAATGAGATTTGTACAATGTTCTCTCAACCTAGCTGTAAGCATATAATGAATTTACTCTCAAAGTTGGGATTGTGAGCCACATTTCACAAAATTAATCATATTAGGTGTATTTATTTATTTATTTTTGGCAAAATTGCATGTGCAGTTTTTCCACTGGGCATATTTTCATGTATATCCTGACAAAAAAATTGCATGCACTATCTCACAAATATGTGCAATTTTTTATGCATTAGTGCATATGGCTCCTTATGCCATTGGCATTGAAGGGCTTTGAACCTATATAAAACCTTTGTGATTTGTTACTTTATGCTGCAAAACCCAATTTCAGATGTCAGATGCATACAGTTTTGAAATATTAGCTTTAAATTTCACATTGTATAAAGAATGGCATTTGTTGATGTATTCTACCTTTTAGCCAAAGTAGTCTGACATTTATTTTATGTTTGTTACTAAAGAAAAAAAATGATCTTTTTTATTGAACAGAAAATAGTGCCCTAAAGCATTTTTCATTGCACTGCTTTGTCAAACATACATTTATTTTCAATTTGTTTTTCATGTTGAAAGACAGAACAAAATCTTAATGCTATTTGTGTTGAATACAAAGTTTGGAAATGAATTTTATATGGACCCTTAGCCTAAGTCTAGGCTGCCTTCTGTTAGAGTGTGTATGGAAAGTACAAAATCAGATTGTAAGCCCTGTGGGGATAGGGAAATACCTATAGTACCTGAATGTAATCCGCTTTGATGTACGCTTTGAAGTGCCGAAAAGCGGAATATAAAAATCTAAATAAATAAATAGATATTTTCCTGTATATTCATATGTATAGTGCAAACCACTAATCCTGTATATTTTAGTTGATGTTGAAAATCTGCACATGTTTTGTTAGGACATAAACATTTAGGAAGCTTACTACTGTCTTCTGTAAAAGTTACCAACAGGAACAGATTACATACTACAAAATCATTCAGCAGAGTTGATTAGTGTGTTTTCGATTTCCATTAGAATCAGTAACATCATGTTGGCCCATGGGCTAAAATCTTTCGTTTTCTTGCCTGCTCAATACTTTTACCTTTGCTTGTTCATCATCATCATATGCTGTCTATATAAAAGTTGGCAAATAAAGGGTATCATTTCTTTCTCTGCTCAGGTTTCCTCTTTGTTTCAACCATGCTTCCAAGTCTTGACCATTTGTACTGCCCTCTACCTCCCTCTTATTTCTATTTATTTATTTATTTTATATTCTGCCTTTCATGGCACTTCAGATAACATTCAGGTGCTATAGGTATTTTCTCTGTCCCCAGAGGGCTCACAAACTAAGTTTAGCTTATCTCTGTACCCTTTTTCAAGCTCTTCATTAATAGTTTAGCTGATTTACCACCTGGATCTCTGAGAACTGGACCAGAAGGGTTTTTTTCCTCCCATCACCTCATGCATTTTCATTTGTGGCCTTGTCCGTCCAGTTAATCTTAAGAATTGTTCTCTAGTTATCTGTTGTATTATATTCATTATTTTACGATAAGTCCCATCCACATTCTGCCACTAACAAAATTTATGTACTTATTCAATATTCTTTTCTTTTGTCTTAAATCTTAGTACCTTCTAAATAATTCCTTCAAATCCCGAAAGACATTTTTTGTATTCCCTATTCATCTTTATTTTTTAACTTCTGTTAAATATTTTCTGTCTTCTGTGAACTAGCTTCCTAGATATTTATACTTTTAATTTTTCTACTTTTTTTCCATCGGCAAATAGTTCTATAACATTTGCTACTCTTTTTAATCATTATCACAATAATCATCTTTTTTGGTGTTCAGGCTCATTCCATAAACATTACAGGTTACCTTGTTAAAGCCTGAGTGGAGTAATAAATGTGAAAGGCAGTCTTTCTTTCCTTGAGTCCAGAAAGTGTAGGATGTTTCTCTATCATCACATATCTGCTTGAGTTACATAGAAAACTACAACTGACATTGACTGCTTTTATTTCTAAAAACGACATCTGTTCTTGAGAGAGGGTGAAAGCTTGTGGAAAGTAGATGTATTGATGTTTTAAATAGACAAGTACGCATGACCCCCAACAGATAACTGTCTTCCAAAATAAAGAATCTGCAAAGGAAAAAAGGCTGTCTTTCAAAGGCTCTGCTCTAGGATCATTTGTACTTGGAAATGTCTAACTGCAAGTCAACATGAATTTTTATTCCTAGGTCATAGAAATAACCTCTTATCAATCCAGAAGAGGCTGAGTTTTCTTGTACTGTGCATTTTGTCTCAATTCTTGTCAAGAATAAAGGACACCAGCTACTTCAAAAGATACTTGCTGCTTCCATGCTTGATGAGTGAAGGGCAAACATCATACCATACATGATGATACACTTCCTGTATATATCTTCAGTGACAGCATCATGAACACACACACATACACATACACACACACACACTCTCTCATACAAAAGAAGATCAGAAGAAGGCATCATCTCTGAATTCAGAACTCTGGACACTGGAAGAAATCTTATTGAGTGGCTAGTTTCAGATAAACACATTCAGGTAGATTGTTATTTGGCTGCGTGCGTAAATTCCGGCCTTTATGCGCGTGCCGAGCCAATTTTCAACAAGGCCCGGCCACCCGCGTATAGGCCAGTATGTGCAGAAGTGCTGGGCTGAAGGAAAGGGGAGGGGCGGCGCTGGAGGTGGCCAGTACAGCGGCCATTTGCCGCTGTACCGGGGAAGGGACTGCCAGCACGTACAAGGTACTACTGCTCCAACGGAGCAGTAAGCAACAAATAAAAAAAATAAAAAGGTAGGAGAAAGGGTTTAGGGGGTGGAGAGGGGAAGGGGAAGGGAGATTAAGTACGGGGTTCCTTAATTGGAGCGGACTGGGAGGGAACTGGGAGAGGCCCGATCTTGTTGCTATGCATATGTTTGTAAGATTAGGCCCCCTTGCGGGTACGGATTATAAAATCTGGCTCGCATGTGCGTGCGGCCCCTGGATTTTATAACATGCATTCATGGTCGTGTGCGTGCTTCTTTTAAAATCTATCCCATTGGGCCTAATTACCAATGTAATGGGCTTTTGAAAATTGCTGCAATATGTCATTGAACTGTCAATAGGTTTTACGTGTGTTATGTTCACTTAATGCAGGTAAATGGCTTTTGAAAACTATCATAGTCTGTTACATTTACATGTGTAACTCCTTTGAAAATGTACCTTTTGTCTGAAGCAGGATACTATATAGTATTTATATAACAATTATTCACATAAAAGTAATAAACTGTGTTAGTCTCAGAATCTTCTCTCTGTTTATTATCACTCCAAAGCACACTTCCTGTTTTGTAGCAACATAATGTATTTATGATTCTTCTAAATCTTTCTTAGCAGCCAGAAGAACTGCATCATCTTACTTATGTTTAATGAGCTGCAAATGGCAACTGACAAAAAAAACCCCTGTAAAACTGTTGTATGGGTGACTGGGTACGTCTGGTCACTAGTGACCTGTACATTAGGAGAGGATAGATGGCAGATTAAAATTTGGGCCAAGAATGGGAAAAAAACAAAACAAAAACAAAAAAAACAGGCCTAGCTTGGGAGACATCTCATCATGTAACTGACTAACTGTAACACTAATGCAGGCTCAGAATAAGGAACTGAGAAGTGAGGCATGGCACAGGAACAACAGAGCAGCATTGCAGAACTGGATGTGGAGCAAAAAAATTAGAGCAGAACTGCATGGTTAGATACAAAACAGAAATAAAGCCAGTTGCGCAGAGAATTCCAGAGGTTGTATGCTATACTAGCAAATGTGTGTCTCTGTTGCTCTTCTTATATATTATCACCAATTGGGCACACTGTGCTAAAGCAATAGGACCTTCCGAGGACATGTTTAATTACCTGGCAGCTGAATGGTAAATATCCCCATATCATTCCTTGCCTCTTTATCTTCAGTGACTCCTCTGCAGGTTCCCAACCTCTGCCTTCTAGAGTCACCGGTTTGAGCCTTGTTATTGATCCTGACATTGGTTAAAGTGCAATGGCATACAGAAATGGAACTGAATTGTTGTGGGGCATAAATGTTTACTAAATATTTTATAAAATTGTACTGTTGGTCCAAGTACAGTCCTTTGTAGTGATAACGGATAAATTAGTGACACATCTCCCGTCATGATAAACAGTATGCCAAAGCTAACCACATTTCAAAAAATACAAAGTTAATTGACTTTGTAAAGTATGTACTTTTTCAGTTTGTTTTACTTGAATAATAGCAAAAGCCAATAAATGTCTTGACTTAAAGAAAAGAATAATTTACAACAGATAACAAAAGAGCTTGAAGAAAATAACCCCCCTCCACAATCATTCTCTTAACTAAATTCCACAATACAAGGATCATAATTGTAATAATTCTCAGCTGAATCAATACCAAAGGAATCAAACAGAAGAATGGCATGCTCTAAGAAAAAGGATGATATCAATTTTACATGTAAATCATGTAGCAAGCTGATATTGTCTGTTCAGCAATGAAATATCTGAACCCATAGCAGCAACATATGCTAATTCTACTTTATTTAAATTAAAAAAGATATTCTATTGTTTCAGCTCCAAAAATAAATAATTATGAATCCTGATTGGTAAAGGACATTTAGCAGGAAATTATATATATATAATACCATTTTTAGTATAAAAATAAATTTTTGATAATAAATATAAAAAAAAATATTTCATGATATATCATGTGTTCATTAGTGTTCTTCACTTTATTATTATAATGAATGTCCTTAGATTTGTAACGATATATATATATATGGATGTAGAAAACAGTGGGCTATGTAAAAGGTTGTATAAAGTACTCGAAGGAAAATAACAAAAAAAAATCTCAAATAGGGGAAAGAGCACTAAAGATAAGTATAATGACCAATAGTAAAAAAAATCTTTATTAATAAATTCAGAGTTAAAATAAGAGAGTGAAAACCTAAATATCTCTGTAATACCCTAAATACATAGATGTAATCAGCTAAACATGTACTTCCAAATACAAACACACAAATGATTTTAAAGGAACGTTCAAAGATTGGACCCATACAATCCAAAAAAATATTGTATGGGCATACTGTTATTGTACAAAAAGTTACTCTGGCATACATAACACTAAATTACAATATACTGTTATTGTATATGATGTACATAGAAAAGACCATGATTATAACGCAAACAAACCAATATATATATAAGTCACTGATGACACTAGTTTCCTGTTGTAACAAGAATTACTTACTATGGATCTGAGTAAATTTAGAAATGTATATATAATCCTAAAAGATATCATTTTTTATTGAAAAAAAATGTTTTCAACATTAATTCTACATTAGATTGAAAGAGCAATTCTACCAGCAGAGTAACATTAAAAGGATTTAGTTAAGGGAATTTTCTTCTAGTTGATGCTACATCCACCAGGAGCAATATTGACTAGCAGATTTATTTCACTTACTTTATGCTGATGAATGTAATTTATTCTTACCTCAGTTGGGAGGGAATTTTCAGGCGATCTCAAAATTTTCACAAATCATAAGACTTTACAAATGAAAGCTGGGGGAAATATACCAATCTGAGGTTTCTAGATTTGTCTATTTTGCAAGTTCTAGGTTTTATATCTCAGCATTCATAATACTTTGATTCACAAGGGATTTGAAATTTATTTCAAATTAATTTTTATCTCACCAACATTTCTCTATTACCAAACAACATATCCCTGTCTAGCCAGAGTTGCCAGTCGAATGGGCTCCTTTAATTTACAGTGAAATTCCTCCTCCTCTTCATCTCCACCCAGATAACTCCTCTCCCCAATCAATGCGCAGAGACTTTAGATTATGGTAAGCACATGTCCATAACTTCATTACTTAAATTCATTCTCATTGTAGTCATCCAGGCTTATTGCCAAATTTAGATTTGTTCATGGATCTATTCAATTAGGCACTTAATGAGAGGTGCTCTCCCAGTCCACCGAGGGTCAAGGAGTGGGCCTGACATCCCTTACTTTTGAAGGGATGGTGTAAATTTTGTAAGTCAAAAGGTCCCCATCCAGCAATGAAAGTTATGATTGGCTCAACCTCTCCCCCTTTAAACATCTGGCTTAGGTATGAAGGTCCACCCGTGTCGTAAGAGCAATTTGTGGCCAGACCTTCTGCCCCCAATTTTAAATTAGTGTCTCGTTCACTTTAGTCGTACATGGAGGGCCTGTATCTGCTGTAAAAGTGCATAAGTGGGCCATCTCTGCTATACTTCATCAAAAATAAACTAGGATAACTTTATTGAAAATTATTAGATAATTTGGGAGAGACAAAATGGCCGCCGACGAGTGAGCAGCGAAAACAGAGCTCCATGGCGGTTTCGGTGTTTTTCCTTCGCTTCAATTTCCTATTACTGATTCTTAATCTACTGTGTGGTATTATGCCACACACAAAAGGAAAAGCGAAAATAAAGGAGATTACCTCTACCCCGATTCAAGCATCCCGGCAGCCACAGATAGAGGTTTTCGCTGGCCTTGTGCAGTTGCAGCCGGAGGGAGGGGCCGCTGGAAGAGTTGATGGAGAGCAGCCGTTGTGCCTCCTGGCCACAGAAACATCTTTGAGCCCTGGCGTGCCTAAAACCCCTGAAGCACCACTAAAGAATTTGGAACCTGATGTGAATATCTCGGCACTGTTGGAAAGTAAAACAGCTCTCCAGGTGGAGAAATCCCAGAGAGGAGGGGAGGGATTCCCTATCTCCTCGGTGAGTCTAGATTTGTCTAGCTCCTGGGACCCACCGGTTGAAGCACCACAGGAAGTCTGTAAAGGTAACATTTCTCTTAAGCCTGCAATGAGAAAGGAAAAGGAGATACGTGTAGTCTGTGAATCTTCACACTCCATAACCCCAAATGTGACCTTGGAACATATATTAAATGCTATATCTGCTATGGAAAAATCAATAGCCTAACTGTTATGGTCAAAGAGAGCATTGAGCAGAGTCATGTTTTAGAAAAGAGGCTGGAAAAAAGTGAATTATCAGCTTCTGCTTTGGAAAATAGAGTTATTGAAATGGAAAAAATTCAAACAAATTTGATCAAATCTGAGAATATTCAAATGACTAAAATGGAAAACTTGGAAAATCTCATAAAGAGGAATAATATAAGAATTTTAAATTTTCCTAAGATGCGTTTATTGTCCCATTGAGAGCTGCTTAGATGTTATTTCATCAATATATTGAAACTTGTAGAGCAGGATATTCCAAAGATAAAAAGAATATACTATATACCTCAGCCTGACAAAATGAAAGAGCAGATTGACCAGAAGGAGAATATGGAGGATTCCTTTGCTTTGACAAACATTTTGGAAAAATCTTTTGAGCTGGAGGTGAAGGAGAGAGCCACTCTCTTTGTCCAATTAGACTCATCAGTTGAAAGAGACTTAATTCTGAAGTTGTTCTTTCGGAACCAAGCTAAAAAATTCTATGGATATCCGGTCAAAATTTTTCCTGACTAAGATAACGCAGATAAGAAGGAAAAAATTCTTGGAAATGCGGGGGGAGGTTTTGGCAAGAGGGGTGTGAAGTTTTTGCTCCGGTTTCCATGTCATTGTTTAATTTTATATAAAGATTCTAGGTATAAATTTAAAGAACCGGATCAGTTACGTATGTACCTTAATTCTCATTCCAGTTAGCTTCAGGGTGAAATAGGAGTATGGATATATGCATAGGTTAACTCAGAAGCATTTGGGCGGATTTTCAAAGCTCTGCTCGCGTAAATCCGGGCGGATTTACGCGAGCAGGGCCTTGCGCGCCGGCGCGCGCAGAACCCCGGGATGCACGTAGGTCCCGGGGTTTTCGGAAGGGGGCGTGTTGGGGGCGGGGCCGAACGACGCGGTGTTTTGGGGGCGGGACCGGGTCCGGTCTCGGCGCGCGTGGATTTACATCTCCCTCCGGGAGGCGTAAATCCATGGATAAAGGTAGGGGGGGGGTTTAGATAGGGCCGGGGGGGTGGGTTAGGTAGAGGAAGGGAGGGGAAGGTGAGGGGAAGGTGAGGGAATGGAGGCAGGCTGCGTGGCTCGGCGCGCGCCGGCTGCCTAAAATCGGCAGCCTTGCGCGCGCTGATCCAGGATTTTATAAGATACGCGCGGCTACGCGTGTATCTTATAAAATCCAGCGTACTTTTGTTTGCGCCTGCTGCGCAAACAAAAGTACGCGATCATGTAGTTTTTCAAAATCTACCCCATTATGTTGTATAACAATGTGAAAATTTCCTTTGATTCTGCTCTTTATCTAAAAACATCTCTCCCATTTCCTATAATGGTGGGTTAATAGAAGGGATGTTTGTTATCTCATAATTTCCTCTTTTTTTTTTACCTGTCTAAATTTAATTTTCCTTTTCCCTTACTATTGTGAATGCCATAGCATGTCTGTAAAATGTTTGAAAATTCAATAAATAGATAATTAAAAAAAAAAAAAAAGAAAATTATTAGATAATTTACCCCTTATTGTTTAATTTTTAAAGGGCCACATGGGCATCCATGTGCACGCAGTTCCCGGTGCATGCACATGTTATAAAATCTGATACCCGCGCGCACATGTGCACCGCATGTTGTATTGGTGCGTGTGGGTGCCCCCTCGCGTGTGCAGGGAGGGTAATTTATTACAATATGCGTGGCGATGCGATCGGCCCTTTGCCTTTGCCCAGTTTCCTCCCAGCCTGATGCTGCAACCTCCAGCTATTTTCTAGGAAGAGTTATGTCAATAGGATAGGAATGCATGCTCCCTTTCAAGTCGATTTTAAGAGGCCCGCGCGGCAAATGCCGGGGGTTATGTGCGTGCACTGAGTGCATTTTAGAAAGGGCCCAGCCATGCGCGTAATTCCTGATGTGTGCAGAAGTGCCAAGCCTGAAGAAAGGGGTGGACCAGGGGGCATGGCCTGGGTGGGGAGGGCTGGGAAAGCGCCATTAAATGCTGTCCCGGGGAAGCTGCCAGTACGCAGAGTTTACTTCTGCTCCGGAGGAGCAGTAAGTATAAAAACAAAAAAATTGAGGATAGCTAGGGTAGGACAGGCCTTTTAAAATCTACCCCTTTGCGTTTACCTTGAAAATATCAGGAGAGTTATTAGTGGCCAGAAATTAGGAATGTAGGGCTAAAGATAGGTAGTACTGGTCAAAGCAAGTAGGTTGCCATTTTGGATCCTGAGTTGCAAGCAAATAATTATTTAGTTTTATGCAAAGTACAGTTAAAGGATAGTTTTGTTTATATATATATTTTTAGATTTTGAAAACTGCCTTTCTAATTAAAGACTCTGTGGGCTACAATACACAATTTATATAAACATCTAATCAAAAATCAATAACACCAACACCTTATTAATTTAAAAATCATTGTTTTTTTGCAGTGATTCTGACAACTCGCAGGAAAGATTTTGCATTAATCTCCTCCAGTTGCAAATTTAAGCATGAAATGTACCTTATGAATGTCCTTAGTATGTTGCTACTAGTAATATAAGCAAGTTTGCTTACCGTAATTGGTGTTTCCATAGATAGCAGGATGAATTAGCCATGCTGTCTGGGAGCGTCTCGCGACCGGTCAGTAGGTGGAGTTTTCTCAGTTAGTACAGAGTTTTGAACTCTGTACGGCTGTGCGGTGAGCTTCCCACGCGATTGCCTTGTTACCTCAAGTCTCTTCTAGCCAAGCGAGATGTATGTGGAAAATGTTTTGGTAGAATCTGTAGACTGTCTAGGGAGGAGGGAAGGGATCGCATGGCTAATTCATCCTGCTATCTACGGAAACACCGTTTACGGTAAGCAAACTTGCTTTTTCCCGTCGATAGCAGGGCTGAATTAGCCATGCTATCTGGGAGTCCCAAGCTCCTGGGTTGTGTCCATATAGAAAGGTTTTATGAGTTGAGGATACTACCCTTCAATAAAGGTAGACAGTCTTATTCTGTATTTAGGGTTGACAGGACTGCCGAACCCAGAGCTGCGTCGGAAGATGCTTGCTGTCTGATACAGTAGTGAGATGTGAAGGTATGAAGACCAGGTTGCCGCTTTGCAGATGTCCAGCAGCGGAACCCTTTTCAAATGAGCAACAGATGCTGCTGTTGCATGTATCTGGTAGGCTTTCGGTTTGTTGCTCAAAGGCAGAGAATGTTTATTGTAGCAGAATTCAATGCATTGAGATAACCAACTAGCAATGGTTCTTTTTGAGACAGGTTGGTTTGGATTATTAGGGTTAAAGGATAGAAACAATTGAGATGGTCTTCCTTGAGATTGAGTTCTGTGTTTGTAGTAAGCTAACGCTCTTTTACAGTCTAGAGTGCAGAAGCTTGTCTCTGTCATTATGACAGAGACAAGCTTCTGCATTGGCTACCAATCCACATTGGCTACCAATCCACATTCTACATTGGCTGCCAATCCACTACAGAATCATATATAAGTCCATAACTACCATCTACAAAGCCATCCATCAATACTCTCCGTTTAACCTTCAAATTCCATTCAGAAAATATACATCCACCAGACCCATCAGAGAATCCTACAGAGAATCCCTACAAGTACCTCACACCAAAACAACTCGGCACATAACCGCCAGAGACAGGGCTTTCTCCACCGCTGGACCGACTCTATGGAACTCCATTCCACCAGACTTGTGACAAGAACCCTGCCTTCCTACATTTAGGAAAAGACTCAAAACGTAGTTATTTATGAAAGCTTTTCCAGACCCCAACTGAACCTTAATTTCTCCATTAACTAACGCTTAGACCCTTTCTTAACATGGTAATTAGTAACTCTACCTCAACAGGGTAATTTCTTCAAAGTTGCAAAAGCCATACCTTATTTCACACCATTAATTGGCACACTTGTTCTCTATGTTAAATTCCTAGCCCCTTTTTCTCTGTTCCAAGTTGGGTAATTCCCTTGTTTTATTGTAACTGCAATCGTTTTATCAGCACCTGTTAATGTTTATTATTATCATTTATTATTATTTTGTGTTCCTGTACCTCTTGTTAATTGTAAACCGGCATGATGCGATTCTCATCGCGAATGCCGGTATAGAAAAACTTAAAATAAATAAATAAATAAATGATGAGCTTTAGGTTGAAAGATTGGCAATGTAATTGGCTGGTTTATGTGGAAAGCCGATACTACTTTAGGAATAAAGGTAGGATGAGGCCGAAGAGTGACCTTATCATGATAAAATCCTAAATAAGTAGAATAGTGAACCCAGGCTTGTAGCTCACTTACTCTTCAGGCTGATGTGACCACCACTAGAAATACCGTTTTCCAGGTTAGGTATTTTATGTGGCATGAATCCAATGGCTCGAAAGGAGGCAGTATTAGTTGTTCAAGGACTATATTGAGATCCCATGGTATAGGTGGTTTTGACACTGGTGGCCTTAGACGTAGCATGCCCTTCATGAATCTGGAGATCAACGGATGGTTGGAAATGGGAAGTCCGTTATGAGAGTGGTGGAAAGCTGCAATGGCGCTAATATGCACCCGAACTGAAGCCAGCGCTAAACCAGCAAGGTAGAGTGTATGAAGATACTCCAGGAGTTGCATGGCTGTTGATGAGAAAGGGGTCTAGCCTTCGTGTTGTACACCATTCTGTGTACCGATACCACTTTCCCGAATAGTTACATCTAGTTGAAGGTTTCCTAGAAGCAATGAGAATGTCTTTAAGTTGAGATGGCAGTCGCAGGTGGCTTAATAAATGCCTTTCAACCTCCAAGCTGTCAGGTGGAGGGATTGATGCATGGGATGAAGGAGGTATCCCCCTTCCTGAGTGAACAGACGTGGATGGTTCTCCAGTGGAGTTGGTGGGCGAATGGATAGTCGCATGAGATACAGATACCAGGGCTGTCTTGGCCATGCCGGAGCTATGAGGATCATATCCGCTATGTCTCAGATGCATTATTGAATCATTCTTGATATTAGTGGAATGAGAGGTTAGGCATATACTAAGCTCTCAGTCCATGGAATTAGGAAGGCATCTGGAGCATGACGAAGTTCGCTCGGGTAAATGGAGCAAAATACCTGTGTTTGATGGTTGTTTTCTGGGGAAAAGAGATCTATCATCAGGTTGCCCCAGTGTTGAAAGATTCTGGATGCAACTTCCTGATTTAAAGTCCATTCGTGCGGATGAAAAATCCTGCTGAGGCGATCTGCCGTGACGTTGTCTAAACCTGGAAGGTAAGTGGCTTGCATTGAAACTTTGTTTGCTATTGCCCACGTCAGTATTCGTAGTGTTTCTCGACAAAGGATTCATGGCAACTTGGTTGTCTGTGTATACCATGAGATGCTTGCCCCGAACCTGAGGGGAGAAGGTTTGAAGTGCCTTCCAAAATGGCTTGAAGTTCCAGAAGATTGATCTGGTGTGTGCTCTCCTGCGCAGACCAGAGACCTTGAGTCTTTAGTTTGCTGAGATGTGCTCCCCAGCCCCTTCTGGATGCATCTATCGTGAGGGTGAGTTGATGGGGAGGTAACCGGAAGGGTGCTCCCGAGGTCAAGTTGTTGGTGTTGTTCCACTATCGAATATCGGTGCGCATTTGGGTGGTAAGTTGTATCTTGGTTGAGAGGGGCTTAAATTATTGAGACTCTTGATTCTTTAGTCCCCACTGCAGGCGGCGCATATATAGTCTTGTGTAGGGAACCACATGGATAGCTGCCGCCATATGACCCAGTAGCTGGATTATTTGATGTGCCAATGTATGTGATCGGTTGCACAGACGTCGAGCTAGTGAGGATAGAGTTTGAATTCTGTCCTGCGGGAGGTATGCTCTCTGTTGTGTTGTATCGATGAGCACTCCAATGAATTAATTCTATTAATTCTATTAATTCGATTAATTCGATTAATTCGATTAATTCTATTAATTCAATTAATATTCTATTAATTCTATTAATTCTATTAATTCTATTAATTCGATTAATTCTATTCAGCCAGTTCTACCACTTCCACATGTAAAAATGTTATTACTAATGTAAATACCTATACCTAATTCTCTCCCTTTTCTTCTCTTCTCCCAGTTCTATTACCTTGTTATTTGTAACTGCTTCCTTCTACACTAATAGGTTATTCAACTGTTCATTGTTCACCCCTGTTATATGTAAACCGGCATGATGTGTTTGCAACATGAATGCCGGTATATAAAAATTTTAAATAAATAAATAAATAAATAAATTGTAGCATTTGAGTCAGTTGCAGGTTGGACTTTTTGAAATTGATTATGAAGCCCAATGTCTGCAGACAGTTGATTGTTTGGAACGTGTGAGTTCGTAGAGTAGGCTGATCTGAGGCTACTAAAAGCCAGTTGTCCAGATAGGGAAAAATCTGGATCGAAAGTTGTCTGAGGTGAGCCACCGCTAAACATTTTGTGAACACTCTTGGGGCTGAGGACAGGCCAAAGGGTAGAACCTTGTATTGATAGTGGCTATTCTGAACTTGAAAGCTAAGGTATTGCCAAGAAGAAGGGTGCATGGGTATATGGGAGTACAAATCCTTCAAGTCTATGGAACATAGCCAGTCGCCGGGCTGTAGGAGGGAAAGAATAGTCTTGAGAGACATCATTTTGAATTTTTCTTTTTGAATGTGCTGTTGAGATTCCATAAGTCTAAGACTGGTCGAAGACCTCCGGACTTTTTTGGAATGAGAAAATAATGGGAGTAGAACCCTTGATTTTCCTGTACCCTTGTAATTGTTTGAATGGATTTCTGGCTTTGTAGATTTTGTAACTGTTCTTGAAGGTACAATGAATGGGTTGATGTATTTGGGGGGGAGGGAATATGAGGGAGATCCGGGAATGTTACAAAACTTATTTGGTAGCCCTCCTTTATGATGTTCAGCACCCAAACATCCAAAGTAATCGCCTCCCTATTGGCATAAAAAAGTTGAAGGTGACCTCCTATGTAAGGTGGTGGAGGTGGCTCGGGATAGCTCAAAAAGATGAAGTCTGTTTTGAGGAGGTGCTGGTGTTTGCTTTTGTGGTCTTTGTTGACGAGGCCATCCACGGGACTGATGAGCCTGAGGTTGATATCTGTGGTGGGAATAACTCTGTGATCAATAGGTATTGTATGGTTTGAAGGGTACCATTGAGTATGGTTTCTTTTTTAAACGAAGTAAAATTTCCTGGACGAGGTATGGGGGTCCATTGGAGATGTGAGTGACAGTACCGTGGTAGTCTGTTCTTTAAGAAGAGTAACTGTTTCCCCAAACTTCTCACCAAAAAGATTGTCACCTAGGCACGGTATATTCACTAACTTATCATGAATGTCCTCTCTAATTGCACTTGCTCTCAACCATGCCATCTGTTTTGCCGCTATAGCCGTAGCTGAGGATCTTGCGGAAGACTCAAAGGACTCATACACAGACCGAAGTAGATGGCAAAGCCCTTCTTCCATGTCGGTAAAGGGTTGTGGTAGAGTATTTTCAGAGGTTAAACATGAGGGACTTAACCTTTGAAGACATTCAAATAAATACTGGATTATGTAAAACTGATGATGTTAAATTATTGTTGCTAACCTGGAATAATGGTATCCCTTACGACCAAAGTCGTCCATAGACTTATAGTTTTCCCTGGTGGTGAATTTGAATGTAGTTTTGACCTTTTTGCCTTTGATAGTGCAGATTCCACTACTATTGAATTGTGTGGAATTATAAATTGTGGAATTATGCATATGGTACTTTAAGTCCGTTTTTCTTGATGATGCTGCAGTAGTAAAGGGTTTGTCCCACATTTTATGAGGTACTGTATCTAGCACTGTATGTGGTGGTAGAGCTGTTGGTTCTGGAGGCATTTCGAATATTTTCAATATTCCTAACACCTCTGACCTAGGATCAGGGATCTTTCCCGTCTCAATATTTAAAAGAGAGCCGACTTTCTTGATGAACTTTGCATAAGATAAATCTTCGGGAGGGGAAGACCTTCTGGAGGATCAGATGGGAACCCTGTAGATGAACCAGGCGACAGTGTCCATGGTGAGTCTGGAGTATCTGGTCGATCTGGAATTGGAGATGGTGCTGACGGCTAAGACGGAAGTAATGGAGTTGGTGAAGGTTGAGAAGACGCAAGCAGAGGCTGAGGATGTGCCATGTTTAGATCTTGGAAAAAAGTATTCAATGCCTGCAAAATTTGTAACATCGCTTTAGATGCAAGAGGTTGTGAAGGTCCTGGAAATTGACTTGTTCCTCAAGGCAGTGCTGATATGAGCTCGTCTTGAGGAGGCAGGGCTGAGTTTTGGAGAAGCTGAGGGGATTGTGGTCTACTAAAAGAAGATCCATCAGAATCAGAACTCTCGCTAGATGTGGAAGTGTCATGGATAGAGACTAGTTCCACCTGTTGGTCAGAATCTGTCTCACAAGGTTTTGAAGATGTTACATGCTTAGTTTTTTGTGACTTTTTAAGATGTTCTTGACTTAGTAGTGAAGACTGTGTCAAGAGTGGTGTCTGAATCGATAGTTTCGCACGTTTTGAGTCATGTTGCTTAGATGTGTCGTGTGGTATCGGCTTTGTGCGCTTAGATGCGCCTTTGTGCGCCGATCCATGTGCTGATGCATTGTGCGCATTGTTGGGCGCACCATTGTGCACCGATGTGATGTGCGTACCGCTGTGCGCCAATGCTTCGTCAGAGCTGTGCGCCGATGTGTTGTGCGCGGAGCTGTGCACTGATGTTTTGTGCACACAACTGTGCGCTGATGTCTTGTGCGCATAGTTGTGTACCAAGGCCTCGAGCGCCGATGTGTGCGCCAATAAGTTATGCGCCGTGCTATGCGCCAATGTCCCGTGCTCACATCTCTGCTCTGATGCACCATTCTTTGGCCAATTTGATTTTACGTTTCCCGACTTTTTTGGTGTCGAGGAGCGAGAGCAAATGGGTTTAGTAAACTGAAACCCGAGCGGCTCATGAGGGGATTTTTGTGAAAGAGGAGTTGCGGCCTCAACTCCCTTCACTGGCTCTGGTGGTATAACCGACCTGGCTGAGGTATCCTCTAGCAAAGCAGGCCTTTTAGACGGCGTCTTTTTCGGTCTTTTTGAAGGTCCCGGCGAAGACTATGTGGAGGATATCTTTAGCTGCACAATTTTTTCTGCGTGCCTCCTCTGGGCTCGGGGGGACATACGACCACAGTCCCGGCATGAGACTTGGTCATGTTCCGGTCCCAAGCATATATAGCAGTAATTATGTCCATCTGTAATGGACATAATTTTACCGCATTGGCAGTACTTAAATCCAGATGGCTTAGGAGCCATCACTGCCCAGAAGAAATGAAGAACAAACAAAAAATTGAGAAAAATCTTTTCAGAGATGAGGAGGAGAAAAACCCTGCATGCAGACTGGTCGTGGAAAAAAAGAGACTGAGGTAACAAGGCAATTGTGCGGGAAGCTCACCGCACAGCCGTACAGAGTTCAAAACTTTGTACTAACTGAGAAAACTCCGTGAGACGCTCCCAGACAGCATGGCTAATTCAGCCCTGCTATCGACTAGAAAAAGAAGTTTTACTTTTTTCATGGTTTAACATTGTCAAAATGCAACAGTTCTCTGCAGTTTTGTAACTGCATTTCTTTCTGATTAGAATGCCCATTTCTTTCTGATCAGAGTGCAGTGATCTGTGAACTACAGGGAGATCCTCACTGTGTAAATTCAAAGATTAAAGATAATAGCTAAAACCTAGGTAAATTCAGGGTATTTGTCTTGGAATTAAGGCATTTGACAGCTTAAAGCAACAGCTTTGAAGGTAAATGTCAAATTTCTTCTATGATATACAGTTTGTTCTATGATGTAACCTCTGAATGCTGTTTTAAAAGTAAAACAGTTCACATGTCAAATGTTAAGAGGTGAGACTTTTATGTTTATGTAATAACACTTGACAGTGGTAGGTCAAGGTCAGTCTTACTGAATTGGCATGAACAATTCAGTCTAAATGCATTTATGGGAACCCATGTAGGCATCTTTTAGTGCACCTCGTTATTCAGCCACTGAGAGATCAAACTATGTAAATGAAAGGAACAATATGTCATTTGCTTGCACCGGTGTTACTAGGAGCAGCACTGTTAACACCAGTTCAAAGATGTTCTTGCAGATTGACATCCCTACTTGATTCAGTATTCCAAAAAGCTTAGTGGCTCAAATTACAATTTGTTCTTTATATGCATGCAGGCATTCATTCATGCAAATATATGTGCATTGAGATTTATCAAAGCATTTTTGTTAAATAATTTTTTCAGCCTTTCTGTAAAGGAGGATGTTAGATTAAATGACACTAGTGTTTAAATCTTTTTTAATTTTTCATATAGTTACAACCTCATATTATATACATTGGAATATGATTAATTGGTTAAGCTTCTTATTTTGTTATATTAAAGATTTTCAGCTTTCTGATTTCTTTAATTGACAGTCAGGTAACCTTGTCATCTCATAAGGGGGATCATTTTTCAAATCGGGTTAGGGCTTTATAGAGCCCTAATACCCACGATAATGCCATAATGCATGCGATAAATAGTGTATCACGAGATGCGTGATAACATTTTAAAAATTTCATCAAGTGGGAGGAGTTTATGAAAATGAGGGGTGCTTAACTTTGTGTGCGATAGTGAAATGTGCGCTATTGAGGGATTTAATGCTGGAAATAACGACACCTTTTTTCCTGGCGTTATGCTGTGCATTGTGGCCGAAATGGGATTTGTGATATTTATTACAAATCCTATTTCGGGAGGAGAGGGGAGAGAGAGACACTCTGGGGAGGCACATATATTAGTCAACTTTTTATACCACTGGAAGAGGGGCCATTCAGAACTCAGGGTGTTTTGGTTATGGGCTAGTTTTTTGGGGGCAGTTTTACATGCACAGTCAGAGGTATGAACAGCAATGTAGGCATCAAAGATTTTAAGTGATTTGGTTTGATGAACGGTATACAAAGATGAGATTTGTACATTGTACTCTCGACCTACCTTGATGCACTCTCTACCTAGCAGCTATGAAGCTAGGTCGAGAGTACAATGTACAAATCTCATCTTTGTGTAACTTTCTTCTCACAGGACAAGCAGGATGGTTGTCCTCACAAATGGGTGACATCGAGGATGGAGCCCAACCACGGAAAACTTCTGTCAAAGTTTCAGGAACTTTGACTGGCCCCTACTGGGCATGCCCAGCACGGCACTAACCCTACAGCCAGCAGGGGTCTCCCTTCAGTCTTTTTTTTTCCGCGCAGCAGTAAGCCACGCGGTTAAGGAGCTCTTACCACATTCCTGACAGGAATTTCTTCAACTAATTTCTTGAAGAAAAATTTGCCCCGCAGGGGTCTCCCCTCTTCAAATTTTTCTCCGCGGTATTTCGGTAAGTTTTTGCCGTTGTTTTTGTCGACTACCGTCGAGTTCGGCCCTCGAGGCCTGTTGGCAGTTGACCGTCCTGCGGCAAAATTTTTGGCCTATGGCCATGGTGTCGTGGTTCCATCGGTGCCCGGACTGTACACGTACTATGTCCATCACAGACCCACATAGAGTCTGTGTTTTGTGTTTAGGGAGTGAGCATGATGTCCTGACTTGCACCAAATGTGCCCTAATGACACCAAAAGGTCGCAAAGCCAGAATGGAGAAAATGGGACTCCTTTTCCATGCTCACACTCCGACGCCATCGATTGCATCGACGTTATCGGAACCGGCACCGTCGAAGACTCACCATCGTCGACAGCCTCCCGGTGCCCGCCTGCCATCGATGTCTCCGCAGCCATCGACTCCCGTCCCTTCCCACGAGGATCGCGGGGATCGGAGAGAAAAACATCGCCATCGACGTCACAAGTCTCGGACCATCGAGGAATCAAAGTCATCGACCTCAGTACTGTCCGAGCCTCCTCCAAAGAAGTCTCGACCAGAAGTGGCACCGTCCACTCCTGTCTCGCAGACACCGAGGCAACCCTCACCCCTTCGGGGTTTGGGAGCCGCAACTCCACCGGTGATGGTGGTCCCTCCGGCTCAGCCTCAGCCTCCCTCTCCCGTGGAGCCGGATATTGTTACCCCAGGTCTCCGGGTAGAACTGGACCGGCTGGTCCAGGAGGCCATCGACAAGGTGATGCAACGGTTCCAGATTCCTCCGGCACTGAGAGTGGAACCTGTCACTGACCCGATTCCAGCAGCACTGGCACCGCTGCTTGCCCGGATGGAAGCGCTTATGACTGCCCTTCCTCCGGTGATACCCGGGTCTCCGACAGCTATCTCATCGGGTGGAGAAACACCGTACTGAATTCCCCCTTCGGGGGTAGTACCATCAGTACCATGTCGTCCCTCACCACCGATACATTCCACGGGGGCGATACGCACATCAGCTCCATCGAGAATTTTGATGACGGCACCCATACCTTCGATGCCGACACCGATTCCTTCGATGCCGACACCGGCACCGATGCCGGCACCGATGCCATCGAGGACATTCTCGATACCCCCGGCAATTCCTTCGAGTTTCTCGGAGCCTCAACCGGGGCCTTCAGGTATCCAACCCCCTCATGGTCCTACAGGTCAGCAACCTGATCCTTTTGACACTTGGGGTGATGATACCTCCACAGACACCGATGATTTACCTTCACCACCTTCTCCTGCAGGGAGGAGAAAGCGTTCTCCTCCTGAGGACCTCTCTTTCATAAATTTTGTGAAGGAAATGTCGGAGTTGGTCCCTTTTCAGCTTCAATCGGAGCAAGATGACAGGCACCAGATGATGGAGTTGCTCCAATTCTTGGATGCCCCTAAAGTCATCACTTCTATTCCAATTCATCAGGTTTTTCTGGACCTTCTAAAAAAGAATTGGGAATCTCCTGGATCTGTTGCTCCAGTAAACAAAAAAGCTGACTCTACCTATCTTGTACAGTCAGCACCTGGCTTTCAGAAACCTCAGCTAGACCACCACTCTGTTGTGGTAGAATCAGCTCAAAAGAAAGCTAAAAGAATAAAGCCACATTCTTCCATACCTCCTACTAAGGAAAATAAATTCCTAGATAGTATAGGTAGGAAAGTATACCAAGGAGCCATGCTAATTTCCAGAATAGCCTCTTATCAGCTATATATGACCCAATACAATAGGGTCATTCTTAAACAGATACAGGAGTACTCAGATACCTTACCAGAGCAGTTCCAACCACAACTTCAATCCCTACTAAATAAAGGGTTTGAAGCTGGGAAGCATGAGATAAGAACAGCTTACGACATCTTTGATGCTTCCACCAGACTTTCTGCTACGGCCATCTCCACAAGACGCTGGGCTTGGCTTAAGTCATCTGACCTTCATCCGGAGGTTCAGGACAGGCTCTCTGACCTGCCCTGTCTAGGGGATAATTTGTTTGGTGAGCAAATTCAACAAATCGTTGCTGAATTGAAGGATCATCATGAGACACTTAAACAGCTCTCATCCATTCCTTCTGACTTACCTTCTAAACAGCCGTTCAAGAAGGACCCAAAAAAGTCCTTCTTCCGTCCACGGAAGTATTATCCCCCACAAACCAAGTCTAGGTCTGCGAGGCCTTACCATAAATCTCAGCCTCGCCAGTCTCGAAAACAAAAGCCCGCAGCAGCTCCACAACCTGGCCCTGCATCGGGTTTTTGACTTTCAATTAGAGAGCAGTTGCCAAATCCCTCTTCCAACCATACCAGTAGGAGGTCGGTTAAGCCACTTTCTAGAAAAATGGCATCATATCACCACAGATCAATGGGTGATAGCGATAATTGCACATGGTTACCACCTCAACTTCCTGACTCTCCCTTCGGACTCCCCACCCATGCAGGCATGTGGACTCACCGATCGCTCTTCTCGAGCAGGAAGTTTCCCTTCTCCTCCAGTCAAACGCTATAGAACCCGTTCCTCCCTCACAACAAGGACTAGGGTTCTACTCCAGGTACTTTCTGATCCCAAAAAAGTCAGGAGGACTTCGACCAATCCTGTACCTATGGGCCCTCAACAAGTACCTTCACAGAGAGAAGTTCAAGATGGTAACCCTGGGCTCGCTTCTCCCTCTGCTGCAAAGAGGGGACTGGCTCTGCTCTCTAGACCTAAAAGACGCCTATACTCACATTGCGATAACTCAACCTCATCGTAAATACCTCCATTTTTTAGTAGGCCGAAATCACTATCAATACCGAGTGCTCCCTTTCAGCCTGGCATCCGCACCACGAGTTTTCACCAAATGCCTCGTGGTAGTTGCAGCATTTCTCAGGAAGGAAGGTGTCCACGTCTACCCCTATCTGGACGATTGGTTAATCAGGGCTCCAACCCAGCAAATCGCTTGGTCCTCCCTGACCCTGACAATTCAAACTCTACTTTCTCTATGGTTTCTTGTCAATTACGAGAAATCCTACTTAATCCCATCCCAGACATTATCCTTCATTGGGGCAGACTTGGACACCTTACAGGCAAAAGCCTTCCTTCCTCATCAACGAGTCCAAATCCTTGTGTCCCTAGCTTGCCAGTTGCAGTCTCAATGCACAGCAACAGCTCGACAATTCCTCATTCTGCTGGGACACATGGCCTCCTCAGTTTATGTGACTCCCATGGCCCATCTGGCCATGAGAGTCATGCAATGGACTCTGAGATCACAATGGATCCAAGCTGTTCAGCCTCTGTCCTCCATTGTTCGCATCACCTATGCACTCCGTCTGTCTCTTGTCTGGTGGAAAACTCAATCCAACCTCCTACAGGGCTTGCCTTTTCACCTACCAGATCCTCAAATAATTCTCACAACCGATGCTTCCAACGTTGGTTGGGGAGCCCATGTAAACAATTTACAAACCCAAGGATTCTGGTCTCCAGAGGAAGCCAAACACCAGATCAACTTCCTGGAACTTCGAGCAATACGACATGCTCTCAGGACTTTTCAAGATTGCCTATCGAACCACGTAATCTTGATTCAGATGGACAACCAGGTGGCCATGTGGTACATAAACAAGCAGGGGGGCACAGGTTCCTTTCTTTTGTGTCAGGAAGCTGCGCAGATTTGGGCAGAAGCCCTCTCCCGCTCCATGTACCTCAGAGCCACCTACTTGCCGGGAGTGAACAATGTCTTGGCAGACACACTGAGCCGTGTCTTCCACCCACACGAGTGGTCCCTCAATCCCTTGGTAGCAACCACTCTTTTCCAGCAATGGGGTTATCCCCACATAGACCTCTTTGCATCCCCTCAGAACCACAAAGTGGACAATTACTGCTCTCTCATTCGGAGCCAGCACTCTCGGCCCAGGGATGCATTCTCCCTCACGTGGACAACCAGTCTGCTTTATGCATTCCCTCCACTTCCTCTTCTGTCAAAGACTCTCGTGTAGCTACGTCTGGACAGGGGAACCATGATCCTGATAGCACCGCACTGGCCACGCCAAGTGTGGTTTCCCATACTCCAGGATCTCTCCATCCGCAGGCACATTCCTCTGGGACAGGACCCGCATCTGGTCACTCAAAACGACGGATGCCTCCTCCATCCCAACCTCCAAGCCTTGTCCCTGACGGCATGGATGTTGAAAGGTTAGTCCTTCAACCATTTAACCTTTCGTATTCAGTTTCTCGTGTCCTGATCGCTTCACGAAAGCCTTCCACAAGAAAATCTTATTCATACAAATGGAAAAGGTATACATCATGGTGCACTTCTCAGTCCCTTGATCCCCTTTCCTGTCCAATTTCCAAATTCTTGGACTATCTCTGGCATTTATCAGAATCAGGTCTAAAGACCTCTTCCATTAGAATGCATGTCAGTGCGGTAGCCGCCTTCCATAAAGGTATCGGGGGTGTCCCTATTTCAGTACAACCCCTTGTAACATGCTTTCTTAAAGGCTTGCTCCATTTGAAGCCACCTTTACGTCCTCCGGCCCCATCTTGGGACCTTAATCTGGTTCTTGGTCGCCTTATGAAACCACCTTTCGAACCTCTTCACTCCTGTGACCTAAAATATCTCATATGGAAAGTGTTATTCCTTTTGGCTATCACTTCAGCTCGCAGGGTTAGTGAACTACAGGCCCCAGTTACCTATCCGCCTTACACTAAACTCCTGCAGGACCGGGCGGTACTCCGCACTCACCCTAAATTCTTACCTAAGGTAGTTTCGGAGTTTCATATTAATCAATCCATCATACTACCTATCTTCTTTCCCAGGCCCCACTCCAACTCCGGGGAACAGACTCTGCATACCCTTGACTGTAAACGGGTTCTAGCATTTTATCTAGACCGTACAGTTGCCCACAGGAAGAGCACTCAATTATTCGTCTCTTTCCATCCTAACAAGTTAGGGCAACCTGTGGGTAAGCAGGCTCTTTCCTCCTGGTTGGCGGACTGCATCTCCTTTTGCTATCAGCAAGCTGGCATTCCTTTCCAAGACCGTGTTAAAGCACACCCTGTGAGGGCCATGGTGACTTCAGTAGCACACCTTCGATCGGTGCCGCTTCCTGACATCTGCAAGGCTGCCACCTGGAGTTCCCTCCATACATTTGCAGCCCATTATTGCTTGGACAAAGCCGGAAGACAGGATTCCATCTTCGGCCAGTCTGTCTTGCGTAACCTTTTTCCAGCATAAGGTACCAACACCCTTCCACCTTCCCGGTAGGGTGCGGATACCCTCTACCAAATTACACCCCAGTTGTTGTGCCTGTTGCACGCCGTTGGGTACATTTGGTGCACGATAGGACATCCTCAGCTCAGTACCCACCCATTTGTGAGGACAACCATCCTGCTTGTCCTGTGAGAAAGCAAATGTTGCTTACCTGATGTAACAGGTGTTCTCACAGGACAGCAGGATGTTAGTCCTCACGAAACCCGCCCACCACCCCGCGGTGTTGGGTTCGTTTTTTCTTATGTTATTTTTCGGCACTGCCTGTAGCTTTGAAACAAGACTGAAGGGAGACCCCTGCTGGCTGCAGGGTTAGTGCCGTGCTTGGCATGCCCAGTAGGGGCCAGTCAAAGTTCCTGAAACTTTGACAGAAGTTTTCCGTGGTTGGGCTCCATCCTCGATGTCACCCATTTGTGAGGACTAACATCCTGCTGTCCTGTGAGAACACCTGTTACATCAGGTAAGCAACATTTGCTATCACTCCAAATCACATCAAATCTTCTTGTGGCCTGATTTGACCTCTGTTGGAAACAGGATGCTGGGCTTGATGGACCCTTGGTCTGACCCAGCATGGCAATTTCTTATGTTCTTATGATGTCTACTGTGCTGTTCGTACCTCTGACTGTGCATGTAAAACTGCCTCCCAAAACCTAGCCCACCACCAAAACCTCACCCCAAGTTACTAGTTGGACCTCTTACAGTGGTATAAATAGTTTACTTTTATGTGATAAAAGCAAAATGATGAATCTAGGCTTCCTTTTCACATTTATCTTCTTTCTTTTCTTTTTATTGTGTTTTCCATGAGGCCTTAGAGCCTGCAGTCTTTCTCTCCACGTGACCTTTTGTTTTCTTTTCTGTATTTTGATCCAGTTCATAAAGCTGAAATATTGTCTTATAGTATGCTTTCTTTTTTAACATTTTATTGCCCTTTAGAAAAGGGCAGTTTACAGCAATACTGGTTATGTATCTCTTCAGTACTGCAACAGTAGCCTTATTGTGTGATATGCAATTGAAATAAAGATAAGTAAATGACAATGTGGTAAGTTCAATATTTTTCCACAGTTTGATGTACAGTAGAATTTAGTTATACATCATGTTAGGGTTAGTTTAATATTTAATGATACTTGAACTAACAATTCATGATTCATGTAGTATTTTTTTTTTTTTTTAGTAAAATGCAAAGAATATATTCCCAGAGAGCTACTGACATTATAATAAAGCTTTTATGTAAGAATGTTATGTGTTTCTGTAGCTGATGTCATGCTCATTATAATCAACTTAAAGAAAAACTGTTATATTAGGTAAAAGTAAAATATATTGATAATAATGCCCATAAACCAAAAGGTAAAACTGAAAATATATTGAAAGAAAATATAAACAAGTTTATTTATTTATTTATTTTTTTTTTTATTTAGGGTTTTTCTATACCGGCATTCGTAGTTAGAAATCACATCATGCCGGTTTACATATAACAAAGGGAGTGTGAACAAAATAACGGAACATAAACAAGTGCAGAGATAACTTGAAGTTACAATATAACAACAAGTGTTTTATACTTGTTGTTATATTGTTATATTATATTGTATAATATATATATTGTTATATAATATATATATTGTTGTTATATTGTTGTTATATTGTTATATTGTTGTTATATGTTGTTTTATACTTGTTGTTACAATATAAAAACAAGTGTTTTAAATTCTAATTTTTTAAATATCAGTCATGTGCAAAATCACATTCTTAATTTCCTGATTCCTTGTGTATTCCAAAATCAATAATTTCTGCATGTTTTGTAATTGTTGATGACTGTATTCAACTAAGGACAACTGATTAGGAATGTGAATCGTGTCCTCGATCGTCTTAACGATCGATTTTGGCTGGGAGGGGGAGGGAATCGTATTGTTGCCGTTTGGGGGGGTAAAATATCGTGAAAAATCGTTAAAAATCGTGAAAAATCGAAAAATCGAAAAACCGGCACATTAAAACCCCATAAAACCCACCCCCGACCCTTTAAATTAAATCCCCCACCCTCCCGAACCCCCCCCCAAATAACTTAAATAACCTGCGGGTCCAGCGGCGGTCCGGAACGGCAGCGGTCCGGAACGGGCTCCTGCTCTGAATCTTGTCGTCTTCAGCTGGCGCCATTTTCCAAAATGGCGCCGAAAAATGGCGGCGGCCATAGACGAAAAAGATTGGACGGCAGGAGGTCCTTCCGGACCCCCGCTGGACTTTTGGCAAGTCTCGTGGGGGTCAGGAGGCCCCCACAAGCTGGCCAAAAGTTCCTGGAGGTCCAGCGGGGGTCAGGGAGCGATTTCCCGCCGCGAATCGTTTTCGTACGGAAAATGGCGCCGGACATACGCGTATGGCCGGCGCCATTTTCCGTATGGAAAATGGCGCCGGCAGGAGATCGACTGCAGGAGGTCGTTCAGCGAGGGTTCCGGCGCCTCGCTGAACGACCTCCTGCAGTCGATCTCCTGCCGGCGCCATTTTCCGTATGGAAAATGGCGCCGGCCATACACGTATGGCCGGCGCCATTTTCCGTACGAAAACGATTCGCGGCGGGAAATCGCTCCCTGACCCCCGCTGGACCTCCAGGAACTTTTGGCCAGCTTGTGGGGGGCCTCCTGACCCCCACGAGACTTGCCAAAAGTCCAGCGGGGGTCCGGAAGGACCTCCTGCCGTCCAATCTTTTTCGTCTATGGCCGCCGCCATTTTTCGGCGCCATTTTGGAAAATGGCGCCGGCTGAAGACGACAAGATTCAGAGCAGGAGCCCGTTCCGGACCGCTGCCGTTCCGGACCGCCGCTGGACCCGCAGGTTATTTAAGTTATTTGGGGGGGGTTCGGGAGGGTGGGGGATTTAATTTAAAGGGTCGGGGTGGGTTTTAGGGGGTTTTAGTGTGCCGGCTCACGATTCTAACGATTTATAACGATAAATCGTTAGAATCTGTATTGTATTGTGTTCCATAACGGTTTAAGACGATATTAAAATTATCGGACGATAATTTTAATCGTCCTAAAACGATTCACATCCCTACAACTGATGATGATAAATTCCTATGTAAGTAAATAGTTAAATACATCAAGCAGAGCTCGACTGAATTAGTCAATTATAATTTTATGAAATCAAAGGATTTCATGATAGAGGATAAAAAAAAGGATAAAAAAAAATTACCTGATAGATTGGACTAAAACATGGCAACCACAATACTTAAAAAAAAATAAGTGGTGTGACAGCGCAGAAATATTGTTTTTCTTATGAAATATTCTTTGATAACCTAATGGAATATCCTTAAGAGTGCTAGAACTGCACAAGTGTTTTCACAAGGTTGCCTTGGTGGGTGGAGTAAAATTTCACACACCATAGGCCTATTAGCTTAGAAAAGAAGTAAGGAAGGAAGAAAAGTATTTACTAAATTTCACATTAATCTGAAAGAGCTAGCATACAATCTACAATTAGCCACTCGTTAATTTGTTTTCATGCAGAATATAATTTTTCTTTAAATTAAGTTTCTCACAGTAGTGGAAATTTGAAAGTTAAAGTATGTGTATAATAGGAAATATTGTTCCCATAGAGAAAAAGTGAAAATGAGGAAGACAGAAATTTTTCTCTTTTTGTTTGATTTATATTATAAGATAGTAGTTCAAGAACAGCATAACAGTCAATTCTATTAATCATGAGATTGTTAGAAATGAATGGCAGATTGAACACAACATTTTTATCTGAGAGTAGGGCTTTGATGTTACTATGGGGTCAACTTTCAAAACCATCTAGCTGCCTAATTAGAGAGTTAGGCAACTAGATCATAAACTTTGAAAATATTCTCTTGCTGAATGACTAAATTTAGCTACCTAGTTTCAGTAGATGGCTAATTTTAACAGATCAAATTTCAGGCAGTCCCGCGGTAGGATTAGGTTGGAGGAAGAATGTTAGGAGATAATTTTCAAAGCTGTGTGCACATGCCCATATATGCATGTTTATGGGTGTGTGCAAAGTGTCTATAATATTTTATAACCTGTGTAGATACAATATGTGCATGTCATAAAGTGCAAATACATATGTGCGCAAACATGCTCGTGTATGTAAAATCTGCGTGCAGTGCAAGCTTGGACTTATTTATCTAAGTAGTGGCACTTATATGGATAAGTTCTGATTTATCCAGATAAGTCTGAAAAGTGCTACTCGTCTATCTAAGTAGCACTTTCAGACCTATCCGGCTAAGGGGGTCATTCATCAATTTGCGATAGGCCATATTGCTTGTGTTATAGCATTATTGCATGCGATAAACAGCGCATTGCAAACTGCATATGCAAATTTTAATATTCTAGTAAAGTGGGAGGACTTTGGGCAAGGTTATGGGAAATTAGGGGCTGGTAGCGCTGCATGTGATAAAGTATTGCACATTAGTTCAGGAAATTTTGCTGGAAATACCTACACCTTTCTTCTGAGCGCTACGGGGGGGGGGGGGGGGGGGGGGGGGGAAAGATTTTAGCGCAGCTGAAATCACACAACACCATGTGACTTAATTTCCAATGCGATGTGGCAGGCTGCGAATTTGCCTAGACATGCCCCTTTTTGTATTGCGGCTGCTTTTTTAGCTATAAACATAGCATTTTGATGAATCTAGCTCTATGTAAGCTAGCTGAATAAGTCTGGAAGAAAGTGCTTCTTCATAGTCTTGTCTGGCTATCTTAGGCCTGGATTTATCAAAATGCAATAAATATCACCTGCGATAGAAAAAGGGGTGTGATTTATGGTAATAGGCAGTTTATTGCAATAATACCTATGTAAAGAGCTAAGTTACCACAAATTGCAATAACGTTTTTGCACTGGGAGGATCATGTTGGGGGGAGAGAGAGAGAGAGAGCGCACCTAGCCATAATGTCCTCACCCTAGATAGGTATTCATATCTCTATGGGAGGCCCATCTAGTAACGCGAGGACGTACGAACAGAACAGTGCTCTCTTGAGAAGATTTGATGACCTTCAGAGTGAGGAAACTCACCCAAAGATGAGATTTGTGCAGTGTTCTCTCAACCTAGCTTGATTGACTGTCTACCTGGGTAACATCAAGCTAGGTTGAGAGAACATTGCACAAATCTCATCTTTGGGTGAGTTTCCTCACTCCGAGCATCATCAAATCTTCAAAAGAGAGCACTGTTCTGTTCGTACGTCTCACTTTGAATGTCAAAGTGGCCCCTAACCCCTACAATAATACCTAAACCTCACCTCGAGTTACTAGATGGGCCTCCCATAGAGATATGAATACCTATCTAGGGTGAAGACATTATGGCTAGTCTCTCTCCCTCCCTCCCTCTCTCTTTCTTTCTTTCTTCCCTCCCCCCCCCCTTTCAGGAGCCTCAAACCTAGCAATAAAGCTAATATGTATTTTATTGATTTATTCACTTCACTTGAGGGTGTAGGAGTGTGCACCGAAAATGTTTTGTTTTTGTTCCAGTTTATTATTCATTTTGTTTTGTGTCATTATTTTAGTCTGCAAAAAATATTTTTAGTGCAAGCAAAATTGAATTATTGTGCACTAAAAATTTGTCATGATTTCACCTGCCATTTAGCCTCACTGTGCCCTGATTCAGCCTGTTGTGACACCTCCCCACCAGCAGAGGCATCCAATGAGTTCTCTTCCAAGCTACCTGAGCCATCTACTCACTGGCCACCTGATTCAGCCTGTGGTGCAGCCTTCTCTTCAGCAGGGGTCATCAGCGAGCTTCATCTCCAGCCTTGCCAAGATCTGCCTTGCTGCCTGCACCACACCCAAGTACCAGCCACTGCCTTACCAGAACCAAGATTTCATTTCCTGGGGGTCACTCTTGGCTGTCTGACGTGACCTCTTACCTTGTGGCCTATCTAGGCCTTACCCTGGCTTGTGGCTTTCAGGCCTTCTTGCTCTTTGCCTTGCGGCCTCTCTAGGCCTTAACTTGCCTTCTGGCCTCCAGGCCTTCTGCCCCCTTGAACCTTGCTCTGTGGCCTATTCATTATTCTGTAAACCACTGAGAAATACCCCAGGAACAAGCGGGTTAAAAGAATTTTATAAATAAATATCTAGGCCATATCTTACCCTATAGCGTCTGGGCCTGCCATTACCCTGGGCCTTGCTCTGTGGCCTGCTTAGGCCTTACCTTTATTAGTGGCCTTCAAGCCTCCTGCCTTGCTGCCTTCAAGCTTTTGTGTTCTCTGTTTTGTGTTGTCCTTGTCTGCTTCAACCCTTGTTTGCCTTGTCTAAGTCCTGCCCTAATCTGCCTTGTTTAGTCCTGTCCTTGTCTGTTCTTGTCATACCCTTTCCAGTCCAGTCCCTAGTATTCAGTCCATAGTTCCTTGCCTGTTCCAGCATCTAGTCCACTGTTCCTCACCTGTTTCTGCATCCAGTCCTCAACTCATTGCCTGTTCCAGTCTGTCTCTGCCCACAACCTCCAGTTAGGGTTGCCAACTATTCAGAGAAGAAAGCATGTATGTATATGTGTGTGTGTGTGGGGGGGGGGGGGATAAAAAGAGAGAGCATACCGTATGTCGAGAAATTTATGCCAAAATATCGAGTTATACACGCGTACTATATGCGTGTTGTACACAGCCCCCCACCCTCCCGGGAGCGATTGGCTGCCCTCCCTTCCTCTCCCCAAAGTCTCACCAATGTCTCTGGTGGTCCAGCAGGGAGCCCAGGTGCGATCTCCTGCTCCTGTGTCGTTGGCTGCCAGCAATCAAAATAGCACCAGCGGCCCTTTGCCCTTGCTATGTGACAGGGGCTATCGGTGTCATTGGCTGGCCCTTGTCACATGGTAGGGGCCGTCCATTGCTCCATGTGATAGGGGCCAGCCAATAGCACCAGTAGCCCCTGTCACATGGTAAGGGCAAAGGACCACCGGCACCATTTTCTTTGCTGGCAGCCGATGGCCCGGGAATGGGAGATACTACCAGGGACTTTGGTGAGTCTGGGGGAGTTAGGGAGGGAGGGATTGAATAGGAAAGGCAGCCATGGAGGTGGGTGGGGAGAGGAGGGTGGTGGGCTTTGATGGTTGGGGCTGGTCTTGGTTTTTGACATGGGGAGGGAGAGAAGGAGGTAAGGACCATGGATAGTCATCAGAATAATTATGGGGGGGGGGGAGGAGGAAACTAGCATTTACATGTGGATAGCCATGGGGGAAGAATGAAAGAAGTGAACTACTGGGCATAGCCAGCGGGAAGAGGGAGGAGTAATGAACCACCAGGGATAGTCATAAACCCTCTTGATTTTACCCTAGACTTATCCATGGGCCACAACAATTTTCTTACTTATGTGGCCCAAAAAATACTCTAGATTTATCCATGAGTATATATAGTATATATGTGGGTGGAGGAGAAAAAGAGAATGTATATTTGTATGTGTGTGTATAGAGTGGGAGAGAGTGAGCCTGTGTGTGGTGGGGGAGAGAGAAAGAATGTGTGTGTATATGGGGTGGGAGAAACAGAAGCATTAAGGATGAGGATGTAGTAAAAAAGGGTATTTGGATGCTTGGTAAAGGGCAAAAGACAAAAGAAAGGGGGCAGAAGGCAGGGGTGGACATGGAAAAACAGAGGAAGAGAGATTGCTGATGAGAGGATGAAAGGCAAAGGAAATAGTTGAAGACTGTGGAGGAGGTGCATACAAAAGGTGGAATTAGGAACTAAGAAGTAAGGGAATAGAAGATTAGGAAAGAATGAGAATGTGGAGAGTCCAAAATTATTACCAAATGTACCTATACCTAGTTACATTTGCTGAAATGTGTTCAGAAAATTTGTTTGCATACTCTTAAAATCTAGAAGTATGCACATAAGTGTAAATAAACCCCTCACCTTTCATGGTGGCGCTATTCGGTGCGGAAACTGGCAGCTGGCAGCTGGCGGATGCTACTTTTTGTGAAATTTTTATCTTCTCCTTCCATTCACCTACAAATAGCCGTCTCAGTTTTTAGGCTATTTGGGGATATTTTTTCTCAAACTCTTGCATTTGATGAGGCTGCACATTTTATACAAATGGTTCATTACTTGGAAGAGATTTTCTGTCATCCTGTTATGCCTTCTTACCATTTTGCTTAATGATCCAGACTAAGTACTTTTCCTTTAATTTGAAAGACTATATGTACCAAAAGTAGTGATAACATTAGAACACTGACAGATTTTTGTGCTTAGCAAGGATGATCATTCATTTTATTATGAGCAGTGGACTAAGTCCAGTCTGCTATTAAACATACTGCATCAGATTTTAAATGAAATAGGCTTTAGTTAATGGTCTCTATAGTACATGGTCCCTTTTTTATTTTAATTGCTATTCATGACAAACTGTTAAAGTTGGCTAAGTGTTCACAGGTTTTTGTTTTGGAATTCAAGGGCTAGCTGTATAGAAAATAAGAATCTTTTGTTAGCCTTTATTTTAACTTTGCCATAAAATAATTTCCTTTTTCTCGCAGATAGTTTCTGCATAATCTGTGTTGCTTGGGTTGAAATCTTTTTGTTCTAGCTGTACAGAACTTAAAAATCCTTGCTAACCTTTATTTTAAATTCCTGTGTTTTTTAAAGGGAGATGAAAAGGGGCCTGCAACTATAGGAGTTAGCAGCCAAGATGCAGAGAAGGCACAAAAAGTTACAAGTTTTGGATTTCAGACATACAGACTTTGGTAAAATGGGACTGTATCTTGAGAAGGAATTAGAAGACTGGGAGAAGATTGGTGAAGTGGAATAACTGTAGGCCAAATTAAAAATATCTGTTAAAAAGACAACAAATCTTTATGTAAGAATAGAGAACAAAGGGAAAAAGAAAAAGAAACTGATCTGGTTCTTAGAGGAGATGGCTGAAAAAATAAAGGTAAAAAAGTTCAAGAAGTACAAAGGATCCCTAAAAGAGGAAAACAGAGAACAATATCTGGTGAAGCTGAATGAGATGAGGAAAGAAAGGAAAGCAAAAGGCCAAATGGAAGAAAATTGCTAAAAAGGTAAAGCAAGATCACAAAACACTTTTTCAGATATGTCAGAGAAAGAGGAAAGCCCCAGGTAGGAGTGTGCAGGAATAAAAAATGTATTTTTGTTTTTCAGTTCATTTTTGGAGGTTTTTTCACACAAATTTTGGTTCATGGAATGTTTGATTTGTTTCATTTGTGTGAAAATAATAAATCAAACATTAAAAATCAAAACAAAACCCAAAACAAAGAAAAAAAACACACCCATCTTTCCCACCCACCCGGAAAAATGCCAGGGCCAGGATCCCCCATGGCCCCCACTTACCAAATCCAGTAAGGATCTGCCAGCAAAACCTAGGCCAACTCTGAAGCTTCAGCCTTGTGTAGGCCAAGCCCATGGTAGGTCACCACAACCTTGGCCTTGGCCTACACAAGGCCGGAACCTGAGCCCAAGCTTGTTGCTACAACTTAGGCCTACATTGCTGTACATCAAAATTAACTCTAGCGCGATCCCAGTGGATGGTGTTGATTGGCGATAGAACAGTCAAAGAAAGAAGACACAGTAGAGGAGCTCCAAGGCCTAGGTTCCAGGCCCTAGGCATGAGCCGAGACCCAGGTGTCGGGATCCAGCCTCCTGGCCAGGCTGTGTCATTGGATCTGGATACAGGGTTTGGCCTCGGTGTCATGACCTGACCTCCAGGATGGGCTGTGGCATTGGCCCTGATCCTAGGCACTGGCTGAGGAATTGGTCTTGCATAGGCTGAGGTGGAGATTGCAGTGACCTACTGCAGCCTCAGCCTAAAGAATGCAGAAGCTTTGGCCTGGGCTTAAACTTTGGCCTAGGCATCGGAACCTGAGATCTGGGCTGAACCAAGGTGTCGGGCCTGGATCCAGATAGATGCTCCAGCATTACGACCCAGTCTCCAGGCCCCAGCATCATGCTCAAGACTAGGCCACAGCTCCTTCTTTGGGCCTCGGCCTATGCCCTAAGTGAGACTCTGACTTCAGGCCTAGGCCGAGGTGCTGGCATCAGGCTCAGGCATAGGCTATGGTCCCTGCTGTGGGCCTCGGCCTGTATCCTAGGCAAGACACCATTTAAAACGAATTTTATGATTTTTATGATTGTATTTCTTCTTTTACTAAGAACTTGTGAACCATTGTAAAGGTAAATACCAAACATTGGTATACAAAACTAACCAAATAAATAAATTCAGAAGCCCCCAATTCATTTCAGGTCCCTCTGAATAAAACTGATTGGCCTTATTTGTTGCATTTTGCACATTCTTTTTAAATGGACAGACAGCCCTAGCCCCAGGTGGTGGTATAAAACTGAAAGCAGACAAGGAGAAATGTGTAAAAAATACAAATACTAGAAAAATCAAATACTTCAGTTTAATGTTCAATAAAGAAGACACTGAAGGAAGACAGTTGCTGGTTGAGAAAAGTATGGACGGGTACTGATTTTCCTGGATCCATATAGTGATATCAAAATGTACAAGAAAAATGGCACTGGCCGGCTGAGAGAAGGCACCATTTTGGTGTCACGCTATTGTGCCGGGCTGGCAGGTACCAATTTGATGTTGATTGGTCTAGAATCCTTTTTCATGTGGTCAACCACGGTGCAGGAGAAGAATGGGCATCCATCCTGCCTCTCTTAACCCTTGTGGGACAGGTTAGTGTCCACCAAGTTGGTTCCCAGCCCTGGGACTAGAGGAGGCAGAGGGGGTACAGGGGGACTTGGGGAGGCCATGTGTTTTGTTTTGTTTTAATTTTATTTCTGTAAAAAACAGAAATGAAATAAATTTTAAACAAAATTTGTTTTCAGGGGAAAACAAAACCTGAAATAGAATTTTTAAGGCTGCATACCCCTAATAATAAGGGAGCTCAGATATTTGCTGGTGGGTCCGCTGAAGGACTTGTTCAAAAGATCCCTGGAAATAGGACTGGTGCCAAAAGATTGGAGGTTTATCTCCTGCTTCACAGTAGTGGTAGCAGAGAGAAGGCTGGAAACTAAAGGCTGATTAGCCTCACCTTGGTGGTAGAAAAATCAATGGATACCCTGCTGAAGAATAACAATTTGAACTATCTATAATCCAGTGGATTGTTGGACCCAAGCCAACATGATTTCATCAGAAGAAGGTCATATCAAACAAATATGATAGATTATTTTGATTGGGTGACTAGAGAACTAGATCAAGGAACAGCACTTGATGTGATTTACTTGGATTTCAGCAAAGCTTTTGATATGGCCTCACATAGGAGGCTTATGAATAAAATGAGAAGCTTGGAGGTGCCAAGGTAGTGGATTAGATTACAGATCATTTTACTGACAGGAAACAGGAAGTAATGGTAAATGGAACTTACTCTATAGAGAGAACAGTTTAAGTGGAATGCTTCAGGGATTGGTTTTTATGAACTATTTGATATGTTCATGAGTGACAGGCAGACAGTTTAGAGGGAAAAGTTGGTCTTTTTGTGGATGATAAAAAGATCTGCAAAAGAGTAGACATGCTGAAGGAGTGGAGATAATGAAGACTGATTTAAGATCGCTTGGTTGAAAGTTTGGCAACTGGGTTTCAGTGACAAGAAATGCAGGGTCATACATTTGAGGTCCAGTAATGCAAAGGAGCTGAATGTGTTGGGAGGTGAAAAACTAATATGCAGTGACTGAGAGAGGTACTTTGAGGTGATGGTGTCTGTTGATGTGAAGACAGCAAAGCAATGTGACAAGGCAGTAGCTAAAGCCAGAGGGATACTGGGCTGCAAAGAGAGAAGAATAACCAGCAGGAAAAAGGTGATAAAGCTCTTGTATAGGTATTAATGAGGCCTCAACGGGAGTACATTGTTCAGTTCTGGAGATCATATATCAAAAATGAAAGAGACAGGATGGAAGCAGTCTAGAGAAAGGCAACCAAAATAGTTTGTGATTTTTATGAGAAGACCTATGAGGAGAGACTGAAGGATCTAAATATGTTTACTCTAGGGGAAAGGAGTTGCAGGGAAGATATAACACAGACCCTCAGATACCTGAAAGGTATTAATGATGTGCACATATCTAATTTCTTCCATTCAATAAACATACACACGGTTAATGCGACTCCAACATTGCTCTAAGCTTCAATGGCAAGAGGAAATGTGGAAAAAAGGATTTGCATTCACAAAAAAGCAGGGAGTAGCTTGCTTGTTATGGCGGTTACTACCCCAAATCAAATAAGCCTGCTACTTCACTTTCAATGCATATCCAGCATAGCTCTCTGCTTCAACGGCAGGGGAGAAAGACTGATACTTCATGCATATCCAGCATAGCTCTCTGCTTCAACGACAGGGGAGAAAATCTGATACTTCACTTTCAATGCATATCCAGCATAACTCTCTGCTTCAATGGCAGGGGGAATGAAGAAAAGTCGATCTATCTACAGACAACAACCAACAAGGACCTAATTACATAGTCTGGGTAAACAAGCATGGGTGTAGCTTGCTTATTTTGGCGGTTACTACCCCTAACTAATTAAGCTAGATATTTAACTTAGATGCAGTTCTAACACTGCTCTCTACATTAATGGTGGGGGTGGAAGGGAAATAGAACCAAAAGGTTACTAAGAGCCAAGAGTAACAGATAAATATGAGAAAAAAATTTAAAAAAGTGCGACACTTGCTGGGCAGACTGGATGGGCCGTTTGGTTTTCTTCTTCCGTCATTTCTATGTTTCTATGGAAAGGAAACTACGACTAGGAGTCATGATATAAAACTCTAGGGAGGACCACCCAGAATCAACATTAGGAAATATTTCTATATAGCGAGGTTGGTGGATGCCTAGAATGCCCTTCTGAAAGAAGTGGTGAAGAGGAGAATGGTAATGGAGTTCAAAGCATAGGACAATCACTGCGGATACCCTTTCAATCTACAAATCATCTCTGCATCAATACAAATCAAGCACCTTAAGATCCAAGAGGGACTTTTACGCCTCGAAGATACACGACCTTGTATTCGATGCCAAAGCCCACTTCAGCTACGTAGCCAACCTCACACAAGTAAACCAACCAGAGATTGCACATGACCAAGCTCAATCGAAAGCGGAAGAATTAGCTCTATTCTTCAGCAACAAAATCAACACTCTTCTATCTCAGCTCCCCACTAACCCCACTGTTCCACTAACCACTCCTCAACCCTCAATCAACCACACTCAGTTAGAAGAACTTGATACAACTTCATCCATGGAGATCCAAGGAATTCTAAGGAAAATGAAACCTTCTTCCCACCCTTCAGACCACATCCCAGCCAAACTACTACTATCAATTCCAGATTCTATCTCCAAAACCCTGGCAGATATCATAAATTGCTCCCTCACACAAGGACTCTACCCTGACAACCTCAAACTAGCCTCACTCAAACCCCTTCTCAAAAAACCAAATCTTGACCCAAATGATCCTAACAACTTTAGACCGATAGCCAACCTCCCCTTCATAGCCAAGATAATGGAAAAATTGGTAAACTCACGACTCTCAAACTACCTTGAAGACAATAACCTACTATTCCCATCACAATACGGATTCCGTAAAACCTTAAGCACGGAAGCCCTCCTCATCTCTATGACCGACCACATCATCCTAGGCTTAGACAAAGGACAATCCTTCCTTCTGATCCTACTCGACCTTTCGTCTGCATTTGACACGGTCAATCACTCTCTTCTCATCAACCAACTAACAGCCATAGGTATCTCTGGCACTGCCCTATCTTGGTTTAGAACCTTCCTCAGCAACAGAGGATATAAGGTTAAGATTCATAATAAAGAATCCTCTCTTCACCCCGCGTCAGTAGGAGTCCCTCAGGGCTCATCCCTGTCTCCTACCTTGTTTAACATTTATCTGTTACCCTTATGTGAACTCCTCACTAACCTCGATCTCAAACACTTCCTCTACGCCGACGATATTCAGGTCCTGATCCCCATCAAGGAGTCACTCGCAAAAACACTGTCTCACTGGGAAACCTGCCTCCAAAATATCAAACAGCTTCTCACAAGTCTCAACCTGATACTAAATTCATCAAAAACGGAACTTCTAATCATCACACCAGAAAACAGCTCCCTCACACACACTCATCCAACCTTACCAAACACTACACAAGTGAGAGACCTAGGAGTTCTAATTGACAATCACCTAAACCTGAAAGCCAACATCAACAAAACCACCAGAGACTGCTTTTATAAGCTCCAAGTGCTGAAAAGAATACGACCTCTCTTCCACACTCATGACTTTAGAACGATTCTACAATCAATCATTTTCGCAAAGCTGGACTATTGTAACACCATCATGCTTGGTCTCCCTTCATCACACACCAAACCATTGCAAATGGTCCAAAATGCCTCCGCCCGTATACTCACTAACACCAGGAGAAGAGAACACATAACACCTATCCTGATGGGCCTCCACTGGTTGCCTATCCACTTCAGAATAATCTACAAGGCCATTCTCACCATTTTCAAAAACATCCATCAATTAGCCCCAATCGATCTCCATATCCCCCTCCGATTACACTACTCAACAAGACCGACAAGAGATGCTTACAAAGGATCACTTCAAGTACCTCCAGCCAAAACTACCAGACACATCACGCTTAGAGATCGGGCCTTCTCCACAGCTGGTCCAACTTTATGGAACTCCATTCCCCCGGATCTTAGAATGGAACCCAGCATCTCAACATTCAAGAAAAGACTCAAGACGTGGCTGTTCACGCAGGCCTTTCCTAACTCCAACATTACTTAACTCCCTTCAATCAACATACTTCGCTAGTAATAGCATTAATAGCCACCCCTTATAATGTTATTATATATATATATAATTATCTGATCTTCATTTTCCTTCTTACTCCAAGTTATTGTTTCCCTGTTACATGTAACTGCTTTTCTGCACTATTGTTCAAATTGTAAAGTTTATTTTAATTACACCCCTGTTTCTTGTGAACCTGCATGATGGGACTATCGTCTTGAATGTTGGTATATAAAAAAACTTAAATAAATAAATAAATAGAGGCTAGAAAATAGAAATGAAGAAATGGGGCAACCTGTATTAACTGTGGATTCAACATTTCTGCATGGAGAAAACCTGCATGAAGCAACATTTACTACCATAAGCAAATTGCTGGGCAGACTAGATGGACCTCTTGGTCTTTATCTGCTGTCATTTACTATGTTATGTTACTTTGACTTACTTTGTAAATGTCAATTTTGCATGGTTTGCATTAATGTAATCTTGGTGAAATGTTTTGAATCAGATATGATGCAGCTTAATCAGTACATCAGCATAAAACAACATTATAAAACATGTTCAACAAATGGTTACAGACTTATGAAATAAGGTAACTGTATATCCTTATTTGCTTTAAAACAGTACCTTTCCTTTTTTAAAATTTTCTGTCTTTCCTGTTTATATCAATGAGCTAGAATGTGATATAAAATAGTGACATGCAAAAACTAACAATTGCACATAATTTTACTCAATCTTACTACTACAATCCATGTGTTAATCACCAGCAGAATAGACCACAACAACTCTCTGTTCAACTGCATTTCACAATACAATGCAAATCGCCTCCAGTAATAGGTGCCAGCTCTGTGGGTGCAGAGGATGCTTGAGCATTTCCAATACTGCGAACACCACTTCACTGTGTTCAGGGAGGGGTAAGTTGTATTGTTTATCACCCCCAATCATTTTGAAAAGTTGGCTCCTATTCCTTAAGCTCCTACAAAGTAGAGATGTACAGAGTAAATAAGTTCATTTATTCTTTTTGTAGGTCAAAGTCATTTTTAGCTTGTCTCAAACCAAAAAAAAAAAATGTAATTTGTTTCAAAGTTGTTTCATTTCACATTTAAGTCAGTGGGGGAAGTCATTGTAAAAGAAAAAATGGGCTGGAGTTGGTCCCATTACTAAGGCCTGGGCCTAGGACCAGGCAGATACCGGGATCCATCCTGTTATGGAGGCCCAGCTTGATGCTGGGGACCAGCCAAAGGCCAAGTCTTATTACTGAAACCCAGGATTGGCACAAGGGGCCCCGATCAAGGGCGTGTCCAATCGCCGAGAATCAGGTACAGACCTACGCCTGATGCTGGGGCCTGGTTCAAGGTCAGGTGCAAAAACTGAGGCACAGGCCAAAGGCCATGTCCTATTGCCAAGACCTAGGCTCAAAGCAAGAATGCACCCTGAGACTGGGTCCCATTGCTGAAACCCAGGAGTTGACCCAGACCCAAGACAGGTCTGGCTAGAGGCTGGATCTTGTCTCCAAGCCCAAGGCTAATCAGAGGCCTGACGCTGGTACCCAGCCCAAAGCTGAATCCTGTAGCCAAGGAGAGCAGGCCTAGGCCCAACTTTAAGTCAGGGTTCACTCAGTGGCCTGGTCCCATTACTCAGGTCAAAGAATAAGCTTAGGCCTGATGCCAAGACCCATCCCAAAGCCACATCCCATTGTGAAGTCCAGGCCTGATGCTGGGGCCTGGTTCAAGGTAGTGTCCCATCGCCAAGGCCTAGACCCAGTGCTGGGACCTGACCTAGACTCAAGACCAGGTCCCACTGCGAAGGTCCAGGCCTGATGCAGAATCCAGGCCTGAGGCATGGTCCTATCATTGAGTCCTAAGCCTGACACCAGACCAGGTCTGAGGCTGGATCCTGTTACTGATGCTCAGGCCTAGCCCTAGGCATAATGCCAGTGCGCCAACATAAGGCTGGTCCCATCACAGAGGTCCAGGACTAGGCCTAGACCCAGGCCTGATGCCAGTATGGCCTGAGGCTGAGTCCATCAGTGAGGTCCAAGCCTAGTCTCACTGTTTCACTACAAGTAAATTCAATTGCAATATCTTCATACCACTGTTTAGTAGATCTCAAGAGAATTTTCCTCACATTACTGCCACTAGGAAAATTAAATGTTCCTGGCTGCAGCAACATTCAATGTGACCCAGGCTACAAGATTTATAGCTCCATAAGCAGCTCTCATTGCAACCAAATTTTATGAAAAACTTTCTCAATGACTTCCCTGACCGCTCTTACACCCAGCTCCTACTTAAGTTTTTTCAAAATCAGGCCCCCCTCAGGCTCCTCTCCACCAAAATTCAAGTCCCTGGGTCTTCAGGGGCAGGATGGATGTCCCAACCATGCCAGATTTCAAAATGGCACCTGTGACTCATGGCTGAACTTTGCTTCAATTTTTAACAGTAAAGGTGAGCCATGGGTCAGATGACATTTCAGATTCTTGCACCAATGTGATCAGGAGCAACTGGGCATCATTTCTGCCCCTGAAGACTAGAGACTTGAATTTAGGAAGTGAGGAACAGAGACATAAGAACATGCCATACTGGGTCAGACCAAGGGTCCATCAAGCCCAGCATCCTTTTTCCAACAGTAGGCAATCCAGGCCATAAGAACCTGGCAAGTACCCAAAAACTAAGTCTATCCCATGCTATTGATGCTAGTAATAGCAGTGGCTATTTTCTAAGTCCCAAAGTGGCCTGATTTTGAAGAAAATTTGGGTGGGGATGGGGTTTAGGATGGGGCAGGGCTTAAAGTATATTCTGTTTGAGGTTTAGGGCAGCGACAGATCTGTTTTTTTATGAAATAAATTTGATCATGTCTACGGGATACATGCTCCACTAAATTTTAAGGTTCAGTGGTTTGCCTAAGTGTTTCAGCAGGTACATTAGCTGATGTTCTTGCTGGAAAGTTAGATACACCTGTTGAAGTGTAGTTATCTTTGCAGTTTGCAAAGGTTTCTCACAGCACAATAATCTGCTTTGTATATGTTATATGTGATTTTATCTGCAGCAAGGCAAATACATGAAATCATTGTGTAATGCTTATTTGTACTATGATATACATTACATGTGATTTCATGCCTTACCCCAGTTTAGTAAATAGTCTCTATAGTGAGCTGTGATACTTAGCAAGTCAACACAGACCCTAATACCTTTCTTTGTATCTACATCACCTTTGTCAAAAGGCCTTGCGCGCCAATTTTCGAAGGGGCCCGGCCCCGCATGTAAAGCCTGGATTTTACACTCGCAGGGCATTTATAATCCGGGCTTAACAGTGCCCTTTGAGCTTAGCATCTACTCAGACTTAAAACATAGTATGCTAATGACCAAGAAAGTCATTAGCATGCTTTGAGACTGTTTGGCACATGCGGGCATGTTAAAATTTTAAGAACCCATTTTCGTACATATCAGGGCCATTATACTGTATTTACAGGTCGTTGCAGTACCATACGCTGGCCGCAGCGCACGGCTCAAAGCTCTATTGGATGCTTGTTTTGTACACATGTCCGTAACCCTGATTCAAAACGGGGTTAGCATGTCCAAAATGTGTGTACAATCAGGCTATTAATTACTCCCCCGATGCAACAAAAAAAAAAAAGTGTGCCCGATGCACACATTTTTCTCTCCAAAATGAACTCCTGCCCTGAGCAGGTGTTAATTTTAGAAGAGCCCAAAAAGTGTACAGAAAAGCAGAAAATACTGCTTTTCTGTACTTCCTCTGACTTAATATCATGGCAATATTATGTGGGAGGAACAGAAAAAGGAGTAAGGTAAAAAGGTTTTTTTTTTTTTAAAATGGTCTGTCCACCTCCAAGGTCTGGCCTGATAGGCCAAGTGGTCCGGGTTGAACCTGGGGATCCAATGCCTGAATTCGGGAATCTGAGGTCCTTAAGAAAACTGCCCTTGCCAGACTGCAAATCTCCTCTCTCCCACCCAGAAACCTCTGCCAGAGACCCTCCAGCAGGGCTGTTCCCAGTTGGTCCTTTTCACTATTTGTCAGTGAAAGGACCAATCCCCTTTCAGGAGAGCCTTCTGAAAGGTGATTGGTCCTTTCACTGACATGTGACAGTGAGCAGACCAATTGACAATAAGTGAAGGAGCGAATAAATTATTATTGCTGATTGGTCCGCTCACTGTCACATGTCAGCGAAAGGACCAATCACCTTTCAGAACAGCCTTCTGAAAGGTGACTGGTTCTTTCGCTGACATGTGACAGTGAGCGGACCAATCAGGAACAGCCCTGCTGGAGGAGGATCTCTGGCAGGGATTCTTAAGTGGGAGGGAGGAGATTTGCAGTCTGGCAAGAGTGGTTTTCTCATAAGGACCTCTGATTCCTGAATTCAGGTACTGGACCCCCAGGTCTGATCTGGACTGCTTGCCCCATTGGGCTAGACTTTGAGGGAAGGTAGCTTAGGTCAGGTCAGCTTCTGGGTGCCCAGCCATGTCTCCTATACACCCGATGCCAAGGCTATGCTAGGGATGCTCAATTTACCTTAGCGCGTACTTTTTAGCATGGCAGGTTATTTAAATCTGACATCGAGAGCCCAGGAGAGGTGGTTGGGTGTGCGTTAGGAAAGAGGGTGCTCAGTATTGAATGCCCACTTTCTACATGCTGATAGTGTATTAATTAACTTTCATATTGATACTAACATGTTTTAGTACATATGCCCTTATGGACTCCATTCAGTCAAATTTTGAATTTGGAAAACTTTCTGCCTGAAAGGGGTTTACAGAATTTGGAGCATAAAAAAATCATATTCTGTGTTTAAAAAAACAAACTCAAACCATGGCTCAGGGAGCTCATTTCCTTGTTTGAAAATTATCATTGATTGGATTCAATGGAAAATGCCAACATACATTTTAAACAACGTAAACTTACAAAGGGCTTACATATACAGAGATGTTTTTTACATCCAGAAGTGAATAAAAATATTTATAGGGGAAAAATATGTTGAGTAAAAAATTAATATCTCTATTAATTGTGGCCAATTAATAAATACCATCTATATATTTCACAAAAAACTATAAAAATGGGAGTAGAACCATTCTAAATTGCATGCAACTTACTCATTTTTCATACATCTGCAGCTGATCCATACACTTACAGATTCATTGATTGATCATATTTCCAAACTTATCTCGATTTATCCCCATTGTTTTTTTAGCTCTGGACAGTGAATGGCTTGCTGTTCAGGTCTTGATGAATGACAACCTTCATAAAAGGGAATATTCAGTCAAAAAGATATTTGGGAATGGAGATAAGAGCGTCTTCCATAGACATCCATTAACACCCTTCACACTGCTCATGACTGACCCCATTACTGATTATTCATCTGCACAATTGCATAGTTTTGATTCATTGTCTTGAAAAGCAATGCTGGAATATATTTACTCTTCTATTGCTGGAAAGTCCCTTACTATATCTGTGTATTTCCCATTATAGTCTATGATGACAGTAATGTTGTCACTTTTCCTCTAATTGCAAATTCGGCAAACGTAATTGATATGAGCCAGGCAATTTTACTCTTGTACATGTTGTAAAATAAAAATTGAGAAAATCTTCTTCTCACTAAAAATCACTGATTGTACTTTATCATAAAAACTGCTTTTAAAGAGAGCGTGCCATCTAGGAGGATTAGTTGCCAAAAGGAAGGCTTGGGAAGGATACATTTGGCAAGCTGTGTCACCATCAGCATTGGTTGGCAAGGAGCAGCAACATATGACGCCAATATTTTTAGTGCTTGCAGTATGTCCACAAAGCTGGTGCTGTAATTCCATATGGGGGGAATTTTCAAAGACATTTCCAGAAGTAAAATAATGTCTTACCTACAGAAATGGCTTTTTACAAAACTGCCTGCTTGATATGAGGGTAAACGTATATGAAAACAATCGGTTCATGTGTTAAGTATTACCTGGACCAAATGGAGGCTTTCCCGTGCTACAGAGGTTTGAAAATGTACCTCTCACATAATAGCAGGTGTAATTGTGTGCGAGCAGATTTGGTGGAATAATTTTCAAAACAGATTTATGTGCATAAATCCACTTGAAAAGTGATGTAAATTATATGCCATTTTGCCAAGTAGCTTAGGTGGGCTGTTATAAATTACCCCTTAACAGGCTATGGGGTAGATTTTAAAAGCCCTGCGCGCGTAAATCCTGCCGGATTTACGCGCCCAGGGCACTCACACGTCGGCGCAGGCTGCCGATTTTGCGCAGCCTTGCGCGCGCCGACCCCGGATTTTATAAGATACATGTGGCTGCGCGCGTATCTTATAAAATCCGGCGTACTTTTGTTTGCGCGCACGTACTTTTTTAAGATCTACCTCTATGTGTCTAATATTTCAGCATTTATATAGTAGGAACACATCCTGACATATATTCAGCTAAAGAGTTACCTTTATAACAGGGCAGGAAAAGACTGGCAATTGTCATTTCTCTATCTCTAGATGTGAGAAGTTCCTTTTGCAAGCTATGGTTATCGACATATATTACTATATTCGGTAACCGAGCAGAAGAAGCAGAAAGTGCAAATTTTATTATCACATAGTTCATGTTCCCTCATGTGAGTGATGCATATGGTACCCGTGTTTCCTATGTCCTGCCTTTAGAGGCTTAGGTGATGCCATTGTCTATCTGCAGCCCAGTTATTTTAATGAAAGTCCTCATCCTGTTAGAGACCAGCTCCCCAGACGGGAGGAGTTAGCAATCTGTTAGAGACCAGCTCCCCAGACGGGAGGAGTTAGCAATCTGTTATAGATCTGCTCCCCCAGAGGGGAGGAGTTAGTAATCTGTTATGAATCTGGATGCTGGATACCTCCATTGAAGGAGGTATCCAGCTTGTTAACTCCTCCGATGAAGGAGGAGTTAACAATCTATAAATGATCACCCCGCCAGGGGGCAAAGTAGCACTCTGTATGGATCTTACTAAGGAGTAGCAAACTGTTAGTGCTCTGCTCATCCAGAGAGAAGGAGTAACAACTGTTATGCCTTGTTCCTGTAGAAGATGAACCAGCAACCTGTATGATTCCTATGGGGAGATAGCTATCTGATATGGATCAGCTTCCGCAGAGAGAGGAGTGATGGTCTGATGTGGGTTGGCTCCCACAGAGTGGTAGATGATGATACCGCTCTTATTAGTGTAGGAATAACACTTAGTAGAAATAGTGAATCCCTAGGCCGATGGCAGTTGACAGCGCCCGCAAGTGGAGATCCTGAGAAGGACCACCGGCTAGGCTGGAGTATTGAGACAAACACAGATAGTTCTTTATTAGACTGGAAGTAGAACCTCCAGAAGTGGCAGTAGTGAGCTGATATGTCTGGCAGGGCTGAAGTCCCTCTGATACTGGAACCACGATCACTGAGTTGTTGAGCTGTAAGGAGAGACTATAGGTAGTGAGTAGACAGGATATGCTGGGCAAAACCAGTGATAGATCATACACTCACAATAGTAGATCTCTATAGTGTCATCTTTATGCAACAGCGAGTCTTCAGTATTCAGGAACAAGAGCCACAGGCGAGTACTCATTCTTGTAAGCAGTCTGAAATAGAACTCACAATAACTGTGTATGGGATGGCTTCTGGAATAGAAGAGAGGCTAGAAGAGATTTAGGAACGTAGGCCCTCGTGGAGCGAGTACCGGTTCCTATCTGTTAATCTGCAATAATAATCCATAAGATATAGGTATGCAATATCTTCTGAGGAAGAAGAGAGCATGAGAAAGGAATTAGGAACATAGGCCCTCGTGGAACGAGTACCGATTCCTATCCGCAATCTGTAATGGTAACTTACGATCTCCGTACCTGCGATAACGTCTTAGACTGAAGGGAGTCTTAGCGATTAGGAACAATGGCCCTCGTGGAGCGAGTACCGGTTCCTGTCTATAATAGGACTCACTGTGTTCATGTCTGCGATTGCCTCCAGGCAGTAGGAGTCTTCTGAGTCTTCGGGAACATAGGCCGTTGAGGAGCGAGTACCGAATCCCGTCCAACAATCTGAAATCAAGAATAGAGAGAGCGGAGCCCCCGAGGAGCGGGTACTCCTGGTAAGTTTGAAAAGGCCGAGCAGTGGACTGCCGAAGCAAGTCCCGTTGGAGTTGCTTACTAACTTGTTTGTAGTTAGCAAACAAAGACATTTTAAATTGAAAATGGATGAAGTCAGTATGGAGGGACACCCCTGAGGTTCGCGCCCTTGCTGGTACAAAGTCTGGAACACGCACGCCCTTACGTCATCAGGAACATGGCGGATCTGTAGCGTCAAACCAGCCCGGGGACACCGGGACCAAGAGGCAGAGAGAAACCGCGGCTGCATCTGTCTATCTGAGCCGAAGGGAGTCGCCACAAAGGTAGAGAGGGTGGAGCGAGGGCAAGAATAGGCACAAATGCAACACATCCAGGAGCAAAAGACTACAGTTTTTTCTGGAAACCATTCTGTACACAACTTGAAGTGAGCCGATAGGTATTACTGTTGTAGAATTCCTAGCACCACAACATTGCAGTTTACTCTTCAAGTTCACGGCTCAAGAGGAAGAAACATCTGAAGATGCAGGCTCTTCTCTTATTTACAGTGGTGGCCTGCAAGCACTTGTGCTTTCATGGGTGGGAATGTATTGGTCAACCCAAGGATTTGTGGATGAGTGCAAGAAAATCATAGACTTGGGGCATCAGACCTGTGGATTAATGCTAGTGAAGAACATGTAAAGCACTTCCTCCCAGGAAATGAGATTGCTGCCTGTTCAGTGCTCCCTTTATTTACTGGTCTGATAAATAGACTCAGAATCTAGGACTTGACTCCAAACTTCCCTGAGCCATCAAATTAGACCAAGTAAATTATATATTTGTCAAAACATGTTCTCCCAACTTAACAAAGGTGTTTACTTGCTTGTAGAATAGTAAATAGTGCTTAAGAACTGGCAGACTGATTCAACAGCACAGCACTTACCATATCAATCAATAGTTATTGATCTTATAAATGTAGTAGTTGGTGAAGAAGAGCAACCAGTCAGTTTGCTGCTTCATATTACAGATCCCTCATCCCACCTGAGACAGCGGTGGAATCTGCTAGCAGTTCTGTACTGCAAGCCCAGTGGAGCGGGAAAGTATCCCTTTTAAACAGTTGTCCTGGGCTGGGTCACTAAAGTTTGGTGAAAGCAGATGGATATAAGCAGTGGTCTGGCTCTTTTATGATCTGCCATGTGGCTTGCTTTCCTGGAACCTGAACCTCTGCACCAAAGGAAAGTATTGGTTTTTAGGGATGTGCGTTCTTTTTGGACGAATTAGGCAATTTCAACAAAATTTCCTAATTCGTCCTGTTTCAGGGAACTCAAAAAACAAACATAATTTTGTTTTTTGGGTTAGCGCGCGCTAACCCAAAATTTCGGGTTCCCTGAAACAAAAAAGCCTGAACTGCAGGGAAAAACAAAATTTCCTGTGGCGGGCTTTGCACATCTCTTTTGGTTTCTATGTATCTTTATTTGTTCTTAGAGTAAAAAAACCAACAAAGAACTAGTTAGAGGAATCTGTGCAACATCATGGTTCAAGGGGGGAAGCTACCTTAGCTGGTCGAGGAGCTCAGTGATGAGGTTTTTCAGCAGCTTCTCTGCCTGCGGAGGAGACTGGCTGATGGCTCCATGGTGCTGAGAGACTGTTCCCCTGCTTATCGTTGAGGTGCTGGTGGTATTGCGGGTGTGTTGCGACCATCGCTGCCCGACGTCTCCACGCCGCCCTCCTTACCTCTTTGGCGACTCCTCCTGCGGTTGACGGATGTTTGGCTGCTGCGGCATCTTCATGCCGTCCTCTCCGGCATTCCCGGACCAGCTTGAATGCTGCCTCCCGCCATGCTGTTCAGCTGCCTAAGGGCGCACGTGCCACGTGGCCCTGCTTCAAGTACCTTCAGTGGCGCGAACCTCAGGGGCATCCCTCTGTGATGACATCATGCATCCAGAATACAAATAGCCTATGCAATTGCTAGCTTACGAGTTTGCAAGGGTTGGTATCTCCTACGGATGGGATTTGCTCTCCGAACCTAGCTACTCTGCCTCCACTTGGACTACTCTATTCGGGTACCCGCTCCTCGGGGGCCTCTCTCTTTTCTCTTTCAGGTCGCTGTCTGGAACTGGTACTCGCTCCTCGAGGGCCCATGTTCCTGGACTTGCTACCTGGTCTTCACTTCTGCCTGGCAGACACCGCTGCCTAACTCACCATCTGTGAGTTACCATCTATCTCTCTCAGATCTGTTCCCTGGAACCAGGTACTCGCTCCTCGAGGGCCTGCCTTTACTTCAGCTCCTGTGCTCCATACTGAGAGACCTCTGCGTGAGTACATTACTAATGAGGTTCTATTCCTGAACTCTACATTCACTGCTGCTAATCACGATATCAGTTTCTTTCCACTACAGCACAGCCATTGTGGGCTCGTTGTTCCAGAGCCTGAGGGACTACAAGCCCAGCCGGGCTATATTCCAGCTCACTACTGCCACCTCTGGTGGTTCACCGTTACTGTCTAATAAAAGATCTGTGTGTGTGTGTCCTAAGCTGAGCCTGACCTGTGGCCCCTCACGAACCTTCCCCGTGGGCATGGTCATCTGCCACAGAGTCCAGGGGTCCACCCCAAATCCTTACAAACAATAACAGGGTGTGGTGATGAGCAGCATGTGCATGCAGCATAGCATTTGGGGGTCTTCGTCAGGTATGACCACACTGGTAGTAGAACAAGCCTTGTGGGTGATGGGGTTTAGCATCAGCGTGGAAACGGCAGCCATTTTTTAATCCCTAGCAGCATCAGCAGGAGAGGTAGGGGAATCCCCTCCTCAGCTATTGCTGGCAGTTCCCTGTCCTGCAGAGGTGCAGAGAGGCACTTGTACTGAGGAGAAGTCTCTAGTTCTGGTAGAGGTCTTCTGCCGGTTTTAATTTGCTTATGCGCAAAGCGTGTTTAGTGGGATGCTGGCTCAAGGCCCATTCTCCATAGATCCTCAGCCAGTCAAGAGGCCTAAGCTGTTGAGAAGCTCTTCAGGTTGATGATTTTTGGTGCTGGATGTTAAACGGATCCGGGTCTAAACGCACTGAAGGCTTTGCTTAGCTGTGTGGTAGTCCACAACAGCGGTTCTTTTCCTGTGTTCGTAGGCATGTGTGTGCATTCTCACCGTGCGGCGGTTACATGCACAGAGACCTGTGTGCATAAGGCCGTGGCCTAGATTTAAGTGAGTACATCTGTGATCTAGATTTGAGCGCATATTTGTGCAGGTAATTGACCACGAAAGGCTAAGCCCTAGACTGGAGCATGTATTTGCGTGGGTACTTGTGCACATGACTGCAATCTAAACTTGAGTGCATATTTGCGCAGGTACTTGTGTGTGTACATTTGCTACCTAGTCTTCAGCGCATATCTGTACTTGTCCTGGAGGGGTGTGCATGTATGCCCAGGTGGCATTGGTGTACTCACAGGAGGCAGCCTAGAACCAAAGTTCAGGAGAGCTAGGTGCAGGGGTCGAACAGCTCCTAGTGCCTTGCTATTTGTGAGGCTTGCTGTCTGATAGCAATTCAGTCCTCACTCTCTCTGTTTGTGTCAGTGTTGTTTAGAAGCTTAAAGCAATTTGACTACTACAGCTTTTGCCCTTGTTGGTTAATCCTCTCGGCCTATGGTGTCTCTGGAGGGGAGTGGAAAGTTGGCGAAACAATAGTCAGTTCTCCTCCTCTCTTGTTCTGGAGGGCAGAAGCTTCCCCAAGAGAGAGAGGTAGGAGAGAGCAAGTTTGGGCCTATGGGCTCTGGTATAGATCTATCCTCCTTCTCCTCGGTGGAATGTTTCCAGGGCCTGCAGACCTTTCTGCAGGGGTGCCCAGCGAAGGCGAGGGAAACTCTGTGTAGGGATTATGTTCTCAGCCCTCCCATTTGTCAATCACAGTGGGAAATGCCACAGGGAGGCTGACCCTGTGGTGTGGAATTGGAGATTTAGAATTGAATAATAGTCACCAGCAATGCAAGCCTCTCCAGATGGAGGACAGCGTGACAAAATCAGTTGGCGCAGGGCCAGTGGTCGAAACAGGAGGCCTGATGGCCTATCAATCAATTTGAGACAAGAATGGTGCATTTAGTATTGCTTGCCTGTCTGCCAAGGTTATGCGGCCATCCAATATGGATCCATTCAGACTATGCGATGATGGTGGATTATATCAACCATCAAGGTGGATTCAAGAACATAAGAACATAAGAAAATGTCATACTGGGTCAGACCAAGGGTCCATCAAGCCCAGCATCCTGTTTCCAACAGTGGCCAATCCAGGCCATAAGAACCTGGCAAGAACCCAAAAACTAAGTCTATTCCATGTTACCATTGCTAATGGCAGTGGCTAGTCTCTAAGTGAACTTAATAGCAGGTAATGGACTTCTCCTCCAAGAACTTATCCAATCCTTTTTTAAGCACAGCTATACTAACTGCACTAACCACATCCTCTGGCAACAAATTCCAGAGTTTAATTGTGCGTTGAATAAAAAAGAACTTTCTCCGATTAGTTTTAAATGTGCCCCATGCTAACTTCATGGAGTGCCCCCTAGTCTTTCTACTATCCGAAAGAGTAAATAACCGATTCACATCTACCCGTTCTAGACCTCTCATGATTTTAAACACCTCTATCATATCCCCCCTCAGTCGTCTCTTCTCCAAGCTGAAAAGTCCTAACCTCTTTAGTCTTTCCTCATAGGGGAGTTGTTCCATTCCCCTTATCATTTTGGTAGCCCTTCTCTGTACCTTCTCCATCGCAATTATATCTTTTTTGAGATGCAGCGACCAGAATTATACACAGTATTCAAGGTGCGGTCTCACCATGAAGCGATACAGAGGCATTATGACATTTTCCGTTCTATTAACCATTCCCTTTCTAATAATTCCCAACATTCTGTTTGCTTTTTTGACTGCCACAGCACACTGTACTGATGATTTCAATGTGTTATCCACTATGACACCTAGATCTCTTTCTTGAGTTGTAGCACCTAATATGGAACCCAACATTGTGTATTTATAGCATGGGTTATTTTTCCCTATATGCATCACCTTGCACTTATCCACATTAAATTTCATCTGCCATTTAGATGCCCAATTTTCCAGTCTCACAAGGTCTTCCTACAATTTATCACAATCTGCTTATGATTTAACTACTCTGAACAATTTTGTGTCATCTGCAAATTTGATTATCTCACTCGTCGTATTTCTTTCCAGATCATTTATAAATATATTGAAAAGTAAGGGTCCCAATACAGATCCCTGAGGCACTCCACTGTCCACTCCCTTCCACTGAGAAAATTGCCCATTTAATCATACTCTCTGTTTCCTGTCTTTTAGCCAGTTTGCAATCCATGAAATCGCCACCTATCCCATGACTTTTTACTTTTCCTAGAAGCCTCTCATGAATCAGGCAGTGGCTTGAGAGGCCCAGGAGTTGATACTCTGGGCAGAGCAACACTTGGAGTGACTAGCCAAGTCTCACATCGCCGAAGTGAACAACATGCAGGTGTATTTTATCAGTTGGATAAAGTTAGACCCCAGGGAATGGGAGCTGTCAGAGGTAGTGATGTGTCTCATTTATGGAAGATGGGGGTATCCCAGCCAAAGAGAACACCAAATCGTCATGGTTTTCCTGCCCCTGAACAGATCATGGTACAAAGGAATCGGAGCTCTGGTGCTGCCATGGACTCGAGGGATTGTTCTTTGTTTTCCCTCCCGTGGTTTCTGGGGATTACAATGGAAAGAGAAACATCTAGGCAACATGATCCTGGTAGCTACAGAGTGGCCACATCAACCAAGCTTCACAGATCTGATCACCATGACCACAGACGGGCCCCTGAGGTTCACACATCGGTCAACTGTTTTCCATCAGGGCCTAATATTTTTGGGTGAGGTGGCTCTGTCATATGGCTTCGCTTCTAAGAAGAGATGTCTGAGATGGAGGGCATATTTTGAAGCAGTTATTTCCACCTTATTGCAGGCTAAGTGACTTTCTATATCCTTGACGTATGTGCATATTTGGAGGATCTAAGAGTCCTGGTCTGCTGATGAAGGAGTGCAGTCTGTCTGTTCAGGCTTTGGTGTTGCATATTTTTACTTTTCTACAATAAAGTTCGGGTCGAGGGACCGGCCTTTAACTCTCTGAGAGTCCAGGTAGCAACACTAGGTTGTCTCCAGGATAAGGTGCAAGGTAACCTCTGTCTGCATATCCAGATGTTATATGGTTCCTTCAGGGAGCTAAGAACTTGCATCCTCAGGTGTGGAACATTTGTCTTTTATGGAATCTGAATCTAGTCCTTAATTGTGTGAGGCTTAGTTTGAATCACTAAAGAGAGCTACAGTTAAGGACTCAACTCTTAAAGAATTTTTTTTGGTGGCTATTTGATCAGCCAGGAGAATTTCAGAGCTCCAGGTGTTGTCATGTTGAGATCTCTTGCTACAGAAGACTGATTTGGGGGTATCTTTATGCATGATGCCTTCTTTTCTGCCTGAGGTAGTCTTGGTGTTCCATCTTAGACAGAGTTTCCATCTTTTATGGATTTGGATTCCTCTACTCCTCATGTCGGGAAGTTTAGACTCTTAGATTGGAAGCATGCATTATTGAGGTTTCTAAAGGTCGCTTATGATGTCTGTAGATTGCATCACCTCTTTGTAGATCATATCATCTCTTTGTACTGTGGAGAGGTCCAAAGAAGGAAAATAAGTCGTCTAAGGCTACAATTGTGTGGCGGCTTAAGGAAGCAATAATTCAACCTTAAGACCACTGCAGTTACTCCAAAATGCAGCTGCCAGAGTCCTGTCTGGTAAAAGAAAAGCCGACCATATATCCCCAGTACTCCACAACTTACAATGGCTACCAGTTAAAAAAAGTATAGAGTACAAAGTACTCACAATCCTACACAAATCAATTCACAAAGCTGACTACTCTGCCTTGGACAATATTATACACCTACATAAATCTTCACGTACAACAAGATCTACATATAAAGTTCAGCTGGATGTCCCTTCATTACCTCAAGCCAAATTATCCTCCACTAGAAATAGAGCCATCTCTATCGTAGGCCCAAAATTATGGAACTCACTACCTCAACACCTCAATTCGCAAGAAAACTTTAAATCTTTTAAAAAAGATCTTAAAGATTGGCTACTTTCACAGTCTTACAATGGCTGCTCACCCAATGGCAACAGAACATAAATCTTTTTCATATCCACCTTCACGTTCTTTTTATGCCAGCAATCCCCTCCTTCTGTCTTTCGTCCTATCTTGCAGAAACCTTTTCTTCTCATTAACGGTATCAACCGTCAACTTCAAGTGTTGCTTACACTCATATCTATTGTTCAATGTATTGTTCAATGTATTTATTGTCTTTTTATTAAGTTAATGTTCTGATTCATTCTCTGTCACACTGTTATGAATTTAAATGTAACTGGTTTGTTATAATGTAAACCGGAGTGAAGGCTATGTCAGCTGTACCTCGGTATATAAACAAATGCTAAATAAATAAATAAATAAAAAAGGGCGCCCACTGTCAGAGAGTTTAGTGGCACACGATGTTTTCTCTGGTGACTTCCTTGACTGAGTCACAACAGGTGTCTCCACATGAAATTTGCTTGGTGGCTACTGGGAAGACTTTGCACACTTTTGCTGGGCATTATCACTTGGATGTGGGGGATCCGCTTCCCTGTGCTTTAGTGAGAGTCTTCTATGAGCGGACCTCTCCAGGTTCAACCCGAGGTAAGGGGAGCTTAGGTACATACCAGAAGTCTAGACTGATGTGGGTATGTACAGGGAAAGGAAATTGGTTCTTACTTGCTAATTTTCATTTCTGTAGTACCATAGATCAGTCCAGAGATCCACCCATTTAGGGGGGGGGGGAGGAGGGGGGAGTCCGCTGTTCATACTGTTGCTTTATATATAGTACAAGTTGTTGGAGGCTTTTCAATGCTGATTGCTTATGTTACATTTCGGAAACAAGTTTTCCATTGTAATTTTGGGCAACTTCACCTCCTTCTGACATGTTGGAGAGGAGCAAGTTTGCTTAGAAGTTTGCTTAGAAATTTAAGGTTGTTGCTGTCATCTAGGCTTGGGTACAGGTGCAGGTGGCACACTGGGTTTTGTACGGTGTCAATGAAACTTTCTCAGTTTCCCATCTGCTGGCCAGGAGGCAAAACACAGGAGTCTGGACTGATCTGTGGTACTACAGGAATGAAAATTAGCAGGTAAAAATCAATTTTTGTTTTCAACATCTGGCCCCACATTATGGAATTCTTTCACACTTTAATCCATAAAATGAAAGTCATTAATATCTTTAAGAAGGCAATCATGACCCACTTTTTTCAAATTGGCTTTTGGCCAATTTTAATTTTTTATTTATGAATTTTCCAAAATCATTTCAAGAAAATCACTTCAATTGCAAACAGCCACAAAAAAGAAAATACATTCTCAATAAGAAAAAAACAACCAACCAGGAAAATGAAAATATTTGTCTCATATGATCCAAGTCCTCTATAACAGGGTCCAAGTCCAGAACCTCAGGGAACTTTCTTTCCAGTCATTACAGAATAAGAGCTAGCATCTACAGGGACCATACCCAGTATAAACAGACTCATTGCTAGAACCTTACTCTCTATCCAGAGCAATAGGAGAAGAACTTAAGACAGATGGTGCTTTATCACTCAGAAAAGAGGAAAGTTGTGAAGGTGAAAAAAAGATATATGAAGCATTCTGGTATTTAATAATACATTTGCAGGGAAACTTGTGGAGATAAAAAGCACCCAAATCTAGTACTCTGGGCCTTAACAATTAGAGCTGCCTCCTCTTCCTCTGGGTCTGTCTAGCCAAATCCAGATAAAAACAAATTTTAAGATCCAGAAAAGTGTCCATACGATGACAAAAGAACAACTTTAATAACCATTCTCTGTCAGACTCCAAGAGAGAAGAAACGATAAGCGTAGCTGGCATGATCAAATCCTTCTGGGTAGTTTCCAATGTATTAGTAAGATCCATCTGAGGTGACTCAATGGTAGTGAGAGCTTGGATCCCCTTTTGAGCAGAAGGACCTTTTTTAAATAGTGAAATATAATATACTCTTGAAACAAGAGGCAGGGCTTGTTCAGGAATTTTAAGGACCTCAATCAGATATTTCTTTCACATATCTTTGGGAGTAATTACAGGATCTTTTGGAAATAAACTGGTTTTCTTTAAGCATAGTTTGTTGAATTTCTGAAAAATTCCCATCTTTTTTAAGGGTTTCACAAAAATGTTTATTCATTCGAACTCCATTTTCAATGAATTTCAAGCAATTATCCAAAATACCCAGAGAGCTGACTACAAGATTTATTTGATTATGTATATTATTATTATTCAAAGTTTGTATCACTTCCCAGATAGCATCTAATGTAATTGAGGCAGGTCTTACCAGCTCAGACATCTGTAGGGAAGGTAATTCAAGGGCTTTTCCTACTATTTGCTGAGAAGCAGCACTACTAATGATGTCTCCGATTTTCTCCAAGGTTTCAGGCAGCACCAAGGCACTCCCCCAAGAGCTCCCAGCCTCAAAATGCGGGCGGACGCCCTTTTCAACTTCAAGTGACGCACTTCCACAGAGTGGGTCCTGTGATCTTGTCTCGGTAGGATTAGCTGGGGCTATGAGTTCTTCCGGGGAAAGAGATGTCAAAAGCTCTGGGAGAACATCAGGTTCAGCTTTGTCCTGATTGTCCTGCAGTAGGGATGTGAATCGTGTTCCATATCGTCTTAACGATAGAAATCGTCTGGCAGGAGAAGAAAATCGTGTTGGGCACGATTTTTTAGTTAAAAAATCGTTAAAAATCATTTTTCCGATTAGTGCGCACTAACTCCCAGTTAATGCGCACTAACTCCTGTTAGTGCGCACTAACAGAAAATGATACAATTTGACACTTTTCAGGTCAGTTAAGGTCAGTTTAGGAATGAATATGTATTCCTATTGGCTGCCCTCTTATTTATTCATGTTACCAAGGTTCCCACTGACAATATATGGGGGATGGGAAATGGAAACAGTTGGTAGCTTGACAAAAAAAAGTAATGTGATCAGTCAATGTGACTAGAACTTGTGCCCTAACCCTGATACCAGGGGTGTTGTGATCTTCCTGCACACAGTGCCCTAACCCTGGCACCAGGGGTGTTGTGATCTTCATGTACACAGTGCCCTATCCCTATTAATACCAGGAGTGTTGTGATCTTCCTGCACACAATGCCCTATCCCTAATACCAGGGGTGTTGTGATCTTCCTGCACACAGTGCCCTATTCCTGATACCGAGGGTGTTGTGATCTTCCTGCACACAGTGCCCTATCCCTATTAATACCAGGAGTGTTGTGATCTTCCTGCACACAGTGCCCTAACCCTGACACCAGGGGTGTTGTGATCTTCCTGCACACAGTGCCCTAACCCTGACACCAGGGGTGTTGTGATCTTCCTGCACACAGTGCCCTATCCCTATTAATACCAGGAGTGTTGTGATCTTCCTGCACACAGTGCCCTAACCCTGGCACCAGGGGTGTTGTGATCTTCATGTACACAGTGCCCTATCCCTATTAATACCAGGAGTGTTGTGATCTTCCTGCACACAGTGCCCTAACCCTAATACCAGGAGTGTTGTGATCTTCCTGCACACAGTGCCCTAACCCTAATACCAGGGGTGTTGTGATCTTCCTGCACACAGTGCCCTATTCCTGATACCGGGGGTGTTGTGATCTTCCTGCACGCAGTGCCCTATTCCTGATACCGGGGGTGTTGTGATCTTCTTGCACACAGTGCAGTGCCCTATTCCTGATACCGGGGGTGTTGTGATCTTCTTGCACACATCCCGGTATCAGGGATAGGGCACTGCATGCAGGAAGATCACAACACTCCTGGTATCAGGAATAGGGCACTGTGTGCAGGACACAATCTAATATCACGTTATAGATACAAACCAAGGACTTCAAATATTCAGCCATTAATCATGCCATTTTTACATAGCATTTAATTTATTTGTATACCGTTTAACCGTTTATTCTTTCCTATCTCTTCCTTCTTATCCAAGTTCTGCTACCCTTGTTATTTGTAACTGCTCCTTCGATCACCACAGTTCTAGTTGTTGTATTTAATGCACCCCCGTTCCATGTAAACCAGCAAGATATGTGCTCATGATTGCCGGTATATAAAAACCTTAAATAAATAAATAAATAAATAAAATAAAAATAAGATCACAACACCCCTGGTATTAGGGATAGGGCACTGTGTTCAGGAAGATCACAACACTCCTGGTATAAATAGGGATAGGGCACTGCATGCAGGAAGATCACAACACCCCTGGTATCAGGGATAGGGCACTGTGTGCAGGAAGATCACAATACCCCAGAGGAGTGAGGGTCAGGCAGCTCCCCCCTGTCTGTGAAGCCAGCCTCTCACTAGTAATGCAGGGAAGGAGCTGTTTCAGCCTCACCATCCTCCCCCCCCCCCTCACCCACACACCATTCACTGGCTGGGGCATGGGGGAGGGGAGGAGTGAGGGTCAGGAAGCTCCCCCCTGTCTGTGAAGCCAGCCTCTCACTAGTAATGCAGGGAGGGAGCTGTCTCAGACTTCACCATCCTCCCCCCCCCCCCCCTCACCCACACACCATTCACTGGCTGGGACATGGGGGAAGTCAGGAGTGAGGGTCAGGCAGCTCCCCCCTGTCTGTGAAGCCAGCCTCTCACTAGTAATGCAGGGAAGGAGCTGTTTCAGCCTCACCATCCTCCCCCCCCCCCCTCACCCACACACCATTCACTGGCTGGGACATGGGGGAGGGGAGGAGTGAGGGTCAGGAAGCTCCCCCCTGTCTGTGAAGCCAGCCTCTCACTAGTAATGCAGGGAGGGAGCTGTCTCAGAATTCACCATCCTGCCCCCCCCCTCACCCACACACCATTCACTGGCTGGGACATGGGGGAAGTCAGGAGTGAGGGTCAGGCAGCTCCCCCCTGTCTGTGAAGCCAGCCTCTCACTAGTAATGCAGGCGGGATAGGGCACTGCATGCAGGAAGATCACAACACCCCTGGTATCAGGGTTAGGGCACTGTGTGCAGGAAGATCACAACACCCCTGGTATCAGGGATAGGGCACTGAGTGCAGGAAGATCACAACACCCCTGGTATCAGGAATAGGGCACAAGTTCTAGTCATATTGACTGATCACATTACTTTTTATGTCAACTACCAACAGTTTCCATTTCCCATCCCCCTGACCATCACCTCAGTTGGAACCTTGGTAACATCAATAGATAAGAGGGCAGCCAGCCAATAGGAATACATATTCATTCCTAACTGACCTTTACTGACCTGGAAAGTGTCAATAATTTGTATCATTTTCTGTTAGTGTTCCTGAGTTTCCATTTCCATTTCCCATCCCCCCAACCATCACCTCAGTGGGAACCTTGGTAACATCAATAGATAAGAGGGCAGCCAGCCAATAGGAATACATATTCATTCCTAACTGACCTTTACTGACCTGGAAAGTGTCAATTTGTATCATTTTCTGTTAGTGCGCACTAACGGGAGTTAGTGCGCACTAACAGTCGGCTTGCTGCAGGATAGGGATGTGAATCGTTTTTTAACGATTAAAATTATCGTCCGATAATTTTAATATCGCCTTAAATCGTTATAGAACACAATACAATAGAAATTCTAACGATTTATCGTTAAAAATCGTTAAATCGTGTTAGTGCGCACTAAATCCCAGTTAGTGTGCACTAACGGGAGTTAGTGCGCACTAACTGGGAGTTAGTGCGCACTAACACGATTTAACGATTTTTAACGATAAATCGTTAGAATTTCTATTGTATTGTGTTCTATAACGATTTAAGGCGATATTAAAATTATCGGACGATAATTTTAATCGTTAAAAAAACGATTCACATCCCTATCCTGCAGCAAGCCGACTCCCAGAATCAAAGGTCCCTGTACACATGAATGTCCATTGGGCCTGAAACTTGAAACATCAGGGAAGCAAGTAAAGCCTCTCGCTCTCTGGCCCACCACTTCCTACCAGAGTGAAGCATTTCCAGATAAATCAGAGACATGATGGGAGCAGTCTCAAGCACATCCTGCTAGGTCAGGCATCTTGGACCCTCTCCACCCTGATGTTTGTTTTTGATGTTTATGTCCTTGTCAGAAGATGTGATATTGATTTATTCATCTGACTATTACTCATTCATATATATGGCAATTCTGTACCCCACCCTGAACCAAGAAGGGGGGAGTATGATAAATATTTTCAATTAAAAAAAAAATAAAAAAAAATATATAGACAGACAGAGAGATACCCCACCCACCCCCCGAACCTGACACACACCAAAACTGATCAGCTATGCTGTTATGGGAATTTTTTGACAACTGGGTTTGTTGTAATTCACTTTAAGCTACTACTAAAAGAGTGACATAAAAGGTAAATAAATAAAAATTGATGTAAGCAAAACCAGTAATTTTGCAACTAGCATAATTTGATTTACCAGCTTCTCTACAGCACTAAATTTATTATGTAGAATCCCATACACTGAATAAACCTACAGCATTTGTTTTCTAAACCTTTGTACTGATTTTCTGAAGTTCCATATAAAACTCATATCTTTACAAAACATCCAGCAAGATTTTATATAACTATATTTTAAGAATTTGAGGCCCTCGGAATTTTTTATTTGGGTTTTCTTTGATGTAGATAAGTATCAATGGACATGTTCCTCTGCAATAGATGACATGACACTTGCTGAGTTACCTCATTATAAATTTCTCCAGACTCAGCACAGGTAACACCAGGCAATAAATTGAACAAATCACATCCAACTGCTCACAGGCAGGAGTTGGGTGAGCAACATTCACAGAGCACAAAAGATGCATGGGCTGTCACTCCACTAATCAGTTTAGAAACATCATATTAATCAACAGATCAACATCAAGGTACACATCAGGCAAGTCTCCAGATGGTAACTTTCCAGAACATTCCCATACCACATCTCACACTTGCCGAGCAATGCTGCATATTCCAGTCAAGCGTGTAGGTTAAATAAAGCAGTTGTGCACAAGAAATAAAGGTGGATCAAAGAAACATAATTCAGCAGTATCCTCCACTTGCACTGCAAAGAAAAGCAGTGAAGAAACAGTTAGTGCTAAGTAGATATTGTAACTAAAGAATTGTATAGAAATAATATATTAGAGTATTCATGGCCTTCGAAGACACATTTTAATGTAGCACCTAGAGCATTCTTGACTATATAAAAGGTGTATTTTAAAAGCCTGATGTGCTCATTAATTAGGGAATGCATGAAGAAGTCAGGCTCAGATGTGCCGAGTAAATTTTAAAGGCCACCAAATATGCAAGTATCTCCCACAGCATGCACATCTTGAAAGTTTTCAAAGTGGGGCATGGGTGTGGTCTGGGCCAGGCATGGGCATTTCAGGATGTGAACTTAAAATGTGCACATAAATTCTGATGCGACATGGTATGTGCCAAGGCCCCCTGCCTTGTATACTTCTGCTATGGATGAAATTCTGATGTGACCTGGTGCCCCCTGCCATGTAACTTTACTTCTGCTATGGATGCCATGTAAGTTAAAATTTTAAGAAAATTAGGCAGATCTGTAGGGCTACCTGGGGGGAGTGAAAGTTACCAAACCAGAGGGGGTTGGAAGACCTATCTCATAACTGAGTGAACTGGGGATGAACTGGTAAAACTGGGAATAGCCCCTTTTAAAATCCCCCGATTTATGCAGTAGAAGTGGGATTTGGTCACACATGCGTTTGCCCACTTAAAATTTGGTGGACATGTGCACACAGCCAGACTATTTTATAACATGTGCAGGTGTATATTATAAGATGGCCATGCCCCTGGGTGCAGGCAAATGAATGTACACAAATGTGCACATGTGCTTCAGTTTGAAACTTACTATCCCTATATATATATATATATATTAGAGATGTGAATTGGAACCGGAACCGGTTCGGATTCCTGTTCCGATTCACATGTGGGTTTTTTTCAATCAGGCCCGATCGCGGTTTTGTTTATCGGCTGCGCCCCAGCCGATAAACAAAAAACCCACCCGACCCTTTAAAAGTAACCCCTTAGCTTCCCCCACCTTCCCGATCCCCCCAAAAACATTTTACAGGTACCTGGTGGTCCAGTGGGGTCCCGGGAGCGATCTCCCGCTCCGGGCCATCCTCCCGCTCCCGGGCCGTCGGCTGCCACTAATCAAACTGGCGCCGATGGCCCTTTGCCCTTACCATGTGACAGGGTATCCGTGCCATTGGCCGGATCCTGTCACATGGTAGGAGCACTGGATGGCTGGTGCCATCTTGTGCTCCTACCATGTGACAGGAGCCGACCAATGGCACCGATAGCCCTACCCTAAGGGGTTACTTTTAAAGAGTCGGGGTGGGTTTAGGGGTTAGTTTTGTATGGCGTTTTTCCCGCCCTCCCCCAAAATGATAAGGGAACCCCCATGATCAATATCGTGGGGTTTTCCTATTGTTTTGGGGGAGCCCCTGATTTCTGACTATTTTGAAAATATCGACGATATTTTCAATCGTCCGAAGCCCGATTCACATCCCTAATATATATGTATGTATATATATATATATATATATATATATATATATATATATACACACCCACATGTGCAAATATATACAGGAAGTCTTCAGACTTTGATACAACTGGTTCCTGAAATCAGTGTCAAAAGTCAAAGCACTTTAATTCAAAACCGCTTGCCCCATAAGAACAATGTTATAAATGGGGATTGGTTCCAGTACCAGGGTCCAATTCCCTATTTTCACCAAAATAACTCAGAATTTGGTAATATATAGTACTGCAAAAATCATAGACACATTTTAAAGCACTTATTTTTCTGAAAAGGAAAGTACCAAGGCATGCCTATAACACATTGCACTGACACTGCTTTGAGAAGTCCCGGCACGCTTCCTGCTGACATCACCTCGCTAGGCATCACGGTCATCAGCACTCCAATGTGTGCTTGTTGGGAGAATCTTGGGTATCTTAAAGTAAAAAAAAAGTATTTTAAGTTGGATAATGAATGCAAATTTAGAAACATTGTAATCTGAATCATTGTAACTTGAAAAGTCTTAAATTGAGGACTTCCTATATAAACATGAAAAGTGAACTAAATATGGGCTATATATATTTTAATTCTGAAAACTGAAATAGATGCCTAGCAGTAGATTGCTCCCTCACAGAATGTAGATGATTTTAAAAATTGGACTATGCAGAATAAAGAATACACTATACTTAGTATCACTTTATACAGTGCAAACTATTCACATATAAAATCTAAATAAATGCAGTTAACACTAAAAACTTTATCAAAATCCAAAGAGACATAGCAATGTAGAGTAATACTAAAAGGATATTTTCATGGATAGTGAAATTACAATCTTAAATCTCTGTTACTTTACAATCATGTGCAGAAGCAATTATATGCAAATTGGAGCAACTGCTCACTTTTTGATCCTTCATTTATGTGCATTTTTCCTGCTGAACCATGGTTATGGTAAATGTCAACCTTGTAGTAAGGCATACTTTGGCCCTGAAAAATTTTATACATACACCAAAGGAGAAAATAATCATTTAAATAATCCTATCAAAATTTTGTAATGAAAATATATCAATATATCTTTGAAAAACACATATAAATTCCTACCTATACACATTAAAAACTATCTATCTCATTCATGATCCATATAAAAACCTATACCACAGTCACTCATCCACTCATCATTAAAAACACATATATATCAAATATATCAATTAGCACAAAATCACTGAAATACTGTAAACAATCTATCATACAATTCTAATATATAATTAGAAACAATATTTCAAATAACTCTTTGAACCTAAAATGTTTTGGAACGTCATCAAATATGCTAATCAAGTGTTCCTCTTTGTGTTATTCCAATTCAAATAAAGCTTCTTCCAAGCTCTTAACTCCTCCTTTATTCATATGAAGGATCTTCTATGATGTTTCCCTTTATTTCCATAGGAGATCTTCTACAATATTTCCCAACAAAGAATTCTTTGTTTCGCCCTCTCCAAAATGGACTTCATCAGGGGAATGCTAGATTCATTGACTCAATAAGTACTCACAAATGTTGGATAAAGACACTATTTATAATAAGCATAAACTCTCACCCATTCCACTGCGTAATATCGCTTTATCTTTGTGCAACCCAATCGCTTCTGAATCAAAGCAGAGTATCACTTATAAATACAAAGTCTTGTGGACTCTTTTAACTGCTTTATTTAATGTTTCATTGTCCAACTAAGTATCATCAAAACCACAATAAAGCACATAATCAAAAACAATTAATCAAGAAATCAAAGACAACTAAACCCCATCTCATCAAAAAATCTCTGACTCTGAACTCATATTCATCTAACTAACCTGACTATAAAATACGCCTGCTACTCACCTTAACACCGGAAGTAGCTGTCATCACATATACAGCTCCTCGTGATCCCCTATAGAAGTAAAGTGAAACATCTTAGAAGATCCTTTATATGAATAAAGGAGGGGTTAAGAGTTTGGATGGAACTTTATTTGAACTGGAATAATACAAAGAGGAACTCTTGATTAGAATATTATTTGAATTGAAGTAACACAAAGAGGAACACCTGATTAGTATATTTGATGATGTTCCAAAACATTTAAGGTTCAAAGAGTTATTTGAAATATTGATTGTAATTATATATTAGAATTGTATGATAGATTGTTTACAGTATTTCAGTGATTTTGTGATATTTGATATATGTGTTTTTAATGATGAGTGGATAAGTGACTGTGGAATAGGTTTTTAAATGGATGATGAATGAGAAAGATAGTTTTTAATGTGTATAGGTAGGAATTTATATGTGTTTTTAAAAGATATATTGATATATTTTCATTACAAAATTTTAATAGGATTATTTAAATTATTTTCTCCTTTGGTTTATGTATTGTATTATTATATGAGAAAATATAAATAGTGCCTTCATTATTCATTGTGATTGTTCTCAAAAAATCTTGAACATTTCTTTTGAAAATATTTAAAAAAATATGTGGGCTGGGGGGCGTGGGCTGGGTGGGGCAGGGGGCCGGCCGGGACAGTGACATTAACCGCTGTCCTGGGGAGACACTTGCTGGCAGCCGGCCAGTACGCAGAAGATACTTCTACTCTGGAGGAGTAGTAAGTATTATAATAAAAGATTAGCAGCTAGGTAGGGTTAGGATAGGGGTTGGAGCGGAGAGGGGAAAAATTAAGGGTAGGGTTAGGAAAGTTCCCTCCCAGTCTGCTCCTTAATTGAAGCGGACTGGGAGGGAACTGGGGACCGGCCAATTGCATTGCCATGTGTAGGTTATATCATCCGCCCCCCCCCCATGCATGCGAGTAACAGGCCGCCCGCACATGCGCACCCGACCATTGGATTTTATAACATGAGTGCGCCGGCTCAGGCATGTAATAAAATCAGTGCATCCATGTGTGCACCAGTCTTAAAATTGATCTCTATGTGTATCTGGAAAACCTGACTAGCTGTGGGAGTCACCAAGACTGGATTGGAAAGAGCTGTTCTTATTTACATGACTGAGTTAGCTTGAGGATGAGACAGATGTTTTCATTTACCAAGAACCCCAACTAAAATATTGTAAGTACTGTTAGTCACATATGGTTTATTTTCATATCCTATTGGCATAATTGTTATTACAATATATGCTAGAGTAATATTTTTCATTTGTTACTTTATGATTGCTGACTACAACTCTGTCCTTTCAGTCTACAAGAGAATGTATATATTTTTCCATAAAGAATTGCTTATGTAAACATAAACATTTCCCTTGCAATGAAAAAAATATGTAATCCCTATAAAGCTGTAAAACTTATATCAAGTACAGTTTGTTTACAACATGGTTAGTACTTATTAGCTACCGTTAGTCTATTGTAATTATAAATCCTAAAAACAAACAAAAATACTTCTGAAAATGAGGGAAATAAAAATAAACATAAAGATATAGAGTAGATGAACTATGCAATCATAATAGCACAAGTAAAGGAGACTGATGGAATAATATCACTGCAAATTAAGGCTAATTGCATTGCACTTGGTGCACCATAGACTAAGGTTATGTGCAAGAAAAATCATTTTCTCATCTCACCCCAAGCCTTTGGAGCTGCTTCCTACTTAGCTTACAACTTGAAGCAGAATGCTTCATGTTCAGGATGGCACTCAAGACATTTCTTTTTACCAAATTCTTTCCAAACTATTAGGTTCTTAATTGGCTGCTAGATTGTTATATTCATATTACTAGCTATACTTTGTAATCTGATGTTCTTGCAGGTAAATTTCACCTACTATGTTTAGGGCATTATTTTACAAATGTATTTGATTTTTATTATTGTATTTTCCTGTTATGTGCATTTGATTTTATGCTTATCATTCTTGACAAATTTGTTTCAATTTCTTGTCAGTTTTATTATTTTGTATTGTTATGATCCTATTTTGATATTTCATTAATCATTCATGTTAGTTCTGAAGAGAAATTTGAGGTGAGTGAGATTGTACTGGCTATAACTTTTACCAGCACAATTTATCCTAATGAGGGAAGTGGCTTAAGAAGCAAATGTCAGGTGATGGCCAGGTTTGGGGGAAATGGTGGGAGTGACTGGTGGAAATAGTAGGACAGAGAGAAGTCAAGGCACCGGTGAGAACTACGTTCAAGGAAGATTCTGCTGAATATCATTTAGTAGGGATGTGAATCGTTTTTCGACGATTAAAATTATCGTCCGATAATTTTAATATCGTCTTAAACCGTTATGGAACACAATACAATAGAGATTCTAACGATTTATCATTATAAATCGTTAGAATCGTGAGCCGGCACACTAAACCCCCTAAAACCCACCCCCGACCCTTTAAATTAAATCCCCCACCCTCCCGAACCCCCCCCAAATGACTTAAATAACCTGGGTGTCCAGCGGCGGTCCGGAACGGCAGCGGTCCGGAACGGGCTCCTGCTATTGAATCTTGTTGTCTTCAGCCGGCGCCATTTTCCGAAATGGCGCCGAAAAATGGCGGCGGCCATAGACCAACACGATTCCACGGCAGGAGGTCCTTCCGGACCCCCGCTGGACTTTTGGCAAGTCTTGTGGGGGTCAGGAGGCCCCCCCCCCAAGCTGGCCAAAAGTTCCTGGAGGTCCAGCGGGGGTCAGGGAGCGATTTCCCGCCGCGAATCGTTTTCCGTACGGAAAATGGCGCCGGCAGGAGATCGACTGCAGGAGGTCATTCAGCGAGGGTTCCGGCGCCTCGCTGAACGACCTCCTGCAGTCGATCTCCTGCCGGCGCCATTTTCCGTACGGAAAATGATTCGCAGCGGGAAATCGCTCCCTGACCCCCGCTGGACATCCAGGAACTTTTGGCCAGCTTGTGGGGGGCCTCCTGACCCCCACAAGACTTGCCAAAAGTCCAGCGGGGGTCCGGAAGGACCTCCTGCCGTGGAATCGTGTTGGTCTATGGCCGCCGCCATTTTTCGGCGCCATTTTGGAAAATGGCGCCAGCTGAAGACAACAAGATTCAATAGCAGGAGCCCGTTCCGGACCGCTGCCGTTCCGGACCGCCGCTGGACACCCAGGTTATTTAAGTCATTTGGGGGGGGTTCGGGAGGGTGGGAGATTTAATTTAAAGGGTCGGGGGTGGGTTTTAGGGGGTTTTAATGTGCCGGCTCACGATTTTACGATTTTTCACGATATTTTACCCCCCCAAACGGCAACAATACGATTCCCTCCCCCTCCCAGCCGAAATCGATCGTTAAGATGATCGAGGACACGATTCACATCTCTATCATTTAGTGACTATAAACTTGTTGTCTGAGGAAGACATCCTTAAAGTTCTAGCCTGATGGGCAAAAGAGAAGGCATTGATTGATTTTATTTTGATGGGTAGGGGACAAATGAGAATGCTCCATATTCTCCCAAAAGAGAGGGAACCGATAGCAGTAGAGAAGAAACTAAAAAATGTATCACGTGGCTGTGCAATGAAACTGCTACTAAAGCAAGTTTCAGAAATGGTGCCTAATATATGGAGAAGTGTGTCCAAGAAGTTAACTTTGTAACTTTGGAAGATGAACTTTGTAAATAGGTTTGCCTTACTGGAGAAGTCTTGAATAAGCAAATGAGTACTATATTGTGTTTGTAAATAGGTTTGCTGGAGAAGTCTTGAATAAGCAAATGAGTACTATATTGTGTTTGTAAATAGGTTTGCTGGAGAAGTCTTGAATAAGCAAATGAGTACTATATTGTTGCCCAGAGATACACACAGTGGGGCGGATTTTCAGAGCCCTGCTCGCGTAAATCCGCCCAAAACCGGGCGGATTTACGCGAGCAGGGCCCTGCGCGCCGGGAAGCCTATTTTACATAGGCCTCCCAAGTTCCCTCCAAGGCCGCTCCGATTTCGGAGCGGCCTTGGAGGGAACGGGGGGAGGCAGCGCGGCTCGGCGCGCGCAGGCTATACAAAATCGATAGCCTTGCGCGCGCCGATCCAGGATTTTAGTGGATATGCGCGGCTCCGCGCGTATCTACTAAAATCCAGCGTACTTTTGCTTGAGTCTGATGCGCAAGCAAAAGTAGGCTGATCGCGCTTCTTTTAAAATCTACCCCAGTGAAAGCAAGAGAGAGAGAGAGAGGACAAAGCCAAAGTATTAAAGGACTCAGACAAACTTAAGAAATGCTGAGAAAGAAAGGAACATATATAAAAGTCATACTTACTGTATCTGCTGCAAGGAAATACTCCAGAACACCTGTGAAGTGAAGTGGTGCATAAGTAAAGAATCACACAATCTTAAAAAGCTACTTTACATACATATTATTTCAAGTGGAACAAACTTTACTACTCAACGATTAAGACATATATATATACGTATCTGATGAGAGATCCATGTTAGCAGGTACCGATACCAAAGAGGGAATAAGAATCCTAGGAGGAAAAGAGTGAAAGTTTCTTTAATGCTCTTCACTTGTAAAACAGTATTTTTTGCTTTGAATGTTATTTCTAAAAGTTTATAACAATTTGAATTGCTGATTTACATTACTTTATTGGTAAACAAAACTGTTAAATAAACTGTTTTTTTTTAATTTAACGTTGAATTTATCTATTATAGTTTTAAAGACCCTGCCTTCCCTCTCTACCCCTGGGAGACTGGTTGTGTGGGTTTCAGTCCTTTGTGTTTAGTAGAGATGTGAATCGTGTCCTCGATCGTTTTAACGATCGATTTCGGCTGGGAGGGGGAGGGAATCGTATTGTTGCCGTTTGTATGTGTAAAGTATCGTCATAATCGTTAAAATCGTGAGCCGGCACACTAAAACCCCCTAAAACCCACCCCCGACCCTTTAAATTAAATCCCCCCCTCCCGAACCCCCCCCCCCAAATGCCTTAAATTACCTGGTGGTCCAGAACCCTCGCGAGATTTCCGGACCTCGCTGAACGACCTCCTGCAGTCGATCTCCTGCCGGCGCCATTGTCCGTACGGAAAACGATTCGCGGCAGGAAATCGCTCCTTGACCCCCGCTGGACCCCCAAGAACTTTTGGCCAGCTTGGGGGGGCCTCCTGACCCCCACAAGACTTGCCAAAAGTCCAGCGGGGGTCCGGAACGACCTCTTGCGTTGAATCGTTTTCGTCTATGGCCGCCGCCATTTTGCGGCGGCCATTTTGAAAAATGGCGCGGGCTGAAGACCTCACGATCTAGTGTGCCGGTTTTCGTGCTCTCCCCCTTCCCCCGATTTAGCCACGGACCGCCGCTACGGAGGACTCCCAGGTAATTTAATGCATTTGGGGGGGGGGGTTCACGAGGGTGGGGGATTTAATTTAAAGGGTCGGGGGTGGGTTTTAGGGGGTTTTAGTGTGCCGGTTTTCCTGCCCTCCCCCTTCCCCTGATTTACGATTTTTTGACGATAAATCGGGGGAATTGGTATTGTATCGTGGCCCTAATGATTTTTGACGATTTAAAATATATCGGACGATATTTTAAATCGTCAAAAAACGATTCACATCCCTAGTGTTTAGTAGAATTTCACCTCAGTAACTTTCCCTTGAATTTTAGCATCCTAAATGCATTACTCTGTAATAAACTCCTGGCAGAGGGAATTCATTCTTGACACAATACATCACAGTTCATAGTCAGTTAATTCTGAAGTTGAGACAAATGATGAGAATTCCAAGGTAAGCTGTTCTTTTTGGTGGTGTCTCATATCTCTTCCTAGTGGCCCTCCCTGAAGAAGCTAGTCCTTAAGCCTATAGCATAAAATGTACTCCCTCCATGGAAAAAAAATTGGACCTTCCTGGGTTTCTGCACAAGGGAATACAAGCAGCCAGGCTAAGCTGGTGAATGTGTCATAGACAAAAGGAGAGTGTGCATACATACACACAAACACGCACAGGTCTCAATCTTTATAGCAGTAGATGTTACTCCAAATCATCACCCAGGCATAAAGGTACAAATATTGTTTTGTACTAAATACATCAGAAAACAATGCAGCCAATTACCTCCTGTGGGTTGAGCTTAAGTATAAGTTATGCAGAGGTTAAAGTGTGAACATTTTAGTTCACACTTTAACCTCTAGTTCACACTAGTATGGACTAGAATTGAGACCTGGACCAGAAATGTAACAATGCCACCACTTTAATTTTTGGTTTGCATCATTTTTAAACTGTTTTCTATTGTTGTTGTAGCTGTTATTTTAATGAAACAAAAAGACTGAAACAAAATGAAAAAAGTGTCGGGCGGATTTTAAAAGCCCTGCTCGCCAGCGCGCGCAGGTCCCGGGGTTTTTGGACGGGGGCGTGTCGGAGGCGTGTCGGGGCAGGGCCGAACAACGCGGCGTTCTGGGGGCGGGGCACGGCGTTTCGGGGGTGGGCCCTGGGCGTGGTTTCGGGTTGGGCGTTCCAGGGGCGTGGCCGCGCCCTCCGGAACCGCCCCCGGGTCGGGTCTCGGCGCACCAGCAGCCCGCTGGTGCGTGTGGATTTACATCTCCCTCCGGGAGGCGTAAATCCATGGATAAAGGTAGGGGGGGGGTTTAGATAGGGCCGGGAGGGGGGGGTGGGTTAGGTAGAGGAAGGGAGGGGAAGGTGAGGGGAGGGCGAAAGAGAGTTCCCTCCGAGGCCTCTCCGATTTCGGAGCGGCCTCGGAGGGAACAGAGGCAGGCTGTGCGGCTCGGCGCGCGCCGGCTGCCCAAAATCAGCAGCCTTGCGCGCGCCGATCCAGGATTTTAGAGGATATGCGCGGCTATGCGCGTATCTTATAAAATCCAGCGTACTTTTTAAAAATCTACCCCTGTCTGTGCACACCCCTAATGTTGGCCAGTCTAACTTAGGGCTGGATTCATCATTCTTCGCAGATAGATGAATCCCGCGAGGGGGGGGGGGGGCGGACTTGCGAAAGGCTGCAGCCGTTCACACGGCGGCAGTGCAATTTTGTCGGCCACGGTATGGCCAGCTGCAGCTTTTCACACAAATAGCGACACTGTAAAAGGTGTTGTTGTTTGCCTCGCTACTGCTGGCGATAATGTTCTTCACATTATCGCTGGCAGCGGTGCTGCGGCTGACTCCTCCCCTCCAGCTAATTTACATCCTATCGCACTCGAGAAGGTCCTTTTCGCACTCAATAAACCTCTAGTAAATAACCCCCTTAGGGCTTGATTCACTAGACATTTTTCCAAAAGACACAGAATGAGAGAAATGCCTTGGTGAATGAGGCTCTTACATGTTTTTTGGGGGAACTCATGTGAGTGAAACAAAATCATGGCATGAAAGTAAATTAACATGTCAGGAATAGTATATATGATTTAATTATATGCCACCATTTCATTAGGCCACAGTACAGGCTGCAAGTACAAGAAAAAAAAATGGGTCTTAAAAATATTGGCCCAATCTTATGTTTTGTTTTCTGCAGCTGTCTTTTGGCTCATGTCTTACATTTTCTGCGCTGTATTTTGTAACCCTGTGGTGAGGTGTAAAGGCAATATTCTAATAATCTGATTTTCACCCTTACATTATGATTTCATTTGTCCATCTTGTAATCTGCAGTAGGATATTCATAAGAGCTGTAATTTGACCCAGCAAATAATGCATGGGTTTTTCGTCCATTTTCACTACAGTATTACCTTTTGTTGTATGTTTAAAAGCTGCAGGATTAGCCTTGGCTTTCGGACCTGGGTTTTTGTAATTTGCAGACCTATATACATCCAGTTATGATTAGATACAGGCAGAGCCATAGCGTGCCTATGGCCAATATGGCCATGGCTATAGGCGCTGCTACCTAAAGGCGCCAAGGAGAGCTGTGCGGCCGGCAAATCCTCAGCAGAAGAAAAAGCAGCGCAGCCCTGTTGAAATCGACAGTGTGGTCGGTGAGGCCTTATTAAGTGGAAAAGCAGCGCGGCGCTGCTGACAACACCTTCGATTTCAAAGGGGCTGCACTGCTTCAGAGGAGGATGAGCATGCCCTGCCAGAAGTAGTCCAATGCCCCGTGGCCGAAGTCATTCCCTTGGCCACGGAGGCTGAAGAAGGAGACTGCTGCTGCCTGCTAAGTCAAGGGAAGTGAGTGAGAGAGAGCATGTGAGTTTGTGTGTGGGAAAGCAAGAGAGAGCATGTGTACTTGTGTGTAAAAAAGTGAGAGAGAGCATGTTGTGTATGTGTGTGGGGGAGTGAGAGAAAGCATGAGTGTGTATGAGAGGGAGCATGTGTGTACACAACTACCCCAGTTACTCTCTGCCTGCTAATCCATGACAATTTCAGGGAATCTGGAAATCAAAAGTTCCAAGGTATGGATAACAGGGAATTTTTTTAAACCCTTATTTTAATTGTTAGGTGTTATTTGATATGTCTGTTTTGAAATAATTTATTGATATTTGGAAGATTTTTATATGAGTTATTAATTATTGAATGTTATTCTATTCATTAATTGTTTTCAATTATTCTTTTTATTGGTATGGTTTACAAATTTTATTTTATGAGGAATGGTAATGTTTCTGTTTTTTATATTGTTGCAGTGCATACAGAATTTGGCTTGTTGCGGTTTTCAGTTCAGTTTTTGTTTGTATATTTATCATTCTGTATTTGAGGGTCTATCTGTGTTTTGCATGTGTGACTGAAGTGAATTACTCTGTTAGTGTACAGTTTCTGTAAAGGGACCTATAGCAGCTTGGATTGTTCTGTCTTCCTAATAGGGGGTTTATTACTATTTTAGGCCTGGTGTAGTTTTTATAGTATTAACTTTCATGGGTAGGGTTGTTGGTGTTTGAGTTGCTCTCTGAGGGTCATACCCATACCCAAGATGCATTACAGTAGCCTAATACCATATAAGTTCCAAGTATCTCTTGTTTTTTTGCAAGGTTTTCTGGTTGGCACCTAAGAAGTACATTTAAATATAATATACATATTGTAAGTGATATTTTTGCCTCGACTGCACTTTGAATGTTCTTTTTCATTTAAAATCTGTTATAAATGCATAGGGGTACATTTTAAAACATAGCACACGCGCGTACTTTTGTTCACACTCCAGGCGCGAACAAAAGTATGCCGGATTTTATAAGATACGCGTGGAGCAGACTGGGAGGGAACTGGGGAAAGGCCTAGTCGATCGCTGTACACATGTTCTAAAATTCCCCCCCCCCCCTTGCACGTGTGCCAATATAAAATTGGGCGCACATGTGTGCGTGGGTAGCAGATTTTATAACCTGCGTGCATGCACGAGTATAAAAATTCACCTTTAAGCATTTATCTAAACAAAGCCCATAGCTATCACCTTGTAAAGCAATATAAAATGGAAAAGATCAAATAAAGAAAAACAATACAAAGAAATTATACTTACCATCATCCTAATAATACTAAACTATTTTTTGACAAATAAGAAGAAAAACAAAAGTTTGAAAAGCCCATAGCAGCAATCATAAAAAGAAAACCCTATGGGGCAGATTTTAAAAGTCCTACACGTGCCGGCCTATTTTCAAAAGGCCTGGCAGCGCGCATAAAGCCCCGGGACGCGTGTAAGTCCCGGGACTTGAAAAAATCGGCCGGGTGGGGCCAGAGGCCTCTGCCGGGAGATCGCGCACCGGCAGTCGGCCAGTCTGGCAGGCGTAATTTGTCAGATAAAGGTACGGGGGGGTTTCTTCATGCTGGGGGGGGGGGGCGGGACAGGTAGGGGAAGGGAGGGGAAAGTTGGGGGGAGGGGAGGGAATGGGGAAAGCCAGCTGGTCTCCCCGAGTGCTCGGTGCGCGCAAGGTGCGCGCAAGGTGCGCTAGTGTGCACCCCCTTGTGCGCGCTGACCCCTGATTTTATAACATGCACGCGGCTGCGCACGCATGATATAAAATTGAGCGTACATTTATGCTTGCCGGGTAGCACGCACAAATGTACACCCCGAGTGTACATTTTAAAATCTGTCCCTATATATATTATAAATCAAGCCTGCTGTTCTACTGAGGGAGCAGGAGATGATGTTAAATACTTTCTAGTGTCAATAAACAATCTAAGCTGCTCAGGAGAGGAGAATAAATTTTAATATGACATTTACAGGGATAGCATAACATAATGGAAGCCCCTAATGCTAACACCTCCTATCTAAGAATGAGAAAATCTCTTCTCCGCTCTTGAATGATCCTAGATAGATCAGGAAAAATAGGAATGTCCTGGCCATGAAAATTTGAATTAAGATTATAAAAATAGAGACATAACCTTGCTTAGCTCTCCATCCATGACAAAAGAAACAAATAAAGTGACATGTTCAATAACTTCATATCCAGATGTTGCATGAAACCAAGATACTATAAATGATGATGGGTTAGAACGAGAATAAACAGGTAGTAAAACAGCTTATTTATAGATGGCAAAACATCAGCAGTCATTTGCAACACATCCAAAAAATATTTCCTTAAAGTCTTAGTAAGAAGTTCACTCATAATTTTGGAGAAGTTCAAAATACGTAAATTCCACATTCTTGAATTAAATTAGATTGAACTGCAGCCACTTTATCCAGGTCCTGTTAAAGAGAAACCAATTTATTGTAAAACATTCATAATTTAAAGCATGCATAAATGTTTATGATATTTATAATTTTTTCATCTGTATTATGTCTGTCGTTTTATGTTTTATATTTTGTTAACAGTTGTGATAGAATACTGAAAGATGGTATATAAAATAAATAAAATAAATAAATACATAAATTGCCAGCATTAGTAGAATCTGTTTAATGTTTGGGAATTTGCCAGGTACTTGTATCCTGGATTAGCCACAGTTAGAAACAGTCTGATTAATGGCAGCTGCTGGCCCGGGAGTGGGAAGTTGCTCCTGGGCTGCCCGCTGGACCACCATGCATTTTTTATGTGTCCTTGGTCAGGAGGGTGGGCAGGGGGGGCTCAATATTGTGTTAAATGGGAAGGATTGGGGTGGGTTCTGGGTTGTTGTTTTTTTAATGTTGCTTTTATTGTCTCTCAAAAAAAACGATAGGAAAAACTTGAAATTTTGTGGGTTTTTTCCTATCGTTTTTTTTAAATTCTGAAATGCAACAAAATAGGAAATATCATTGGTATTTCCTTTTTTGTTGCAAATGAATGCCCACCCCTATTGGCTATCATGCTAGTGATTAAATTCTCAAACTCTCCTTAGCTACTACACTTTCAATGTTTCCGTCTTCAAATTCTTCAAATCCCTTGCATTAGTCATCTGAATCAGTAGGTTTTCTAAAGATCTGCTGCAGACACTGTTGAAAATGGAACAAGGAACACTGTGTCAACTTTAGCTGATTCTATCCTAGCCCTCTCCTACTGCTGTGCCACCTCGACTAAGTCATCTTCTGCACCATAGCAACAGTGGAGAAGGGAGCAGGTGCCTGCTGTTCTAGTTTCTCACCAAATTTTCATCTCTAGCTTGTTTTCCCCTTTAAAAAAAAATCCCTTCTGAGCTTGGTAGGAGGGCTCCTGGTCCTCATTCTATGCTCTCATCACTCCTCTACAGATCTAACTGAATTTGTTTATTTATAGATATTTGATATTCTGTCTTTACCTAGAATGGCCTCAAGGCAGATTATAATGCAAGTTTTACTCAAACAATTACAGTACATTAATCAAGAACACTTCCCTCACTGCTATGTTTGTATCTTGATTTTAGTGACATGATGGAATTTATTAAAATAGTAGAGATGTACAAGATCTAAAAATTGGTTTTGGTTCATAGGTCATAGCCATTTATGTTTCATATGTTTTTTCATTTTACATTGAAGTCAACAGGAGAAGGCCCCTTTTGAATTAAATGTAAAAGAAAAAAAAACATGCACAGGCTGGTTTCCATCACTGAGGCCCAGGTCGCAGTCGCTGAAGCCTAGGCTTCAGGTTTCATATCAGGGTCTGGTTGAGGCCAAGTCTCATCACCAAAGTCTGGGGCTTGGGTCTAGGCCTAAATTAAAAGCCAAAGTGCATCCTGAAGCCAGGTACTGGTTGCCAAGCCACAGGCCTAGTTCTTAGGCCCAGCCCCATGCCCAGTGCTAAGGCCCTGACACAAGCCTGGCTGAGGCCAGGTCCCGTTGCAGGTGCCCAGGGCTAGGCTAGATCCAGGCCTGAGGCCTAGACCTGGAGGCCCAGAGGCATACCTGCTGGCATTTTCACCTGTCAACTGAAACGTTTTCCCCTCTCGGAGGACTCAATGCAGTAATGGCACTGCAGCTCCTTCCTCCAGAGAGGACGATGCCATTTTGTTGTACTGGCAAACATGGTTGCACATCCTATACAAGCAGATCACTAGTGGGTATGTGCTTTTAGTGTTACAATGTCCGTGTACCCTAGTATTGACATGCACAGACAGATTCACTTTTGTTACAAATAGAGCACAGTGAATGAATTGATGATGCTTGCTGAATGACTACATGTATTAAGTCAAACTTTGTGCAAGTCACTCACACAAGAATCCTTACCCTGTCACACTGACTCTTTTCCATGCTGCAAGAAACAATTTCTCTATATTTATTTAGATTTGATCTTCCCCTTTTAGCTCAAATCAAACCACAAAATGAATTATAAGGAATTTCAAAAAACAATAGTTCAACAGAAAATACAGTTCAAAATCCCTCAAAGGCCATCCCCAACATAACTCCTCCTCTTTCATCCCCATCATTATTCAAAAGTATTCTTAAACAACCAAGTCTTTGTATCATTCCTGAAGCCCCTAACATGGTGTCATTTGTCATAGTAGTCTTACCCTGAAGGCACACACAGTTTCACACACAGATTATAGGATATTGTGCTGTATCCTGTAAGCTATCTTTTTTTTTTGTGTGTGTAATCTGTTTTTATTTGCAAACCATAAAAACAAACCCTCCAATTCCCTCCCCCCTCCCCACACTGGCCGCCTTTATCAGTATCCTATGAGTGGGTGGTATGGTAAGAACAGTAAGTTACACTACTAAGTGGGGGATTGACAAGATGCCATCGGATTTGCAAGCTTTAAAGGGTATTGGGGTGTTTCAATGGATCTCCCAGCTGCTTGCTATGACATGTGAAGCACGTCCGTGGCACGTACTGCTGGGTTTGCCCATGACGGAATATAATACGCACACACAAAAGCTGCTTTTGCAAATCTTTATTGCTGTAAGCTATCTTTTCAAAAATTATTTTTTATTCTAAGTTTTTAAACAAGAATCTATTTTCTCTCTGAGATCCAGCAGAGGAATGACTGAACAAAATGGTCACTGCTCAAAGTGCTCTTAATTTCATTTTTACATAAAAATAATGAAGTCATGACATGCAACTGCCAGCTGTGATAGACTGGCTAATAAGTGCTGAAATATTATTGGTTTTACTCTTTACTTGCCTCATTTCAGCTGTGCTCTGTCCTAGTTCAAGCCTAAAAAATACATTGTTTTGCTTTCCCCATTAACCAACCAAATGATCTGAAAAGGATTTGGATTTTTCAGGGATTTTGCCCATTTGTTTTTTTTTTTGTCTTGAACTGATTATTGATTCATTCATAATGTTTTTCCATTTGGCTCAAAATAAATGCACATCCGAAATGTAATTCTCTCTTGGTTATGAGGACCCTAATACAAGGGTCCCAGTAGAAGTCCCTAGGGCCACTATCTCCAAGTTAACTATTTGGTTTCGCTCACACTGTCCACAACACTACAGTAAGCCACCAAGGGGACTGGGATTAAACCAGTGGGGAGGAGAACAAATCTCCAGGGCCCTAAGCTCCTGGGTATAGGTGCCTTGTATTGTTTCTCACAACCAAACATTTTTTCTCCCACTTGTACTCATGTAGGTAGATCTCTCAGTTCAGTAGGCTAGTTCCTGAGTGTAAAAGAGCAGGCAAAGGCTTGGAATAGTGTTCAACAAAAAATAATTTAATGTAACTCAAAATTAAAGTTCTAAGAAAAATTGAAAAATCATCAAACAAAAAGCATGATGGTAGCTCCAAGCTTCAAAGTGTTTCTCTACAGGCTCAGCCTTTGAATCAGTGTCCAAATTTCTACCCAGTGAGATAAAAAACTTTCTTCTGCTCTTCAAATGTAAGGCAGGGAGCTGATGGTGGAAGAACAAACTCCCTCCTACAAAAGATGAGAGAGAATTTACTGTAAAAACTATGGTAGTCTTCTCTGTATAGATCACTACAATCCCCACTTTTACTGAACACAGAGCAAAGAGGAACCCCAGACAACTGCAGACCTACCTTGACTGGCAGCAGGAAAAACAGCACCCAATCTTGTCCCCTCAGACAGGGGAGATCCTTCCTGAACTGGGAGCAGGTAAAAAAAATCAAATCAGCTCTCTCAAAAGTCAAAATCCTCAGAACTTGCCTGGTGTATCCCACTGGTGCAGACTAGGAGGGCCTACTGGGATCCACACAGAACAGTAGCTTCCATTTTCAACAAAAACCTGCATTCAACCATACTTTCCTCATGCTCAACCCAGTTTATAAAAACAATCCGAAAACAAGGGGGAATGGCCAATCAACTGGGGAAGATCTAAGAACATAAGCAATTGCTATACTGGGTCAGATCAAGAGTCCATCCCTTTCATTTTGTTGTATTGCATTGCCATACATCAAAATAGTACCATCTGCTGGGGTGAATGCGCCAGAGTTAATTAACTCCGGCATGACCCCTGCAGATGCTGTCATTTAGAATTGAAGCGCCAAGAAAAGAGAACTGAGCAGAGGAGCTCCCAGGCCTGGGCTTGACCCCTGGTTGAGGCCCTGGCATCATGCCTAGGTCCGGGCAGAGGCCCTGGCATTTGGACCCAGACTCCGGATCAGGTCACTGCATCAGGCCTGGGCTTGAGTACTGGCCTAGGAACAGGCCCAGATGTCGAGACCCAGCCTTGAGGTGAGATTGCAGCATCAGGTCTGGGCTTGTGCCGAGACCCCGGCATTGGGATCTGCCCTGCAGGTCCGGTCACAATGTCTGGCCTCAGCTTGGGCTCCGGCCTAAGCCCAGATCCAGGCATCAGGACCTGGCCTATGGGGCAGATTGTGATGTTAGACCTGGGTCCAGGCCCTGGCCGAGGCCAAGGCGTTGGGACCTGGCCTCTGGGTCAGTGACAGCATTGGGCCTGGGCCGGGGTCTGGTTCTGGGCCAAGGTCCTGGTGTCAGGACTTGGCCTCTGAGCTGGGCCATGGTGTCGGGATTGAGTCTGGGCTTGAACTTAGGCCGAGGCGTCAGTCTTGAGTAGGCTGAGGCCACTGTGACCTACTGTGACCTTGGCCTGCGTCAGTCTTGAGAAGGCTGAGGCCACTGTGACCTACTGTGGCCTCGGCCTACACAAGTCCGATTCTTTGGCCTAGTCCAAGCTGGCAAATCCCCACTGGACCAGGTAATTGGGGGCCAGGGGGGATCCTGACCCTGGCAGTTTTTCAGGAGTGAGTCCTACATTTTGTTTTTTGACCATTTTGTTTTTGTTTGATTTGCTTTTGTTTATATGAAAAAAACAAATCAAACAATGTGTGAACAGAAATTTGTTGGGAAAAAACCTCCCGAAAACGAAGACAAAATGCTTTCCCCTGCACATCCCTATATACTCAATCTGAAGCAAAAAAATGTAGTATATCACACTAAAAACCTTTAATCATCATTTTCCTGAAGGCTTCTGGTCTTCCTGCTTTTTTGAACAAGCAGGCCTTCTTCTTTAGGAATATTTATTTCCCTTAAAAAGTCCTAAAAGTCCACAAAATCAAATCCCAATAGGGTAATCAGGACCTGATATTTTTTCAGCACCTGCAACCAAGCAGAAACAAACAAAAAAAAACACTGTAGAAAAAAATAAAAGAAATGTCCTGTGTAACAAGTATGAGAAAAAAAAAAAGTGCATGGTTTGCTGGGCAGACTGGATGGGCCATTTGGTCTTCTTCTGCAGTCATTTCTATGTTTCTATGTTTCTATGTGGTGTTCCTTCAACAGGCAGGCTGGACACAATCCTTTCAGGAAACTGAAACAGTTTTAAGGACTATAGGCTGACCCATTCTGGACCAGACACCTTAATAGTAAACCCCCTTGGCAGAATCAGGGTCTTGGAGCACACATTTGCATGTCCATCTGGATCTATAATCTCCACAGCATGCTTCTTCACAGATCTTCAAATATCCTGTTGGTCACATTGCTTCTAGATAGATGTCTGTATGACTTGATGCTCTTTGGAGAAGGTCCGATATATGCCACATTTTTGATGTGGTAGTAGATTTCATCCGGAATTCACGCATCTATTTTTATATTCATGATGCTGATTATCATTAATGGCACATATGAATAAAACTAGCTCCACAGTTCTTTCACTAGCCTTCTGATCCACAGCTCCTCCCATAATCAATGTGTTTATTTTTTTCTTCTTAGGGCAACCAGGCTCTACCCAAGGTTCCCAAAATGAATGGTTAGCAGACTGGTTAAATCTAGTTCAGAGGCATCTCCCAACCACCATTTCTTCTGGGCTGCCCAAGATGCCTTCTAACAAACTGCTGATGCTTTTACCCAGCTTGGTGAAACACCAGAAGTAGACGTGTTCTCAATCAGAGTACCCAATGAAAGATCAACATAATCTTGCATGGTTTCAAGCTGTAGTATTCCTATTTTGGAGTTTTCTCTATAGGCCCTAATATAGCTTCTGGCCACCAATGTAACTTCAGAGGTACGAGTACTCTGGGCCTCCCAAGCTTACACTCAGTCTACCCAAGTCAGAACAGGCTCAGTCAGTACTAGTCCCTGTGATACCCTAAGCACTTCCTCATATACTCTTAACAAGGTAAGGGCCTACCCTCTAGCTGGGTTCAATCCAGATGGATGGAAAGGTTTTTTGTGGGCTCAAGCCTTCCTTGAGAAATTGATCCCTCATCCCTGACGTTCCTCTAGGTGAGTCAGATTGCTCTCCCTTGGTGTATTCCAGTTTAACCACCATTGCAGTGCCAGTCCTTTCGACCTCTCTCATCCTGCAGTGAAATTGTATGGGGGTTGAGTCACCTATTTGCCAGTATTCACCCCATTGATTTGGGTCTCTTGACTTCCTCCACTGCCATGACCCTATGCAATAGGAGACACAGGATTACCCTCCTCACTAGGTCCGACTCCACTGCCACCTCTGGTACTGAACCAGGTGTCTCGGGTAATGTTACACACATCTCTGCCACAGGCCTAAAGGCAGAAGGAAGTAATCTCAAACAAGTTTCAGGCTCATTTAGTGCCTCCTGACAGGGCACTCACTGAAGGATGACAAAGTGGGGTTCCTGCACCCGGTGGTGCCCAGGACACTCAGCATGAGCTACCATCATACCATTTGAATTCACTCCTGCAGCTGGCAAACCACTAAGCTGCTCCTCCACCATTCTCTTTCTAATGCTGCTAAATCTAACCACAAAGTCTGTCTCCAGCTTTTCACTCGCACCAAGTTCAAGATGGCGCTCACATCCACAACATTCCCTCAGTCTTTTACGCTGTGCTTTTGTCATGATTGGCCCTTGCAGAACACGAGGGCTGATGTCCTAACCACTTTATCCATCCTCCCTAGAGAAGCACATGCTGAGACCCACATGATCTTCTTCATAGATGATCACTGGCAGAAATAACAACCACCTTGTATTTTGACAGAAAAATGCATAAATCCTCTCCAAAAGAAGAGAAATGCAACAATTTTGAGCAAAAACAAAAAATAGATATGGGCAAAAATCCTCACACCCCCCCTTGGGTCCCTCTTTGTCCTCATTCACCCCCCCCCCCCCCCCCACACACACACACACACACATTGTGAGGGTCACTTTTGGGTTCAATAAGGAAAACCAGTCTGAAGTCCCAGAACAGGGTTCTTTCCATTGAGGAATAGTGATTGCTATGGGGTCCAAGGGAAGACTCGCACTGCAAAAAAGCAGAAGGTCCAACAATGAGAGTTGTTAAAAAAAAAATAGAAAAAAGGATTTATTTAAAAGTTCAAAGTTTAGAAAGCCAGAAAAATAAATGGAACGTTAAGAGATATAGTCCAGCAGGTTCTCAGTCAAATCACAAATAATTCTCACCGTTCTTACAGTTCTTCTTCATCCAATATTTGTTTTACTTATTTATTAATTTTTTAATTATACACTTCAAAGAAAAATCTTTAGCAGGTAACTACAGGAAGAATAATAACACTGGCAAATGAGAGAAAAAAAAATGTCATAGTTGAATCAGGTGCAAGCCCTCAAAATGAGGATTCCAGTAACACCACCCCAAAAGAAAAGAACTACAAAAAAGGAGAAAGAGGACTAAGTAAATAATTAACTGAGAACATAGTCCAAGTTCAAGTTGCTAATGGAGCTGCAGATCCTTTATTGAACGTTGTCCCTGCTATACAGATTTATCTTTCAAAACCTGGGTTAGCTGATTTGGCTCAAAATAAGAAACATTTTTAAACTTAAACATTTATAAGAGTTTGGGGTTTTTTTTAGAAAGAATAAAAATACTAGGTTTCATCAAGAGGAATTGTGTCCTTTTCCTCTGAGTATCCTTTGCAACATCAAAAAAAACCTGGACTTTCAACTATAAAACCAATTCCTCATGATGTTTAATAAAAAAGTATGTGCAGCCAATCTCTGTCACAATCTAATGTGAGAGTCACAATCAATGTCAAAGGTTTTTGCCAGTTCCTTCTCCTTTGTTTTAAGCAAGGCTGTTAAATCCAAACTGCTTTCAGAAATTGGAGATAATTAATCCCAGGAAGTCCCCATCTCCTTTTTCTTATATATTGGGAGATAGGATGCCCTAGGCATAGGAGGAAGAGGCTGCACTGGGAGTTTTCATACTTCCATTGAATATCTTTTAAACAAATCAACCAGGGACACTAAAGGCAGCTGAGGAAAATTTATTAAATGTAAATTACACCATCTTACAGAATTTTCTAGGCCCTCCAACCTACATAGCAACATTACATTAACCTTAACAGCTGCCTCTTTTATTACCAAACTTCTCTTAGTGTTGGAGAAAAAACATTCCTCGGTATATGTTTAAAGCTTTCAAAACCATTCATTTTATTCTCCAGGCCGATATTCTTATCCACTATTAAGGCAATTTGGGCAGTTACAGCCTTGCCCAACCCTTCGATAGCCTTCCAGATCTCTTCAAGGGTAAAGGCTAGAGGTCTTGCCAAGCTAAACCCTACTTGCACCCCACCTGCATAGCAGCAGGAGGTGGCACAGGTGGCTGACCTTCATGAGAAGCTACTCCAGCCACATCGATAGGCATCATCCATTCAAACGTTTGGAACCTTCAGAGTTGTTCTTGCTGACTTCTGCTACTGTTGCTACCACCTCTGCTATCCCTGTACTCACTGCTGTGTTGATGACATCACTATCTGGCAACCACATGAGTTAAGCACTAGCAGCTCTATCAGCAGCTGGATCCATGGGGGAGTCCTTGCATCTAGACTTAGTGAAACACTTGGGCCTGTAGAGAACAAGGGCTCATCTCTCACCATGAACTCCTTAATGGCTTTCCTCCAGATGAGAAAAATGAATACACCACAAAATAGTCCATTGTAGGGATGTGAATTGTGTGCCCGATCGTCTTAATGATCGGGTTCGGCTAGAGGGGGAAAAAAATCTGATCTGTGGTGATGTGAATCGGAATCGCTTCCGATTCACATCGTTATTTTTTTTTTAGTGAGGCCCCTTACCTTCCCCCACCCTCCCAAACCTCCCCAAAACTTTTTATGATTACCTGGTGGTCCAGTGGGGGCGCAGGGACCAATCTCCCACTCTCGGGCCATCTGCGCCATTTTGGCTACTACTCAAAAATGGCGCCGATGGCCCGATAAAAAAAAAACCCACCCGACCCTTTAAAAATGAACCCTTAGCTTCCCCCACCCTCCCGAGCCCCCCAAAACATTTTAAAATTACCTGGTGGTCTAGTGGTGGTCTTGGGAGCAATCTCCCGTTCTCGGGCCGTCAGCTGCCACTCATAAAGATGGCGCCGATGGCCCTTTGCCCTTACCATATGACAGGGTATCCGTGCCATTGGCCAGCCCCTGTCACATGGTAGGAGCACTGGATGGCCGGCGCCATCTTTACGACAGTGGCGGCCATCTTTAAAGACAGTGGTGGCCATCTTTAAAGATGGCGCCGGCCAGCCAGTGCTCCTACCATGTGACAGGGGCCAGCCAATGGCACGGATACCCTGTCAAATGGTAAGGGCAAAGGGCCATCGGCACCATCTTTATGAGTTGCAGCCGACGGCCCGAGAACGGGAGATTGCTCCCGGGACCACCACTAGACCACCAGGTAATTTTAAAATGTTTTGGGGGGATCGGGAGGGTGGGGGAAGCTAAGGGGTTGTTTTTAAAGGGTTGGGTGGGGTTTTTTTTTTTATCGGGCCATCGGCGCCATTTTTGAGTGGCAGCCAAAATGGCGCCGATGGACCGAGAGCGGGAGATCGGTCCCCGCGCCCCCACTGGACCACCAGGTACTCGTAAAAGGTTTTGGGGGGGTTCGGGAGGGTGGGGGAAGGTAAGGGATTCATTTTATAGGGTCGAGGTGGGTTTAGGGGTTGTTCTGGTGTGCCGGTTTTCCCCGCCCTCCCCCGATTTACGATTTTTCACGATAAATCAGGGGAATTTCTATTGTATCGCGACTCTTAACGATTTTTGACGATTTAAAAAAATATCTGACAATTTTTTTAAATCATCAAAAAATGATTCACATCCCTAGTCCATTGTGCCAGTAGCTGAGGGGACCATCAGGGTTGTAGGGTAAGTCTGCACCTTCCCTTTCCATTTCCTTACAATGATTAAGGTGTAAAAGCAATTCAGGAATATAGAAAATAGGAAGGCAAGGTGACTGGCTTGAGAACTCAAGAACATGCAGCTGTTACTCAGGTGCCATCTTGGAACTTAAATAAAAATCCTTCACCTGATATTTAATCATAGTCCGAAAGGATTTCTCCCTCTCAGGTTCCTAACAAGGTCTTTGTCTTCCGTAAGCTCTCACTGAAGAACACAGAAAACATCTTTTTACAGTACTTCAACTTAAGCTTCTCCAGACAGAACTGGTATCCCTGTAGGCATTTGGAGGTCCTTATTTTGGATGGTCCCCAACTGGAGGGAACTCTATACTGTTCCTACAGCAAACCTTTACCACTGAAGTTCTCGGGGGCTTTTTCCAAGACTGTAAGTGACTCAGATCTCAGAAATCCTTCTCTCAATTACTCCTCTGGCTTCATGAGAGGCTCTTTTATACACCTCCCATGACCCATTCCCCTATAGGAGAAGATACCCACCATCACTCAGCAATTGGATACACACCTCTTAGAACCTCCTTTTACTGGAAAATGGTCCATTATATGCATAGAACAGACTTCAGTAGCTTAACAGTGCCACACATTCTAAAAGATACAATTTCTTTTCCCTTTTTTCAAAATAATTTTTTTATATTGTAAATATGAAAATGATGCACACAATTAAAGTAAATGAATCCTGTAATATAGTAATTCTCTCTTCAATTGTTTCTCAAACTAGATACTTTATGAGACTACATTAAAATAATTATTTCTCAGATCAGTGGTACTGTGATGTAAAACTAGCAATCCTTTGACATCCTTAATTTAATTAATTTTAATGAATCTGCTATAGAATTGATCATTATTAAGATGAAATGATTTTATTAATTATTGATATCACAATGCATATATGTCACTAATAAATATTGATCGTCTGTTGGGTGCATCATAAAGTAATATTGATGACATTCTATTATATTACATATTTATAGGACTATAAGTATTTTAAATATGTAAAATGGAAAGCAGAAATCTTAAACAGATACTTCAGTATTCACTGAAGGGACTGGATAGGAACCACATATGAAATGAAGGAATACATTTGGATGTGGTGTTGATGTTACACAGATTCTCCATCGACCTGCAGAGCTGAATTAGCCATGACACTTGAGTGATGTCATGGCACTGAATTGACGCTTCTCTCTTAGTTCAGAGCTTTTGCTCTATTGAGCATGTGCAGACGTTTCTGTGAGGTCATTGCCTGTGAGCTTTACAAGTCTTTTTCTGACCAAGCTTCACAAGGACATTCACCCTTTCTCTCAATTTTTCTTTTGGATTTGTTTTGATATTTTCCAGTTGCCAGTTTTCTCTATACAGTAATGCCTCACTGACTTGGTAGCCCCTCAAACAGCACCTTTCAATGCTATTAAAACACAAAATTTCTTTATAGAAAATGACTAGCTCTAAGAAACTCATTATCAGTGGCTTCAAGAATTGCATGTATGGAAGGAAGATGTCCCTAATTGATGGCCACAACATTTTTTACCAATGCCTAGGATCTAACCATGACCAAGCTAACTGCTATTACTACAGCTGGATGTCTTTTTTTTTTTTTTTTTTTTATTATCTATTTATTTTTTTTTTTGTTATTATCTATTTATTATCACTTCTTAATTGTTAACATTATTATTTATATTTCCCTGTTATTTGGATTAACCATGTTCATTGTAAGCCTCTAACTTGAAGCGATATTTACTGTTCATTGTAAACCGGGGTGATATGTATATTATACAGGAACCTCCGGTATATAAATCCGTTAAATAAATAAAATTAAATAAATGTCTACAGGAACTGAGAAATGCAGAATCTAGAAGACAAAGGAGCTGCGTAAACCTCTGAAGAGCCATAGCCATTTCTTCTAGTACCCAGGTGCCGGAGTTGAGCAGAAGCTTCTTGAGTAGACCTTCCCCTTGTTGGAGCAGGCCTGCAGCCCCTTCACTTCTTTGGGATCAAGCAAACAGCAAAAGCACTGTTCTCAGGTGTGCGCTGTGTAGCACATTTCAGGATTTCCAGCTTGAAATCCTTAGGTTCTGCTAACTGCCGTCATAATGACTGAGAATGTAGTTTAGTCCCTGGAAGAGCAGATAGAAAAAGAAACGTCTTCATTTACTCAAAGATGACATATGCCTATTGCATGCTAGGAGAAATTAATAAATAATCATTAGAAGCAAAAGTTTACCTTATGTAGAAAGAAGAAGCTGTTTACACCTAAATTTGACTGTTAGTTCAATAGGCAACACATAAGCTTATGCTTGGGTATTAGTTATAGGCATTTAGGATAAATTACAGGAATTTAATGCATATTAAATAGAGTGTCAAATGCTGATTGCTACTTTGTTAAAAGCTTATTATCAATGCCTCTGGATCATATCTGAAGTGTTAATTTCATCTGCGACATAGAACTCTCCACGTTTGGTCACTGACTGCAACCTGCAAGCAAATTGATAAGATCAATAAAAGAGGAACTATATCTTCTGTTGATAATATGGTATTACAAATTTTTCTTTAAAGCTTTTGAATTTTTATAGACAGAAGTATACAAAGCCAGACTTGGGACCTCTGGGAAATCCCCATGGGGTATTTCCCTTAGGATTTTCCACAGCTGGCTTCTTAAAGATAATGCAAGCCTTGAGGCAAGCTAAGAAAAAGAGGCATCATTCCACAGAGCCAGTGGCACCATATGAACTGAAGAAGCAGCATCGATCCTAGGTACTGGCAGCATAATTGACGCATAAAGCCCAACACCGGCAGCATACCATTTGCTAGCATACCGAGCTCTGGCTTCATCAATGCATCCATCCCTGGAGACATATCAAGTTCTAGTGTCGACAACACATCAAGCCTCAACACCAACAATGCTTCATCCCTCAGCACCATCATCAATCAAGACTGAGGATTCCGCGACATCTCTAGCCTCAGAGCATGGATCAGCACCATCAATGCACAAGACCCTGATGCTGCCAAAATGACTGTTCTTCAAATTACCAACATATTCAGACAGGATGGGAGGGGTGGAGGGAAAAATGTGCCACTTACGTCCTCCTATCTCAAGGGCTATTTCTCCTTCGAGGCTGCGTATGCAAATTCTCCATCTAGAGATACTGAACTGTATCAGCTCAGTCGCTCTCTTCTTCCAGATTGAGGAGTGGATATGTGCCCTTAATCTGAAAGATGCAGATGCCCACATGCTCATCAGTCCCTCCCATTGGCAACACATTTTGTGTAAAGTGGTTTACTACACATCCCAGTATATCAGTGTTTATTTTGTATATTTTATACATCTAAAATCTTGTTAATGGTTTTGTCATTCAATCTTTTTCCATGGGATGTCAAGATGGAGGTTACAGGATGGAGGATACAATACTGTAAGATGATATGTGGGCTCTTTGATGAGGCTCAAGATATTTATTATGTGATCGTGAAGTTTAACCTGTATCTGTGATTTATTGTCAATTTTCCTTGGCTAAATAAAAAAAAAATTGAAGATTTGATTTTGTAACGTATGTGTTACAACCCCTTTTTGGCAGGTGGCAGCAAATCTTTCTCATTCAGGATGAACCCGTTCCTAATGCTCTGCTCCAAGAGGAGCCCACTCTTACAGCTCAGCTCTATGAAGAACCCACTCCATCTGCTCAGCTCCTTGAGGAGCCTGCTTCTACAGTTCTGCTCCAGGCGGATCCAATTCCAGTAGCCCAGCATCAGAGAGACTGATCCAGCATCCCAGAACCAGAGAGATGCCAGCCCAGAGCCCAATCTCAGAGAGACTCTGATCCAGCAGCCTGGTCTCAGACTCTATCCCAGTGTTATGGTTATTGATGTTTAGGTGGATCCTTGGACACTGTGGCAGCTGACCATGCCCACGGGGGGGGGGGGCAGTCCCGTGAGAGACCACAGTGTCAGACTAGACTCTGGATACCCAAACACAGATTTGAATCTTTTATTAAACAGTTTTGGAAACCACCAGAGGTGGCAGTAGTGAGTAGTAGATGTTGAGCCCAGCTGGGCAGGTCTCCCACAGAACACTGGAACTGTGAACCCTCTGCTAGGCTGTGCTGTAGTGGAAAGAGACTTGAGAGTTATGAGTACACAATAAGAAGCATTCAGAGTCCCAGATAGAATTAGGAGAAACTACAAGACAGGGAGAGCAGGCCCTCGAGGAGCGAGTACCTGATCCCTTAGAGCAGAGAGACTCAGTTGTATTGTACTCACATAGCAGTAACAGATATTCCACTAGACGAGAGATCTGGCACCAGAACAAACGGCAGGCCCTCGAGGAGCGAGTACCTGGTTCCAGTGAAGCAGTACTGTGGAATAGATGGTAGTTGTACTCACAGATGGAAACTGTTAGTGAAGTCTTCTAAGAAAGGTTTGAAGATGCAGGCAGCGACTCAGAGAACATGGGCCCTGGAGGAGCAATTACCGGTTTCCTGATAGCACCTGAAAGAAGCAGAAGAGGCCCCCGAGGAGCGGGTACCCCGTTAGTAACCACAAAGGATGTAAGAGTTCCAGATAATGCTGGAGTGACAGAGTTAGCAAATACTGTAGGCTTAAATATCCGGGCAGCATGACGTCAAATCAGGGGGACACCCCTGAGGTTCGTGCCAACATGGAAATAAAGATGAGGGCGGTGTGCGCGCCCTAAGGTACCTTGGAGGAGCATGGCGGGAGACAGCACCAAAGCTGGTCCGGGGACGCTGGAGAGGATGGCAAACAGATGCCATGGCAGCCAGTAGTCTGAGGTGAGTGGGAGGAGCCGCAAGTAGTGAGATGTAGGCAGGTGAAGCCGTCGAAGACCGACGGTCGCAACACCCAGTAACTTAGTGTCAAAGAGATTTTAGTCTAGCACTGGGCTCCAAGCAAACTTCTTCTCCCTGGACCTGGACTATGTTGCCTGTGACCCTAAAAAACCCAATATCTGTTGGCCAGAAACCTTAAGTTCCTGCCTTGAACAACCAATCTACTGGCCACATCTCCCATGGCCAATGGGACCGAGGAGATGGGGGCTTAAAAGTAGGAGTACTGTCATGATTCTGCCTGCTACACAGCCTCCCTGCCAGAAAAGGTCATCAGCAAGCCTTGCTCACAGCTGCTCTAGCCACCCTCTTGCTGATCCCATGAGGTGATAACTCCAGCCCTACTTAACCCAGCCTGTTCATTGAGTCACTTTGGCTACTTGACCTGGTCATCCATTCTTCCTTGCCTTGCTTTCCTGCCTTGTGGCCTACCTCAGCCTCTCTGCCTTGCTCTGCGGCCTTCCAGGCCTCTCTGCCTTGCTCTGCAGCCCCCCAGGTCTCCTTGCCTTCTTCTGGGGCCTTCCAAGCCTCCTTGTCTTGCTCTGTGGTCTCTTGGGACTTCCTGCCTTCTTCATTGACCTCCTGGTCCTCCCTGTCCTGCCTTGTGGCCTTTGGGCCTTCTAGGTTCACCTAGCCAGTTTTGGCCTTCTTGTTTATTGTTGCCTATTCTAGTCCTGTTCTTGTCTACTCCTGTCCTTGTCCAGTCTTTGACTAGTCCTTTTCATACCTAGTCTTGTCTTATCCAGTCATTGTCTTGCCCTGCCCAGTCCAATTGCTCTTTTTCTGTTTCCCAGGCTTTGCTCTTGTCTTCTGGTCCAAGACAGCCCTTTATTCCTTTTTTCCAGCCTTGCCTGTATCCAGCTCCCAGCTGTAACTTATGGTTTATGGTTTATTATAAATTTATATACCACACACATCATACATTTCATAGCGGTTTAAAAAAATGGAGGAAATGTACATAAATTAACAAAACCTTGTTCTAGCTTCTGGCCTGTACTATTTTCCAGCTCCTAGCCTGTACCATGTTCCTGTACCAGCCATATTCCCAGTTTAGTCCTGCCGGCCACCAGAACACAAGGGCTTATCCTGCAGGGGAGGTGACTGGTATAGGCAGAAAACCATCTCTAATTGTGCCCTGCAGAACATGATTTCAGCCTGCCCAGCTATGTCACCCTGCTAGGTGGCCAGATAAAGTTATCTGGCTAACTAGTCAAGCTACATAGTGGCTGAAAATGGATCCCAGTGTCACCAAATTGGCCAGTTTGTGCATGTTCACCTGGATATCTCCATCAAATATATATACTGTTCATGTTTTTTTCATCTTTTAATTATGATGCGATATGTAGACAGAAAAAATTACGCTTTTTTTTTTTGGAGGTGGGGAAAATGTGGTCCCTGTTAGGCCACTATGTGTATGGTGGAGAATTTTCTAGTAAGGAGAGATTCTTGGAGATGTGTATTTAGTTGCTAAGTGATAGTGAGTGCCTTCCCTAACAAGGATAGATCTTGAGAGATTTATAAAAATGCCTTTCATGAGGCTGGAGGGAAGAGTTGAGAGAAGGATTTCTGGGTTGGAGGAGCTTACAGTCTTGGAAGTTAGACCCTGAAGACTTCAGAATTAGAGATCTGCTTAGGAAGTTCGCTGGAGGAGCAGTAGAGATCTCTCTCTAGTATGACTGAGGGCCATCCAGGAATATAAGGATCCCAAATGCCTACGGAGTCACCAGTTCTGACTGGGGAAGCCCACAGTTAAAGAAATAGAAGGATACATGTTTCCCTGTCTGTGTTCTTTAGTGAGGTTTTAAGGAAGAGAAACACCTTGTTGGGAGCCTAAGAGTGAGTATTCATTTTAGACTATGATTAAATAATGGTAAAGAGAAACCCTGGAGGAAAGGAGGAGCAGAGGTGATATGATACAGACTTTCAGATACTTGAAAGGTTTTAATGATCCAAAGACAACGACAAATCTATTCCATCGGAAAAAAATCAACAGAACCAGGGGTCACGATTTGAAGCTCCAGGGAGGAAGACTCAGAACCAATGTCAGGAAGTATTTCTTCACGGAGAGGGTGGTGGATATCTGGAATGCCCTTCTGGAGGAAGTGGTGAAGACCATAACTGTGAAGGACTTCAAAGGGGCGTGAGATAAACACCGTGGATCCATAAAGTCTAGAGGACGTGAATGAAGAGTGAGTGGCTTGTGGTAATGACGGCTACTACCTGGAGATAATACCCTTATTCAATAAACATACACAAGGTTAATGCGACTCCAACATTGCTCTAAGCTTCAACGGCAAGAGGAAATGTGGAAAAAAGGATTTGCATTCACAAAAAAGCGGGGAGTAGCTTGCTTATTACGGCGGTTACTACCCCAAACCAAATAAGCCTGATACTTCACTTTCAATGCATATCCAGCATAGCTCTCTGCTTCAACGGCAGGGCAGAAAGTCTGATACTTCACTTTCAATGCATATCCAGCATAACTCTCTGCTTCAATGGCAGGGAGAATGAAGAAAAGTGGATCTATATACAGACAACAACCAACAAGGACTGAATTACATAGTCTGGGTAAACAAGCATGGGTGTAGCTTGCTTATTGCGGCGGTTACTACCCCTAACTAAGTAAGCTAGATATTTCACTTAGATCCAATTCCAACACTGCTCTCTACATTAATGGTGGGGGTGGAAGGGAAATAGAACCAAAAGATTACTAAGAGCCAAGAGTAACAGATAAGTATGAGAAAAAAAAAAAGTGCAAAACTTGCTGGGCATGCTGGATGGGCCGTTTGGTCTTCTTCTGCCGTCATTTCTATGTTTCTATGAGTAACAACGGTGAGGGTTTTTTGTGATTTGAATGAGAAGCTGTGTGTTTCAACATTTCCATTTATTTTTTGGTCTTTCCAAACTCTGAAATTTGAACATTGCAATACATCTTTTTTTTTTTTTCTATTTTTGGAGCGACTCTGTGTAGAACTTCTATTTTTGCTATGTGAATCTCCACTTGGGTCCCATAGTAGTTGCTATTCCCCAGTGGAAGGAACCCTGTTCTGGGGCTACAGCAGGTTTTCCCACACCTTCAGTGCTCAAAGAGGGGTGTTCCATATCTATAGCTAAACAGTTCAGGATTCTGTGTAAAAATAAAATACCGATGTCCATTTTACATTAGATACTTTAGTTAAGCAGGAGGGGATACTGCTGCTTCTTGATAAATGAGGACAACAATGCATTTACATAGAGGACTGAAAACAATGATATTCAAAGGTTCGATACAGGCAATAGCAGTATATCATTGTGCAGACTAGTCTCACAGTGATAGACTTTCTGTTCTGCTTAGAAGGTCTTTGAACCTCTTAACTGTATGATAGCAGAATATAGTTTTGTTTTGTATATAAAAATGAGTACTAAACTACTTTTAAAGAAACAAAAATGCCAGGCTATAGAAGAAATATAATCGTACTTGTGTGTATGACGTGATTCAGACTCATGACCTATTGAGAATCTCCTATACAAAGAAGAAATATGTGTTGGAAAGAAGTGGATTGATTAATCAGAATTGACTAGTTAAGTGTTTCCCAGCACATATTGTAGATTTTCACTGGTTGCAATAATCTGAAAAAAGTGTAGTCACTTTGTACTCGATTGACATTTTAGACAGTTGCCAATTTTGAGAGACAGATTCATTGTGAAATCAGTTTGCAGGAACATTGTAAATTAATGTATAAACAAAATAGCTAATTAGATACCTTAGCTACTTTGCATAGTACATTGTCATGTCAACTACAAAAATTTCAAGCATGAAAAAGTATGCAATAATATTTTCTGTTCATAAACATCAGTAAACATTGATTTGTGTAATCATAGTGCAAGTAAATGCTAAAGGCACAGATGCTACAGGTAAAAAAATTAATGCCTCCATGATTAAAAGATAAAATTGACAGAAATCATAGTAATAAAATATAAGCATTGCATGGACTGTGAATGACCAGAAAGGATTATTTCTATCATAATATAAAATTTATTTCTGGATTTTTAAGAGTTGCTTTCATAATATTTTTGAAAATAATCAATTGACATTTACTTTCTGAGAAGTTAGGTTGGTGAAATTTTGCATCTCTAGGGGATTAATGCCGTATGTACCAGCTAGTACAGTCACTGGGAATCAAAATTAATCTATAATTTTTCTAAAAATGTAGTATAGTAGCAGGTAATAGAAATATATATTGTGTTAATAGTAAACTGGGGATTTTGCATAAATGATAATCTAGATCAGCGATTTTCAACCAGTGCATCACGAAGCACAAGCTGGTGTGTCACTGCCTCCATATCAGAATACCGAGCTGCCTAGTCTCCTGCTGATTTGGCTAATGTTCCCTCCCCCTTCTCTGCTCCAGGGGAATGTAGAGATCTCCTCCTCTGCCCAGACTGTCAGTATTTTCAAACCTAGGCAGAATGTAGTAGTAGAGCCAATTGCAGCAGGAAGCAGCCATCTAGAAAGAACTTGTGGGGTGAGGGGTCGCACGGGTGGTATGGCCTCCTTATCAGCACGGCCCGTTAGAGGAAGTGAGGTTAACCCATGCAGGAACAAGAGAAGGAGCAGTGCTGAGCCATATTTGAAGAGATATAATGTCAGCCCCCATTGCACCAAAAAGAGAACGAGTCCCCTTGGCCACAGGGGCTGAAGGAGGACAGGCTGAAGCTTCAAGCTGTTGCTCTGTTACTTGTGTTTCCAGAAAGAGAGAAACAGTGTGTGTGTGTGTGTGTGTGTGTGTGTGTATGCTAGTGTGAGACTGAGCATATGAGAGTGAGGGACAGCGTGTGTGTGTATGTATGTGTGCGTGTGTGTGTATGTGTGTGTGTGTGTATGTGTGTGTGTATATATATATATATATATATATATATATATTTTACATTAGGTACTTTAGTTAAGCAGGAGGGGATACTGCTGCTTCTTGATAAATGAGGACAACAATGCATTTACATAAAGGACTGAAAACAATGATATTCAAAGGTTTGATAGAGGCAATAGCAGTATATATATTTCTGTTTTAGACTGAGCACATGAGAGTGAGAGACAGCCTATGTGAGACACCATACGAGAGCAAAGAGAGCCTGTGGGTGTATTTGCCTGTATGAGGCTGAGCATGTGAAAGTAAGAGGCAATCTGTGCCTGTGTGTTCCTGTGTGAGACTGAGCTTGAGTAAGAGACAGCCTATGTGGGATTGAGCATGTGAAAGTGAAGAAAGCCTGTAGGTGTGTTTGCCTGTGTGAGGCTGAGCTTGTGAAAGTGAGAGGCAGCGTGTGTGTGCGTGTGTGTGTGTGTGTGTGTGTGCGCAAGACTGAGCAAAAGCAAGTGAGAGACAGCCTGGTGTTTGTGTAAGTGAGACTGAGCATGTGAGGGTAAGGGAGACAGTACGTGCATATATGATACAAGACCCCCCTCTTCTCTTCTTCCTAATCCAAGACAATCTGAGGACACCATGAAAATAAAAGTTCCCAGGTATGGAGAACAGGGGATTATTTTTTTAATCCTCATTACTTTACTTATTGGATGCTTGTGTCTGTTGTTTTGAAATGTTTTATTGGTGTTTGGAGCATTTTATGAGTTTTTAATTGTTGGATGCTATTCTGTTCTTCAGCTGTTATGAAATATGTATTTTTTTATTAATTTGATTTTATTACTATTTATTTTATATTTTTGTATTTTTTTATGAGACATGGTGATTCTGTTTTTTCATTTAGGTACTGTTGTGGTTTCCATTTCAGTTTTTGTCTGTATATTTCCATTCATACTTACAGTATGCTTTTTATTCTGTATTTTTGGAGAGGGTCTGTCTGTATTCTGCCTGTATGACAGTATGTATTCTGCCAATGTGTAGTTTTTGTGTAGGAATCTATAGCAGCCTGGATTGTTCTATTTTCCTAATATGATGTGTATTGGTATTATAGGGCCTGGTGTAATATTAGCACTTCTACTTTTTCATAAGTAGAGTTGTTACTGTTTGAGTGCTGGCACTTAGTTTTCTTTTAGTATGGAGGTTTTACTGTATTGTTATTGTTTTAATTCTTTTACTAGTGACTTTGAGTGCTAAGCCCCCACTGAACATGTTACAATAAGCCTAATACACAGGTCGATACAGTAAGGTTGAGGTAGAAACAGTGAGGTAGTGTCAGGCGCACCCTTCCTCCCCGCACGCACAGTTCTCTTCACTAACTCCCCGATACTCTCCTCTAATCGCATGCAAATGCATGCCGCGGCTTTAAAGCGGTAGGGAAGGGTTATGCCCGCGTAACCCATTTTACTGTATAGGCGCTTAATACAGCACCTATACAGTAACCTGGGTGCGCTGGTACCTGTCATTTCAAATGACATTTGAAATGACAGGCACCAGGAAGTGTAAAAATCAAAATTTTTAAATACCTGTCGGAGGGCCGCGTGGGTCCAGGCGGCCGGCGGGATCCGGGGGGCCGGTGGTCGCGTGTTAAATCTAGGCCGCGGGCGGGTGGGCGCCTATTCCGGGCGGCGGGGGGGGGGGGGGGGGGGGGGCGGGTGGACGCGCGTTAGTATGGGTTCCAAGTGTCTTTTTTTAAACTTTTTTGTAGGGTTTCTGGTTGGCACCACAGCAATGCATAAATATAACATACATGTTGTAAGTGATATTTTTGTCATTTTTTATATAAAATCTATTATAAATGCATGATTTTTAATTGTGTGGGGAGGGAGGATGTGCAAGGCTGAAGTTTCACAAGGCAGACGTCTTCACCCACTGAGCCCAGCAGGACACAGCTCTTGTCCTCCATTCCTGCTGGAGCCCAGCAAGAAATGGCAATCCCCTTTCTCTACTGGGCTAGTGATAACTGATTCTATCTTCCCCTGCTGGGCCTGAGAGTGACAGCAGAAGAAAAAAGGTTGGTGGCCCCATGGGGGGACAGAGAATACAGCTTAAACAAAAATGTATTTCTGTTCAGAGAGAACACTCTATCTTTCCCTTGTGTCATTCTTACCATTAAAAGTAATACAGAGGCTTTTTTTTTTTTTTTAGTTTAGCTGTGGATTGTTGTGAGTGGTGTGTCACACAAGTGAGCACTGTCCATCAGGTGTGTCATGACGGGGGAAAAAGGTTGAGAACCACTGATCTAGATGAATGACATCCCACTGTGTGGCTTGCTTACTGCTGCATTGCTCCTGTGATTGAGCTATAATTCAGTTGGAAGAATGTTTCTGTTTTGGGTTTGTTTTTTTTTTTCCAATATATAAGATAGTGGCAGTGTGCTATTATGGCAGAAGATCAAAGTTTGTTTCTTGAGAGAGGATTCTTCCCTTCAGGCCACTAGGACTAAGGATGCCATAGAGGCAGCATTCACAGCCCTGGAGCGAGGGGAGACAGGGAAGGAGGTGGGTTGAGTCCAGACCTTTGGGCAATAATGATTGGCGACATGTGAAGGAGGATACAAGGGGACATCCCCAAAACTATTTAAAGGACCACATCCAGAGATCTGGCCCGGTCCACCTTAAGCCTAAGACAGCCGGGAATTCTGATTTGGCTAGAGGTCCCTGGGAAGGTGTATAAGTAGCCAAGCCTAGGAGGGAACAGTAGGACCAAGGGGAGAAAAGGAAGCCTAGTGAAAGAGAGTATTGTTGAACTATAAGTTGTGATTCTACATTTGTGGAGTTGAACTGCGAAGAATAGCAGAGCTGCTTTGTTTGTTTTCTTCTCAGTAATAAAGAAGTTTATGCAAGATTTCTGCCAGAGTCCAGCCTGAATCTGTCATCTAGCTAACCTAAGATCATTCATGATGCCACATATGATGTCAGTTAGTGGTTTCTGCATTAAAGCCTTGAACATGAAGAGAAACAAAAAAAAAAAGGGGGGGGGGGCATTTTTTCCCTTCCGTTACTTTCTCCGTTATTGGGCCTCAATGCAGCAGCAACCATAGGGTAATTTACAAACATATTAAGAAGAATAGCTTTCTAGGAATCAGGGACATAGCTTTAGTGAATCAATGCCAAATAGGCAGGTTTTTGTAATTTTTTTCTTGCAAGGAGAAAGGAAGTTGTGTTTGAGTGTTCCAGAACAGGGCAAAGCCCTTCATCAAACGTTCATGGGGTCAGAGCCAGTGGACTGAAATGAAGCGAGCCATGCAGGCCCTTATCGAGGGCCAGCAGAAAACCTGGGGGGCAGTCCACACCCTGACTGAACAAGTGGCACAGCAGCTGGCGTTGGTGAGCAACCAACAAACAGCATTGACCAAATTGGCACAAGCAAGCAAACCACAGTGATGCAGGCATACCCTCCACCTCCTATTCTGTTGCAGATGAAGATGGAGAAGACCCAGATGAGTTCTTAAATATTTTTGAAAGATCTGCCTATCTGACAGGCTGTGTAGCAAACAGAAGAAACAAGGTCGGTATATGAAAAAACTTTTATTCTGACAATATTCGAGCCCGTCTCTGGCCGAGTTTTGCTCTTTTTTGGAAGAGCTGCCTCAGCGGGCTATACATGTCAGCTGGGTAGAAATTGAGATGAGACGTTTGATTCCCACGCTTTCTGTCAGTCTATATACTCATAGCGTTTGTATTCGGTTCAAATCCTCAGTATTGCAGCTGCTTATGTAATCCGGACCATAGACGCGATCCTCTGGCTGGAATATTCTAATCACAAAAATCTTTCAGACCGAGATTAATATTAATGTTTATTCTGCCAGACCACACACTATGAGTATATAGATTGACAGAAAGAGCGGGAATCAAACCTCTCAATTTCTACCCAGCTGACATGTATAGCCCCTGAGGCAGCTCTTCCAAAAAAGAGCAAAACTCGGCCAGAGTCGGGCTCGAATAATGTCAGAATAAAAGTTTTTTCATATACCGACCTTGCTTCTTCTGTTCGTGACACAGCCATCTTGGATTGGTTTCCGGTTTGCTTTCTGGGTCCATATCTGACAGGCTGGCCAGAGGCCAGTTGGACTACATTCCTAGCAAACGTACTCAAGAGTCAAGCAGCCTTCCAAATGGCCAGTCCCGATGGAAGAGCTAACTATTTTGTGGTCGAAACCACCATCCTGGAAAGAGTGGGTTATATGACAGAGACCTACCAGCAGCAATTCTGAAGGAGCACGCTACAGATAGGGGGAACCCCACAAAGTCTTTTCAATTGGTTAAAAGATGCTGAATGAAAGTGGCTACAGGCTAAGGTGAAGACAAGTCTCAAGGTAAGCTATCAGGTCCTTTTGGAGAAGTTCTTGGATGGGCTAGACTAACCCAAGTGTAATTGGGTGTGTCTACACTCAGGGCTCACCCTGAAGAAAGCCTTGGAAGTCACAGATGCCTTTCATGAGGCTCAGCTCATATACTGGAAGTAGGGTGGAGACTGGGAAGACCACCTGCAGAGGCTCCCTACCATGGCAGTGACAGCACAGGACCCCCAACAAAAGCCTTCAGAGCAGGGCAACTTTGCCTTCCTACTTAAAACATAGCCATCAGGCTACTCTGCTTGTTTCAACGTGGGAAGTGAGGAAATTTGGCCAGAGACTACTGATACCAAGGAACTGAGGCCATGGATGTCAACCTGTTAACTCAGATAACACCGAATCTAATACATTTGTTGACAAGAGAGGACTTTCAAAACAGAGACAGTCAAAGAGATGGAGAAAAAAAGAGAATCTCAGAGGTACCCACCCTTCTGACTAGCAAGGGCTTGCACAAATTTTCCCACTTTGTGCTGGGAATGGATATGAGGAAGAGTGTTGCCCTTATGACAAAGAAGAAAATGATGAACTATTGGTAGGAAGGGATAAACTTAAAACTGACAAGCATCGCAGCCATGTTCCTTTTGTAATACAGATGACCATGCTAATAAGGATTGTCTATAGCTAGAGGCCATAGAATGAGAGTGCAAGTTAGTGGAGCAGTGCAAGAGGGAATGCAGCCACCCTAAGAAAGAAAAAACTCAAAACCTGGCTCTTCAAACAAGCTTACCCTTAATTCTTCCTACTTCATCCTCAATACATTTTTATGCCCTTTCCAATGTTCTAGCCCAATCCATTATATATGCTCACTCCATCATCGAAGCCCTTCCCTTGGTCACGCCTGCTCCATTGTTTTGTAACTTTGCAATTGGTATACCCATGCTATTATATAGCCATGTTCTCAAAATGTTATTTTATTGAGTTCTCAAACTGTTATTTTATTAAGGTTATACTATCTCTTGAAACTCCTTAATCCCATTATTCCCCTTTGTTAACATTGATCCTGTTTTATGTAACTTTTTCCTGTTAACTCTGTTATATGTAAACCGGCATGATGTACCTATGAATGTCGGTAGATAAAAACCGTAAATAAATAAATAATAGGTGCCAAATGTTTTGTAGGTAATGTTGAAATCAAAGTAGGTAAATTCCACAGGTATGCTCTCATTGTGGAGCAAAAGAGCACATTAGGAAGAACTGTTCTCAGTGGGAGCAAGATTCAGCAAATACTTTTGTGATATGCAAATCTGTAACTAGGTAGATGGGTGTTAATTGGAGGAGCTACATATCCAGCTAATTTAGGCCTGGATTCACTAAGCAGCACTATTTTATCGTAGATGGGTCCCATGAGACAAAATAACATGGCTGGCTAAAATCTAGCTAAATAAGAGGCTGAATATTCCAAAACATGTTATTTAAGTTATCCATCTAAATGGATTATGAAACATGAGTGGGATCTGGGGATGATTCTAACTAATAATCTTAAGGTGGTCAAACAGGTGTATAAGGCAATGGCAAAAAGCCAGCAAGATGCTTGTGTGCATATGGAGGGGAATGGTCAGGAGAAAAAAAGTGATGCCCTTGTATAAGTCCCTTATGAGACCTCATTTGGAATACTATGTCCATTTCTGGAGACCATACCCCTTTGTTTTTGCACTGTTACAAAAACCGTGACTGACCAACTTTTCAGTTTTAAACAAAATCACATTCTAAATTCTCATGGAACCAATAAAGGTTTGCCCTGCTTTTACCATCTAGTATATGCTAGTGAAATGTGTTGAAATTCTGTACACTATAAATTGCAGTACTTTTAATTAGCATTGTTGGTAAGATAGTTTTAAGTAGTTTGCTGAAAATCTGTGATGCAAAATTAGATGCTGCATTGTGTTTTTGATATTGTAAACCTACTGTATATTCTAAGTCCAGTGTCTCTTACTATGACAACAATCAGACTGTTCATGAGGTTCCATGTTATTCTAGCTATATCTTGCTGTGGGATTTTGAAGGTCACAATACAAATTTATTACTGCTATTTCATATAGGTTGCAGGATGCAATCTGTCTGGAAAAATTGAAAGGTTTTTCCCTAGATCACTTGCAAACTGCAGATGTCCAGATGATGTCATTTTTCAGCCCATAACTGCAAGAATAAATGAAGCTTGATATTTCCCCCACTATAGTTATTGCACTCAATTAGATTTACCTCATGGTTGAGTGAGCTTCAGTTCAGCATCAAACCCCTAACCCTCCCCTTCTCTGGTGCAACCTGTATTGGCCACAAGAACACCATTTATCCTTTCTGTGGCTGACACTAACATGAGTTATAGTTTAGCTGCCTGTACTCTTGATTAATGGATAAACTATCATGGTTAGAAATTGACAGCTGAACAAGTTGTGTTAAATTTGAAAACAATCTATCAGTTATTACTGAAAAGGGATAATTTATTTTGGATGATTAATTGAATGTCTTTTCATTGGTGTATGCCAAATTTTGTTACTCACAGTGGCATGTTTTTATGCCAGATTTTTTGGGGTGATGCTATTTGTTGACATGCCTTTCAGTAAATACTGGAGGAAAAAGATGGCTTTTCTGAGAAATATAGAGAAACTAATGAATTCTGAAAATAGTTTTAAATGATTCTGCTTCACAGTTCTCTTGAAAAAGTCAAATAACATTAAGTTGATAAGAACAGCAAACAGTTGCAAGCTAATGAGGTTTTGTCAAACTTTGCTGCTGTTTTCAAATTACAATCTTTAAAGCCCCCCCCCCCCAAAACCTGATGCTCAACAACATAACTTGATTGTTATTTTTCAGTTCATCTAATTATTTCATGGCATGCAGATGAAAAGCAAAATTATTTTTATTTAGTTTATTTAATTTTCATTTCCACAGGAAAATGACAGTGATCATATTATAGATATTTACTATACCAGTCATCAGTCCAGGTGTATAGAAAACATAGGGTTTTACTGGAAATGATGCTAGATTTAAAGGATGTGCTTGTTAGGGAGTACTAAGAGAGTGGTCCCATTTGAGGGAAATGTGTATCCTTGGGCCACGGCACAACCCCAGAGGGCTCCAAGGCGGTACCGAGGCAGGCGAGACATGTCCAAGCATGGGTGGAAACTGAAGGTTTGAACTCTCCACCGGACCTGCATGCTTCAGGAAGACCAACAACGCAATGGTGGTCTTTGAATGGTCCTACGACCATTCCAAGCCCTTTTGGACCTGCCTCTGGGTAATGGCAATAAGCGGCAGGTCGGATGGAGGACAAGGGCAGACGAAGACCTTGGAATGTGGAGACTCAGATGAGGAACTTGGACTCTGAGCTCTAGGAAGATTCAGATGAGGACTTGGAACGAGGAAGTTCAGGATCAAGGTTCAGGATAGAGGACTAGGTTGAGGCTACAATGCAGCACACCCTACACAGCCCACCACAGGGTGAACCCATGGGGCTGGTCGTGGACCACACTTGATGCGAGGCAGACTCCAGACAGATACATGGAATTTGAAGCTGGAACATGGCAAAGATTCAGAAGAAGCCTGCACCGAGACAGACCCTACACAGCCGCCCATGGCTGGTCATGGACCACGCTGAAGCAGAGCAGGTTCAAACAGAGTCTTAGGCATGAACGGAGCAGCCGGAATGAGATTCAGGATGAAGGACCAAGACGAGACTTGGCTTCAAACAGGAAGATTCAAGAGGCAGGACCAAGATGAAACTTGGCTTCGGGCAGGATGACTGACTGGAGGCTTGTGCTGCGGATGAGGCGGTAGGCTTGTGCCAGGACATGGCACACCAGAAAAGGTGACGACGAGGAACCAAGAGCTCAAAACATCAAGAGAGAATCATCACGGAACATCAGGACAAGCAACAAAGACTCAGGAATCAAAACAGGACATGGAGCTCCAATGAAGACACGAAGACCTGACGGAGCACTGGAAGACGAGACTTCCAGGAGCGAAGAACTCCAATGCAAGGCAAAGCAGGCGTGAAGTTGAAGCTCTTTTATAGGGCTGGAACAGGAGACACCCAGAATGATGTCGTCAGGTGGGGCCTGGGACATATCCGGCATTCTCTGGGCCTGATATAAGTTGAACCCAACAGAGTGCAGTTTTGCCCACAGTTGGACACACATGTTTTGCATGTAAATTTTATTACCAAAGAGGCAAGAAGTTTTGTACACAAATAAAATGTGTACAAAGAACTATATACTGTGTTTAGTGCTTTTGCATGGAAAACCCATGCACATGAAAGCATTAGCTTTTATTCCCCAGTGCAGAGAGATGCACTGGCTTAACTCATATTTTCATAGCGCTGGAAATTTTACTTCTAGTCTGAGGTGGATAAAAGTTTCCAGTGCTAGTAGTAGTCCATGGGCAGAAGGAAGAGTTCTAGTGCCTGGACCTGTAGTTGATATTTTATGCACAAAAAAACGTGATTTGTATACATTATATATGATTTATGCAAGCAAATCATGATATATGTGCAGGATTCGTTCTGTGTGCTAAGCATTTTCTTTGCACACATTTTTAAAATTTATACGCATTTTTTAAACTCCAAATGCATTAGCATGCTATTAGATTACTGTGTCAGGACTTTAAAAAATTAGCTTGTGCATTAAGAAGCTGCATACTAAATTTCTGTACACAGTTTTAACACTCAGCTCATTACATTGGCCACTTTATTGGGAAAGCTGTCTACAAGTCCTACTCTGTGTTTTTTTATCTTTTAACCAGTTAGTAATTCATAGTAAGACATCACTTCCATGTTTTTTTGTTTTGTGAGGAGTCTCTCATGAGGGACTTTAAGAAACACCTTCTTAAAATCTAAATACACATCAGCTACCTTTTATCCACAGTGCTTATCACTTTCAAAGAACTGTAAGAGACTGGAAAACCTTTCTTTGCTGAATCCATGCTGACTGACTCTTCCCCAGTAAGCCATTTCTATCCATATGAGCAGTAAGTTGGTTCTTAACAATTGCTTCCACCATTTTATCTGACACCAGTATCAGGTTCAACAGTCTGTAGTTATTTGGGCCACTGCGGGAGCTGTTTTTGAAAGCTAACATTAAATTTGTTCAGGAACAGAGGTAGATTTGAGTGATAGATTAATACACATTACCAGTAAAAGGTTTGAAATTTCATATTTGAGTTTTTAGAACTCTGGGGTGAAAATGTGAGCTTGAGGTCTGAGAGTTTTGCGGCACTGTCATTACCTGCGTTAGATAGAAAAAAATGCCAAGTTTTATTTTCAACAAAATGAAATTTGTCACTATCCATCACGATGGAAAGAGAAATTCTAAGACTTCCATTCTCCATAAAAACAAATCTTGACTACACAACCTACCTGTTTCTATAGGTAAGTCTGTAACGACAGCTTAATAAACAATATGTACAAATGTTGATATTTAAACGCAGGTTTTGAAATAAACATAAGGATTATATTCAAAAGATTTGTCCAGCTAATTTGAGAGTTAGCAGGACAAATGTTTGGGGTTTAAATTAATGCCACCTCTGCCTCCACTGAGTGGGTAAATTTAGTCCTGGCAAATCGTTATCTACACAAAATGTATCCCCTGCTAGGGTGTGGTAAAACTTTAACCTGTTGGCTCTGATTTTCTGTATTGTCCAGCTAAAATTATGTGGGTAAGAATGGTTAGGGAGAAAGGCTTTATTCAGACAACTTTATTCAGATATATTCCATGGCAACCTTACCCAGACAAGCCGTGCTGAATATCTGGATAAAGTTTTCTTCAATGCTTATTGGCTTTTTGAATATGGATCTCATTAGAAAAAATGGTAGGCTTATTAGAGATGAAACAATAAAGAGGTCTATATTAAGACTCAGTCCAGATAGCAAAGTTAGCCGGATAAACTTATCTGGCTAACGTTTTAGTATTTTCAGTAGTGTAACCGCATTATTGAATATAGCTGGCTATCTTAAAGTTAGCAGGCTAACTTTAGGACAGCTCTTTGACCCAACCACACTTAGGGGTAATTTTCCAAGCTGCGTTATGGGTTTTTCGCATGTGTTAAGGCAATTTTTGCATGCGAAAAGCACCATAATGCATGGTCGATGCTACTTTAGAAAAGGGGTGGAGTTTGGGTGGGATATCTGGCCAAGTGGGCTGGCTTTGCAAGTTGCGAAGCCATATTGCACAGTTTTAATGTGGCCAATAACTACACCTCTTTCATTTGTGTTAAGCTGTGCAATATGGCTTTATCACACTTTGCGATGTTTTTGCTCATAGCATTGTTAGTTTTTTAAACTACCTACCACCACAGGAGGGAGGGGGGGGGGAGAGAGGGAAAGAGAGAGACTAGCCATAATGCCCTCATACTAGGTAGGTATTTATACCTCTATATGAGGTCGACATAGTTACTCGAAGTGAGGTTTAGGTAGGAGTATAGGGATTAAGGGCCACTTTGACATTCAGAGTGAGACATATGAACAGAACAGTGCTCTCTTGTGAAGATTTGATGACCTTCGGAGTGAGGAAACTCACCCAAAGATGAGATTTGTGCAATGTTCTCTCAACCTAGCTTGGTGTTACCCAGGTAGAGAGTCCATCAAGCACAGATCTCATCTTTGGGTGAGTTTCCTCACTCCGAAGGTCATCAAATCTTCATAAGAGAGCACTGTCCTGTTTGAATGTCAGTGGCCCCTAACTCCTACACTCCTACCTAAACCTCACCTCGAGTAACTATGTAGGCCTCATATAGAGGTATATATACCTACCTAATATGAGCACATTATGGCTAGGCTCTCTCTCTTACTCTCCCTTTCCCTCGCTCTCTCTCTCTCTCCCTCTCCCTCCCTCCCTCCCCAGTGGTTATAGGTAGGAATTTCAGTGGTTGTGGCACTTACTGCAAAGTTATCACACTCTGTGGAATACCTATGTGAAGTGCTATGATAGCACACTTTGCAATAAATAAGCTATTACCATAAAACACACACCTCTTCCTATCTCATGTAATAGTTTGATGAATCTAGGCCTTAGCTGGTTATCTTAACTCTTCCCAGGTATGCCCCTAACTTAATCAGCTTAATTCTAACCTCCTAACCTACTAGCCAGCTAGAATTTAGCCAGGTATCTACCCAAATAGTCATTTAGCTGGCTAACTTCTGAATTAAACCTGTGAAATATCAAAACCACCTAACAGCAATATATAATTATACTTCAATCACAAAAGTTACTCGAGGTGAGGTTTAGGTAGGAGTATAGGGGTTAGGGGCCACTTTGACATTCAGAGTGAGACATACGAATAGAACAGTGCTCTCTTGTGAAGATTTGATGACCTTCGGAGTGAGGAAACTCACCCAAAGATGACATCCAGAACGGGAGAGACTTAAGATCTGGACACTTTCAGAATCAGTGAACCTTCGTGGAATCTAAGGGAAGCGGCGAAGACTTTCAAGCTAAGTCACAGCGTGGTTGTGAAGGACAGTGTGGTAATGACCATCTGTTTGTAACCTTGTTGCATAGTATATTCCCCTGAGGAAAGACGATAGCGTCCGAAACATGTACATGTCAGGACTTTTAAGAACAGATTGTTTTATAGCAGATAGGTTTGAGGTACATACCATACTTCTAGAGTAATCGTGACACAACGTTATGGGAAATCATACTGAAAGCTTGAAGTCCATAAGAATAACTTTATTGGATGTCACATAATATAATTAAAATAAAAAAAGTAAAAAAATTGTTTATAAAAAAGTTCACATAAGGAGGAGGTTAATGATTATAACATGCATTCACGGTGCAGGGACACCTACATGATTATATGAAACCTTCAACCAATTCCTATAACTATTTAAAAAAAATATTTAATGATTACACATTTATTATAATAAATTTTATACCACAGTTTTGTAGGTCCAATAAACTAGTAATTTAAAAAAAATATCTATACTGACAGTAAAATACTTTACAGCAGAGATTTGAAAAAATATTTTCTCGGCACAGTGATTGAACAGTCGTGTTCCTTTTGTGATTGAAGTATAACTTCTGAGCTAGCCAGCTAAATGCTTTTGAATGTGGACTTCAAAAAATGTTCCCAGTTATTTACTTACTATAAACCCAAATTGAGAAATACTTGCAGCATTTGAAAGCTTGTGACTGGGAGTGGGGTCAAATCTTTAAAAGGAAGGAGATTTGCTGTTGCAATATGCTACAGGTTGTGAAATATGAAAAAGAAAATGGAATCACCGTTAATAAAAGAATTGATAGTAGCCAGTAATAGAAACTTTGCAGATGTTATTAGCTGAGAGTTTTATTTCCCAGATATCAAATATAAATTGCTAATCGATGTTGACTACCAACAATTGTTGGTGATCTTCAGTATCCTGTATATTTTCCCTGGCAAGATGTAACCAGCTCCACTGACTGTGAATCAAAGCAGGTTTCCATGGCATTTTCATTTAATGACCATGATAGTGGTTGTTTTTGTAAGTATCTAGTAAAGTACATTGAATCAGTAAATCAGAATTTATTTAAAACACATTGAAAGTTTATAAAATGGTTGCAAATCCACCCATGGAAGAGCTGTATTCATGATTCATGTTAGCAAAGACAAAGGAGGTAAACTAAAGGACTACCTGGAATGGATAATAGTCCTTTGTCTTTGTGTTGTACTGCATGGGATAGCTCCTGCAGCAAGAATTAAGAAACTCTGTAGAATTTTTGTAATTCTGTAGCACATTGTCATATGTTAGCCTACATTTTATATTAATAGGCACAAAATCAAACTGAGTTAAAAAATGTCAGTTTAAGCATTATTTGGAAAATGCAGCAGTTTTTACCCTGTTTGCATACCCTGTTCTATTAATTTCTCTTCTTTTTTTTTTTTTGTTTCTTTCTTCTCTTATCCATTTCCCTCTGAAAGGTGGCTATTTTCTCCTTTGCTTTCTCCTTTCCTCCGTGTTTCCCTCCAGCACCAGGACCAGCTTTTATTGCACCCAAAGCAGATATTCAGAATTATATTCCCTTCACCCCCTGCCCCCCCCCCCCCCCCCCAAACTTACCAGTGCCTGCTCTGGCATAGCACTTTCTCCTTTGGCAGCAAAGACACAGATGCCCCTCTGATTGTGGTGGCTTCAGCAAAGCGCAAACCCCACCATCGTTCCCCTCCTATCCAGCATCCTCCTCCATCCTTTGCCCAGCATCCCCTTTCTGTTCCCTTCACTCCCCTCTCCCTCCCACTCCACTCTATGCCATGCATCTCTATTTTCTCTCTCATTCCACTGCTTGCCCTGCATCCCCCTCTTTTTCTTCCCCTCCCAATGCTTGTCCTGCACCCACCTTTCATCCTTACTCACTCTATGCCCTGCATTCTGCTTTCTGTCTCCCACCCAGTCCTTGTCTTGTATTCCCCTTTTTCTCCCTCACCCATTCCTTGACCTGCATCCTTCTTTCTCCCATCCATTCCTTGTCAGCAGCAACCACCTTTCTCTACCATGTGTTCCATTCATACGAGTTTCTCCCTCCCTCTGCCCAGTAGTTCTTCTCTCCTAAACATTTGCTCAGCAACAGAAGCCCTTTGAAGCCTCCTCTCCCCATCAACCCATCCTAGTAGCAGCAGCAGCAGCAGCAGTCCCCTCACTTCCACCCCTCTGCCCAGCAGCAGCGGCAGTCCCCTCTCCTCCAGTCCTCTGCCCAGCAGCAGCAGCAGTAGTAATTTTTTCCTCACCTTCTCACCTTTCCCCAGCAGCAGCAGCAGTCCCCTCACCTCTCTGCCTAGCAAAGCAGCAGCAGTCCCCTCACCTCCAGTCCTCTGCCCAGCAGCAGTAATTCCCTCACCTCCAGTCCTCTGCCCAGCAGCTGTAGCATCCCCCTCACCTCTACCCCTCTGCCTAGAATCAGTCCCCTCACTTCCACTCCTGTGCCCAACATCAGGAGCAGTCTCCTCTCTTTCTGCCCTCCAACCTTGCGCCCAGCAACAATCTCTTCTTTAGCTCCCCCTTCACCCCTGCCCAACAGCAGCCACCTCCTCTTTCCCCATTTCTTTCTCCCTCCTCCTTCCTAGGCTCCTCTGGCTGAAATATTATAGATCTTTGTGCAGTGGCAGCAGCAATAGCTACATAAACGTAATATAAAATCGGCACACAGCCTATGAGCCATCACAGGCCCTGAGGCAGGTCCGACCCTTCTCCCACTGAAATGTATTCACTGCAGATATCCTGAAAACCTGACTGGCTGGAGGTCCCCTCGGACAAGTTTGGGAGCCACTTCCCTAGGCCTTTCAGCCATGCACCTTCCAATTTAATTTCAGGTCCATAGGCCCCCTACAATTTTGATAATTAAATTCAACAATCTTTATGTCCTTACCACAACTCTTCCCACAACAATTCTATAAAATCACATTATTGGACATCATACTTGTAAATATTAAACATTTAGATATATATATATATATTCAGTATATACATGTGTATGTGTGTGCGTGTGTGTGATTTCCTGGTTTCCACTGATAAGTTCAAAGAAAATAGTCAACGGGTCAGTGGCAGCAGTCAGAGATGATGTGGATGTAGTGGAGGGGCTGTGCCCACAATTGAACAATCAAATACCAAATACCAGAAGTACAGCAGGCATCAGTGACTGAGGGAAGGATGACAAACGAAAGGGCAATTGGGAGTAGCAGCTGCTAGTGTTTAAATTTTAAAGTGAAAATTGCAAATATTAAATGGAAAAAAGTTAAGGAAGTCTTATAAAAACCTGTAAAAATAAACGTTTTAGGAAAAACACTGAAATGTTCACAAAGGGATTTAAAATTGACTGTGTATAGTGAAAAACAAAAGAGCAGTTTTAAAAGCAGTGGCATCTGATTCAGCTGATGCAATGAACAGAATGTCACAAGGACTATATTATTCCAGTTCTAATTATAATACAAATGACTGAGAAATGCATGTCGACAATCATCCTTATATCTGCCAGGTAATACAGAAATTATAAACTCAGTTGTAATGAGAATGTAACAGTGTTTGGGACTAAGACTGGTGGCCTAACTGAGTAGATATCAGTTGAGCCTCACTAAAAACAAATACAAGCTGGGTCAGTTTGACAGGGATAGCATGTGCTGAGCATAATATAACTGGTAAGACAATTGTAGAAGCAGAGCAGCAGTACTTATAAATGTGAACCCTGAGCCCTGGCGGGGGGGGGGAGTGCAGAAGAGTTGGAGAGCTGACTCTTCTCTTGGTTTCAACAGTGGGGGTGCTATAAAGCACAAAAATGACAGGCGCTAGCACGGGTAGGTAAGGAAGGGCAGAGTTGAGGCTTTCTGGCCAATGGGAGGCCTGGTAGGTAGTGAGAAATATGTTATTACAGGGGTCAGTCAGTTGTTTTCAGGGATGCTGGCTTCTTTCCTAACTAGCCTTGTTACATCATAAAGGACCCACCCACTTTGGCAGACCTTACACTCCAGGCACTCAGATGGGATTACCTGGGAGAGAAAATTTGGTTATAAAAAGCATGAGGTGGGAGAGGGGTCAGAATTCACCCCCAGGCTTAACCCAGAGACAAGTGACTGTCTAAGTCAGATATCCAGCACTCTCTTTGTTTTGAGAGGCACTATTGATAGTATTGACAAGTACCTGGTGAATGCAGTTATGTGTGAGTAAGCATGGACTAGTACAGGGAGTCCCCAGAGTTGTTCTTGGGACCATGTGCAAGGAGGTTTTCAGAATGCATATTCATTGTGGATATTCTGAAAACCCCTTGCTGAGGTCTGGGAAACGATGACCTAGCTGCACTTGCACACTGTGGGGCGGATTTTAAGAGCCCTGCTCGCCTAAATCCGCCCAAATCCGGGCGGATTTAGGCGAGCAGGGCCCTGCGCGCCGGTGAGCCTATTTTACATAGGCCTACCGGCGCGTGCAGAGCCCCGGGACTCGCGTAAGTCCCGGGGTTTTCTGAGGGGGGCGTGTCGGGGGGCGGGCCCGAACCACGCGGCGTTTTCGGGGCATGTCGGGAGCGTTCCGGGGGCGGGCGCGGGGGCGTGGCTACGGACCGGGGCGGTCCCGGCGTGCGGGGATTTACGCCTCCCGGAGGGAGGCGTAAATCCCCCGACAAAGGTAAGGATGGGGTTTAGACAGGGCCGGGCGGGTGGGTTAGGTAGGGGAAGGGAGGGGAAGGTGAGGGGAGGGCAAAAGAAAGTTCCCTCCGAGGCCGCTCCGATTTCGGAGCGGCCTCGGAGGGAACGGAGGTAGGCTGCGCGGCTCGGCGCGTGCCGGCTATACAGAATCCATAGCCTTGCGCGCGCCGATCCCGGATTTTAGCGGATACGCGCGGCTCTGCGCGTATCTACTAAAATCCAGCGTACTTTTGCTTGCGCCTGATGCGCCAGCAAAAGTAGGCCAAATCGCGCGGTTTGAAAATCTACCCCTGTGTTTGTAGCCAGGTTCATTTTTCAGGCAACCACAAATAATGGACTGAGTACCTGTCAGGAGTGGAGGAGGAGCCTAATGGTCAGCACAGTGGGCTGTTAACCAGTAAAGCCAGGATTCAAATCCCACTTCTACTTCTTGTGACTTTGCGCAAGTCATTTCAATCTCTATTGCCTTAGGTACAAACTTTTTGGGGGGGGGGGGTCATTTATTAAGGGGATAAAGTGCACTCCTAACCCTCTTTTCCAAGGTATATCTAAATATTGTAAGAGCTGCATGACAAATTGCATTATTAAATTTTCTAATATAATCTGTATCTATTGTTTAAATAAAGAAATCTGTGTGGCTTGTTGTTTCCAAGTAGCTGTGCCTACTGGTCAGTGTACATGATAGCTTAGGCATGGAGTAACCAGAGAATATTGCTTTGTACCCATGTTTTGAATGTTGATGTCATGTCAAGCAATGCATAGAGTGTATTTGCTACAATAATAGGAATTACACAGATATATAAGGTTGGGCTGCTATTCAGAAACTATATGTAGGGAGACCCCCAATGATGTCTGGCCTTTTTTGAGCCTGGGGCCATACAGAAGACTTTGTGTTGGGGTACCAGCGAAAACTATCATGGGTTACATGTTACATGTTTCATTTGTTTCAAAACCATTACGAGACCACAGGATAGAATGTTGGATTTGGGAAAATGTGCGTATGTTTCCTTAAAGGTTTGGGTATCTCTGGTTGCTGAAAGAGAAGCGGGTAGTATAAAGGAGGAATGTTTTGGTGGGATTTTGCCCTTTCCTACCCTCCTTTACCCATATATGGTGGGGATTTGTGATCTCTAGCTATGTGATCGACTGGAGTGCACAACCTGTGGGCTGGGGGCCCAAGGAAACTCCAAGGGGAGTGGGACTTTGCAGGGGTTCTTCCCCTAAAGTGGAAAGGCCCGAGGCCAAGAAGAAATGGAGAGGAGCCTGCCTCCTTCATGGGATTTGGACTGGTACAGAGAAGCATGAGATGTGGCAAGGAGTGTGTCGTCGTCCCCCCCCCCCCCAGGGGAGCTATCAGGTAGCAAGGAGAACTGCAGCACTGGGGTGAGTTCATAAAACTGGGAGTGCCCCAGTGTGTCCTTTCATGTGCGGAGGTCCGGGGAACCAACACAGAGAGAAAAAAGTGGTTTCTTCTTCCCCCTGAGTGTGAATCTCAGAGGCCAGGGGTCTATGTATGGAAAAGTGTTTTTCCTCCTTCCAAGGAACTACCCCAGAGAGGCACAGAGTGCTCCCTAGTTCTATTATCCAAAAGAGTAATTAACTGATTCACATCTACTTGTTCTAGATCTCTCATGATTTTAAAGACCTCTATCATATCACCCCTCAGCCATCTCTTCTCCAAGCTGAACAGCCCTAACCTCTTCAGCCTTTCCTCATAGGGGAGCTGTTCCATTCCCTTTATCATTTTGGTTGCCCTTCTCTGTACCTTCTCCAGTGCAACTATATCTTTTTTGAGATGCGGTAACCAGAACTGTACATAGTATCCAAGATGCAGTCTTACCATGAGGCGATACAGAGGCTTTATGACATTTTCCATTTTATTAACCATTCCCTTCCTAATAATTCCTAACATTCTGTTTGCTTTTTTGACTATCGTAGCACACTGAGCCAACAATTTCAATGTATTATCCACTATGATGCCTAGATCTTTTTCCTGGGTGGTAGCTCCTAATATGGAACCTACCATCGTGTAACTCAGCAAGGGTTATTTTTCCCTATATGCAACACCTTGCACTTGTCAATATTAAATTTTATCTGCCATTTGGATGCCCAATCTTCCAGTCTTGCAAGATCCTCCTACAATGTATCACAATCCGCATATGATTTAACTACTCTGAATAATTTTGTATCATCTGCAAATTTTATATCCTCACTCATTGTATTAATTTCCAGATCATTATAAATATATTAAAAAGCACCAGTCCAAGTATAGATCCCTGAGGCACTCCACTGTTTACCCTTTTCCGCTGAGAAAATTAACCATTTTATCGTACTCTTTGTTTCCTATCTTTTAACCAGTTTGTAATCCATGAAAGGACAATGCCTCCTATCCCATGACATTTATAGTTTTCTTAGAAGCCTCTCATAAGGGACTTTGTCAAGTCACTTTATTCTCCATTGCCTCGGCCTCAAATTTAGGGGCTTATTTACTAAGCTGTAGTAGAGGTTTGCTGTGCAGTTAACACTATTTACCATGTTGTAAATTCCTTACCACAGAGATTTACACATTCTGTGCTTTATCTACCCCAAAAACTCCCAGCAGAATTCAAGTATTTGGATGAGCTGATTTGCATGCAAATGCATGCAGATTAGCTAATTAATATGGTAATGAGATAATGCAGCTTGCTCTGAAGAGGCGTGGCTAACTTTCCCCAGCAGCAACAGGATGCTATTCATCCATTGTGTAGACATGCCTGTCTGGCCTCCCCTCCAACCCCACTGCACCTGGAGATGGCCAGAACCAAACCCCACCCACTTTGTCTCCCCCCTGTCCCCTCCTTCCCCCAGCCCTTACGTGGTCATTAATAGTCCAATGGTGCCCAGAAATCACATGATAGGAGAAAAAGTCGACCTGAGACTGGCCTGCATCATTTTGAACGTGGCACTGACTGGACCCAGAGCCCTAGAGGGTACTCTGGGCATTGCTGAACCACCAAAGACTTCAAATAAGTGCTGAGGTGGATTAGAGAATGAGCTGTGTGATTTATCTACTAGATAAATGAAGCTTGACTGATGTGCTGCAAATGCGCAGTAGAGAGCAGGTCTACCACGCATGCGCGGGCGAGCACGTCGGTCAGAGCTTGCCTGTAACAAAAATGGCACTGGGAGGAGCAGTAGCGACGGCGCGCGAGGGAAGGAGGGACCTCCCCCGGAGATCTTCCATTTGTGCCATCCAAAGGGGTTGTAAATGAGCTGAGAGAGGGGGAGTGACTGAGGGGAGGGGAGGAGGGAGTGACTGAGGGGGGAGGGAGGAGGGACTGAGGGGAGGGGAGGGGGAGGTAGGAGAGAGGGAGGGGAGGGGGAAGGTGAGATGGGAGGGGGCGACTAAGGGGTGAGGTGGGAGATGGAGAATAGAGGGGGAGGGGAGAATGAGGGGAGGGGAGAATGAGGGGGGAGGGGAAAGGAAATGGACCAAAAAAAACATTTTAATGTAGCCCGTTGTTATGGGCTTAACGGCTAGTTACTTATACCTGATGAGGTGTAAGAGGGGACACTTTGAACTCTGGGAGGGTTTGAGGGGTGGTTTTACATACACAGTCAGAGAAATTAACTTCAAATTTGATATGACTGATGGATTTCTATCATTTGAATCAATGGGGCCGATGCAATACAGTGCGCTGAGCCCAGTGCATTGTATAACCTGCAGTTGGACGTGGGCTGTAGAGGCACTAACTAATCCCCTTATGCAAATGCACGTGAATGAGGCTATTAGCTATTCACTCCCTATGCAAAAAACAAAATGTGTTTCTAGGCCGCACATTTTAGCGATCAGAAATTAAAGCCTGCCTGGAGCAGGCGTTAATTGCTGAGCGCTACTAAAACTAATACAGAAAAGCAGAAAAAGCTGCTTTTCTATACTGCCTCCTACTTAATATCATTGGGATATTAAGTGGGAGAAACAACTCTTTAAAAAAAAATAATAAAAAAAAAAAGTTTAAAAAAAGCATTGGCAGGGGTTTGGAAAATGGACGCTGGTTAATTCAGCATCCATTCTCAGAACCTGACTACCGGCACCAGAAAGTATATAAATCAATATTAAAGTGTCGGGCACTTAGTATTAATTTATTCACTCCTTCATTTATTGCCCATTGGTCCTTTTCACTGACATTTGTCAGTGGAAAGGACCAATCCCCTTTCAGGACAGCCTTCTGAAAGGAGATTGGTCCTTTCACTGACATGTGACAGTAAAGGGACCAATCTGCAATAAGTGAAGGAGTAAATAAATTAATATTAAGTGCCTGACACTTTAATATTGATTTTATACACTCCTGGTGCTGGTATTCAGGTTGGGAGAATGGACACTGAATCAAGCAAAGGAGATTGATATTCAGGAAGCTGCAAAAAATTATCCCATTTCCCTGGAGGTTTGAGATCTAGGCATTATTCTAGATTGTGAATTCACACTGAAAGCGTGGGTTAAAAAAATCATTAATGAAGGGTATTTTAAATTGAATGTTCTTAAAAGACTGAAGCTTCTCTTATTTCCAAAAGATTTTAGAACGGTTTTACAAGCTCTTGTTTTATCAAAATTGGATTATTGTAATTCAATGTTTTTAGGCCTACCAGCGAATGTTACAAGACTATTACAATTGTTACAGAACTCAGCAGCCAGACTTTTAACTGGAACTAGAAGATTGGATCATATCACTCCAATATTAAAGGAACTTCATTGGTTGCCTGTTAAATACAGGGCTCAACAGAAAGTTTTATCCTTGATCCATAAAACTCTTTATAATGAAAAGATTGAATGGTTAACCTCAGTATTACATTTTCATATTCCATCAAGAATTATAAGATCAGCATGTATAGGGATGTTACCCATACCATCTCCTAAAATTGCTCATTTAAACAATGTGAGAGAAAGGGCTATTTCCAATTGCCAGACCCCAACTGTGGAACTCTAAGCCAAAGGAACTAAGGATGGAATCAGACATTAAAATATTTAAAAAGGGTATTAAAACATGGCTATTCGCACAAGCCTTCCAAGAATGTTAACTAAATGATTATATACCATTTTAATATTTAGATTTAGATTTATTTTTATCTTATTTATACTTTTACTGGTCTGTATCTTTTAACTGTGTATTTGTTAATCATTATTTTATTATTTTAATTGTTTTTATTAGTTTATTATGAAACTTTGTATTTATTTCTTTTCATTTAATTTTGGAAACAAATATTTTAAATGAATATTTGTTAACTAATGTAAAGCGATGTAATATGTCGTCATGAAACATCGGTATATATAAATAAATAAATAAATAAATAAATAGCCCCTGCAGGTGCGCTGGTTAGGAAAACGGGAAGCAGATAATTTCAGCATCTGTTTTCTTAACCGGGGGACACCCACCACAGCTGACCTCTTTCTGGTTTGCGCTGTCATTGAGGCACTAGGGGTGCACAATTGCCCCTAGCGCCTCCTCGACAACGCAAGCCCTAATTTAAATTTTGCATTGTGCCCCCAGTAGAGGTTCCTGGGGGTGTGCTATGAAGGTGAGCGCTGAATACACAGCACCCGCTTTCAGCGTGAGCTTTTTGCATCGGCCCCAATGAAAGGTACCAACAAGAGGAGTTGATTTGTACAATGTAGTCTCCAGCTATGATAGAAATGATAGAAATTCATCAGTCATATCAAATTTGCTGTTAATTCCTCTTACTGTTTATGTAAAATACCCCCCCAAACATGCTCCAAGTTGAAAGTGTCTTACTCTCTCCCTGTGATAACGGCTGTGGTTGTTCGTTATGACTCATGATAATATACCTTGTGTTAAAAAAAAAAAAGGTGTGGCACGATAATGTGCAATGCAATAACGCTACAATTTGTATAACCATGCCCATTTTTTTTTTTTTTTATCATGGGCACTATTTCTGCTATATTTATAGCAAAATCATATATCTAGGCCATAGTTATATATAATCAAAACAATACTCATCTTTTTGAATATTTGAAATTATGCACATATTTTAGACTTTAAAAAATATCTGTGCTCTTGTAGTTTTGCATTGACTATTGCAGCAAGTCCTGCAAACTAAAACTACTCATGGGATTTGACATACCACAAGTAGATTGATTATCTACCTCTAGGTGTCAGTATTGCCTGATGACTGGGTCTCCCTTCCCCAAGAGGCTGTGGATACTGCTTCTGCAGCAGTCCCATCTTCAGATGACTCAGGGAGTAGAAGATGTGAACCAGGAATTGAACTCAGGTTCTCCCCAGAGCACTGTGTAGCACTACCATGAGCCACCATGGCTGGCCCAGAATCCTCTTCCTTTAAGGTGCACCTCAGATCAATTCCACTTCTGTCTTCAGACAGGTCTGGAGATACCAAGCAGGCTATTAATATACACATTGTAACTAGTTTACTCATGAGAGAATATTGACACATATTTGTATGTTTTAAAGACATTTATAGTATGGGGTAGATTTTAAAAGGTGTGCGCACGTATCCATTTGTGTGCGCTTCACAACACGCATATATAGACAAGCTGATTTTAGAATGTGCATGCCAGGAGCACATGAGCGTGGGATTTTATAATCCGGGCGCGCAGGGGTGACCAATTTTATAAGATTACATGCAGCGGCGAAATCGGGCCTCCCCATTCCCTCCCCCTACCCACACTCCCTTCCTCTTCCCCTCTTCTTCCCACCTCCTAAACCCATTCTCCTACCTTCCATTTTTTTGTTTCATTGCTTACTGCTCCATTGGAGCAGAAGCAATTTGCGCGCATCGGCCAACTGCCAGTGCGCGCTTCCCCGGCACAGCAGCAAATGGCCGCTGTGCCGTCCACCTCCAGGACCGCCCCTCCCCATCCCTGGACCGCTCCCTTTTCAGGCCCTGGCACTTATTTGCATACCAGGGTTTATGCACATGCCTGGACCTGTTGGAAAATTTGCCCGGTGCACGTAAGACCCAGCCACGTGCGTAAACCACGGGATTTACACACACAGGGGTTTAAAAATCTACCCACAAATGAATTATATGCTCTTGTAAGTGAATTTATTTTTTTATGGATTGTAAACATCTGTAGGACTTTGCAGGTACAATTAGTTAACTTGTGCATCTTATAAAGCAACATGTACTGTTTAGTTATGTTAAAGTCTTGAGTGCCTTCCTTACCTGGCATATTAGCCATTATAAACTTCAATGAAAATCAACTCAAATGTTGGTAATTATATTTCTTATGTAATTTTTCTATTTATTTATGTTTAGAAATTGTATAACACAATCCTCATGCCAAGCACTGAGATTTAAGTTTAAGGGGTTTATTTCATTGTGACAACTGAAATAGTATTCTTGAATATCCCTTGGATGTTCACATAAAGGTAAAGAACTATGACTCACATTTTTTGTGAGCAAGGTCTACTAATATACATTTATTTTGTTTTAGAAATGCATTAATATAGACTTAGTACAAACGGTTGCCATGGAAACTAGTCAATACTATGTTGAGTTACATTGGCATTGCCCCTTCTCATAAGTTGCTTAGCAAATGGTAAACAATATGGAATGTTTGAAATAAGAATTATTTGTGAGAGGATTGGTTATCAGTGATTCACTTTCATCTGATTCCTCAACCCCGTTCCTATTACTACCCTCAGTATCTATCCCTAATTAAATTCTGTTATGTGCTAATTTCCACCACATTTGCTGGTAGGAAATTACAGGTTTTGACATCTTCCCCATGGTCCGGGCCTGTACAGGGGTATTAGGCACCTTAGGCAAACCTTCAGTCTTGCTGCTGCCGCCCCCCCCTCCCAACTGCCTCGACCCCGACCTTCTCCCTCCCAATAATAGTAAAACCAATATTTTGAAAAAACATTTTCAAAGTAGCTGAAAAATAGAATAACTTTCAATAATTAAAAACATATTTAAAAAAATATTCTGAACCCAAAATAAAATATTGCAAAACTGCTGCAAATCAAAAAACACCCAATGATTAAAACTAAAAACTAAAAACACCCAATGATTAAAACTAAAAACACCAAATGATTAAAACTAAAAAGGAAAGCTTTGCATACCTGGGAACTTTGATTAACAGATGTCCCGATGGGGTGGGGAGGGGGGTTGTTGCACACAAATGTTTATCCTCTTTTTTTTCTCACTTACACACAAACATGTTCTCTCCATGCACACAGGCTCTCCTATATATACGGTCTCTCACTCTCACATATATACATTCCCTTTCTGTTTCTCACACATATACACCATCCCTCCCTTCCTTTCACAGGCTCTCTCTTTGTTTCACACACACACACACACACACACACACACACACACCCTCACTCATTTCCATAAGCTCCCTCTCTCTCTCATCCACACACACCTCAGGTTCCTCCTCTCACTCAGACACTAACCTCACTCCCTCACTCAGGATTCTTCTCTCGCTCTCACACATACCCTCACTCTCTCTCATTCACGTGTAACCCCACTCTGGTGTGCAGTCCTAGCATGGGTGAGGCCACAAACGTATTTGTACTCTTTGGGGTTGGAACCCAGGCTAGCTGTATTACTTCTCTTCCTTCCCAGGATGTTGGTTCAATAGACTTGGGGATGAAAAGAGTCCTCATGGTTCCCAGTGCGGGGTGCTAATTCTCTCTACCTGACTTCCTTTGGTGATGCAACAATTAAGGTAATGGTGTGTGCTGGGATGCCAAATAAGGACTGGAGTCACTGTGTTAAGAGTCCAAAAATAAATCTTTACTGTTGACAATCAGGAAAATGATCCACAGCAGCACAGTATGATGTCTGGTCATTTTCTTCCATAATTTGTGCAGGGATATCTAGTGCCAGACCGGGGAAAATCCTACCGTTCAGGGCATGGAAAAATAGGATCCCCATGTGGGTATGGCATCCTTTATATGGGCAGAACACCCTCTCCAGCTGGCAAAGATATAAAGTTACTGTCTCTGCACAGAAAGTTAAAATTTTTCTCTCTCCCTAGGATCTGAAGAATCACCGGACGGTGTCCTTTTTAATGTTAGGCTTTGCCTTTACTCATTGTAAGATGATTCAAACCTTCTTTGTTCTTATGCAGTCCTTTATGGATTTATTTGAAACCCTGATAGAATGGATCCACTGGAGCAGGACTTTCTGGGCACCAATCAGGCGGGAAGGGCACTCAAAACTTCTCCCTGGATGGTGAACCTAATTTTCTCAAAATCTGAAGATAACACTGGGGTTCTCCTTATACCCTATCCCTTCTGGGGTAGGTCTTTCCTAACCTGAACAACCTCAGAGCCAGGGTTCCCTAGTCCCTGAGATCAGGAGATGTGCAGGTTCCAGTAAGGCCCCTACTACTTAAAAGGTTAAAGTCCAAAAAATGCACCAGAGAGAAACTCCCACCAGACAGGTTGTGTACTGGGTGGGCAGAGACCCTCTTGACAATGGCCAGGACCACCAAACAGGGCTTGCTTGGCTACTCTGGCTGGGCCTGTAAAATAACAAAAACTAACTTCTCACTCTACCTCTGTACTTTGTACTAACTAAAAGGACTACCTGCCAAGCTGTAGCTGAGGAGTTATTATATACTACTACAACTGGGACAGTCATTCCACACTCGACAGGAGGAGGCTCTGAATTTCAATGGAATATCACATTAACCATCATGCTCTACCTAGAGGACTGATACTAAACACCCAGGACTTATTGGTAACAGAATGAAGTGTCTGTTACACCATCATAGGTTCCTTCTTACTCAAACACACATGCTCACTTTCTCATATACTCCCACAGACTCCCTCTCTATAACACACACACCTTCATACCCTCACTGCTCACAGGTACCCTCTTTTGCTCACACACCCTCACTGCTCACAGGTGCCCTCTCTCTCTCTCCTTCACAGAAACATCCTCTCTCTCTCTTATACATACACACTAATTTTCTCTCAGTTACGCATAAATGCACAGTCTTTCTTGGTCTCTCATTCTAGGCTTCTCTCCTCTGTGTCTTCAGCTGGGATGGCTCCTCCCACAGCTCTCTCAGGCCTCTTCTCTCCTTCAGTGGCTGGTGGGATGGGCTCTGCTCACGGCTCTCAGGGGCCTTTCCCCTGTCTCTTCAGCCGCAACCTGGATGGGCTCCACCTGCTTCTCTCTTAGGCCTCTCTCCTGCCTCTTCAGCCACGGCTGGGTTGGGTTCTGTTCATGGCTCAATCTAGGGCCTCTCTCCCCTGCCTGTTCAGCCACAGCCAGGATCGGCTATGTCTATAGCTCTCCTGGGCCTCTCCTCTCCTCTCCTCCTTCAGCCACAGGTGGGATGGGATCTGTCTGCTGCTCATGGCCTTTTCTTCTCTGCTTTGTTGGTCAAAGGCAGGATGGGCTCGGGCAGCAGCCTCACTGCTTGGGCCTTTCTCCCCTGATTATCAGCTGTGGTCCCACTGGGCCTTACTTCCCTGGGTCTTCAGCCACTGGGACAGGAGCTTGTGTTGGCAATTTTTAGCAACCTCTAAGTGCTGGTGCTCTAGGCGACTGCCTAATTCACCTAATGGACTTAGTGGCCCTGCCTATGGATCTTTTAGGTTGATAGGCCTCCTTCCATGTCTTACTGTAGCCAGTGGCTATATTTTAAATGTTTCTATTTTTATTTAATTTATGTGGGCTTCTGGCCATTAAAAATATTGGACCCTAGTGTGAGAGTCATTCCCATGGAAAAGACAAATGATAGTGTCAGGATTTGGAGCTGTTAGAGAAGGAGAGTGGTAGCAGACTAGATGCTATCAGTCACAGGTGGGAAGAAAACTGAAGCAGCATCAGTGACAAGCATAGCACTGGGCATCATTGGAGGGGTCCATAATGTGACACAGCAGATCATGCTTGGCAAGGTGGGCCAATTCTGGGTGTGGCTGACATCCAAATAGTGCTAGCAGCAGGCATGGGGAGAATCCTGAAAAACAGCACCATGTAACAATGACACATTAACTTATTAATTGGCTGCAGAAAAAGACAAAATTGTCCCATCCATTCTCTCCATTTCTGATTTTTCAAATTTTTTAATTGAGCATATTAATTCCCCTACTCAAGCCAACACCAGCTCTCCATCCCCCATGTCTTTTGCCTAAAATTTCAGCTCCTTTCCTTTTACTGCTTTCCATCATTTCCAATTATACCCAGAATCTGTTAAAATAGTGGCCTCCACTTACAGGTTATTTTAGTCCTTGTTACCTTCCTCTGTGTTCTCTATGATTTTTAAGACTAACTTTAAATCCAACACCAAGGTCCCCTTCTATGTCTTATAAAGTTTTCTAATAATCTATGCAGCTAAAATTTGCTAAGTCATTGTCCAAAACATCCATCCTTCCTGTGCTCATTAAAGTTTAAACCATGGTCATGTCATGCAGGTTAACCCAATACCTTCTTGGAAGCCTGACATGAGTGTCATGCAGGTTGATAATTTGCAAAAGTAGTGCGAGTATAGTAAGGGCATTACATTTTTCACTAGAGTCTCTGGTATTTGTGCTGGCTGATGACATCATCAACTAAACAGGAGATACAGCAGCCATTTTCAGTTGTTATTTTTCGATCTAGTTTACATGTTTATTAATCCTTAGCAACTTTGTCCCTGTTCAGGTTGAAAAGTCAAGTAAGGGCTTATTTTAAAGCTATTGAAAAGGGCTTTTCATTGTTATTCCTCTCAAAATAATTAAAGTGGCATATTAAAGTGAGGAATCCTGTTAAAAACAACTAAATTAGGTTCTATGGGGCACAAGCTAATTCAGTATTTAATTGGTTCACTTCTTTTCAAAAAGACCTTCAACAGAAAGTGATCTTCAATAATGATGTTGAGTCCTTGTTATTTGAAGTTAAAACTGGGGTGCCACAAGGATCGGCAATTTCTGCATCATTATTTAATGTTTATATTGCCCTGATATGTAAAATCTTTTCTGCACTAGATGTGAACTACCACATTTTTACGGATGATATCCAATTTTATATTCCCAATAAAGGCTCTTTCCCAATAGCTCTTGAGAAAGTAAAATCTACTATTGTGGCTAAATAAAAATGTTAACTTTTAATATGAAAAAACCTGAGATTCTCTAGCTAGATATTCAGACCAACATGTTCCAGCTAACATTTCTATTAATGGAAATATAATTGCTACTGTAAAACAAGTTCGAAATCTAGGAATATTGATGGATGCCTCCCTGTCTTTATGTTCCCACATAAGCCAACTGGTTCACAATTCATTCTATAAGCTTCAAATGATACGTAGAATATGTCCATACCTTGATGAGCATGATTTAAAAACAATAATGCATTCACTAATTATGACGCCCATTGATTATTGTAATATTCCGCGTCTCGTTTAATACAATCTTCATTACGTGCCTTCAATATGTACAAAACTCTGCAGCCAGAATTATTGCTGGGCTTCCATTAAGAGAGCACATCACTCCTACTCTAATACCTGCCATTAATCTAGAGGATTAAACTTTGGCATCAAACACAAAAGGTATCACCAAATTACTTTCAAAAAATGCTCTTCACCTTTAATCAAATCAATATTGTAAAATAAAAAATGTTTTATAGGAAACGGGACTGCATCAGCAAGCCTGTGATGATGTGCTGAGTACCTTACTGAGCCGTCCGCTCTTTTCAATCATTTGCAGCCCGTCATATACCATCCGGTGCATTTTAACAAAATGATGATATAGATATTTGTATCAATATGTAAATCTGTACTTTCTGTAGATCTCGTATTATCAATGATGACTCTTAGATTTCAATGAAACACCTTCTGGTGTTTTTTATGTATGTCTGCCCTTTAAATCTTATGTTGGTGACTCTTAGGATTTCAAAACTCATAAATTCAATACAATTGACTCAACGGCGGCCATGTTTCACAGCCTCTCGGCTGCTTCATCAGGAGTCAAGAGTGTCACAAGAACGAGTCTGTTCCAACCAGGACACGATGTCTCCGTCAAAACACTTTCACTTAAAACGCCATGGCAGCGAAACATGGCCGCTGTCGAGTCAATTGTATTGAATTTATGAGTTTTGAAACCGCCGAAACCATGCCCCCGGGCCCGCCCCCGAAACACCACGCCCCACCCCCAAAACGCCACGTCGATCGGCCCCGCCCCGACACGCCCCCGACAAAAAACCCCGGGACTTACGCGAGTCCCGGGGCTCTGCGCACGCCGGCAGGCCTATGGAAAATAGGCTCGCCGGTGCACAAGGCCCTGCTCGCATAAATCCGGGCGGATTTACGCGAGCAGGGCTTTTAAAATCTGCCCCTTTGTGTTTGATGGCATTGAGCGAATAGGTTCGCAACACTGCTCTTTGTTATTTGGGATTAAACTTTGGACCATACTTTTCATTTTCAAAGGGATTAATGGGCTTGTTTCTGATGTATTTAATGTGGATTTGAAAATTTATCAACCCATGAGATTATTAGGGTCAGGTAGTCAGTCACTTTTAGAAGACCCTTCATTTAGGAAAATTCACCTTGACAAATTTCATGAGCGACTTTTTAAGACACACAGCCCAATTTTATGGAATTTTTACACCAGAGATTAAAAAAAAAAAAAATCTTGATCACAAAATTCAGAAAATTGATAAAATCTTTTTTTTTTTCAGTCAAGCCTTTAATTTACACACTTCTTAAGGTTAATCTTTATAATAATCCCAGATTGTAAAATGAATGTGGTGTTAAACAGCAGAAATTTACAGCTGTAGACATCTAGGCAGCATTGAGTTTTCATGATCCATATTTTATTGTCTTATTATGTATATTTGTATCACATGTGAATTATTTTTTCTGTTCTAATTATGATTATTGTTATTGTAAACCACTTAGAAATTGATATGTGGTATAAACGTTTTATAAATAAACAAATGTCTGACATTTCTAAACCTTGATTTTATAACATTAAATCTGGTATATTATTTTTCCCATCACCCTATTTGTTTGAAAGAGTGTAGAGGGTGGAGAATAGAAAATGTAATTTGAATTTTAACAGGTTTGGGTAATTTATTATCAGCTGAATTTTTAATTGGCTATGCCCGTAAAAAACGGGGTTACATGCTTGGCCGGGCCTTGTGCATGCCGTGCATATTTTCAAAGGGGCAAGGCCACATGTATAACTCCCGTTATGTGCATAAGTGTCAGGTTGAAGGAAAGGGGCTGTCCGGAGGCGGGGAGGAGTGGCGTTGGAGGCGGCCGTTACAGCTGCCATTTGCTGCTGTGCCGGAGAAGGTCTTGCGGGCGTGCGCAAATTGCTTCTGCTCCAATGGAGCAGTAAGCATCAAAATAAATAAAATAAAAGGTAAGAGAAAGGGTTTAGGGGGTGTGGAGGAGAGGAGAAGGGGAAGGGAGGTTAGGTATGGGGGTAGGGAAGTTCCCTCCCAGTCTGTTCCTTAACTGGACTGGAAGGGAACTGGGGAAGGCTGGAATGCGTCGCCGCGTGAAAATTGTGGATGTCTCCCTCCCCCCCTTGCGTGCACTGCTTGCACATGTGCGCGGATTATAAAATCTGGCGTGCATGTGTGCACGAGCCCCGGATTTTATAACATGCGTGCGCCAGCGCGCATATGTTATAAAATTGGTGTGTCCATGTGCGCACGCTGGGACATGCGTTCACACGGATGTGTGCGCGCATCTTTAAAAATCTATCCCTATATTTTAAATAAGGAGGGCAATTTTCAGAGGCATTTCTTTGAGTTAGTGTTTTACGTACTGAAATAGCCCGTTTAAAATAGCCCACTGAACATGCAGGCAAATGTACATATATGTTTCCTGTAGAGGCATTTCTGGGGGCAGGGATAGGGAGATATGTATACTTATATACAATATACATACGTTTGCATTTTCAAAAGAATGCAGGTACATTTCCCTGAAATATATCCATGCAGAAATTAGCAGGTATAATTGCATGCAGAGAGTTTGATAGGATAATTTTAAAATTTCCCTTTGAAAATTGATGTAACACATGTATTTGATTTGAAATGTATGAGGTTGTTTGCAAAATTGACCCATTAATGTACGTTTTTACAGCTGTAAATTATCATTTATTCTACTTGAATAGACTATTTCATTTAAAATTATCATAAAAATACACTTAGAATCAAATTATATTATAAAAATGCAAAGGGCTTTAAATTACTTCATAATAGATTAATAAAATAAAAACAAGACAAGTAAAACATATACCATAAAAAAAAGTCAAATAGAAAAAATTAAAAGTTAGCATAAATATAAAAAATTGGCAACACTATCATAAATCATAGGTTTGAGAAAACAGCCAAGTTTTTAGGCTCTTACAGAATTTTAACTGTTTTTTTTTCTTTCCTAATAAATAAAGGGATCCAGGTTCATGGAGAAACATAGAAAAATATTGCATATCAGGTTTCTAACTTGATTGCTAATGGTGGAAGAACTACAAACATATCTTGCTGTGAAGTGTGCAAAGCATGTCCTGGCTCATAAGTGCATAAATAACTAGCCACGCACTAGGGATCCCCTTTAAACTAGACACAGAGCTTTAAATTCAATTCTGTAATTGAATGGCAACCAATGAAGCTCAATTAATAATTGAGAAACAGTCATACCTTTTAGCACTGAACAGAAGTTTAGCAGCAGTATTTTGAATCAGTTCTGTTCATCTAAGCAGATTCGGTATGCACCCCTGATAGCGTGCATTACAGTAATGCAATCTTGTGAGAAATGAGATTGCACTAATCTTTCAAAATGTTTCCTATAAATATTGTACCGTATTTGGCATAGCAGACACAAATAAAAAATATTTGATTATTCATTGATAACCTGAGTCATATCTGACTCCATTGCTGTAACTGTTAGGATTTGTGGGTTTCGTGGACCCTTGGCCCAATGTGAGGGTTTATACAATCTGTGGGGAGGAGCCCCACAGGTCCTCACTGTCAGGAGGTGAGGCCAGCTGTAGCAGGAGGTCAGTGAGTAGTGGCAGAGAGATAGGGCAGGGAAGCATGGAGTGCAGTCTCTTGTGTAGAACTTATGCACTGCCCCGAGGAGCAGGGAAGCAAAGAGCGCAGTCTCTTATGTAGAACGCAGGCTCTGCCCCGAGGAGCGGGGAAGCACGGAGTGCAGTCTCCCAGGCAGGAAGATGGTCTGAGGGGCAACCCCGAGAAGCAGGGAAGCCAGCATGCAGAGTCTCTGGAAGGCGCAGGGGCTAATCCGAGGGGTCTCCAACTGGTGCGCGAGCAGGCCCCCGAAGAGCGGGTACCCAAGCTAGAGTCCAGATTCAAAGGCAGATCCGATGCAGGAACCATGGTCCGAGGAGCAAGGAGCAAGCACTAGGTGAAGGAATTTGTTGCCAAGTCAGCTAGCAAGAGGCGAAGGAGGTCCTTAAGAATCCCAACATTGTGATGTCATCAGTCGGGGACGCCCCTGAGGTTCCCGTCATTGGGCCTTTAAAGAGAGGCCAGGTGGTGCACGCCTAGGAAGGCCTGGGATCGGCGTGGGTGGTAGCAGCATCCTGGCCGCCACGAGGAGCCTTGCAAAACCATAGATGTGTGGCGGTGGTGGCTAGCCCCAGCCGCAAGCTGACCAGGAGAGGAAAGCATACCAACACATGTCGTGAGTTGAATCGGTCGCAACCGTCTGTGATCGACGGTCATATTAGTAACTTAGGGGTAGATTTTAAAAAATAGCGCGATCGCATACTTTTGTTCGCGCACCAGGCGCAAACAAAAGTACGCTGGATTTTATAAGATACGCGCGTAGCCGCGCGTATCTTATAAAATCCGGGATTGGTGCGCACAAGGCTGCCGATTTTGGGTAGCCTGCGCGCGCCGAGCCACACAGCCTGCCACCGTTCCCTCCCTTCCCCTCCCTAACCCACCCCCCGGCCCTATCTAAACCCCCCCTACCTTTATCCATGGATTTACACCTTTTCAGTAGTGTTAAGCTGTGTGATAAGTTGTGTTAAGGCTTTATTGCATGCTGTGATGTGTTCTCAAGTGCCAGTTTTAGTAGTTTTGAAGCTCCTGGAGCACCAGCCTAACTATCAAGGCTGAGAGAGAGAGAGAGACAGACTAGCCATTGTGTCTGCACACTAGATAGGTATTTATATCCCTATGGGAGGCTCACTTAGTAACTTGAGGTGAGGTTTAGGTATTAGTGTAGGGGTTAGGGGCCACTTTGACATTCAAAGTGAGATGTACGAACAGAACAGTGCTCTCTTGTGAAGATTTGATGACCTTCGGAGTGAGGAAACTCACTCAAAGAGGCAGACGTAAATCCGCGCGCGCCAAGACCCGACCCGCGCACGCCAAGACCCGAGCCGGGGGCTGTTCCGGAGGGCGCAGTCACGCCCCCGGAACACCCCCGGGCCGAAACCATGCCCGCCCCCAAATGCCGCGTCACACCCCCGAAACACCGTGCCATTTGGCGACGCCCCTGACACGCCCCGACACGCCCCCTTAAAAAAGCCCCGGGACTTACATGCATCCCGGGGCTCTGCGCACGCCGGTGGCCTATGCTCGCGTAAATCCGGCCGGATTTACGCGAGCAGGGCCTTTAAAATCTGCCCATATATTTTTTGGACTAATTTTTACTCTCAGTAATATTTTAAAAGAAAATTTTGAAATAGATAAGTAACCTCTGAACATTTTTGTGTGACATGGCTGTTTCCTCCTGCACTTTTGAGCCTCCAATTCATTCATAAGCAGAACTGCGATCTTAGCATCATGAGCTTTCATTTACAACCTAGTTGGAGATTCCCTTATTTCAGAGGTAGCCCTTAAGATCCACAAACGGGCATGTATTTCAGCATATCCATAACAGATCCTAATGAGACTGATTTGCATTCAGAGAAGACAGGGCATGCTAATCTCATGCAAATTAGTTGTGGATTTTCTAAAAATCTGATCTGCTTGTGGCTCTTGAGAACAGGAGTTGGCCACCACTGCCCTATTTTATATTTCATCCTTTTCTAATGTTCCTTGTCTAGTCATTGATGTGATAATCCTGGTCCAATGGTAAGGAACTAAGGTTATTTCCAGAATATTGCAATCATTGGCTCTGAATCCATCCACTATGAGTCATCCTCATTGATGACCATGATTCACTCCCATACTGGTTGTGAATTCTTCCCCTGCAGTATCCCCAGCTCCAGCTGACCCAGGGAGTGGAGGACCTACATAACTGACACTGAGCCATAGGCCAGCCTATTTTTGAACATTTTACAGTATTGGTTACTAAGAAAAAAGCAAACTTGAAACCTTGGAGTTTCTAATTGTTTCATTTTGTTTTTCTGCACAATTTTGAATATACAGATACATAAGCCAGAAATTGTATTTTTATTGGTAATTGCAAATTACTGGTGAGATGATCAAGTGAAGGATAGAAGGGTGGCAGCAAATCAGATGACATCTAGCCTTCACACTAAACCCCAAGAGAGTACAAACAGGGCATTTAAAAAAAACATAGGAGTTCCAGAAAATTTCTAAAAATCCCTGAAACTACTTATCCCAGGTGGCCTAGCTTCATCCAGTGGATATGGAACTCTAAACAGGAAGCAGCCAGCCAGGAGAGGGTCAAATTCATGATTCCTGGCAGTATTTATTTATTTGTTTGTTTTTATATACTGACATTTGATCGAGATATCACATCAGTTTACATGAAACTGAAGGTCAAATAAGACATGGGCTGCTTATTTTTACAGAATAACTTAGAACTCTACATGTAGCTATTAGGTTAAGTAAGGTAGGGCTAACGGAATATCTTAGAAACTTGGTGTCTTGAGTACTTAAACATGATCACTTGATTTAACTTAAACTTAAATATGATGGCTTAAATTAACTAGAACTTAATAACTTAAATATGATGGCTTAAATTAACTAGAACTTAATAACTTAAAGTTGCAAATATATGTTAACAGAGAAACTGAAGAAATTAGGGAGATATTTGGTCATTTCATCAAGAGTGAGAAACCATCTTGTTATAGGGCCTCATTTTCCAAGCAGTTACCGCGCACGATAAATTTGCAAATTGCGCTAACAGCCGTTAACGCGATTTGCGAATGGAAATTTGTAATTTGGTATTCAACAGCCTATTTCAGGCTCCAGCATATATATATGTGAGAGAGAGAGAGAGAGAGAGAGAGAGAGAGCGAGCACCTTACTATAGTGCCTATGCCCTAGACAGGTATTTGTAACCCTATGGGAGGGCCAGCTACTAACTCGGGGTGGGGATTAGGTATGAGCGTCGGGGATTGGGGGCCACTTTCGCATTCCACATGAGACGTACATTGCACAAACCTCTTCTTGGAGTGAGCGTCCTCACTCCGACGGCCAGCAAATCTTCACTAGGGACCACTGTTCTTTCCGTACGTCTCATGTGGAATGCAAAAGTGGCCCCCAACCCCCGACGCTCATACCTAATCCCCACCCCGAGTTAGTAGGTGGCCCTCCCATAGGGTTACAAATACCTGTCTAGGGCATAGGCACTATAGTAAGGTGCTCTCTCTCGCTCTCTCTTATACTGACAATTATCGTGCGCTGCGATGATTCTTCGGGTGTTTTCTTGTGCACCGGGAAAACATCGCGAATGGCGCTAATGTTTTTGCAAACGGCGAAAACATCACCGCACGCGATGTTTCCCCGCTGCACGAAAGAAGCCTCATTTGCATTGGAAACGCCCCCTAATGCGTTACCAATGCGATATTGGAAAATGAGGCCCATAGTGGGCGTGGGGGGCATTGGAGTGGGACCCAGATGCAAGGCAGAGGAGAAGCAGAGCCTTGGGAACAAGCAGAATCCATGGAAGTGGGAAAAGCAGGATAAATAGAAGAAACTCCAGAACTCATGGACATCTCAGATTGAAGGGGAATTAAGATGACCCCTGGGTTCTGAAATCTGGAAACATGAGTTTTGGAATTTTCCAAATCTAGGGAATTTATTTTTGTTTGATACTGAATAAGTTCAGTGGGAAATGTGGGGAGGTTGAACAACAAGGCTTCCTGTTTTGCACTGCTAAAAGTCTATGTTTTCTTTTGAAACTTGCTGCAAAAAGGTGCTAATTTGTCAGCAGTTTTGTGAACATTTAAATTAATCTGCTGTTTCAGTAATTAGGCAAAATACTGGAAGAGTTTGTTGCTGGCAGTGCTGAAAGACTGTGTTTTCTTTTGAACCCTGCTGCAAAAAGTATTTTCTTTTTTCTTTTCAAGTATTGCCTTGGATACTTAACTGGCCTGCTGTTACAGTAATAAGCAAACCCAGGAAAAAAGAAAGTTTATTGTTCACAGTACTAAGCAATGGTGACTTTTGTACCCTCCTACAACAGAGGTTATTTTGGCAAGTGCTATATTGGACATTGAAGTGGCCCTGGGGTTGCATTAAGGGGCCAAGTTTTGGGAAGTGAGAGCATTTGACTGTCACAACTCATCAATTTGTTTTCTTTCTGCTGTTCCATGGCTATGTTTTGTTTTCATGGAGGATGAACTACAGAATCTACATAATCCATTAGCTGGTCAAGGAACCCATAGACCTTGTGTCATTCCACCACTCCCAAGTAGCGAGCAGGAGGTAATATTACCAAAATGAACTAAAAGGCTGGATACTAGGATACGTCTGAGGCTATACACTATTATCTTGGGATACAGTCTCACTTGCTACATACCTTCTTATTTACAGAATATAATTGCACCCAACAGCACATATAAAGAACTCGAGGGAGTACTTTCCCTTGATCATCACAATTGGATTCATGTTTTTATATTTAAATTAGAAAAAAATAATTTTTATGATTTAATTGTATGAGATATGTGAACAATTTAGCTGCTAATTTAGTACAAAAACAAATATAAAAATAATGAACAGGTATTCTCACAAAAATAACCTGATACCAAAAACCAAGAGATACTAGAAAAGGGAGTATACTTCTAGCACTTCCAATGACACAAATCCAGCAAAGGCCTATCAAAAAAATCTAATTGATATTGTCAAAGTGATAAATCTGCAAAAACAATATCACATCCTGTAGTCCATAAACAAAAACTTGTTTCATTAATATGTCCCATACGTGAATGGGACAGTTCACCCTCTGTTTTTGTGAATACCAATGAGGTGGGTTTGAGACTACATTTTTATGTTTTTGCATATTAATGAAACACATGTTTTTGTTTATAGAATACAGGATATGTTATTGTTTTTGCATATTTATAACTTACATTTTAAAAACTAGAAAATTGAGATGAATGATCGAGAAGGCCTGGTGATCTATCTTGACTGCTGATACCTCTTTGACAATATCAATTTGATTTCTTTCATAGGCCTATGTCCTAGAACAGGTCCAGTAGCCAATACAAGAGTCTGAAGTACAGAGTAAGCAACCAAGTCTTTGATATTAGGACCTCAAATAAGCAGTGAAAGGCATATCTAGAAAATTTTGTGCATTGTTAAAATGTTCTGGTGTTTATGGATTATTGTTGCAGCCACAGCTGACTTATTTGTATATTGTAATACACATATATTCTTCCTTAAATCATTCTCAGATTTATATTACAAAAAATTTGCATGATCTGAATATAAAGTTCTAAGGTATGGCTTGCTAACTGTTGATGAAGGATATCCTCATTCAAAAACCAACTAGATAAGTATATTTTGCTCTTCAAAATTAGCCACATATAAGTTGGCTAAGTTTTGTGGCACAGATGAACCCATGACTTTTCTATGGAGCTGTTGAAAAATTCTTGTTTAAAATTAAAAATAATTATTGTACAGTACTAACAGGGTAATTTATCAAATAGTGAAAATGCTTTTAACGCATGTGATAGCACCATAACATATGGTGCGATGCAAATCAGAAAAGGAGGAGTTAGGGGCAGGAGTGGGCTGGGTTCACTGTTTTGTGAAGCCCTATTGCATGGCTTTAATGCAGATTTTAGCTACACCTTTTCAGTAGTGTTAAGCTGTGTGATAAGTTGTGTTAAGGCTTTATTGCATGCTGTGATGTGTTCTCAAGTGCCAGTTTTAGTAGTTTTGAAGCTCCTGGAGCACCAGCCTAGCTATTAAGGCTGAGAGAGAGAGAGAGACAGACTAGCCACTGTGTTTGCACACTAGATAGGTATTTATATCCCTATGGGAGGCTCACTTAGTAACTTGAGGTGAGGTTTAGGTATTAGTGTAGGGGTTAGGGGCCACTTTAACATTCAAAGTGAGACATACGAACAGAACAGTGCTCTCTTGTGAAGATTTGATGACCTTCGGAGTGAGGAACTCACTCAAAGATGAGATTTGTGCAATGTTCTCTCAACCTAGCTTGATGGACTCTCTACCTGGGTAACATCAAGCTAGGTTGAGAGAACATTGCACAAATCTCATTTTTGAGTGAGTTTCCTCACTCCAAAGGTCATCAAATCTTCACAAGAGAGCACTGTTCTGTTCGTATGTCTCACTTTGAATGTCAAAGTGGCCCCTAACCCCTACATGAATACCTAAACCTCACCTCGAGTTACTAGGTGGGCCTTCCACAGAGATATAAATACCTATCTAGTGTGAGGGCATTGTGGCTAGTTATTTTCTCTCTCTCCCTCTCCCTTCCCCTCAGTGGCCCTGATAGTAAACATAGATCCCCAGTGGCTGTATGTAGGAAATACCACAATTCTGGCACTTATCTCAAAGTGTAAAAAAGTTATTGCAATTTGCAGTAACAGCCCTTCAAATAGGTATTAGCATAAATTGTGATAAACTGCCTATTACCATAAAACATGTCTCTCTTTGGGTAAGATTATTCTGCATGGCTTTACATCAGTACAAAACAAATGATGGTGCACCTCCTATACTATTCCCAGGAAACAAGGGAAGAGGAGCCATTGCTACTCCCTGGAAAGATGCTTCAAGATCAGAATGGAGGTCAGCTCAAAAACCTCCATTCAGTGACAAACTTCCACAAGCCTTATTTGTTTTATAATGAGATTGGATGTAGAGATTCTGGATGACTGTGCACTTTTATAAACTCTGACCAATCACAGCACTATTTCTAAGAACAATTTTATAAGAGATGATGTGATTTTGCTTCAGCTATGTTACCATTCCTTTGCCTGCAGGCATGAAAATTTCTGCATTCCTGGCTTGATGTTTGAGATCTTTGAAAAAATGTGAAGGCTAAAACAGTGCGGAAATATTTCTCAGTTTTAAAGTTCCCACATTATTTTAAATTGTTTTGCTGGAATGGATTTTTTTTTTTTTTTATTCATTATAAAATTGCAGGAAATAAAATCCCTGGGCCATAAAATATATTGTTTCAGATTTATGCAGACTGATCTGCAGATTTTTCACAATATTTTTTCCCTAATTATGCTTGAAAATTACATCTGGCCCTAAGTTTCTTCAACGGCACAGACATGCACACACACAACTGACAACAGTTATTCTCTTCTGCTCTATAGTATTTCCTGTTAGGAACTGGAATGTCTCACGCCTTGCACAATATCTCATACCACAGCAAAACATTTACTGCCTTCTCCTCTCTTCCCTTTGTCATATTTGCCATATATGGGACCTGCACATTTTTCACACTATTCCTGATAGGTCAGTTCCTTCTTGCTTTTCTTTTTTTAGATATCATTGAAATCTGTTTTGCAAAAGTCTCCTAACATAAAATTTGCATACTAGTTGCTATCAGAAAATACTTCACAGAGTATTCACCTGTATATAATAGTGATATATTATTGAGTTGACAGATGGTGAAAGAAAAGAAAGCAATTTTAAGGTGCAATGTAAGGTGATTCATTTTACAAAATATGGTTATTAAAACTCTACGGAGAATATATTTAGAGCTGTGGCTAATTGGCTCTTCTTTCACCAGTGTCTGAATTTAGTAATACAGTAATAACACTAGTCACAGTAAAACACATTTACTAACTGTTTGGGGACAGTAGTTTTATATACAGTATGTTTATCCCTAGTTATTGCCATTATTATTCTTCATAAGACAGGCAGCTACACCAGTTGCTTTCTCTCCATTTATGCTGTGGTTTAGTTATAGCTATTTAGTGGTGATTTCTGCTACCTCCTGTATGACAAAGAACACAACTTTTAGCAGTCACATGGTTAATTTTGCTAAGTACTACTGCCTTATGGGCAAAATAATTCTATCCTATACGCTTTCTGCAGTTTTTGGTCTGCCTTCTCAAGAAATTAATAAAAAGCAAATGCTGAACTGTGACAGCTTAAAAACTAGCTGATTCATCATAATAAATTCAAACCAAAATAAAGCTGTTCAGACAGTAAAGAAGTACTCAGCAATGCAGTCAGTATCATGTTCAGTATTTTACATGTATTTGCTGTTTTGCCCCTCATCCAGATCAGAATATAAATGAAATGTATTTTGTTCTATGCTTTGGCTATAGAGTTTCTGGTTAAACATTTCTTAAGCAAAGGGTCAATATTCTAATACAGGTCTAGTCTCAATTATTGTATAGGCTATGGATGTTGTCTTCAGGCAGTATTTCCCAACACTCTTCTGGAAGCATACCTATCCAGTCGGGTTTTCAAGATTGTGAATATTCATAAAAGAGATTTGCATAGACTGGTTCTCCAATGTATGCAAATGTATTCATGCATAGTCATTATGAATATCCTGAAAACTTGACTGGTTAGATGTTCCTACAGGAGAGGGTTGGGAAACAGTGCATAGGGGGCAATACTTTTCTAAGCTCCTAAACAAAAACATGTACCACAGCAGCACTATATTGTCTGTTTAGAGGAGGACAAACAGCATTGGAGATTAAAGGGGTCATATGACCACAGTCCTTGACCCAAGGCAGTAACCATCATTGAACATGTGTCAGCATGCTCTATGATTTCAGGACCAGGAGAGATGGCCAGCGGAATATAGGTTGAGACTATAAGCCTAGTATGAAAGACTGTTATAGATGGTCCAGTTCTGGGTTGCTTTTGTTACGGGAGGATGGACCAAGTTTTTTGAATGAGTGCATACTTCTCTTAAAATATCTGTTGTGGCAAATTAAAAAAAAAAAATAAAAAAGGTTTATAGGCAGTTATTTGTTTTCACCTGTGGTCACAGAAAAAAAGACTGGAGTAGAAGGTGAGAGCCTTCTTCTGCTGGAATTGTTTAGGAAAACCTCACCCTCAAGTACAGGTTTCATCCACTAGGGGGTTTGCTAAAAGAAGGAGAGTCCATGGATGGTTGGGGTCCTCAGGAAATCAAGTAACTCCAGGAAAATTAATGATGACCCTCAAGGATGGTTTTAAACCCCTCCATTGTGACCTTGCTCAATTAACAATTCATGACAATTCTGATCATTTCATAAAGGCCCTTAGACCAGAGGCACCTCTATGGAAGACATGGATAGTGAGATCTTGAAGTCACTCAACTCCAGCATACCATAGTAACCCATTCCTTATCTATGGGAAGGCTAAATATTATTTTCAAAGGAACTTTCCTAAATATGTGTGTAGGTGTGTGGTGTGTAGGAGTGTGGTGGATTTGGGGAGTTTTGTTTTAGGGTGGGGGAGGCGGGATGGGGGTTTTGTAGCTCGAGGAGAGGTAGCCTTGAGGCTGGATCCCCGGTCCCGATTAATTTCCCACCGGGATGGGTACCAGTTATAGGCTTTTAGACTAGAACAAAGGGGAAAGCCGACAGTCACTCAGCAGTGCATGGTTCGGAGAGAGGTATCTTCAAAGGATTCTAATAATACATTAGAATTAGGGCATCCCGACAGTGAGGTTCCAATAATAAGAAAAGTAGTCCAAGTGCCTGTAACTAAAAACTCACCTGAGCTAAATAAAATTCTAACTTATCCCTATCAATTAAAAAGCAGAATGAAAATACAAACAAAAAACAAACTTTGAAATGTTTGTATGCTAATGCCAGAAATCTAAGAAATAAGATGGGAGAATTAGAATGTATAGCAGTGAATGATGACATAGACTTAATTGACATCTCAGAGACATGGTGGAAAGAGGACAACCAATGGGACAGTGCTATACCGGGGTACAAATTATATCGCAATGACAGAGAGGAGCACCCGGGAGGCGGTGTGGTGCTTTATGTCCGGGATGGCAGAGTCCAACAGGATAAACATCCTGCATGAGACTAAATGCACAATTGAATCTTTATGGGTAGAAATCCCTTGTGTGTCGGGGAAGACTATAGTGATAGGAGTATACTACCGTCCACCTGGTCAAGATGGTGAGACTGACAGTGAAATGCTAAGAGAAATTAGGGAAGCTAACCAAATTGGTAGTGCGGTAATAATGGGAGACTTCAATTACCACATAGTACAGAAAAGTGCAGAGTCGTTGTCAATCCTGACAAAGTACTCGCAATGGTTTTCAAAGGTCAAAGAGGTTTTTATTCGTTCAATCAGGCATCTCCACTGGTTTATACCGCATAGAACTTTATGGCGTCCCCCGACACGGTCCCGTGTTTCGCCTAGGGCTGCATCGGGAGGGCACGCCACCAGGAATTCATATACGAAATACTTAAATACATCAATAAAAAATCAGGATACAATATAGGACTTATAACTGAACAAAAGTATAGAAAAGTAAAACCACAATCTTACCTGACAGCTGGTATGCTTAAATTTGGCAGGGAGCGCACTTTCCCTTAACACTGACAGTGTTAAGGGAAAGCATACCAGCTGTCAGGTAAGATTGTGGTTTTACTTTTCTGTACTTTTGTTCGGTTATAAGTCCTATATTGTATCCTGATTTTTTATTGATGTATTTAAGTATTTCGTATATGAATTCCTGGTGGCGTGCCCTCCCGATGCAGCCCTAGGCGAAACACGGGACCGTGTCGGGGGACGCCGTAAAGTTCTATGCGGTATAAACCAGTGGAGTTGCCTGATTGAACGAATAAAAACCTCTTTGACCTTTGAAAACCATTGCGAGTACTTTGTCAGGATTGACAACGAATCTGCACTTTTCTGTACTATGCGATTGCTTCAAAGTGCAGTTTGCTCTGGATTGTACTTTTAGACTTCAATTACCCCAAATTGACTGGAAAAATGTATCATCAGGACACACTAGAGAGATAAAGTTCCTGGATGGAATAAATGATAGCTTTATGGAGCAATTTGTTCAGGAACCGACGAGAGAGGGAGCAAATTTAGATCTAATTCTCAGTGGAGAACAGGATTTGGTGAAAGAGGTAACGGTGGAGGGGCCGCTTGGTAATAGTGATCATAATATGATCAAATTTGATTTAATGACTGAAAGGGAGACAGTAAGCAAATCCATGGCTCTCGTGAAAATCCTTGCTAAAATCCTACAACTCCAGTCGGAAACTGTGCTCCCTTTCTTAATTTTCCATGACCAGTCCAGTTCATAAAAGGCTGGGCCTGCACCACGGCTAACACCAGACCCTTAATTAATATTTTGTATCTCTCTTAGAAATTGGGGAAAATGTGTCATCATATCCCTAGATGCAGAAAAAGCATTTGACCATATTTCTTGGTTTTAATTATTTGTACTGCTTAAGTTTGGTCTTCCAGATAGATTTATGGATTGGGTACATGCCATGTATGAAACTCCCAAGGCCTGACTTTTGAACAATGGGGTGCTCTCTCCCTTTTTCTCTATTGGCTGTGGCACCCGACAGGGGTGCCCCCTTTCTCCATTGCTCTTTGCCCTGGCTATAGAACCCCTGGCTTCCTCTATCTAACAATGACGGGATATTATAGGCTTTCAGTTTGGTATGCAAGAGCATAATATTTCTTTATATGCAGATGATGTGTTAATTTTTTTTGTCTAATCCTCGCAACTTCAGCCCCTTACTGTTGGACATCCTCCAGTGGTTTGGATCATGTCTGAGTACAAGATTAATTATGACATCTGAGATTTTTCCAATCAGTCCTCGTACCGCCAGATTGTATGGCTATCTTTAGATTTGTGCGGGATTATTTTACATATTTGGGAATTTTTATTCCACAAGACTTAAACACCCTATATGCCTATAATTTTGACAGTTTTCTGGCAGAGGTTCGCTATAACCTGCAGAAATGGGCAGACTTGTTGATCTCCTGGACAGGGCACATAAATCTAATCAAAATGACTATTTTACCAAAATGTTTATATTGTTTTCAACATGTTCCTTGTGATATACCTGCTATGGCTTTTAATACCCTACATGACTTAATCTCTAAATTTATTTGGAGATATAAACTTTTCCATTATAGCTTTCTAAGAAGCAAGGGGGGATGGCCCTCCCTAATTTTAGAGTGTACTATTGGGTAACCCCACTGCTGTCACTTAAAGTATGGTTCTGACACATTGCGGTGGTATAGTTATCCCTGGAGCAGGTCTAATCTGATGAGATGGATCTTGCTCTGCTTCCCTTTGTCCCTTCCACTTCCCCAATTCTGAGGAAGGTGACTAGAAATAGTCTGATATTGGCCCATATATTGCGGATATGGGATCAAGTTATGAGTTACTTTGGACTAACTAGAGAAGCGGTATTAGTAATGGGCCCTATATATGTCAACTCTACAATCTCGGTCCTTACTTATGCCTCATGTTTGAAAGAATGGCGAGGCTGTGGTCTGGTATACTCAGCACAACTTTGAGAGGACGGGTTGTTCTAACATTTTACATCCTTGAACTCCAAGTTTAATCTTCCCTCACACACACATGCTAATTATTTACAATTGCAAACTGTTCTTTCTCAGCTGTTTGACCTTTTGGTCTCTTTTCCAGAGCCCTGTGGTCTGCAGCACTATTTCTCGGACTCTGAAGCTTTTGCTAAGGGTACGACTCTTGTATATTGTGGGATACTTAAAGGGAAATTTGGTACTGACAATCCCCGTAGCCTGGTTCACCAATGGAATGATGATCTGGCTACCTCCCTTACTATGCTACAATGGAAGTCTATTTGGACCATTGCGCACCATAGCTCCCTCTGTCAGCGATGGATAGAATTAATGATCCGTCTGTTACATCGAATATACAGACCTCCGATCATCTATTCCAAGATGTACAATGATGCCTGTCCCTATTGCTGGCAGGGGTGCGGGGAGAGGGGCTCCTATAAACATATGTGGTGGCATTCTGAGGGTGTCAGACAATTCTGGCATAAGGTGGCGGATGTCTTTGCTGATGTGATTGCAGTTCCTATCTACCTTGCTCCCCTTACGTGCCTTCTTGGTAGATGGGATGGTTCTCTGGTTCCCAGAACATCCAGATGTCTGGTGAGTCAACTGCTCTTTGTGGCTAGACTTTCCATTGCTACATTTTGGAAAAGAAACCCTTGTCTGAACATTGGCAGAAACAAGTTCGCCAGATTACTGATATTGAAAGTCTTCGATATGCGCTTTGTCATAAGCAATTAAACTATAAAATCATTTGGGGTTCTTATCTTTCATACCTTGGAAATTCTGCCACTTGATTGTTAGTAGTCTCACTGTTAGACTCTACTACCTAAGTGTGTTTAATTAGCAGTCTTGCATAGTTTTCAGTGTGTATTGTATTTGCTACCTTTGTTTTTCCTTCTCTGTCTCTGTATATGTTGGGAAATGTAAGAAATAAAGAGTTAAAAAAAATTATAAAACGGGAAAGGGGGTAGGGGTGTTGACCTGCAGACTACATCTAATTGTAAACATCAGAGGGGCTTGGGGTTTGGGTGTGGGCAGCCAATGATTCAGCTGAGGCCTGGGCCTGATGCCGTAGCAGAAGCCTAGACGCAGACTGAAGCCTCAGCTTTGCATAGGCTGAAGCCGCGGTAGGTCACCACGACTTCAGCTTCGACCTACTCGACACCAAGGCTTCATCCTAGTCTGGACCCCAGGCCCAAAGCCATAGCCTGGTCCAGAAGCCAGGTCCTGATGCTGAGGTCTCGACCTGGGCCCGACCCGGAGGCCGGGTCCTAATGTAATCCAAATGGTTTCAAAAAATTTTAAATTCCCTGGATCTCAGGCTGGAAGGTTGGTGCAGGGGAAAAGAAAAGAAATTAAAGAAGAAAACTTTTAAAAAGACGTAGGGAAAAAAGGGGCAAGTTTAGTGTGTGTGAATGATGTATGTGGCTGTTTGAGTGAAGAGTTCTGTTGGAGGCTGTCACGAGCTCGCTGAGCTCAGGGCGGCTGCTGTCAGAATTCTAAGTGTGTCGGTGACTCTCACGAGCTCACTGAGCTTGGAATGGCTGCTGCCAGAATTCTAAGTGTGGCATTTAAAGTATGGGTGAGTAGCCTTGAGTGAGATCGGATGTGTATGTGAAGATCCTTTCTCTAAAAGGCATTTTTGTAGGTTAATTTGACAGTCTGAGAGCGTGGGGGTGTGGGTGTGTGTGTGTGTCCTAGCTAACTGATAGAGCACCGTGGGAATTTGGCTGTAGTGTATGAATGTGGTAGGGACTCTTGAGAAAAAAAAAAAGGGGGTTTATTGAAGTTTGTTAGTTTTAAATCGACAGTGGACTAGTTAATGTTACAAACTTCCTCTCTGAAGCCGATTGATTTGAAACCCTTTATATACTGGGTGATGTGTGGTTGATAGGAAGACATAGCCACTGTTAAGCTGCTGTTACTGCCTGAGTTTAAAGGAATCCTTTAGGAGTCTGAGGATCCTATATTGATTGAAAAGGAATTTCCTATGATTGGAGAAATATTGTAGAAGCTGAGACACAGATTAAAAATTGGCCAGTTCTGAGCTGTACCCAAGGGGTATATTTGTTGCTTGAGTGCCTGTAACTAAAACTTTGAATAATTGCCCTGTAAAAATGTTCAACATAAATGCACAAGTAAACTATGCTAATGCATAAAGAACCCCTATAATTTATTTACATTTTTTTAGAGACTGTCTGATTAAGGGCATATAATTATTTGTTTATTTGTATTCATTAGATAGGGTTTGTGAAAAATTAGAATATATAGTTTTTTTAAATTAGTTTTTAAAGATAGGCAGTAGGGGTCCGAGGAAGTCCTGCAGTGGAGAAAACTTGAGTCTCTGAAGAGAAGAAGAAGCAGAAACTGAAAGAAAGGGCCCCACCGGGGTTCAATTGGTGAGCTCACTAAAACAAAGACAATAAAATATTTTTGTAGGAAAAGGAGAAAGGTCTGGAAAGAATGTTAAAGGTTATGCATAAAGACAGATACTTATGAAAGGAAAGAAAGAAAAATAATAATAGAGATGGAACAAGAAAACATTTATTTACCTGATGTTTTCATTGAATCTTCCATCAGGAGGTCATAGATCAGGTACCTTTAAATACAAGGGATTTAAAGAACCAACACTAAAAATATACATAAGTTAAAGGACAGAGAAAGTGCATTTTGTATTTATACTTATCTGACATATGTTGTTGATTCTGTTGGACTTGTTGGATTGTTTCTAAAATGTTATGTAGCAACCTAAAAAAAACAACCTGATAAAGAAATGATTTAATTTAACACTACCAGTTTGAGTTTGAGTGTTTTCTCCCTAAGTATATTAAGAAAGTGTACATCTACCTAGTGATCAAAAAGAAGTGTAATACTTCAAATTTTGGTTTCTAATTCTTTATTCTTGTAAACCTTTAGCCCCACTGCTAACAAACACCCCTTACATTAGAAGGTCAGGTTAGCGACTACGCTAGCGGGGACTTGGGATGTGAGTGTTCCCAGGAAGTGGGGCTTACACTAACACCGGGGCTTTGGCCCAGACTTAGGCCTGAAGCCGCGATCTGATCCTGCCGATTTGTCCCAACACCACAGCCTTGACGTAGGCTGGGGCCCGAACACAGGCACCCAGCTGCCACCTAACCCATAGATATGGGTTGCGACACACCAGCTTCGGCCTAGTTTTGAGTTTGGGGCTTGAGCCCAGATCCAATGCCATGACTCAACCCAGAGGCTGGGTCCCAATGTTGGAGCCTCGGCCTGGACATCAAAATAGCACTGTCCACTGGGGTGAATGTGTCCAAGTTAATTAACTCTGGCTCGACCCCCAGTGCAGGGCATCAGGAAAAAGAAGAGGATGATGTGGGAGCTGCTACAAGGCATGGGCCTCATCCTAGGCTTAAGGCCCAGTCGCCAGTCCCTAGTGTCGGGTCTGGGCCAAGGCCCAGGCACAGGACCTGGCCTCCAGGTTAGTCGTGAGCATCAGGTCTGGGCTGAGGCCAAGGTGTCAAGACCTGGCCTCTGGGTCAAGGTCGCAGTGTCGGGTCTTGACCAGAATGAGGTCTCAGCATCAGGATCCGGTGTATGAACCAGATCATTATTATTATTATTATTTAACATTTTTCTACACCGGCATTCATGATTAGAATCACATCATGCCAGTCTACATTTAACAGGGGGTGGTAAATTAAAATAAATAACTGAACAGAACTGAAAAACTGTGACAAGTGAAATGAAAAACTCTGAAGTTACAATAAAACAGGATGCTAAAACTGGGTGGAGGAAAGTCTAAAGGAACTTAACAGAAAGAGCCATTGTTTACAGTATTCTAAGAATGTCTGATTGTGGTTGTCGTTAACATGCGATTCAAATCGGGTCATGGAATCAGGCCTGGGCCCTGGTCCAGACCAAGGCGCAGCCATTGGAATCCAGCCTCCAGGTTTGGTCACGACGTAGGGCCTGGTTCTGGGTCGATGCCCTGACTGAGTCCCAGGTGTTGGCACCTGGTCTTTGTTGGATGGATCAGGGAAGATTTTTTTTGTTTTTATTTTCAGGGTTCTCGACCAAGGCCCTGGCTATGCCCTGGGCCTCTGCGGAGACCCCAGCATTGCATTTGTGGCTAGACGACGGCCCCTGCTATGGGCCTCAACCAATGCCTTAGGTGAGGCCCTGGCTTTGGGCCAAGGCCGAGCCCAAGGTGCTAGCATCGCATTCGGCCATAGGCCATGTCCCCTGCTTTGGGCCTCGGCCTATGCCCAATGCGAGGCCTTGGCTTCAGGACTAGGCTCGATGAATTAGTTTAAAATGTATGATTATCATCTGTTTTATTCAGGGCCCTCGGTTTGGTTTAGGGCTCCCCTAAATGAAAGAAATCAGCATTATTTGTTGCATTTTGCACTTTTGTTTTAAATGAATGCACATCCCTACTATTTAACTCAAACCCTGCCACCTTCCTTTTCCAGGTCTTACCATAAGACTTTGTAATAATTTAAATTATCAAATATCTAACTTCCAGGGTCCTTCTAGCTTACCACAATGGTCTCCCTGCCATTCCCCCCACCCCCAACCACCACCACTACTAACAACAACCTACTACATTGACCCAGGTGTTTTTTGAGGCGTTTATTTATTTAAAACTTTTATATACCACACCCTTCAAGAAGTATTAATAAGGGTGGTTTACAGTCACATTCACAGTTGTAGCTTTATGTACATAATTGAAAATTCAATAATATCTAATGTCAGTTGTGCATTTCTTTATAAAGAAATCAGGACCCCACTCTTATTTTTTGCCACTGTTGATTTTTTATGAGCTAAATTCTGGTTATGTGCAGTCTGACAGACAGACCTGGCAACAGTACACCTGCTGACAGAAATGGCCAACCCCCTGCTAGATCAGCCTAGATACCACTCTTTTTCTATTCATCCTTCTTGGGTTATAGCCTGCTGTTTCCCACCTGGCTACATAGCTCACAGTGTTGCTTGGCTATGCTTTTGCAACCTTATTTCTTTGCACCTGTGGATCCTCTGTGCTTACCATAGGCCACTCCCAAAATAGCATTCCATGTATCTATCACACTTTCCATGAAAACATATTTCCTGATACTTCTCCTGAGTTTACTCCCTTGGAGCCACATAGTATGACTGCCTTGTTCTAGAACATCCTACCAATTGAAAGGATTATTTCTTTTGAACCACTAACATGTTTTAGGTATTTGAGTATTTCAGTCATATCTTCCCTGTCTCTCCTATTGTCTATGGTTTACATATTTAAGTCCATTAGACTCATTTCATTCATAGAGAATTTGATGTAAACCCTGTATCAATTTGGTAGCCTTCTCTCTCTCTATATATCCTTCTCAAGGTACAGCATCCAGAACTGTACACAGTTCTTCAGGTAAGGTCCTGCTGCTCACTTATACAATAACAAAGCCCTTCCTTTCTTCTACTTATCATACCTCTTCTAATGAACTTTAGCATCTCTCTGTCATACTGTTTCGCAGCCTTGATGATAGTGAATATAATCACTCTCTCTGCTTCTCAGTGAACATCAATATCTCACCCCTCTGCATGTACCACTCCTTTGGATTTTTGTACCCAAAGTTCATAATCTTGCAAATTTTTTTTTAAATTGAAAACAAGCTACCAAGTAGTTGACCATTCCTCAGGCTTTTTTTAGATCACTTTTCATTCTGAGTTCTCCCTCAGCTACTCTTTTTCTGTTGAGGATCTTAATGACATCCACAAAGTGGCAAACTTTTTCTCCTAATCCCTCTGCGATATTGCTTACAAAGGTATTGAACAGGAAGAATTCTGAGGCACTCCACTCTTCACTTTTTCTTTCTTTCTTTCTTTCCTCCATTTATCACCACATTCTGTCATCTTTCACTCATCCAGTTTCTAATCTAGTCCATCACATTAGGTCCCCCACCCCTGAACTGTTCAGTTTATTTCTGAGCTTTCTATATAGGGCACTGTTGACAGCTTTTCTTAGATCCAAGTTCACAACATCTAGTGCCTGCCCCTGATTACATTTTCTGGTCGCTCAATCAAAGAAATGTATTCATTCATCTGACAATTGCCTTGATCTCACAACCACAACATTTAAGTTGGTTCACTATCCTTTCTTATTGCAGGAGTTTCTACAAAAACATTTTCAGTAGCCCCATAGTGCAGTGACTGCATTGACAATTGTTTCTTTAAAATATCCATGGGAGGCCATATGTGGACTAGGTGGCTGCTATTGAGGAATGATGATTTAGTGCATTTTGCATGCTTTTGCTGGTTCTGTACAGTGCTGAGAAATGGATACATAAATCATGCAGGCAGGATATGCTCCAAGCATCAATTGTTTTTCTTTTTTTGTAAATTGTATTTTATTATTGCTGAGAGAATTTTGGCAGGCTAGATTATCCCATGTGATTTGCAAAATAACCACAACACTAGATGTCTATCTTTGTCCTTGCAAAAAATGTCTTTGCATTTTTAATATCCACAAGGTAGACTGGTCTGAACATCTCTTCACCAGTTGAAATGTGGCACATTGAATAGCATGCTATTAGAAGCCTTAAAACTTACCTGGGGTTTTATTAATATAATTAGTATTCAGGTCTGCTACTTTTGAAATCCTATTAGGTTTAGATTATTAATTACTTCCTCATCAAAATAAGCAGTGATTACTGTTTTCTTGTAAAGTAATCTATTATTGAACTGATTCATGATTACAGTAGCACCAGAAATATTACATTTTCCTGATGTGGAACAGAAAAATGCCATCACAATAAATTTCCAGATTCACACTTTTCTTTGTTGTGTTAATTTAAATTTTATTGGAAAGATTCTTTTAATAGAAATCCACATAAGTGATTTGATACTGAAAAAAAAAATCCCAGCGTGGATAATATTCCAAGAATTCAGGTAAGAGGGGAGGGTTACATATATGTGTTTCTGTTTGAGATACAGTATATATATGTGTGTGTGTGTGTCTGTGTAGTAATCGTATTTGTAGGGATGTACAGAGGAAAATATTTGGTTCAATTTGTTCATTCATTTGATAGGGCATCTATATTTGCTTCATGAAGAGCCTAAGGTACTGTAAAAGGGCAAAGGGATAACAGTAGTGGCAGGAATTCTCCAAGACATCACCAGACAATAGGGATGTGCAGAGGGACGGCAAACGTTGTATTCGGTATTCATATTCGTCGGGGGGCAGATACGTTGCATTCGGTAAGGGGGGACCCCAGTATGTTCATGCGTTCATTCTTATTCGTTTCCTGGCTAAAATTGAATTAACTACAACCCCCACCCTCCTGACCCCCCCAAGACTTACCAAAACTCCCTGGTGGTCCAGTGGGGGGTCCGGGAGCCATTTCCTGCACTCACACCGTTGGTTGCTGGTATTCAAAATGGCACCGATAGCCTTTGACCTTATTATGTCACAGGGGCTACTGGTGCCATTGGTCGGCCCCTGTGACATAGGGGTAGATTTTATAAATGTACGCACGGGTGTACTTTTGTTCATGCACCAGGCGCTTTTCTCTTCTTTCCCAACTTTTGGATGTCCTTGATCATGTCTCTGTTCAATTCAACTGTTTGGGTTGGAGGCCTGTAGATCCCTTCTACAATGTCAATCACAAAGATATTGAACAGAACCAGTCCCAAAACTGATCCCTGTGGCACTCCACATAACAAGGTTCTCTCTTCAGAGTAGATTCCAGTTACCATTACACGTTGTCGCCTGTCAACCAGTTTGTAGTCTACTCTACCACCTTACCACCGAGTCCCAAGCTTTTCATTTTAATCACGAGCCTACTATGCAGGACCGTTTCAAAAGCTTTGCTGAAATCTAAGTAAATCACATTGAGCACCCTTCCTTGATCCAATTTGTTAGTTACCCAATCAAAAAAATCAATCAGATTTGTCTGACATATTTATCTAACATAAATGCATACTTTTCCAGTTTAGTCAAGTATGAGTTCTTTATTTCAACATTCTCATAAAAAATTGAGACTATTTTACTGTCATTTAAGTCTGTACCTCGATGGTATAAGAAACTTCCAGATGACTGTAAAATAAGATGGACCACTTTTGAGACCACCTCCAAGGTTGAGATTATTATCATATCTTCTCTAAATTCATCATTTTTGTCTACTCAATCCATGTGGAACACTCATTAAAGCACTAAGGGCCTCATTTTCCAATATCGCAGTGGTAACGCATGAGGGGGCGTGTCCCATGCAAATAAGGCATTTTTCGTGCAGTGGGGAAACATCGCGTGAGGCGATGTTTTCGCCATTTGCGGAAATGGATTCGCAAATCGCGAAAACATCGTGCACCGCGATAAAACAACCAATGAATCTTCGCAGTACACGAAAGTGTCCAAACAGCCTATTTCTACTCTTAGGTGGGGCAGACTGAGGAAGCTAGTCTTGGACTGTCTGAAGGTCCAGAAAAGAAAGTTATGTCCAGAACAGAACTGCAAAGATTGATTCACTGAACAAACCAAATGTGAATCTATGGGACCTCTCACTGAAGTCAAATTTGGCATTGATGTTGTTATTTTGACTTTCCTTTCCCTTCCCATAGATCTTCAAAAGGAAGGTTCTCAAATTCTCAATAAGGGGGAGTGCCTCTTTGGTTAATGGCTTCGGCTGTGTGCCACTGCCTTGTGGCTTTTACCAACTCACCAGGCGCTGGCTGATGACATCACAGGGCTTGGGAAGAAACTTTAGTGGAACAGGACATCAGACTCACAGTCTTCTGACCAAGTCTCCTGCAAACAGGAGGTAGGTCTCTCAAAGGTGCTCCCAACTGAACACTCTTAATGCAGTGTACATTGGTCTTCCTGTGACTCTGATACATTCACATCAAATTCTGCAAAATGCAGCTTTTCACCTTATAACAGGACGTAGATAAGGGAGAACCTCACTCAAATATTGTTTGAGCTACATTGGTTACCAAAACAATGATATATAATCTATAAAGTGGCCATGTTGGTTTATAAATTGCTTACCCTTGGCTCTTTCCTAAGTGGCAGATTCCATGCTGTGGATCTACTATCCTTCCAGAGGTATGCCATCTTCACGCCATGTGCGATTGTCTGAAAGTAGGGAATAAACATTTTTGGTGCTTGGCCCAGTAATATGTAACTCACTGCCTCAAGAGGTGAGTCTTAAAACAAATTTTAAAAAATTTAAGAGACAATTAAAAACCCATTTGATTAAGCCAGCTTTCCTGTAGCCAATTTGGTATCTTCACTTGCAGGTTTGTAACCTTTATTTAGTATTTGTTCTATTTGCAAGAAACTTACATTTTTTATTTATTTTGTTTTTATTGATTATGTGTGTTATATTGTATGTCGCTTAGAATCTTGGCATTGGTAGAATATGCATTTTATAAATAAAAAGAAGCATTACATGTCAAGACTATTTAAGAAGTTTTTATTCCAACCAAAATATAAGCAAACTCAACATATAGCTTTGATATTAAAAAAAAGTTACCATTTCCTAATGACACACCTATAATATGTTATCTATACCAATCAACTTCTAACCCCATTTTGTGCCTTTTTGTAAACCGTTGGGTTGGTTAATTAACTTAATGACGGTATAGAAAAGTATTTAAAATAAAATAAATAAATACATATTTATTAACATTCTTTACTTCAACAGTTTATAACAGAATCCAAATGTATATAGCTTACCTTTTCATAAAAAATATAGAATTATGGGGGTCTTTTACTAAAGGTTTTCACCCATTTTGTGTCTATGGGAAAATGCTTAATAAATGACCCCTTATGTTTCCTCCTCAATCTATATCAGCCTGAGAGTCACTGGAGCTACTGCAAACTTTAGTGTTAGTGAATTCTTAAAGGGATCTCATCATTTTTATTAAACTCTATGTGCATGGAAATCATAATAAGGGTTGCATCAGTTTTTGCAGACTTTTTAAAATTCATTTTCTTTATGGAAATCCTGAAAATGATATCTGTTTCTCTCAAGGACTGGTTTTTGAATCCCTGTTCTGTGGTTGACCATCAACCATAATGTCAGTTTCAGCTCTGAAACTTAATTTTTAACTCTGGTTGCTCTTGAACTATTAATTCATCTTTGTTAGTGTCAGTATTGTGCATAATAATCTATAATGAGATGGATTCATATCACTGCACTTTATAAATGATCTTGTTGATTAGAACTTTTATTTTTTATAATGACCCAGTAATTTAATGATAATGCAAGCAATAGCCCATACCTAATGGTTTCTTGTCCAAGGACTAAAAAAGAATTAGCATAATATATTTAGTGCCAGATTCTGAGGCAAAACAAATAAGCTACAGAATTTACTCAAACATTTTTATTATTCATATTCAGTGAGCAGCCAATGTCCTCCTGCCTAAGAAAAATAAAAACAAAATATTTTAAAACATTTTTTTATTTTGTGTTAAAGTATTTCACAGCCATTCTCCAAACTGCACTCTATATCATTTCCTGTAAACAGGAGTGACTCTGGGCAAAGTAAATATTTAAGGGTAGATTTTCCACAGGTGCGCACGCTCTCCAGGGTGCGCACATGGACGTGCCGATTTTCTACCATGCGCGAGCCGGCACATGCACGGTGGAAAACCCGTGGGCCAAGCACAAGGGGAGGAGGACTTTAGCAATTCCCGTGCGGTGATGCATTCTGGCAGTGGCGTAGCTAGACAATTTGGCGCCCGGGGCAAGAGACTTCTTCGGCACCCCCTCCCTCCATCAATGATTTGCATTGAAATCGGTGTTATTTTTCTGCACTCATTTTTATGAGCGCGCGTGCAAATAAGATAATTTCAAAACAGCTGATGAATAGAATATCCAATAATTAAAGATTAATGCAAATTTTGAAAGCTTTACCAAACACCAATAAAATATTTCAAACAGCAGATGCATCACATACTACCCAATAATTAAAATGGTAGTCAATCAAGAAAAATGAACTTTAAAAGCCACCTTTACTTACCCTCTCCAGCAGTTCTCCTCTTAAAATTTAGTAATTTCATCTTTCATCCAACTTTTCAACAAAATCAGCACAATAGTTGAGGTATATGTATTATCACACTTCATTTTTTTAAACTGGCAGATTCCTTTCTCACATACACTCACACACAGAAGCTCCATTCCTTTCTTACATATACATCACATCACATACACATACACACACACACAGAAAGAAGATCGGCACAGCCAGTCTAGCTGATCATGTGGCTGAAGAAAGGAAGATCGGTGCAGCCGGAGACCAGCCGCCGAGACTTAAGGGGTGCCACGGCAGGCAGCCAGCCCCCGACTCTCCCTGCCTCCCCCCCAGTGCCACCCTCCCGACGCCCCCCCTGGTGGTCCAGCGGAGGGCCCGGGAGCGATCTGCCACTCCCGGGGCCTTGGCTGCCACTAAGCAAAATGGCGCCGGTGGCCTTCAGCCCCTGTCACATGGTAGGGGCTAAAGGTCACTGGCGCCATTTTGCTTAGTGGCAGCGAAGGCCCCGGGAGCAGCAGATCACTCCCGGGACCTCCGCTGGACCACTAGGGGGGTGTCGGAAGGGTGACACTGGTGGGGCGGCAGGGCGAGTCGGGAGCTGGCTGCCTGCCACGGGGCACCCTAAATCTCAACGCTTGGTCTCCATCTAGGCGAGTCGAAGGCTGGCAGAATTTTGAAAGGGCACTTTTTGCCCTTTCAAAATTCTGCTGCCTGCCACGGCGCCCCCTAAGTCTCGGCGCCCTAGGCACAGGCCTAACTCACCTAGTGGTTCCGCCGGCCCTGAGGCAGAGCCAGGCGTTTTGGCGCCCCCTTAGACCCGGCGCCCAGGGCGGCCGCCCACCCCTCGCTATGCCACTGCATTCTGGCCTTCCCTAGTTCCCTCCTAGTCCACTCTAATTAAGGAGCGGACAGGGAGGGAACTTTCCTACCCCCTACCCATAATCCCTCCCTCCTTTCTTCTCTTCCCGACCCCCTAAACCCTATCTTTCTCTTTTTTTCTTTTTTGTTTTGCAACTTCAGCTTTCGAGCTGAAGTAAGTTGTTCACGTTGGCCGGCTGCCGGCACGTGAGTCTCCAGGACAGCGAACAATAGCGCTGTCCCGGCCTGCCCCTTCCCGTCCCTTCTAGGAAGCCCAACACTTGAGCACGTATCGGCCTTTACGCGAGTGGCCGGGCCTCTTGGAAAATTTGCCCGGTGCGCGCAAGGCTCTGCCATGCACTTAAAGGCTGGATTTTATGCACGCGGGCAGTTGAAAATCCGGGCTTTATTGTGTACTTACTGAATAGTTATTGTGGTGACACCATACTTTAGTACATTTCCAGCCATTTTTATGTTTTATAACTATTAATCTGATATCATCTGGTAAAGTACTTGTCCAATTTTACTTTTGCATGCAGAGGTCTCAGATTCAAGACTGGAAATGTCCTGGTAAACTTGAAATTACCTGGTTATCCTAAATCCAGAGTTATTATAATATTTACCTTAATGTGTATGTAGGTTTGAGTCACTAAGGGGTCCATAATCAAAACCTATTTAGAGGGATAACTCAAAAGTTATCATTTAAAACAGAAAATGTGGCTAAATTAGGTCTAAAGCTATCCAGGCTTATGTATCCAGAAAACTTGTACTTATCTGGATATCTTTAAAAGATATCCGGGTAAGTAGCACTGTCAGTATCAGTATAATAAAAAGTTAAAAAAAGAAATCAAATGGCTTGTGGCTCCCAACCTTATCTAAATTGTCCTGTCTCGCCAAGTTCCCTCCTCAACCCCCAAGTATTACCGGTCTGTCTCTCCCCCCCTCCCCCCTCCCCCTCCCCACTCCACCTCGTACCCTTTCCCCATTTTGATTTTACAATTGTCAATAGCGAACCCCTGGACTTTGAACCCCACCCCGCAACCTCAAACAATTTGTTAGCCCTCCGTCTTGTCCTCCTCATCCCCCAGCCTGGTGGCTGAAAACATCCCTGCTCAGTTTATGCTTCCATCGCTGCCTTTCAGACGCAGGGATGCAGCTGCCGGCAGCAGGCGAGTGAGACCCTTGCTCCTGGCAGGGATGTTTTTAGCCACCAGGGAGGGAGGATGGGTGGGTCCCTGGGGGTGGGGGGAGCTAACAAATCATTTGAAACCGTGGGAGGGGAAGGATGTTTCAAAGTCTGTGGGAGTCGCGGTTGACAATTGTAAAATCAAAAGGGGGGGGGGGAGGGGGAGATGGCCCGATAATGTTTGGGGTTTGAGGAGAAATGGGCAAAACAGGGCAATTTAGATAAGGTTGGGAGCTGCTGGCCCTTTCATTTCTTTTTTCTTTTTCTTTTTTATATTGATACTGATAGCGCTACTTATGCTTTGTGTACTTGTTCTAAAAATGTTCTTATCCACTGATTTTAGAAAAATATGTTGACTACTATTCAGTAATATCGTGCTTTACCTTTCTACAAAGAACTTTAACATAGCTGGTATAAAAATTTGTGAAAGCCGTTACTTTGGTAGGTTTCTTCCTTGTTTCCATGGTTCCCTGGAACAGTACCAATAGGATAGAGAAATGTTGAAGAAATTTTGATGTGCTATAGAAAAGTCTACAAGAGACATAATATAAAGCTTTAGTGCTATCAGAAATTTTTGTCTTCCACCTGAAAAATGACGTATAAAGAACTGCCTATTGGTATTTGCCTAGGTAAGATGATCTGATTTAAAATTGCCTTTCTCAAATGTAGATAAAAGTAAACGTGTGTATTTTTAGTCACATTAAGAAGAGGCATACCCGTGAAGATGATTTAATTGAGAGAGGATAACAATGTAATAACATTTAAGAGTAATCGGAGAAAATTATTTTTCACTCAAAGCACAATTAAGCTCTGGAATTTGTTGCCGGAGGATGGGGCTTGTGCAGTTAGTGTAGATGGGTTCAAAAAAGGTTTGGATAAGTTCATTGCTTATACTATTTAACCCATCCATTTTATTACACAGTGGAGATTCAGCTGAAGAAAGGTCAGAGAGCAAGATGTATTTTTTCCACACACTGTTGAGACCTACTTTAAAACCCAAGGTAGGCAAGTACCAGTGATGGATCCTGCTGCGAGAGACATAGTCGGCAGAGAAGATATCCAGTTTGACTTTTATAGTATGTTTTGAACTTAACCAGTGGGGAGGATTTTGGATACCCCTCCCTATTGGGATTTCAGTGCAAGAATAATAGCACCATGTCTATCACAGACCCCCATAAAATCTGTGTAATATATCTAGGATGCGAGCACGATGTCTTGACCTGCACCAAATGTGCCTTAATGATACCAAAAGGTCACAAGGCCAGAATGGAGAAGATGGAACGTCTCTTCCATGCCCAACCTCGACTCCATCCATTGCATCGACATCATCAGAGCTGGCACTGTCAACTTCACGCCAACATCGACCACCGGCCGGTGACCGCCCAGCTTCGACGACTTCTCGGCCATCGACACCCTCTACTCCCCCTCAGGACTGAGGGGATCGCAGGGACAAACATCGCCATCGACATCGTAAGTCTCGGACCATCGAGGGAGCGAAATCATCGACCTCACCATCGTCCGAGCCGCTGTCAAGAGACCCCATCCAGAAAAGGCATCGACCGTTTCTGCGACCGGGTCACCGAGGCAACTCTCACCCGACAGGGGATCGGGAGCCGCGACTCTGCCTTTAACAGTGGCTATGCCTCTGCCTCCCTCTTCTGTTCTGGAGCCGGGGCTGCTTGCTCCAGGTCTCCGAGAAGAACTGGACTGGATGGCTCAGGAGGCCATTGACAAAGCGATGCAATGACTCCAGGTTCCTCTGGCACCGACACCGGTACCGATAGCAGAACCGATCATCGACCCGATTCCTGTAGCGCTAGCACCGCTGCTCTCCAGGATGGAAGCATTCAAGACCGCTTTTCCACCGATGGATCCCGGGTCTCCGATGGCTCCGGTACTCTCCCCACTTACAGTGTCATCGGGAGGAGAAACACCATTCCGCATCTCTCCATTGGGAGTTCTGCCTTAGCCATCAATGCCGATACGTCCCTTGCCACTGATCAAACCATCGGTGCTGATACATCTGTCAGCACCCCTGAGCCATCCATCAATGCCCTCGATGCTTGCGCCGGAGCCTTCGATGCCATCATAGGTGCCTCCGATAATTCCTCCGATTCCTTTGGATCCTAGACCGGGACCTTCAGGTATCGCACCGCCCTGTCCCCCTCTAGTTCCTAGAGGGTCAAGTGCTGATCCTTATGATACTTGGGCTGATGATTCCTCGACAGACACCAATGATTTACCTTCACCACCTTCACCCACTGAATGTAGGAAGTGTTCTCCTCCAGAGGACCTTTCCTTTATAAACTTTGTGAAGGAAATGTCTGAATTGGTTCCCTTCCAGTTGCAGACTTAACAAGATGATAGGCACCAGATGATGGAGTTGCTCCAATTCCTGGATGCTCCCAAGGTAATCACCTCTATTCACATCCATCAAGTCCTTCTGGATCTCCTGAAGAAGAACTGGGAACATCCTGGCTCCATTGCTCCAGTCCACAGGAAAGCTGACACTACCTATTTGGGGCAGTCAGCTCCAGGTTTTCTGAAATCACAAGCAGCTCCTTAACCAGGGCCTGCTTCAGGTTTTTGACTTCCACCTAGAGAGCAGAAGGCAGATTCCACTGCTACACATACCAGTGGGAGGTCGATTGTGCCACTTCAACAACATATGGCACTCAGTTAGCTCAGACCAGGAAAGCAGCATTTGCTGTCATTAGCATTATAGAGGAACCCTTAGTCAACATAGAATAAATTAAATTCCAGTGAGATCACAGGGGAGGTATATAGAGCAGCCTAAATAAGAAAGAGACAGTTCAGAATTAAACACAGAACTGCACTGCAAAGTAAAGAGGGATGAAGCACTATGACAGTGCTCTTCTCAGTATGCAGTAAAAGTGCTCAGGCAATAACAATGACTGGCTGGAGTAATATAAAACACTCAGGAAGTGTGGTGTGTATGTGTATTATCTGATTTTTCATTTAAATAAGAAAGATCCAAGTGAGGCTCAGAAATAGTTACATTAATTGCAAAACTGCAAACCTGTGAGGAATAATGTCAGCTTTGATAACAAAAGGGTGCGACTTTGATATGGTAGAATAATTTAAATGGGATATCTGAGACACTTTAATTGCACATAAGACTCCCTGATATTTGATAAGGGAAGACTGCCCTGAAGCTTGATAGCACGGAAGAGTCTAGAGTAAAAGGCTAGACCCTCAACCAGATTTATATATATGATGAAGACTTTTCAACTAGATGATAAGGAGGAGTTTCAAAGGTTTCAAGGGTGAATAGCTATATGCTCATTGCCATAGTGAAGATAATAGATGTACCCAAAAGGAAAGAAAATTTCTCCAAACATGGAAAATACACACCCTAGCAGCAGGACAAAATTTAAAGAAAAGAGAACAACTTAGGTTAACATTAAAGACATCATATTGTTCCTGACCAGCTTAGATAGGGTTATGTAATTATAATTTGTTTTATTAGTTAGTATGATAATTACACTAAGCCGTTGAAGAGATTATACACTAAGGAACACATGTAGTTATCGGAAGATAAAGCAGTGAATGGGAAGAAGACTCTTTTATTGATTTTGCAAAGTGATCTTTAGTAGGTGCCAAGGAGCGAAGACTACCAACCCAGCAAGGAACCCAAGAATCAACAAGTCACAACAAAGAACAGAAAATTTGAGATGTGTGTACACAGCACCTTAGCATATAGATCTGTTTAATAAAGATAATGAATTACAGAAAAGGAGAATCCTAACAAAAGAGAAAAAGACAACTGGAAAGGAGAGTAGAAAAGACAGAGGAAAAGTCAGAAAGCAAAAGAGAAAATCACTATACTTATATGTGAAACACTCTTCAGATTGTGTCAGTGAAATCTTCAATAGTATTCTGAAAAATAAAAATAGAATACACAAAAAGAATCACTTCTTGAGTTACAAGATAGAAACAGGATAAGAAAGTAAAATAAAAGTTATTACAATGATGTTAATATTTATCTGATATTCTAATGTGGAATCTGAAATGTTGACATCAAGATAGAATTTTGAAACAATAGCTTTAGCCTGAAAGAAAGTAAAACAGTAAAGATAATATTTATCATTTGTTTTTGAACATTGTATCTATAAGGCAGATATTGTTACTACATATCAAACATTATAATATATCGAACAGTGATACTGCATAATATCTTAAAAATAAACATTGCTACATTTTTAAAACCTCTCTGAGGATTTATTAATTTTATCCTTGCCTCCCCTCTTGACCTGGGAGAACTTGTTGGGTGGGTTTCGGGCCTCTATACTTTTTCTTTGGGAGAACTAACAAGGAGGAAGGCATTGTAGCTGTCACCTGTCTGACTTCGTAAGGTTCTGTCTAGCAGCTTAGGCCTCGATTTTCTAAGGTCGCAGACCTTAGAAAATCTGGCAGTAACAGGGGGGTGGGGGGCGAAGCAGGGGGTGGGCCTGCGAAAGCCAGCAGCGATCACACCTCCGCTGTGCGATCGCTGCTGGCTTTCGCATCCAATAGCACCACCGTGAAAGGTGGCGCTATTGGGTGCGATACTGGCGGCGATAAGGAGTCTTACCTTTCACCATCAGCGAAATCATCACGGCGTCTGCCCCGAGGCCACCCCAACTCCTCCCCTTCTGGAGCGGACGCCGCCCCAATTCTGCCCCGATTTAGATATCGCACGTGAAAAGTGATTTTTTTGCATGCGAAAAGTCCCTTTTCGCGTGCGATACCTTTGGAAAATGACCCCCTTAGTGACTAAACTATTTTAATAACTTTAATAGTGCAAAGGAATCTTCACCACAGCATGATGGTTTATAGGGGTGTGCATTCGTTTTGAACTTATATGTAAAACACTACTTTTTTTTTTTAACTTAAAAAAGTGATGAGGCGAAAACGATCGGATTTCCAACTTATTCAACATAGCTATGTTGAATACGTTGGAAATCGCGATCGTTGATCCTAAATAAAAATTTAAACCCCTCACCCTCCTTAATCCCCCCCAAGACTTACCAAAACTCCCTGGTGGTCCAGCGGGGAGTCAGAAAGCCATTCCTCTTTTCCTTTGCGAGGAGCACGTGACATCCGCGTCACGTCGGAGTGACGCGGCCGTCACGTGGTCCACCGCGGTTCCGCTCCCGGACCCCTCGTTGGACACAAACGGAACTTTTGGCCAGCTTGGGGAGGTCAGGCCCCCCCAAGCTGGCCAAAAGTTCCGTTTGTGTCCAACGAGGGGTCCGGGAGCGGAACCGCGGCGGACCACATGACGGCTGCGTCACTCCAACGTGACGCAGACTTCACGTGCTCCTCGCAAAGGAATAGAGGAATGGCTTCCTGACTCCCCGCTGGACCACCAGGGAATTTTGGTAAGTCTTGGGGGGGGATTAAGGAGGGTGAGGGGTTTAAATTTTTATTTAGGGAACCGGTGCACGTATGGACATAGACTCAACTTATGGAATTCTCCATATGTCCATATTGACCGAAATTGACCCCCCTTTTCGACTTATGGACTTATGAACATAAACTTTTTGTCTGCACATCCCTAATGGTTTACATTACAAAATGTGTTCTAAGACAGGGAAGATGACATCTGATGGCCATACCCAGTAGTGGTGCCACATATGCATTAGATATATGTAACCCATACCTGGGTGCAGATTTAAAGTCTCTTCAGGACTGGAACCACTCCTGGATAGCTCTTTTACTATCCCTTTCCCCAGGTAGCTACTACTACTACTAAACATTTCTATAGCATTACACAAATACAACGAGTGAGGTTATCAAATTTGCGGATGATACAAAATTATTCAGAGTAGTTAAATCACAACTGGATTGTGATACATTACAGGAGGACCTTGCAAGACTGGAAGATTGGGCATCCAAATGGCAGATGAAATTTAATGTGGACAAGTGCAAGGTGTTGCATATAGGGAAAAATAACCCTTGCTGTAGTTACACGATGTTAGGTTCCATATTAGGAGTTACCACCCAGGAAAAAAAATCTAGGCATCATAGTGGATAATATTTTGAAATCATCGGCTCAGTATGTTGCAGCAGTCAAAAAAGCAAACAGAATCTTAGGAATTATTAGGAAGGGAATGGTTAATAAAATGTCATAATGCCTCTGTTTTGCTCCATTGTGAGACTGCACCTTGAACAGTGTGTACAATTCTGGTCGCCGCATCTCAAAAAAAATATAGTTGCGATGGAGAAGGTACAGAGAAGGGCAACCAAAATGATAAAGGGGATGGAACAGCTCCCCTATGAGGAAAGGCTGAAGATGTTAGGGCTGTTCAGCTTGGAGAAGAGACGGCTGAGGGGGGATATGATAAAGGTCTTTAAGATCATGAGAGGTCTTGAACGAGTAGATGTGAATCGGTTATATACACTTTCGGATAATAGAAGGACTAGGGGGCATTCCATGAAGTTAGCAAGTAGCACATTTAAGACTAATCAGAGAAAATACGTTTTCACTCAATGCACAATTAAGCTCTGGAATTTGTTGCCAGATGATGTGGTTAGTGCAGTTAGTGTAGCTGAGTTCAAAAAAGGCTTTGATAGTTCTTGGAGTAGAAGTCTAACTGCTATTAATGAAGTTTACTTAGGGAATAGCCACTTCTATTAATTGCATCAGTAGCATGGGATCTTCTTGGTATTTGGGTACTTGCCAGGTTCTTGTGACCTGGTTTGGCCTCTGTTGGAAACAGGATGCTGGGCTTGATGGACCCTTGGTCTGACCCAGCATGGCAATTTCTTATGTTCTTATGTTCTTATACATAGTTCTGTACAAACATACAAAAAGAAAGTCCCTACTCAAAAAAAGTTACAATCTAATAAGGTAAAGATACAGGACAAGAGATTTGGGGTATTTAATAAAGCAAGAAAATAGTAAAAAGAAAATAAAGTTAGTTAACAAGATTAAAAGCAGGCAATCAGGCATAAGATTTAAATGTGGTTTCAAAAAGGTTAGTCTTTAGATGGGTTTTAAAAACAGCAAGAGAAGGAGCATGATGTACTAGTTCAGGAAGTCTATTCCAAGCACATGGTACAGCCAGATGGAAAACACAGAATCTGGAATTGGTGATAGAAGAGAAGGGCACAGTTAGGAATAAGTTATTTGATAAGTGGAGTACAAGAGGAGGGATGTTGAAATAAGAGAAGAGAGTTTGTGAAGTGCTGTAGGCATTTGTAGGTAAGAGAAGGGACCTTGAAATTTATATGATAGCAAATAAGGAGGTAATTCAGTGACTTCAGAAGAGGGCTTGTGTGAGCATAGTGGCTATGGCAAAAGATAAGTTCAGCTGAATTTAGGATTGATTACAGTAGAAGTTGGCTTGCCAGGAGATCTATGAAAATCAGGTTGCAATAGCTTAAGTAGGAGGGGAGTGGATAGGGGTTCTGGTAGTGTGTTCAGATAGGAAAAGATAGATTTTGGCAATGCTATACAGAAAGAGTTTGGCAGAGTTTTGGATATGCATAGAGAAGGAGAGAAAGGCATTGGATATTCCAAGGTTATAGGCTCATGAGACCAGGATGATGACTGTTATCCACAGAAAGAGAGAAAGGAGGAAAAGGAGAAGTGGTCTTGGGGGAAAGATAAGGAGCTCCATCTTGGTCATGTTCAGTTTAAGGTGGCGGCAGGATATCCAGGAAGCAATGTCAGACAAGCAGGCTGAGATCTGGAACTGTATTTCTGGTGAGATTTCTGGTGTAGAAAGATAGATCTGGGAGTCATCAGTATAAAAAATGGTATTGAAAATCATGAGAGGAAATCAGAGAACCAAGGGAATACGTATATAGTGAGAAGAGGGTCCAGGACAGAACCCTGAGGCACACCTATTGATAATGGAATGGCAGTAGAGGAGGAATCACCAGAGGAAACACTGAAAGTGTTATGGGAGAGGTAAGAAGATAAGCAAGATGGGACAGAGTCCTGAAATCCAAGCGAGGACAGAGTATCAAGGAGTAGGTGGTGATCAACAGTGTCAAAAGCAGCAGACAGGTCAAGGGAAGATAATAGGGATGTAAATCGTTTTTTGATGATTTAAAATATCGTCCGATATATTTTAAATCGTCAAAAATTGTTAGGGTCACGATACAATACCAATTCCCCCGATTTATCGTCAAAAAATCGTAAATCGGGGGAAGGGGGAGGGGAGGAAAACCGGCACACTAAAACCCCCTAAAACCCACCCCCGACCCTTTAAATTAAATCCCCCACCCTCCCGAACCCCCCTCCCCCAACTGCCTTAAATTACCTGGGGGTCCAGCGGCGGTCCGGAACGGCCTCCTGCAATTGAATCGTGTTGTCTTCAGCCGGCGCCATTCTGCACCGCCATTTTGCAAAATGGCAGCGCAAAATGGCAGCGGCCATAGACCAACACGATTCGACTGCAGGAGGTCGTTCCGGACCCCCACTGGACTTTTGGCAAGTCTTGTGGGGGTCAGGAGGCCCCCCCAAGCTGGCCAAAAGTCCCTGAGGGTCCAGCGGGGGTCCGGGAGCGATCTCCTGTTGTGAATCGTTTTCCGTACGGAAAATGGCGCCGGGTCATTCAGCCGGGGTCCGGAACCCCCGCTAAACAACCTCCTGCAGTCGATCTCCTGCCGGCGCCATTTTCCGTACGGAAAATGATTCGCGGCAGGAAATCGCTCCCGGACCCCCGCTGGACCCCCAGGGACTTTTGGCCAGCTTGGGGGGGCCTCCTGACCCCCACAAGACTTGCCAAAAGTCCAGCGGGGGTCCGGAACGACCTCCTGCAGTCGAATCGTGTTGGTCTATGGCCGCCGCCATTTTGCGCCGCCATTTTGCAAAATGGCGGCGCAGAATGGCGCTGGCTGAAGACAACACGATTCAATTGCAGGAGACCGTTCCGGACCGCTGCTGGACCCCCAGGTAATTTAAGGCATTTGGGGGGGGGTTCGGGAGGGTGGGGGTTTAATTTAAAGGGTCGGGGGTGGGTTTTAGGGTGTTTTAGTGTGCCGGTTTTCCTGCCCTCCCCCTTCCCCCGATTTAGCTATGGACCGCCGCTGGACCTTCAGGTAATTTAAGGCATTTGGGGGGGGGTTCGGGAGGGTGGGGGATTTAATTTAAAGGGTCGGGGGTGGGTTTTAGGGTGTTTTAGTGTGCCGGTTTTCCTGCCCTCCCCCTTCCCCCGATTTAGCTATGGACCGCCGCTGGACCTCCAGGTAATTTAAGGCATTTGGGGGGGGATTCGGGAGGGTGGGGGATTTAATTTAAAGGGTCGGGGGTGGGTTTTAGGGGGTTTTAGTGTGCCGGTTCATGATTTTAACGATTTTCACGATACTCTAAACACCCAAACGGCAACGATACGATTCCCTCCCCCTCCCAGCCGAAATTGATCGTTAAGACGATCGAGGACACAATTCACATCTCTAGAAGATAAGGACAGAATAAACATGTTTGGCTTTAGAGTTACAATACCACCTCCACAATGGGAATCAGTAATCATAAAACCACCAAGTTCTAAACAATACGGTTCATTGTATACAACACCATGATTATAAATTCCATACAAGAAAAAAAATCTATTTTGTATATATTTAATTTTTATTTTGTATATTTTTTATTATTTAAATTTTCTATTGCACTTATTCCTATTAACACAATACATGTGTAATGTACAATTTAATCAAAAATAGAAAATCAAATACTTGTGGACATGTCACTACAATCAATTCACATGATTCACATATGTATTATTATACGGACATATCCTAACCCTTTACCCCATAATAACCCATATCTACATTCACACCTCATTCATACTCATAAAACCTACACCCCATAAAATACAAAATTATATTTCATTATTCACTCATTTTTAAACACTTAATACAGTAGCAACGATGTTCACCCCAAAGCCTATACCCCATAAAATATAGGATTATATTTCATTGCCAGAGGATGTGGTTACTGCAGTTATTGTAACTGGGTTTAGAAAAGGTTTGGATAAGTTCCTAAAGGAAAAATCCATAAACTGTTATTAATCAATAAGGAATAGTAGCTTGAGATCTATTTAATGTTTGGGTACTTGCCAGGTACTTATAACTTGGACTGGCCACTTTTAGACACAAGATGCTAGTTTGAAGGACCCTTGGTCTGACCCATTATGGCATATCTTATGTTCTTATGTCCATGAGCAGTTCTGTGATGCAGGGTGCCTAATAGTACAAATGTTATACCCCACTGTCTTTTATATCACTCAAACATGTTAATTTATAATTTATAAAGTTAGGCTTCTGAGGTTCTCAGAGGCCATCAAGTTGAAAATTGATCTTGCCGCCATGCAGGCTGGGAGGTTATAGCCTGCAGTGTGTCAACAATACACGATTGTCTGCCTTGGGGATAGTCAAATAGTATCACAGTTTTAGATATTCACCAACATGGCTGCCTTTGAGTGCCTCAGATGTCTTACTTTATAAATGATGTTAACAGATGTTTGGGTGATATAAAAGACAGTGGAGTGTGAAGTTTGTAGTATCTGACATTCTGCATCAGATAGCTGCTCAGATACATTGCTGGATACATACCAATACATTGGTACTTTTAAAGCTTTACTAGCCATAGAAGATAATGGCTACTGTTATTTTAATTGCAAGAAAAATAGAAAAAAAGATAGGTTGGAAGAGTCTGGTACATGATTGAACCTTAAGTGTCTTTTCCTAAATTCATGACCTGCCCACACCATTTATGATACCAGCAGCTCATCTAAATGTATTGATCTGCCCATTTCTCTTTGATTTCTGATGACTGTGTTGGGGTCAATAGGTATTTGTTGTATACAGTGGTCAGTGCTATCTGCCTAGTTGATCTGTGTTGAAGGGCGCTGTGATATAGTGAGGTCATTACAGCAAAGCAAAGTTTGATTGCATTGTGTGTGGAAAGGAAAGCTTGTGGTCACCACCCTCTGAAGACTGACCCTTATTAAAGAGGACAATGTTGAGGGAAGTAATCAGAATAAATATTTTATAGAAAGAAACAAACATTTTTGGTAGCTTTTTAAAATATTTACACACCTGTTGACCTTGCATATCAGTGAACAAGTTCCTTTTGCCCTGAAGATTGTTATAGCATTAGTAATTTCTTTTCTAAGAGCATTATTTTATGGGTATGAAAACTGTGGATTTTCCCACTTAGAGGGGAATATGCAAATGGCAGTGTGGTAGTATAAGTGTGGATAGGCATTTTTGTTCTTGCCCTTAGATTCTGCTGACATATCCCAAAATACTCAATGTGGATTTCCTGCCTTTTTCTATTAGGGGCTGATATCACCTGAATGATTTTGTATTTTGAAAAAGGCATAATTGGGCTCATGCATAGGGAAATGAGATAGCTATTATACTTCATGATTTGAAGGGAGGCAGACCCGAAATGATTCATTATGTGCTCATTTGCGCCCAATCATTTGGCCTTCTGCACAGCCCCTGCTCTGGCTTTGATGAGCACATTTTTTTTACATGCTGGCTTTCCCACATAGTTGTTCATCATAGCCTCTTTTCCAGTTTTGAAATGGATGAAATGCATAAGAAAGCAGAACCAACATAAAACTTTTTTAAAATGTATTTTTCTTGGCCTAATGAAAACCAAATGATCTATTTACAGCGAATGAACTGTAAAATTTGTGATTACCATTCATTGTTCTAAACTAAAGCCTGAAATTACATTTTATTGCAGCTTTATCAATTTGTTGTGCATTCTTGAAGAAAAGTTGATATGCCTTAGGTCAAAATGAATTTTATGTTAGAGATATGCGCAGTAGTTGATAATTGAAGCTAGAATTTAGTGATTATAGACTGAAGAATATGATCTGGTAGTTAAACATCAAACCTAACAAATTGCTAAAATAATTAGAAGTTTAGAACTGAAATTTCCAATTAGCTTCTCCTTTAATTATATTGAACTGTGCTTTGACTTAGTAGAATAAATGAGGTTCTTGGCCTTATACTTGATGGTAAATCAAAAGTCCCAGGGTATTGGGAGGAACTTTGATAAGCATAATAAAGAAATTTTTTTTAGCCAACATTTGTAACTATGTTGCTGAGTACTTTTTTAGTGAGCAGATGTCTTTTGGTTGTTTTTTTTTTTTTTTTTGTTATTTAATCTTTATTGAGTTTTGTTAATTTCATGACATAACTATGTATAAGAACATAAGAACTCTGCCATTATACAGCACAAATGTCTACTTATACAATATATATCCATATTAAATGAAAGAAATAATCACAACATTTGATAAATCAAATATAAGACATTTCTAGGCATTTTACATCATTCTTTCATAAACATCCTATTACTATGAAATAGCTGGAAATAAATTTTAAATTGAGCATAAACTAAGTAATAATAACTAAATATATCTGGAACATTTACCCCATTTCTTACCATTTTTCGAATACCTTTATTCAGAAGTCATTTCCCCCAATAAATTCTTAGCCTCCTAGAACTTTTTTAAATCAGAAGGTTCAAAATAGACATAACTTTTGTTCTTTAATTTTAACATACATTTTCAGGGGTAATAAACAGTCATTTGGGCTCCCACTTTATCTACTAATTGTCTTAAGGCTAAAAATTCCTTTCTCCTACTTTGAGTAGTTTTTGTTACATCAGGAAAGATATACAGCCCTATTTCTCAAAAACAATTTGAGCACCATATCCCTGTCCGAGGGAAAAATAAATCTGACAAGAACTGTCCCTCTCTTATAAACTATCTCTTCATTTGAAGTTTCTAACAGTTCAGTAATATTTAATGGCTTTAGTTGTCCATCTTGCTGTCCATCTTGTTCTTTCAATCCCCTTTCCGGAAGAAAGTAAATTTTTGCCAATGGTGGTAGAGATTCTTTTGGTATTTTTAGTACCGTATCCATATATTGTTTAAATTGTTCCTGTACTGAGAACCCCTCAATTTGGGGAAAATTGATTACTCTTACATTTAAATATCTCAGTTCATTTTCAATTTTCTCCATCTTTTTTTGCTGGGTCAGTTCTCCTTGTATTAACCCTGTTTGTGTTCTCTCCATTTGTGTAACCTTCTGATCTAAGTCCTGCATTCATGTCTTTTGAATCTCATTCTGTTGTTCCATATTTAACATTCTTTTATTTACGTCTGTAACTACATTTGTAAGAGTAGTTATCGATTTTTCTAAAGTCATTATTGCTGACCAGACATTATCAAGCGTTATTTTCATTGGTTTTTCAAATTTTTGGGTGATAGTGAGCTCTGATTCGGAGGCTCTGGCACTAATCACAATTTTGTGTGTGTCAGATCCTTCTCCTTCATCTTTTGTACAAGGCTCTACACCTCCTCCTTCTTGTAGAGCCTTTTCCCCTGTTGATATCACATTTAGATAAATTGATGTGGATAAATTTTCAACAAGGGGAGGTGAAGGAGTATTCGGTGCTCCCAGACTCAAGGATATAACTGAGGCAGGTGATGCCAACTTATGCTCATTTGTGAGCATCATAGTGCCTCCTTCAACCGGAGTAACTTCTGGGGCTGAGTTGAAAAAACTTTCAATTTTAAGCTGGGAAGGGCTCGCTGGAGAGGATGTAGCCACTACCTCCCTTAGTTTCCCCTTCCTTTTGGTATGTGGCATTTCTCAATACCAAAAGAAAAAAATTATAGGGAGTAAAAAGTTATTCAACTCTGTCCAGTATCTAAAACTTTTAGTTCCAGCTGGTGGAGGTTTCAGAGAGGTATTATAAGCATTAAATTTAAAGACTAAATCACTTACTATGTGGAGAAGAAGATCTATATTCCCCACAGAGAAATTAGGCTTCCAGGCAAAGCCGCGCGCCCCTTAGGCGTGCGCGGCTTGGGTGGCGTGCCGGTGTCGGCTGCGCACCGCAGGGGGGTCTGATTTTAAAGACCTCACCGGCTCCGCCCTGATGACATCAAACCCGGAAGTCCCATTGCTCTGTCGGGCAAGCCACTCTTACCCCACGGTCTAGCCAAACAATTTTCAGGAAATTCCTTCTCTTCCACCTCCCTTTTGTTTTTCTAACAGATAAAACATAGAATATGAAGGTACATTAGGACAATACTTGTTTGGTTAAGGCACTTTCTATTTGTGAGGGGCATAAGTACGTTACACAGTACAATTTGTTCACTTTCTAGAAGTAGCATGCACGCACCTCACTAAATATAGCAGAATGATGGCCAGCAGGAAAAAAGGGGCGGGGTAAAAGTATGCTGCTAGCCACATTGCAGTGGTGTGTTTTTGCCCGCTGTGTTTGCGGCTCAGCTGCAGACTTTCACCCCCATAGCACCATGGGAAAAGATGGTATTTCTCGCGGTGCTACCGGTGATAATGTGGAAAACATTATCATCTGCAGCACTGCCATAACCACTCCCAAACCACACCCACACTACTCCCCTTCCCCTGATATAAATGTACCGCCGCAATGCAGCTGGTATCACATGCAATAGGGCGCTATTGTGTGTGATAAGGCCATAACGCATGCCCATTGCGTTTTCAAAAATGACCCTCTTAGATCCTACTGAAATCATGGTTCATTGGGTTATGTATATGGCTGTATAGTATAAATGTACTTTACTTGGTCTTGTTTGTATACATTTATTAGTTGATGAAAAAAAATATATAATGTGCCAGTTCATGTTAAATATAAATCTGCTGAAAGTCATTTTTTTTCACGTCAATATTTCCTAAATGATTTCTAATAAATTAAAAGTACTTTAAGGAAGACTTGAGACTTGTAATCATGGGAACTAGCTAAAGTGCTTTCATTTTTAGGCCCAAATTAAAGCACTGAGAAGAGTATACAACACTCTGCATTTGAAATGTATGCTGTACTTTCTTTTTGTCACAGCTTAAATAGTTCTTCTGTAGTTTCATAATCCAAAATTGATTGCTTTCTTTAGGTTTCAGTTAGAATCTCACTCTTGGTACTAACGTGAAGAGTACATGGTCATTAAAAACACTGAAACCTGATGTTTTAGAAGGCAAACAGTGCTGTAAGGGTAAAATATTCTGAGTCTTGAACCAGGGGGCTGCGGGGACAAGAGGCTACTTTGTATTTAAGCCATCAAGTGGCTCTGGTAACTTTAAGCTTGAGCTAGCTAGGAAATTCTGGTGTTAAGACCCATAACCCTGCTCCTGAGGAAAGCACAACTACCTGCAAGAAGCCCTATGCTGTTTTTAGTGAATCTGCATACATTTCTACTTTAGATTTAAAACATTTATTTTGAGGAAGTACTGAATATTTATAGAAGCAGAGAAACTATTTTCATAAAGGTTCTCCAGGTACACAAGGAAAGAGAATGGGAATACATAAGGAAATGAGAAAAAGTAATGAAAAATAAAGCTTCATCATCAGAAACTGACCTGCCCTACCATCCTGGAAGGATAATATCGTAGTTGTTGGGCATTTGAGATTGTTGTCTGAGACATGAGAGAGAGGGATAACTAATTAACAATAACACAAGTGAACAATACAATTAAGAGGTAGTTGCAGATAGTTTGTGAGTTGGCAGACAAATAGGCACAGAGCAGCTAGATGGAGGTAATATCTGCTTACGAGGAGTTAAGGAAGATATACCCACAGGGGCTGCCCCAGTATTGGGTGGCAGGGTGATCACAGTATTTCAAAATACATTAGATAATACCATATGTGACCTTATTTAAGCCAAAATTACATTATTGCCTCTTAATGCTTCTACCAGTTGTATGGTGCTTCCAACAATATCCTTATGCTTATGTTCCTAGTAACAAATATTTACTTCCTTATAATTTGGGCTGGAAAGAGAGAAAAACTGTACCAAGAATCCATTCCTCATGTCCTAGTGCAGTTCAATTCTGTATAGCACATACATTATCAACACTGAATCAAGAGAAACTATTCTGTAATGATAACAAGATAAATTTGTTGAGCTCATTAGTGACAGATTGGTTTGAAAACCATTAAGAAAATCCTTACCTCTTCTACCTTCAATTCAATTCTTCTCTATCAATATGATATATAAAAGTATTTGCAAGCTCAATAGGGCTAGTGGGGTAAATTTTTTTAGTGAAGTGAATTGTTGCATATGATGGCAACAGTGATCATAACATGATCAAATTTAAACTAATAACTGGAAGGGGGACAATAAGTAAATCTGCAGCTCTAACACTAAATTTTAAAAAGGGAAACTTTGATAAAATGAGGAAAATAGTTAGAAAAAAACTGAAAGGTGCAGCTGCAAAGGTTAAAAGTGTTCAACAGGCATGGCAATTATTTAAAAATACAATCCTAGAGGTGCAGTCCATATGTATTCCGCGCATTAAGAAAGGTGGAAGGAAGGCAAAACGATTACCGTCATGGTTAAAAGGTGAGGTAAAAGAGGCCATTTTAGCCAAAAAAAAATCCTTCAAAAATTGGAAGAAGGATCCATCTCAAGAAAATAGGATAAACCATAAGCATTGTCAAGCTAAAACATTGATAAGACAGGTGAAGAGAGAATTTGAAATGAAATTGGCCATAGAGGCAAAAACTCATAATAAAAACTTTAAAAAATATATCCAAAGCAAGAAACCTGTGAGGGAGTTGGTTGGACCATTAGATGACAGAGGGGTTAAAGGGGCTCCTAGGGAAGATAAGGCCATTGCAGAAAAACTAAATGAATTCTTTGCCTCCGTATTTACTAATGAGGATGTTGGGGAGATACCAGTTCCGGAGATGGTTTTCAGGGGTGATGAGTCAGACGAACTGAACAAAATCACTGTGAACCTGGAAGATGTAGTAGGCCAGATTGACAAACTAAAGAGTAGCAAATCACCTGGACTGGATGGTATGCATCCTAGGGTTCTGAAGGAACTAAAAAATGAAATTTCTGATCTATTAGTTAAAATTTGTAACCTATCATTAAAATCATCCATTGCACCTGAAGACTGAAGGGTGGCCAGTGTAACCCCAATATTTAAAAAAGGATCCAGGGGCAATCCAGGTAACTATAGACCAGTGAGCCTGACTTCAGTACCGGGAAAAATAGTGGAAACTATTCTCAAGATCAAAATCGTAAAGCATATAGAAAGACATGATTTAATGGAACATAGTCAACATGGATTTACCCAAGGGAAGTCTTGCCTAACAAATCTGCTTCATTTTTTTGAAGGGGTTAATAAACATGTGGATAAAGGTGAACCGGTAGATGTAGTGTATTTGGATTTTCAGAAGGTGTTTGACAAAGTCCCTCATGAGAGGCTTCTACGAAAACTAAAAAGTCATGGGATAGGAGGCGATGTCCTTTCGTGGATTACAAGCTGATTAAAAGACAGGAAACAGAGAGTAGGATTAAATGGTCAATTTTCTCAGTGGAAAAGGGTAAACAGTGGAGTGCCTCAGGGATCTGTACTTGGACCGGTGCTTTTCAAGATATATATAAATGATCTGGAAAGAAATACGACGAGTGAGGTTATCAAATTTGCGGATAATACAAAATTATTCAGAGTAGTTAAATCACAAGCAGACTGTGATACATTACAGGAAGACCTTGCAAGACTGGAAGATTGGGCATCCAAATGGCAGATGAAATTTAATGTGGACAAGTGCAAGATGATGCATATAGGGAAAAATAACCGTTGCTGTAGTTACATGATGTTAGGTTCCATATTAGGAGCTACCACCCAGGAAAAAGATCTAGGCATCATAGTGGATAGTACTTTAAAATCATCAGCTCAGTGTGCTGCAGCAGTCAAAAAAGCAAATAGAATGTTAGGAATTATTAGGAAGGGAATGGTTAATAGAACGGAAAATGTCATAATGCCTCTATATCGCTCCATGGTGAGACCACACCTTGAATACTGTGTACAATTCTGGTTGCCACATCTCAAAAAAGATATAGTTGCGATGGAGAAGGTACAGAGAAGGGCAACTAGAATGATAGAGGGGATGGAACAGCTTCCTTATGAGGAAAGGCTGAAGAGGTTAGGGCTGTTCAGCTTGGAGAAGAGACGGCTGAGGGGGGATATGATAGAGGTCTTTAAGATCATGAGAGGTCTTGAACGAGTAGATGTGACTCGGTTATTTACACTTTAGAATAATAGAAGGGCTAGGGGGCATTCCATGAAGTTAGCAAGTAGCACATTTAGGACTAATCAGAGAAAATTCTTTTTCACTCAACGCACAATAAAGCTCTGGAATTTGTTGCCAGAGGATGTGGTTAGTGCAGTTAGTGTAGCTGGGTTCAAAAAAGGTTTGGATAAGTTCTTGGAGGAGAAGTCCATTAATGGCTATTAATCAATTTTATTTAGGGAATAGCCACTGCTATTAATTCATCAGTAGCATGGGATCTTCTTAGTGTTTGGGTATTTGCCAGGTTCTTGTGGCCTGGTTTGGCCTCTGTTGGAAACAGGATGTTGGGCTTGATGGACCCTTGGTCTGACCCAGCATGGCAATTTCTTATGTTCTTATGTTCTTATGAATTCAGCCTGAGTATATTGAAACCTTTTCCTTTTCATGTTCTAGACTTAATTTAAACACAGGAATAACAATATCAGTACTTGAAACCAGCATCAGAGCCATCAGCCTGAAAATGCAAACCTCCCTCTCTTCCATTAGCTCCTGCAACTCCATCTCTTCCCTAGGTATACCCTTCACAACTGGTAACATCAGCAGGAGACCACAGTAAAGCCAGGGAATCATCATAGCAAATCTATCTTGCCAACAAGGAGCACCCAGTTCAGGACTAGATCCTTCTACCTCAAGAAGATGAGCTTTCCTACTTTATAACCAACTTCTCAACTCTGTCTCTTGCATAGCTCAAACATCCAGAGGTGCTCATCAACATAAGAGCATGGTAAATCCAGGGAGTGACTGGAGAACCTTCCACCTTGGCCACAGGCAGTACCCAAATCTAGCATCAGAGCCCTTGGCCCAAAGAAGACATACTTCCCCATTGCTCCGCTGGTTTCTCTGACCCTGTCCCTTGCCTAGTTCTACCTTCTCTGGATAGAATTATCAGGAGACTGTGGTAAACCCAGCGAGTCACCAGAGGAGTCCCCTTTGCCTACAGGAATCACCTGGATCCAGCACCAGGCCCTTGGACTAAAGAAGATGAGACTCCATTCTGACTCCACATGTGCTTTGCTCCATCCTACCTACATTGGAAACATCAGCAGGAGACTATGGTAAAGCCAAGGAGCAACCATAGGCATGAGGATGCCAAGGGAGGTCTGCCATTTGTATCTCTTAATGCCTCAGAGTTCCATCAAGATACCCTCTAAACTACTTGATCATCTCAGTTTAATTATTTTCTAACTAAACTTTAGAAATCAGTCTCAACTGGCAATGCTGATCCATAGGACACTTAACACACTTAACAATCATCTGTAATGTTCCAATGAACGTTATCATCCTTGGGAGTAGCCACTATGTGGCATAGTGTTAATATTATCCATATGCTCATACTAGGAAATGTGGGAGCACTAAGAGGAGAGGATCACCTTGCTGGTGGCAGAAAGGAATCAGTAAGTTTTTGCTTGGGAAATTTTCTTTTTTAAAAGTATTGGGGTGAAGTAAACTATTGGGGAATATTATTTAGTGTGTTTGTACTTTTAATCAGTAAGGCAGTGAATAAACAGAAGTTAGATTGTTTGTATTTTTAAATAGTCAGTAAGGCAGCTAATAAGCAGTAGTTAGAGTGTTTGTATATTAAAAACAAAAACAACAAAAAAAAAAAGGTAGCCAGAAGCTAGAAATAAGCTAGGAGCAGTGTATACTTAAGTAAAAAGTTTGAAAAGTTCAGTTCAGTTACTCACCTTGGAAAGGTGTTAAGGTAGTGTGATTTGGTTTGATTAGGTACCAACATTTGTTAATCAAGAGAGCAGTGAGTCACTCTGGCTGACTAACAGAAGACCCTCAAACAGCTCTCATCGATACCTTCTGACTTCCCTTCTAGACAGCCCTTCAAGAAGGACTCTAAGAAGTCATTCTTCCACCCAAGGAAGTACTATCCTCCACCAACAAGGTCCCGAGTTATGAGGCCTTATAAAAAATCTCAGCCTCGCCATCCCCGGAAGCAAAAGCCACAAGCAGCTCCCCAGCCGGGGCCTGCTTTAGGTTTTTTACTTTCCCTTGGAGAGCAGCAGCCTGATTCCTCTGCCAGGCATACCAGTGGGAGGTCGATTGTGCCACTTTCACGGCATGAGGCAATCAATCACAACCGACCAGTGGGTGCTAGTAATCATTGCTCAGGGTTACCACCTGAACTTTCTTGCTCTTCCACTGGAATCACCACCTCTACAAGTGTGGAGAGTAACCGACCACTCTGTCCTTCTGGAGCAGGAGGTTTCCCTTCTTCTCCAGTAAAGGGCAATAGAACCCGTTCCTCTTTCGCAAAAAGGCCTAGGGTTCTATTCCCGGTACTTTTTGATCCCCAAAAAATCCGGGGCGCTTCGTCCAATTCTGGACCTACGTGCCCTCAACAAGTACCTCAAGCGGGAAAAGTTCAAGATGGTAACCTTGGGCTCGCTTCTACCTCTTCTATAAAGAGGAGATTGGCTCTGCTCTCTGGAGCTCCAGGACGCATACACCCACATTGCGATAGCTCCAGCTCATCACAAGTACCTCAGGTTTTTAGGCACTATCAATACCGGATGCTTCCATTTGGCCTAGCATTGGCACCACGAGTCTTTACCAAATGTTTCGTGGTTGTCACAGCCTTTCTCAGGAAAGAAGGTGTTCACGTCTACCCCTATCTAGACGACTGGTTAATCAGGGCCCCAACCCAGCAAGCTGCTCGATCGTCCCTGAATTTGACCCCACACACTAATTTCTCTAGGATTTCTCCTCAATTACGAGAAATCCTATTTAGTCCCATCTCAAACCTTGTCGTTCATTGGGGCAGACTTAGACACCTTACAGGCAAAAGCCTTTCTACCTCAACAATGAGTGCGTCCCTCACTCATCAGTTGCATTCCCAGTATACAGCAACAGCTCGGCAATTCCTTGTCCTTCTCGGACACATGGCGTCCTCAGTCCATCTCACACCAATTGCCCGCCTGGCCATGAGAGTCATGCATTGGACTCTGAAGTCACAATGGATTCAAGCGACTCAGCATCTGTCAACCATTGTCCACATCACCGATGCACTCCATCTGTCTCTCGCCTGGTGGAAAGATCAGAACAATCTCCTCCAGGGACTGCCTTTTCACCTACCAGATCCTCAACTCATTCTCACCAACGACGCTTCCAACCTCGGCTGGGGAGCTCATGTGAACGATCTACAGTCACAAGGATTTTGGTCTCCAGAGGAAGCCAAACACCAGATAAATTTCCTGGAGCTTCGAGCGATGCGATATGCTCTCAGAGCTTTTCAGGATTGCCTATCAAATCACGTCATCCTGATTCAGACGGACAACCAGGTGGCCATGTGATACATCAACAAGCAGGGAGGCACAGGCTCCTTCCTTCTGTGTCAGGAAGCTGCGCAGATTTGGGCGGAAGCGCTCTCCCACTCGATGTTCCTCAGGGCCACCTATTTGCCGGGAGTGCACAATGTCTTGGCAGACAAACTGAGTCGTGTCTTCCAACCGCACGAGTGGTCTCTCAATCCCTCTGTAGCGACCTCTCTCTTCCAGCAATGGGTTCATCCCCAAATAGACCTCTGTGCGTCCCCTCAGAACCACAAAGTGGACAATTACTGCTCCCTCATTCGGAGCGAGTGCTCTCAGCCCAGAGATGCATTCTCCCTCTTGTGGGCAGCCGGTCTGCTTTATGCATTCCCTCCACTTCCTCTTCTCTCGAAGACTCTCGTGAAGCTCCGTCAGGACAAGGGAACCATGATCCTGATAGCACCTCACTGGCCATGGTTTCTTAGAATTGTGGGAGTGGCGTATTACTTTGTTAATGATGGGACATATGTCATTGGCTATGTTATTAGTGAGGTTATTCCAGGATGAGATAGCTGTGTCGGGACTGGAGAGGTCCAGTTTGTCGAAGGTATTGGAGAGGGATGAGGCTAATTCTTCTTTGGAGCAGGATTGTCTGCATTGTATGGAGTTACTGTGCAAGGGGTTATGGGGGGGTGGAGGTCTTTATGGAGAGGAGGGCTTTGACAATTGCATGGTCAGACCATGGGACCGGGATGTAGTAGGGGGGAGTTGGTGGAGTGTACACTGGAGTTAACAAATATCAGGTCTAACGTGTGTCCTGCTTTGTGTGTGGGGGAAGTAATGATTTGTCTGAAACCTAGAGTGCTAAGAGAGTTTAGTATTGTGTCACAGGAGGAGGAGAGAGGGCTGGAGTCAACAGCTGGCCTTCTGGGCTCCCTAGCAGGTAAGCATTGGGAAGGGGGTAACCTGCATGGAGCAGCAGTTACTACCATAAGCTAATTGCTAGACAGACTAGATGAACCACTTGGCCATTATTGGTTGTCATTTACTATATTACTGTGACTCCTCAGGACTGCCAGGGGCATCTTCCATCTGGGCTTTTCTCAGCATGTTGGAGGCAATGATGTCATGAACCAGAGACAAAATCTGCTCATGGCCCATAGCACAGGAGCCTTCTCCAGCCAGATCAACTGGCATCCTTCTTCCCTCGGGACTCAAGGAGATATCTAACACCATAGGAATGACAGCAATCCTTCCCCCAACGTTCCCTCACTAGACAAGCTCATGGAGGATTCTGGCTAGTAATTCCCTCTGCAAACAAATCATCAGCCCCGGGATAGAGGCATATGAAGGCTTAGCAGGATTGCTTATAATTCTGTCTTTCCTTTTTATCATAATAAATTCAAGACAAAAGTGCAAGATAATGCAGGGAGAAATAGTGAGCATCTGGCTTCACCCTCCAAAAAACCTGGTTTTAAATGCATAAATGATGTTCTTAAAATCAACTAGTGGCCTACATGCACAAAATATATGTGTGGAACCCAATTTTGAAGTATATTTTCAAAGCCTGGCGTGCACATCAATTAGGTGATGCGCGTCCACCTAATTTTAAAAGCCACCCAGATGCACACGTATCTTCTGCTGTGTGTACATCTCAAAATTTAAAAAAAGGGATGGGGTTTGGGTGTGGTCTGAGTGGGTTTCAGGGCGAGGTCAAGAGATGTGCGCCTAAATATTTATACACCTGAGTGCACCCAGATCCTATGCCGCATAAGTTTACTTCTGCTGTGGAGGAAGTATAAGTTTAAAAATAAAAAGGAGCCATTTCTCAGGGGTTTAAAGGGTCTGGGGCAACTGCATGGAGTAGACCTAACTGTTAAATGGGCGAACTGGTGCACAAAGTGGTGCAACCGACAATGGCCCCATTTAAAATTCCCCTGACTTATGAAGTAGAAGTGGAATTTATGCAAATAGGCATACACCCACATAAAATGGGGCATCATTAAAGATTTGTAGTCATTATAATGGATTAAAATTATAACTAGAGGAGTAGATGTGTGTTGTACTATGAATACCTCAGAATTTTTCTGTAACTCCACCCTGCTACCCCCCCCGCCCCCCACCTTCTGAAACCTACCCCAATTCAAAGTGCCTCTCTACAGGGTAGATATATGGAGAGTGTCAGACTGACTCTATCCAGAGTCCCTTTTTCTCTTTCTCTCTCGTCTCTCTCTCTCACTTTTGTGCACTAAAAATATTTTCTGCAAGCATAATGCACTGAACATAGGTGTAGTTAGTTCTGGCACTAAATATTGTGTTGTGTTAATTTACTGCATGCATTAGGGCATTAATGTGCGCAATAATATCTTAATGCGCACGTTAAGGCCCTAAAACAAATTGATAAATGACCCAGTAAGTTTGTAGCCAGCTGAAAATTTATCTGGCTATATCTGGGGCAGTCCAGGGACATTTTGGAATGGAACAGCATTATCTGGCTAATGAGGTTATTTTCTAAAGGCGTATTGCGTGCGATAAGCATCTATTGCATGTGAAAAGGGCCTTTTCGCATGTGATATCATGCAAATTAGGGGGAGGGGAGGAATCGGGGCAGGGAGGGGCAGGGAGGGGCGGAGTCAGCGGTGTCCGCTGCTGGCGATAATGTTACAAACATTATCGTAGGCAGTAGCGCGCTGAATAGCACCACCTTTCACGGTGGTGCTATTCAGTGCGAAAGCCGGCAGCCGGTGTACTGCGGCCCCCAAAATCACACTGCTGTGGTGCGAAGGCTGTGGGCTTTCACAGGCTCACCCCTCCCTTTGCCTCCCACCCCCCATTTTCACAGTATTCATCATTCTGTGAAGAATGATGAATCCTGGCCTAAGTTAGCTGGATAATGGCAATTTTCAGCATTAGCCAGCTAACGTAGCCAGATAACTTTCAGACAACCGAAGAGCAGTCCTGAAGTTTTCCAGATAAACTTATCTGGTTAGCTTTAAGATAAACATGCATAATTCAGTAGTGCAGTGGTGCAGTTGAATATCCTGGCTAAGTTAGCCAGGTAAATGTATCTGGCTAACTTTGTTAGTCTGCTAGCAATTGAACATAGACCTCTATATTTGTTCAATTTGCAATTTTTCCATTACAGGGATACTGTATTTTCCAAAGCATTAATGATTTAATTCAAGTCTTCAGTTGTTGATGGAAAGGGTATTCAGTAAGAAAGTAAGAGACTTTGGGCTTTACATTTTCCACATGCAGAGAATAGGAGAAAGGCTTTTTTTTTTAAAATAAGATCCTTTATATTCTATGCTAGTTGTTGTACACTGTTCAGTTTGCTTTGTTCTTTTAAGTTTACAGCCTGTTTCTCAAGGCCATCTCAAACACATAACTATCCAGGACTGTTCATCACTGCTTATTTAGCTTAGCTGCTTTTGTATTTATTCTTCAGTTCCATGGACTGAAACAAAATCTTGAAAGGGAGCATTGCATTTTTTATACTGATGTTCAGCTTTTCCAGTGCAGAAAATTATTCACAAATGGTGGTAGTATTTCCATGTACTGCACTACTTTTGCCAATGATGTGAGCATGAACCCTTCTTTCTGTGGCGCAATTGTTGCAACCTCGAGAGAAGGGTCCTAAAGCTTGCGTGACGGCAGGTGAACGATTCTTGGCTCAGGCCAGGCTAAGACAGGGTCCAAGAGGATATAGCGGAAGCAAGGTGGAAACTGAAGACAATCTGTGGCTGAACTGAATACTTGGCAGAGGAAAGCCTGTGGCTGAAGCTGATGCTGAAGACAGGAACAATCCTGAAGAACTGTCTAGAACAAGACAGGCGACCTTGCTGAAGCAACACTCTGTTGCATGGCTGGGGTTTAAATGTCTGGCTGTGTGATGACATCGGGAAATGCTGAGAGCCTGGATTCTCACCATGGGGCCTTCATAACATGGTATGCACCGCACAATGTGCCTAGAGGCAGGATTGGAGTGGCGGCGTTTCTCTGCTGTGAGGAATGGCAGTGTCTGGCTGGCAGCAATGGGGTGAATGAAGCCGCTCGTGGGACTGTCCCACGAGCAGTAAACGTAATAACTGTTGTATAAACTAATAATTTATTTCATGTTTCAACACAATAGCAGCATGAGTTTTTCTCTACCTTGATGCAATTGGAATTAACTTCTAATTAATGTAACATATGGCAGTATCTTATGTGATATTAAGCATGATTTTTTTGATATGACTTCAGATGTCATCAGATGTCAATACTTTAGATAATTGGACTGGGTATACAATATTGCAATTTTTTTCTCATTGCTCACATATTCCAGGAAAATCATTTAAGAAAGACCTCCCTGCCTATTTATCAGTCATAGTTGAAAATTCTTATACATCATGATTAGGGCTTCTGAGTATCAGTTAAAATTGATAAACCACGATAAAAATAAACCTAATGTAAACCAATTGGCCCAATGTATGGGAAGAACTAAGTAAACTGAAAGTGAACATGGCCATGGGGCCGAATGAGATATATTCCAGGACACTGATGGGGCTCAGAGATTTGCCGGTGGGTCTGCTGAAGGATCTTTTCGATAGATCTCTGGAAACAGGAGTGGTGCCGTGGGATTGGAGAAGAGCTGTGATGATCCAGCTTCACAAGAGTTGTAACAGAGAGGAGGCTGCAAACTACAGACCAGTTAGCCTCACATCGGTGGTGGAAAAATTAATGGAGATGCTGCAGAAGGAAGGGATAATGAACTATCTACAATCTGGTGGGTTGCTGGATTCAAGGCAGCATGGATTCACCAGGGGAATGTCCTGTCAGACAAATCAGACTGATTTTTTTGATCTAGTGACTAAAGAATTGGATCGAGGAAGAATACTCAATATGATCTACTTGGATTTCAGCAAAGCTTTTGATACAGTCACGCACAGGAGGCTTGTGAATAAAATGAGAAGCTTGGGAGTGAGCGCCAATATGGTGGCCTGGATTACAAATTGGATGACGGATAGAAGACAGCGTGTAATGGTAAATGAAACCTAGTCTGAAGAGACAGACATATTAAGTGGAGTGCCATAGGGATCAGTGTTGAGACTGGTTCTGTTCAATATCTTTGTGAGCGGCATTTTGGAAGGGATAGAAGGTAAAGTATATCTATTTGCAGATGATACTAAGAACTGCAACAGAGTGGACATGCTTGAAGGAATAGTGAGAATGAAAAGAGATTTGAAAGCTGGAAGAGTGGTCTAAAATTTGGCAGCTGTGATTCAATGCCAAGAAGTGCAGAGTCATGCATCTGGGATGTGGTAATCCAAAAGATCTGTATGTGATGGGGGGGTGAAAGGCTGATGTGCATGGACCAAGAAAGGGATCTTGGGGTGATAGTTTCTAGAGATCTGAAGATGACAAAGCAATGTGAGAAGGCGATAAGAATTCTGGCCTGCACAGAGAAAGGAATAACCAGTAAGAAAAAGGAGGCGATGGATCTTGTACAGATCCTTGGTGAGGCTTCACCGGGAGCATTGTGTTCAGTTCTGAAGCCCATATCCAAAAAGGATAGAGACAGGATGGAGGCTTTCCAGAGAAAGGCAATGAAAATGATGTGGGGTCTGTACCAGAAGACCTATGAGAAGAGGCTGAAGGACATGAATATGTATACCCTGGAAGAGAGGAGATGCAGGGGAGATATGATACAGACCTTCAGATACCTAAATGGTTTCAATGATATATGGACTTTGAACCTTTTCCACTGGAAAGAAAACAATTGAATTAGGGGTCATAAAATCAAACTCCAAGGCTTACGACTCAGAACCAACATCAGGAAATATTTCTTCATGGAGAGGGTGGTGGAGGCCTGGAATGCCCTTCCAGAGGAGATGGTGAAGAAGAAAACAGTCAAAGAATTCAAAGGGACATGGGATAAACATTGTGGATCTCTAAAGGCTAGAAGACAGAAATGAGATAAGCTTGCTGGTATGGCAGTTACTACCCTTAGTGGAAAGCATGGAGATAAGTACCCTTAATCAAAATGCTTTGATGTTTTTAATACAACAGTTTGGTTTCTGATAATAAGTCTTACAAATACTTTTTTGACTCAAGCAATTCAATTTAAGCATGTCATTTTGCTATTGTTGTTGCAGAATAAACAATTTTTATTATCAGAGAGCAAAGCTGACCATATCAGAGCTACTCAGTAAGTGTTTCTTCCACCACCAGCCATATATTAAATCGATAGCGATCTAGTAGCATCAAAGGCTCGCTCACATTCTCATTTTTGTCTTGCATAGTGGGCTAACCTAAGCCAATTTCATCTGCATATAATTATGTTCTCCTGATGTTACGATCCCCCCTGTTGCTGCGCTACAGGAGGTATCTTACCTTTCCTCCGGAGGCCGCTCCGAAGCCAGGGCCTCGCCTGTGCACCATCCAGGACTTGTTCCAGGGCCTGGGAGGCCTAACTGTTCCTGAGGCCTGCCTGTGGCTTGCATGGCTGTGTTTGGACTTCCTGTTTGGCGACGCCCTTCTCCCTAGGGGCCGGCCCGCAGCTCTCTACCCCAGTTATAGGGCCAGCAAGGGGCGGTCCTGGCAAACTCCTCCCAGGGAGTTGCCTACTACCTGCAGTATAAAAGGACTCTCATTTCACTTGCAACTTGCCTTCGGATTAGCCTTGCACATTGCTGTGTTCTGTCTGCTGCTCCAGGTCCTCCGTGGTCTCCTGTGTCTTGATGGCTTCGTGTTCAATGTTCCTTGTTTCCAGTCCTGATGTCTGCCTTTGGATTGGGTTCTACAGTTGCCTGTAACCTCTCCTGATCCAGGTCCTCCGTGGTCTGCCTTGCTTTGATGGCTCCTTGTCCTGTCCTGCCTTGATGTCTGTTCCTGACCTTGCCTTGATGTGTTACCTGATGTCTGTTCCGGATCCTGTGTTTGATCCAGTTCCTGTGTTTCCCAGAGGATCCTGCTTCAGGCTGCCGGTGTGCAGCGAACCTTGCTTCAGGCTGCCGGTGTGCAGCAATCCCCTGCTTCAGGCTGCCCGTGTGCAGCAAACCCTGCTATAGACTGCCTGTACTGCAGCTACTTGCCTTACCTTGTTCCTGAATGCTAGCACTTCGTTCCTGTATCTTCAAGATGTCCTGGTGCCTCGCGGCAAGCCATGTCGTGGTCCGTGACCAGCCCCGTGGGCGGGCTGTGTAGGGCGCTTTGTGATGCAAGCCATGCACCTCATTCCTATATCTGTGAGAAAGCCTTACCTTATTACTGAAGGCAACCTCTGTAGTGGTCCGCGACCAGCCCCGCGGGTAGGCTGTGTAGGGCGTTCCATGTTGCCAGTCTCGTACCTCGTTCCTGCCTCTGATGTCTCTGCACCAGTCCTTGCCTCTGCACTTGCCTACGCCTAAGATGTCCTTCGTGTACTATGGACTCTGTCTGCCCTCGTTCTTTGTCCGGCCTGCCGCCCTTTGCCGTTACCCAGCGGCAGGTCCGAAAGGGCTTGGAACAGTCGGAGGACCGTTCATCAATCAACATTGCGTTGCTGGTTGTCATGGGCGTGCAGGTCCGGCTGAGGGTCAGACTCTGCTCCTGAATTCCTGCTCCGGTACACGCCTGGCTCACCATGCCAGCACCGGCTCACCTCCCACGGTATGGCTGGGGCTCCTCCCTAGCTCTCGCCGTGGCCCAAGGGCTCACACCACCTGCTTTAGAGACGGCCTTGCTCCTTGCGCCTATGATATGTACCCGAGGGTGCCCAGACCCTCGGCTCGTCTGCGGCGTGGCGGACGCGCCCGTAACACCTGAAGCTCCCTGAAGAAGGAGTTTCACACTCCGAAACCCTGCAGCGTCGTAGGATCGACTTCAGGACCAGATTAAAGAGATAAGTGCACATTACATATCCTTTAATTGTGCACAACTTTGAAACATCGACAGTTACAGCTAACACAGCCACAGCCAAGATAATGAAAACAGTGACTGATGATTAAACTGGTCGTTGTGCTTTAAGGCTTCACTAATAAGCCATTGGCACCCAGAGACACCAGGTTCTCGGGCTTTAAAGGCTTTATCAAATAAGTCTTGTAGCACCAGAGACACTATATGATGGTCACTTTAAATTTTCATTAAGTGATATAATAAGAGCCTTTTCTACAGCAGAATATTTATTTTAGTGTTTAATACAACAACATTGTTCCCCATTTAAATGGAAGAGGGATAAGAGGAATTTGGTTCAGACAACAACCGAGGGTCCCTACTTCCATGATCTGGGATAATTTTATGCGGACATAATTGAAAAAGCACAGGACTGCTTCCATGGCCAAGTCCTAAAGGAAACGAAGAAAGCATGCATGGGGGTAACTTGCTGGTGTGGCAGTTACTACCCTTAACGAAATAAAACCTTGATATATTTGACACAACTCCAACATTGCTCTCTGCTTCAACAGCAGAGGAAAAGGGGAATTGGATTTAGACAGCAACCATCGAGGGCTCCAACTTTTATGGTCTATGGAACTGATGAGCATGGCAGTAACCAGCACAGTGCAGTGGTGACCACCCAAAACAGAAGCATGGGGTTACTACCTTTAACTAATAAGCCTTATTTATTTTTTTATTTATTTAAAATACTTTTATACTGCACCCTCCAAAGTTCGAGGTGGTTTAAAATGGAAACATACATAAAGATAAAAATAAATAAACTAACAAAAGAATAAAACTATTTTTAAGACAAAATATTAAAATTATAAAAAGAAACGCATAGACATTAAAATAAATGTAAAATAATTATAGATAAAAAATGAACAAGACAAAGAGGAGGGAGCAGCAATGAAAAAGGAAAAATGAGAGGGTGGTAGTTTTGCTTTTGATGCAACTGCAACATTGCACTCTACTTCGAAGGAGAGGATGGGGGCTGAAAGAAAAGAGAAATTTGGATTCAGGGACAACCAACATGAGCCATGACTTTTTCCACAGTCAGGGTTACTGATGCTCAGATATTAAGAAAAAACACAGGACTGCTTCTACGGCCAAGTCCATAAGCAAAGCACGTCAAGCAAAACTGTCTGATACATGGGGGTAACATTCCCCACTACAATCTTATTCTTCACCTTTCTCATAAAGCTGATTAGCTGGCATGGTTCAGAACAGCTGCTCCTGCACTTCAGGTCTCTCTTCTCCCTCTGCCCAAACATCTGATATGGCTGGACATGCTTTAAAACAATATCAAGTCATTCTGGACTTCCCTAGACAGCTTTGTTGCTGACTGCCTGCACAATTTGGGCTACAAACTTAAAAGAGGATGCTAGAGCTGAGCTGGGTGAGGATAGTGTTAAGGCTATGTGGTTGGGAATTTGGTGGCCGATGGCAAAATATTTGAGTTTTGGGGAGGCTGTGCTGGGAGGGAGGGAGTCCTGGTATTATGGAGGGCTGTGCTGGGTGAGGACAGAGAGCTTTAGCATGGGTGGCAGTACTGGGTAGGGGCAGATTCCTGAGGCTGTGTGGGGCTGTGATTGGTGGTAGAGGGGGCATATGCTGAGGCTGTTTGGAAAAATATTTTAAGTAGGGCTTCTGCGAATACATTTTTAAGAAACATATTATTAATTTGAAATAATTGAAAAGACAACCTAATAAATGTGATAGCACCAAAAAATGATACATACCAATTTTAAGCATCTTAAAAAATCCCTTAATAAGCTAAATAAATATTGGCATTCGCATTTTATTTAAAAAATATTTTTTTAAAAAACTGTTCAAAAGGAGTTGTAGGTCTCTCATTGCTTTTTTGTTATATCAGAAGTTTAGGAGAGACTAAAGGAGAGATGGTGGGATTAACTGCCATGTTGAGTTTTTGTCTTTTGATGACATTTATATTTTATAAACATCTAAACTCAGGAGTCCTAATAATAACAGAAAAGGCCTACGGCTCTTTAGAAGAGAAAAGAAAAAAAAGCAGAAAGGAGAATTTGATAAGTGTTTGAGTATGAACATAGGAGAAGACTAAGAAGAATATATGTGAAAGAGGGCTAGAAGGAAAGGAAAATATGGCCTTGCTGAGGCAACATACTAACATTAAATGTAATCTGTATCTATGGCACATGTTTTAGGTTAATTTAAAGTTAAGGAAGAGGAGAGTTTTAAGATTGTTTTGGGCTTTTTTTAAGCTTAAATCAGTGTTTCTCAAGTGTGCTTTCAGATCTAATCAGGTGTGCCATGGAAAAGTCACCAATGCCTGATGCTCAGATCCAGGAAGGCATTTGGACTCTGCTCTCAGCATCTCACATCAACAAGAAACACCAGTGGTGGCTCTTAAACATGTAGGAGCTCCTTTATGTGTAATTATTCAAGCCTCAGCTTCCTAGCTACGATATGAGCACTGGAGTATAGTAATTAATGGGCAGCCTGCAGGGCACAAATAGTCCAGCTCACACACAGTGTGCATTAGGGATGTGAATTGGGCTTCGGACAATTGAAAACATCGTACGATATTTTCAAAATCATCAGAAATTGGGGGCTCCACCAAAATGATAGGAAAACCCCACAAAATTGTTCATGGGGGTTCTCTTATCATTTTGGGGGAGGGCGGGAAAAACGGCACACAAAAATAACCACTAAACCCACCCCGACCCTTTAAAACTAATCCCTTAGCTTCCCCCACCCTCCCGACCCCTCCCAAAAACATTTTACAGGTACCTGGTGGTCCAGTGGGGGTCCCGGGAGCGATCTCCCGCTCCCGGGCCGTTGGCTGCCACTAATCAAAATGGTGCTGATGGCCCTTTGCCCTTACCATGTGACAGGGTATCTGTGCCATTGGCCGGCCCCTGTCACATGGAGGGAGCACTGGATGGCCTGCGCCATCTTTAAAAATGGATGCTGCACTTCTGATGTCCTAGTCTTTTTCTGTGGCATAATCCACCGAAGGCAAAATAAGGAACAAAAACAAGAGTTAGTAAGAACCATAAGAGAAGGGAGCTTGAAGAAAAGTACATAAATCCATTAATGATAACTGGATAAAGTCTGTGTAAAGCATCAGATTGCCATGGAAAGACTAAGCATTGGCAAGTACCATAAAGGAAAGTAATTGGCAATAACCTTAGAAATCTGGATCAGAGATGGAAACACCCAAAGAGAGCACCCAAAGATACCAGATGACACTAAGATCTGCAACAGAGTCAACACACTGGAAGGAGTGGAGAGAATAAGATGTGATTTAAGGAAGCTTGAAGAGTGGTCGAAGATATGGCAATTGGGATTTAAAGCAAAGAAGTGCAGACTTGGTAGGACTTGGAAGGAAATGTATGCTATAGATGGTGAAGTGCTACTGTCCACAGAACAGGAGAGAGACCTTGAGGTGATAGTGTCTAGGGATCTGAAGATGGTGAACCAATGTGACAAGGCGATAGGTAAAGCTAGAAGAATGCTGGGCTGCATAGAGAAAGGAATATCTAGTAAGAATAAGGAAGTGATAATCCCCTTGTACAGGTCCTTGGTGAGGCCTCACCTGGAGTACTGTGTTTCTGTGTTTAGTTCTGGAGACCGTATCTCAAAAGGGACAGAGACATGTTGGAGGCCATCCAGAGTAAGTTGACCAAAATGGTGGGGGGTCTCCATCAAATGACTTGTGAGGAGAGGTTGAAGGACCTAAATATGTATACCCTGGAGGAGAGAAGGATCAGAGGAGATATATAGACCTTCAGATACTTGAAAGGTTTTAATGATGCACGATCAACAACATACTTTTTCCACTGGAATGAATCCAATAGAACTAGGGGTCACAAAATAAAACTCCAAGGAGGATGACTCAGAAGCAATGTGAGGAAATATTTCTTCATGGATAGAGTGGTAGCCACCTGGAATGCCCTTCTAGAGGAGGTGGTGAAGATAAAAACTGTGCAAGATTTCAAATTGGCATGGAATAAACACTGTGGATCCCTAAAGGCAAGGGGGAGGGGAATGAAGTAAGGTAAGGCAGAATCTCGCTGGTATGGCAGATACTACCCTTAAAAAAATAAGCCTACACATGGGGGTTACTTGCTGTTGTGGTGGATACTATCCTAAGGGGTAGATTTTAGAACATGCGCGCACAGCCTACATGTACGCACGCTACCCAGTGCATGCACATGTATGCCCAATTTTATAACATGCACGCGTATGTTATGATAATGTATCAATACTTTACCACTCACCAGTACCACTAATGTTCACTGTCTGTCTGTTACATACGTTCAATCAAGTTGATAGAATGAGTTGACTTCAGGACTTAGTAACTTGGCAGCCATTACTACCTATCGCAAGGAAGATTAACCACTACCATATTCAATTAAAGATCATACCCAAGCTAAATTCTGGATGAATCTAATGAGGCTGCAGCTTTATTGGTAGATTAACAGCATATTTAAACATAAGTACTCAAGCCCATTAGATATTAACTGCTAACCATGGAATATGAATAAACTCAATAGGGTAAAGAAGCACAAGCATATTATCAGAGCTCATCTGGACCTCTGACACCACCATGTCATGTAAAGTCTGGTCCTTCTGTAGCTGTAGTATAAGATGCCACAAGTCAACTTTCTGCCTCCAAGCAAGGCTGATAGTCCTCATTCAACTGGGACAACTGGTCTGATGTCACACTGGGGCCATTCTGATCTTGATGACAGACAGTCCCTTGTTGCTATCTGTGTAACCACAGTTCATCACCTGATCTTCCCCCTTCCTTTGGGCTCAGGTACTCCCATCCTATATCTGCTGACCATTATATACGCAGAATAACCAATTATTGTGGTGAACATTAAATTAATACTTCTTAATTAATATTGCACCTATCTGCCTTAAGCAGGAGATAATTTTCTAGCGAGGATAGGTAAATTGTGTCTTGGCAGGACAGGAGAAGGAAGCAAAAGGGGCTGAAACAGGATGGAGCCTTGCCAATATCCCTTCCAAGCTGTCTGTTCCAGCTGCCTAATATAAATTGTCCAATGGGCATTCATGTCACTGCCAGCCCTGGGGGTGGAGGACTTGACATCAGGGCTTTTGTGACAAAGTGACACAAATGATGATGTCATTGGCACAAGCCGACCACTACCCCAGAAACCCCGGTGAGTCCTCCCTACCTCCTAGCTCCATTGAGTGCATGAACACTCAGTTTTTCGTGGTGCCATTCATGAAGCACTGCCAACTTGCCAAGCAGAGTTAGAAGCTTGCTAGTGGCACAAACTCTGTTTCAGTCTTTTAGGGCTATAACTTACAGTTGTGTGCAAAAATTTCTCATACACACACACAAACACACACTATATGTGTGTGCACTGTTTACTGATTCATTTTGCACAACAAAATAAAACCTGTCAGAAACTGAATAAACTGAGAAAGCTGGTAAGGCTGTGCCCCCAGCCTGCTTTTTTTTTTACACATGCAAATTAACTCACATACCTTTATTTTCACATGCATTTTGAGGTTTATAAAATAGCATATATGGAAATATATGCTATATACACATGTGTGTGCTGTTTTTTATGCATGCAACTTTTTGAAAATTTATATTAATTGTTAGATAGAGATGCAGGTTCATCAATATTAGCTCTCTGGGACATATTGGCAGTAAATAATGTAAGCTGATATCAATTAAAAAAAAATAAAAATAAGGTAATTCATTTTCATTTTATATTTATGTAGTATATCGAGGAAATTTCAGCTCTCATATCAAGGACATCCTACTTAATTAAGAACAAAGTATTTTTTCCCATCTGGTTTGCATTGCATAGCATGCAACAATACATAGTCTAATATTGTTTGCACAAGAAACAAATTTTTTTTGGAAAAGAAAATCAATATCTTGTCTTGATCAGGTTCCAACACAAAAGAGACATTTGTTTTCTCAGATAGTATATGGGAGGTATTTCTTTTTTGAATGAGACTCATTTTTGTATCCATAAATTTACTTTCCAAAGGTTAATCTTTATCAGATCTTATATGAAAATAATGGGGCAGATTTTAAAAAAGTACGCGAGTGCGTACTTTTGTCGCACACACGGCGCAAACAAGAGTCCGCCGGATTTTAATAGATACATGTGTAGCCGCCTGCCTCCGTTCCTTCTGAGGCCGCTCCAAAATCGGTGCGGCCTCGGAGGGAACTTTCTTTCCGGCGCCCCCACCTTCCCTTTCCTTCCCCTAACTAACCCGCCCCCCGGCCCTAACTAATTCCCCCCCTACCTTTATTGCAAAAGTTACGTGTGCCAGGCCGGCTGCTGGCGCGCCATGTTCCGGTCCGGAGGCCATGGCCACACCCCTGGAACACCCCTGGGCTAGAACCACGGCCGCGGCTCCACCCCCGGAACACCCCCGATGATGCGTTGGCCGCGACACACACCCCGCCACACTCCCGCCATGCCCCCCCCCCCCCCCCCCCAGGAAAGCCCCGGGACTTACATGCGTCCCAGGGATTTGTGCTCACCAGCAGCCTATGCAACATAGGCTCGGCACGCGCAGGGGGAGCTTGGGGCAGATTTTCGGGGGATACGATGTATCTTATGCGCATACCCCTTTGAAAATCTGCCCCAATATATGCCCAAGATGTTGGCAATTTTGGGAAAATTACTTGATCTCAGATTTTTTTTTTCTTACATCTCCATCTTTTAGCTTGAGGTCCTTCACTATGCTCATGATTGTATCTATATTAAACTGCACCACATTTTTAAAGCCAAAATTGTCTTTCAAATTAGCTTCACATTTTTTTTTACTTCAATGGTTCTCTAAGAGCCTATCTAGCACTCTTTCTGGCTTCATAGTATTTATCAACTTGAGAGGTTTCTCCTGCTACCTGCAGAGATTATTTATCAAAAAGCTTCTTTAATATCTATCCCATTAGCAGTTCCAATACTATTCCTGATCCTAGGGATCTTAGGGATCCTAGGTCATGGCTCAAAGATGCAGCAAGAACAATTATAGACATATCACTGCAAGCTGTGCTATGCTGGAGGTAATGATCCAAGACTGAGATGATTCTCTATCTTAGGGGAAGGAAACCTAGCAACTACCCTAAACATGTCAGGTGTTTGCAGTCCCACTGTTTAACACAAATTTTTCTATTGAGAAACACCAGGGCATAAGAAACATGGTAGCCTAAAAAACAATAATAAAAAACAACACATTGTAAGCTGCATTCTTAGGATTCCAAAAGAACACACAAATGTGAGTTTGAAACTGGATGCCATCTTGTTCCTTCAATTGAATTTGTTTCTATTAGTAAGCATCTTCAATACATTTATGTCTGCAGACAGATTGATAGGACTGTTTGAAATCCAAATATGTCTTAGACAATTTCTACCTGCATATTTAGGTTATATTTTCAGAAGATTAAATAGAAAAGGATATTGATATAAAGTACTGAATTTTACCTAACTATACTTGGGTCTTTTTTCAAAGGAAACTATTGTGTATTTCCTTATTTAATAGCATAAATGATGGATATAATTAGATTTTATTGAAATCATAGTCACAACAGACTACAGAACTGATTTACTGAAATATGCTATCATGTTCTAACATACCTTAGTAAATATGTGTTATGACTGTCACTGCCCGACGTTTCCACTCCGCCCTCCTTACCTCTCTGGTGACTCCTCCTACGGTTGACGGACGTTTGGCTGCCACGGCGTCTGTCTGCCGTCCTCTCCGGCATCCCCGGACCGGCTTGGGTGCTGCCTCCCGCCATGCTGCTCAGCTGCCTTCAGTGGCGCGAACCTCAGGGGCGTCCCCCTGTGATGACGTCTTGCATCCGGGCTATATAAGGCCTCCACTATTGATAGCTAATCGAGTTAGCAAAGATTTCTGTTCCAGGTTTCCGACGGATGGGATTCACTCTCTGTACCTTGCAACTCTGCCTCCTTTCGACTTACTCTTTTTGGCGTACCCGCTCCTCGGGGGCCTCTCTCTCTTTCTTATCTTTCAGGTCGCAGTCTGGAACCGGTACTCGCTCCTCGAGCGCCCATGTTCCTGGACTCACTACTTGGACTCCACTTCTGCCAGGAAAACACCGCTGCCTACAACATCTGTGAGTTACCATCTCTGTCTCTCAGAGCTATTCCCTGGAACCAGGTACTCGCTCCTCGAGGGCCTGCCTTTACTCCAGCTCCTGTGCTCCATGCTGAGAAACCGCTGCATGAGTACATTACCAACGAGGCTCTACTCCTGAACTCTGCATATCCTGCTACTACTCACAAACTCGGTTCTCTCTATTACAGCACAGCCATTGTGGGATCGCTGTTCCAGAGCCTGAGGTACTACAAGCCCAACCGGGCTACTTCCAGCTCACTACTGCCACCTCTGGTGGTTCACCAATCCTGTATAATAAAAGAACTAGTGTGTGTGTGTCTCCTACGCTGAGCCTGACTTGTGGCCCCTCACGGGACTTCCCCCCGTGGGTGTGGTCATCTGCCACAGGTCCAGGGATCCACCCAAAACCCTTACAAATAATAACAATAGGTCCCATTCACTATAATGTAAACTGCATGAAAACTGGCCATTAACACATGTTTATAGCCATAAATGACCTGGTTATCAACCTTCAGGTAATATAGTTTTGGGGGCCTGGTAGTTCTTCCATTATTCTTTCTTTTCCAGCTCAGTCAGAACCAGGACTGTGATTCTGGCACCATGAGCTTACAACTACCCTTGGATTTTTCCATTTTAATAGACTCACTTTCCTGCTGTTTAATCAGCAGTCCTGAGGTTTGGAGTCACCCACCACAGCTTTTTCAGGAACTCTGTATCATGTGTTATAAATCTGGCTACCAGATGTCACACTTAATAATGATCATGACTCCCTTCCTTCCATCCCCAGGGGCTGTGAACACTGCCTCTGCAGCAACCCCAGTCAATCTAGGGTACAAAAGACCTTACTCAGGGATTGAAATGGGGACTTTCTACATGGCCGTTTTCAGTACTGCCATTGAGCCACAAGATTGGTGTTACGATTCTACCCGCGGCCAGAGCCACAGGTAGTCTCTCACCTCTCTTTACCTCCTTTTTTACCTTCTTCAGTGATCCGGAGGCCGCCGACATCCTTTGTGCATGGCTGGTGCCACTCTGGTGCTGCCCTGCGGCCAGGAGGCTGCCGACGGCATCCCCAAGTGGTCCAGAGACCTCCGTTTCTTACTACCTACCTGGTGGCAGGGAGCCACCCGGGTGCAGTCCTTGCAGCCAGGAGGCCGCCGGTAGCACTCCTACGCGGTCCGGAGGCTGCCAACATTACCTTCTCCCCTCTGTGAGGAGGCACCTCCATCCTCAATCTTGCCTGCGGCATGGAGCTGCCCTCAGTTTCTTCTTTGCGGCCTGGATAACTCCGCCCATGTCAGCCCTACTCTGCGGCCTGTTCCTGCTCCTGCTTCACTCAGCGCAGGGACGCTGCTCTCCAAGGTCCTGCCCCTTCCTCCTTAAACATGAGCCTGCGCCCTTCTTCAGACCAGCGTTGGAGTGGTCCTCCTGTTGATGTGATTGTGGGAGTCTCTCTTCAGCCCTATAAAAAAGAACCTGTCTTCATTTGCTTCATTGCTTTCGCAAGGAGCCAGTCCTCCTTAGGACTTCTCTTCAACCTAGCTTCTCCTAGGCACTCTGTTCCATGTTGGAATTCCATGTTTTTGTCTTCATCTTCATCAAGGTCTCTCGTCAAATCCTGTGTCTTTGTCCATTCAGTTCCTGCTGTTCCGACGTCCCTCTCTTCAGATCTCCTGATGTTCCTGATGTTCCGTCCTTCAGAGTCCCTGAAATCCTGATGTTATATTCTCCTGATGTCTTCATTTCCTGATCTTCCTTTATCCAGATGTCCTTTGCCTCCAGAAGACCCGTGTTTTTAATCCTCCAAGCTTCAGGTTCCATACTCCCTCTCATGCTCCTGCACCGAGTCCTTTACTCCGAGTCCTTGGATCCTGAAGTCCTTATCCTTATTCTGAATCCTGTCCGGGTCTTTGGAGCTCCTTGCATCTGTCTCCATCCATGACTAAGAACTCTGCTTTAACCTGTTCCATTTCAGCGTGGTCCATGCCTTGCCTTGATTGACTGTGGAGGGCGTGCTTCAGTGCGTGCTTCGCCGGAGTCTTCGTCTTGAAACCTCCAAGCAACCTGAGTCGGGAACCACCAGCGTGGTCCGTGACCTGTCTTGATTGGCTGTATAGGGCGTGTGGTGTGGCAGTACCTATTCAGAACTCTTGACTTGTGACTCCGTCTGAGTTCTTCAAGTATCCTGAGTCTCATTTCATCCTTCAAGTATCCTGATTCTTCATCTGAGTCTATTCGTTCCAGCCCTCAGCCTATGTTCATCCTGTCACATCTGCCATGCCGTACTGCAGATCCGAAAGGGCTATTGAGTGGCCGGAGGGCTACTCCAGAGACTAACATTGCATTGCTGGGTCTCTTCGATGCCGTCAGGTTCAGCAGAGGCAAGGGTCCTGTATCACCAGTCTGTCTGCCCGTGCTTGGACACTCCTCGCCTGCCTCGGCGCTTATCTGGAACTCCTCTGCGGTTGCGTCGTGGCCCAAGGGTACACAATCTTTCCAGAAATGGGACTGCTTCCAGCACTCTCATAACAATTGGCTTCAGGCAATATAGATTTTAAAAAGTTATGGGCTCATATTTTGCTAAACTAATGAAGCACAAATGAGATATATGTCAGTGTTTGGGCTTTATCTTTTTCTTTGAATCTTAAAGTTAGGAGGTTAATATGGAAATGAAAAAGGAATTGTTCAGCTAAGGGAATCAGCCTAATAGACCCTGAGTTTTAAATATCCTGCCTTGTTGAACAGCTAAAATTACCCACTTAAAACTTAGCCACTAAAAAAGAGGTAGAACAGGGCCTTCTGAGGCTGTGGCTTAAATTTACTCAGCTAACACTGATATCTGGCTAACTCTAGATAGAAAAATGAAAGTCCTAAAGTTATCCGGCTAACAGAAAAAAAAAACAAAAAAAAACAACCTAGTGTACTAAGCAGGTGCCCCTGCCCCTTACCCTGATGTCCTAAAGTTATCTCTCTAACTTCAGTCACTTGACGTTACTCAGTTCTGATTGGGTCCCTCCACTGACAGTAGTGTAGGACCAATCATTGGTCTTTTCACCCAGAGTGAGGTAATACTATGAGGAGAGGCCGAGATCTGTCAGCTATATGGCACATAGTATTCAGCACAGGGGTCACTTTCGGGGGTTTAGGGGATAGAGACTTGACCAGCAACTTTTTTCAAGGTGGAAGATGATATCCAGGAAGGGGGGTGGGGTTTGGAAATTGGCACCCATTCTGCATGCTAATTTTTATTATTATATTTTTTCTTGAGCAGCTATATTCAGCATAAAGCCAGTGGGAGGCTTGTTTTGATGAGTATTCAGTTAAAGGCATCTGGATAGTTTTACCAGGATAACTTTTCCGTTTGACAGCTTACTGAATATACACCTCCAGGTTTTTTTTTACTAATAGCCAAATTGTACATTCTGATAATTTACTGTCCCATTTAGTGAAAAACTTCTAAAGAAAAAATGGTCTCTTTGGAAATATTTGAAGACTCTATATCTATGGTTCAGAGGCCTGAAGTTTTCTTTGGAATTTATATTAAGAGCTAATAATTAAGAGCCAAAACTAAATAGTTCTAACAGGAATATGAATGTTGTGTATATATTCGAATGAATATGCTGTAAAACCTTTTGCTACACTGCTGTGCCTTTTTGAAGTCTAGCAATCAAAACATATTTTATAGTATTATCAAGTCATGTTTTGTTGTCTGTTCTTATATTAAAGTAGCATTTTTAAATTACAAAAAATGCAAATAATTGAGACTTCAGTTTACTTTACTTCTGGTTCTGTAGAAACATGCAGCTTGAAATGCCCTGGTCATTTTACATGTTTTCCTCAAATGCAGATATTTCATACTGTCTTTTTCTTATTAAAAATGACCAGGAGAGACTCTGTTCCGGGTTCATTTTCTTTATTATTTTTGAAATTATAATTGCCAGTGCCAATTGATTGTCAAGTTGACAGAAGACAAGTTTAATTTCCATATTATAAAGCTACAGTAGTTTTCCACAGAAGTCTTCCACTTTAATCTGTAGGACAATGATGATTTGTGTCCTAATTTTAGCAGAAATGCCATTGTAAGTGTCTTGACTGTCAAGGGGGATTCTTCAAGGGGAAGAGATGCAGACACACACAATACCTTACCAGCTGTTCTACACTGAGAATCCAGAGAACATGGGAAGACAACATAGTCTAGCTGTTTCAAGTGGCTGTTGCTAATAATTATCACCATTCTTATTAACACTGCCCTCAGACATGCAAAACTCTTTCTTGTATGTTCATTCTTGTAAGGCACAAGGTGCTTTTCATCTCACCTAATCTGTCTACTACTTACATTAAATGTTGCTAATCATTTAAGCATTGCACATAAGATGGTTTACTAAAACATTATGAGTTGTTAATGCAAACTATATGGTGAATTTTAAAAGCTGGACGCGTGCCAGAATCAGGAGGTTTGCACGCATATAGGACATGCATGCGTCCACCCTATGTTTAAAAAAACAGCTACATGTGCGTCTATCTCCCGATATAGGAATATTTCACTCAGAATGGAAAAAGTGCGTGGTCTGGGCATGGGGTGGACAGGGCAGGGCATGGGCATTCCAAGTGGGGCCAAGAGAAGTGTGTGCAGGTACTTACATGTCTGGGTGTGCGCCCAGGTACAGTGCCACATAGCTTTACTTCTGCTATGGAGTGTAAATTAACAAAATACAAACCTAGCCATTCCTGAGGGGCTTTAAGTGTCTAGGGTGTGTGTGTGTGGGGGGGGGGGGGGGGGGGGGAAGTGATGGCTTCTAAAGCAGGGGGTTAGGAGGACCTATCTATACGCTGAGTGAAATAGTGGATGAACTGGTGAAACTAGTCATGGTGTGGACACGCGCCAATTGTAAAATCCCCCCCCATTTGCACAGCTCTTACCCAGATGTGTTTGGCTGTGCATGCCGAATTGCAAAATAAGGAACATGCATACTAGCGCCCCAAGCTATTTTATAACATACGCGCATATGTTACAAAAATAGCTGTGTCCCTGGTCGCATGCAAACACACATGCTTTGATGTGCTTCTGTGCATCCCTTTGAAAGTTTACGTTCCGATATATACTATAGCATAAACGTCCAAGGTTTTTATATGCGTAAATAAAAGCTATGGAGCTAATTTTCAAAGCAGTTACATATGTAAATATAACTCTTTTGTAGCAATTTTCAAAAGCATTTACATATGTAAAGTGCCCTTACAGAGGTATAACCTTATGCACAATTCAATGTCATATATTGTAGCAGTTTTCAAAAACTCACCTATACGGGTAAAGTGCATTTAAACCTGTAAAACCCAGTTTTAAGCTTGTAAATCCTTTTGAAAATTACCCCATAGGAGGTAATTTTCAAAGGAGATACGCACATAAATACTATCATAGCAAATTTCCAAAGACATTTACTCGAGTAAAGTGCACTTACACAAGTAGATCCTATGGACAATTCAATGGCATATACTGTAGCAATTTTTAAAAGCCCACTTACTTGAATAAAGTGCATTTACACATGCAAAACCCAATTTTAAACATGTAATTGCTTTTCAATATCAGGTCCTAAATGAAAATTAACATATAAGCGTGTAAGTAGCCTGAACTAGTATAATTGCTATTTTCTAAAAGATGAAAGTGCAAATGTACTGTATATTTCCATGCACATGTACGTGTATAAAAAAGAGGTAGTCTAGGAGTATTCTGGGGCCGGGCCAAATAGTTAATCTTGAAAGTTGCTATTTTAAATGATACTTATGCATATACATTTGGCAATTTACTAGCACAATTTTACACCTTATTATTTAGTGTAATTGATATCAGACTTATTTATGTGGCAATTTTATAACGTACGTGCCGGCGTGCGCATATTATAAATACATGGGACATATGCACATTAGAGATGTGGTTCGTTTATCACGAATTAGGCAATTTCAATGAAATTGCCTAATTCGTCGTGGGTCGGGGGCCCCGAACCCCAAAACAGATTTTCCCCGAACTTCGGGGAAAATCCGTTTTTCGGGTTTGTACAGGGAGAGGGTCACATTTTATTTTTTTAAATTAAAAATCATCCCAAGCATTACTATTAAATATAATACACCCCCCCCCCCCCACCATTCTGATCCCTCCCCAAGACTTACTAACATCCCTGGTGATCCAGCGGGGTCCCACGAGCGATTTGTCCCTCCGTGCCTGGTGTACCTGCCTCGCTCAGAATGGCGCCGATAGCCTCTGAATTACTATGTCACAGGGGCTACCGGCGCCATTGGTCAGCCCCTGTCACATGGCCATCGGCGCCATCTTGTGCTCTTACCATGTGACAGGGGCTGACCAATGGCGCCGGTAGTCCCTGTGACATAGTATAGGCAAAGGCTATCGGTGCCATTTTGATTACTGGCAGCCAACAATGAGATCGCTCCTGGACCCCTGCTGGACCCCCAGGGACTTTTGGCAAGTCTTGGGGGGGTCAGGACCACCAGTGATGTTGGTAAGTGTTGGGGAGGGATCGGGATGGGGGGGTTGTATTTAATGTTTTATAGTAAGTTTTAATGCTTGGCTTGGATTTTTTTTTAGCTTCGTTTTCCCGCGTTGTTATTTGAGCCGGTTTCGTTTTTCTCTCTTAGTTTTTTATTCGTTTGTCAGAAAACCTAACCGAGGAAAACCAAACCTTACCCTGAAGTGTTCGACTCAAAAAACTACCCGGTAGTAAAAAATGAAGCACATCTCTAATGCACATGCGTGCCAGATTTTATAATCCGCGTGCGTATCTGCGGGCAGCACGCACAAAGGGGGGAGGATTTCTGCATTTTGGCCTTTCCCAGTTCCCTCTCAGTCTGCTCCAATTAATGAGCGGACTGGGAGCAAACTTCCCAACCTCCCTTCCCCTTCCCCTCTACTCTCCACCCCCTAAACCCTACCTATCTAACCATTTTTTGTTGTTGTTGTTTTTATACTTACTTCAGGGCCCAACCTGAAGTAAGTTGCATGCGACAGCAGAGTGATCAATGGCGCTGTCTCAACCCACCCCTCCCTGCCCAGAACCCATCCCCCATCCCGCCCCTTCAAAGAGGCCCAGCACATATGCATGTCCCAAGGTTTACGTGTGTGGCCCTTTGAAAATCTACCCCTTGATATTTGGTAATTTTGGGGTGTTAGCCCCCCACTGTCTTTTCAATTATCAGCAACATGTGATCATATGCACATTTGTTGAGAACCACATTCCATTTATATATGAATTGTCATCTTGCGAGAACAAAAAAGGTTCTTTATTGATTCTCAAACCTCTAAGTATGCATTTAGCATAACAATATTCATCTAAAGTTGCTGCATATAGCTCTATTCTAATAATCTTCTTCCTATCTTTTTCATAACCATTCCAATCTCCCTCCATAGTGTTTGATCACATCTTACAACCTTTGATTCCACAAATACAGTCTTATTTTTGGGATTCCACTGATTTTATTATAGATTAGCAGAAGTTCCCAAAATTGATCCTGTTTGCCTTCTAGTCATGGCCGATATAGCTACAATATATACAAATATTCCCCAAAAGACCGCATTACACATCATCAAAGAAGCTAGTGATAGTATGAATATTAGGGTGGCCCTTATTTTTCAACTTTTGAAATTATTTGTTCCCAACCCCTAATCATGCTCCAATATATGAAAAAGTGTTTGTTGCCAAATTTCAGCTCAGTTGAACTATTTTAAGGTGACCGCCAAAGGCCTTAAAGTTTCAAATTTCACCAAAAATTAGTATTTCTTATTCAAAACATTTGTATTTCATTTTCAAATGTTGTTTGGGAAAATAATAGTCAAGCATAATCGAAAGACTATTTTATCTTTAACTATTTTCTTCATACGGTTATTTATACGAAATAAAAATTAGCCAAGATATTGAACAAAAATTGTAATCAAAAGAAAAATACATACTTTGCAAAATATTGTCTAAAATGGAAATAACAATAAAAAAATGTAATAAAGATACCAGATTTTACTGCTTCATTAGGCCAGTTTTGGTAGCATCTGGGTACTTTTTTCTGTGTTTCATAGCAATCTGCATAATGTATTGCTTTTCTTTTTTGTTTTTGGTCAGAATATTCTGATATTCTTGGATTAGCTTCACTCCTATCTCAGCCACGTCGTTAACTACTACAGTGTTTTTCAATGTTTCCAACCCACTTTGGAAGATGACATCATCTTTCCAAGTAGATGGGTAGTTTTTTTTAGAAAATTTGTATTTATTGAAAATCTTGAGAAGCATATCTTTGATTCTATGGAAATAAAATCATAGAGGTGTTTTCTTTTAAATGGTTGAGGTCTTCACTACTATCAATGTATCTTTTTTTTTATTTTGCATTTTTTCTACATACATTTCAAGAAAACACTTAAAGTTGCAATCATGTGAAAAGCAAGAATAAACATTTAAGTAGAAGGAAAACAAAAAAAAAAAAAAGAAGATATATGAAAAATTAAAGTTTCACAAATCCCAGTCCTCTATATAGAGATTCCAATATCACTTCTTTAGGTAAATTTTTCCTACCAGGGAAAACAAAACAAAACAAAAAAAAAATTTAAACTAGCAGGAGAGGCTAATAACAAGTTGAACGACAATCTTAGACTTATGCATCCTAGCTATGCATAGGAGAAGAGCAAGTAACAGAGGTAAATGTATTACTTATGAAAGATGTCAGTTGCGAAGCCTAAAGAAAAGTATAGGAAACATTTGAATATTTAAGAATGCACTTGCAAGGAAACTTTAAAATAAATAAAGCCCCTATCTCCAAAACTTTAGGTCTTAGTAATAAGAATTGCTGTCTTTTCTTCTGTGTTTGACGTGCGAGGTCAGGATAAGCATAAACTTTCAAATAGAGGAAAAGTTCTGCACGGTGACGAAAAAAAAAAAGCCTTAAGATACAGTCTCTATCATAGTCAAGAAGAAAAGAAACAATCAGAGTAAATGGTTTTACCAAGTCCTTCTGAGACGTTTCCAATACTGCGGTTAAATCTGAAGACAATTTCTCAATGGGAGAGAGCCTGCATCCCATCTTTATCTACAATTCCCTTCTTGAAAGGAGGTATATAATAAACCTTAGATATTAATGGAAATGTCTGCTCAGGAAGTTTCAAGATTTCAATCAAGTATTTTTTCCACATTTCTTTTGATGCCACAAGTGGATCTTTGGGGAAAATAATGAAACACAGTTTCCTCCCTCTCACTTGATTTTCCATGTATTCTAGTCTAGATGAAAGCCATTTGTTCTCTTTCAAGATATTATGTTGCAAATCAGTAGTTGTATCAAAATCTTTCCTCAAAGACTCAAAGTTCTTTTTATTAGCTGAAATCTCAGTTTCCATTACTTTCATTCTGCCATCTAAATCAGCCATATAGGTAAAACTGTCTTAATCTGGTTAGAAATATTAATGTTCAAAGCTTCAATCACTTCCCAAATGGATTCCAGAGAAAATTCAACTGGTCTTACCAGCTCAAGGGTCTGAACCAAAGGCAACCAGCCAAGCTCTGCTCTACCATATCCAGCAGCAATTCCGTCCTCTATGCCCCCTGCAATCGGCATAGGAACGAGATGCATTGGATTCAGCATCCCACCAGGGAACATGGCATCCCCAGCCTCCACAATCGATATCCCAAGCCGAAACGGGTCCGATGCTCGGATTTCTGCCGGATTAGCAGGGGGAAGTCGTTCCTCAGGGAATAGGGAGATCGAAAGCTCAGGGAGGGGGCAGAGTGCTAACTCTTCCCGGCCTTCCACCAGTGAGCACAGCCCGAATACCAAGCCTCCCCAACAAACATGAGTGTCCATCGGGCTGAGCACGATGTTAGTAAAGGGGTCAGAGAGTTGCTCATGCTCTCTGGCCCTTCTCTTCCTGCCTGAATGAGGCATAACAGGAAAAAATTTAGAAAACCCGTGGAGCAAGTTCAGGCACATCCTGCTGGGTCAGCCATTTTGGAATCTACCGACCTCATGCCAACAGTGTATCATTTTATTTGATTTTCTGCATTGCTGTTTTCTGTGGTCATCATTATAGTAGCCATTTTTTGCTTAATGTCTAGTGAAACTTCATCATCAAAGAAAACGAATGCTGCAGTTTCTTGTGACAGATACCATAAATGGTTTGCAAATTGTTTCATGGCAGCACTACTAATTTCTGGATCTACATCCTTATACTTGATTAATTTCAGTAAAAAATTGTAATCGAGATACGGAGCTCTCAGAGCCAGTGATGCTAGGAATCAGGCTCATAAATAGAGTCTGATAAGAAAAATGCATGTTCTTCAGATTGAATCATTCTCTTTTTTGGTCAGTTTAAATTGATCTTGAAATAAATATATGTTAAAGGCATAAATAGCCTTTGCCATCCACTGAGCATGGCTCACAGCTCCAGAAATGAGAAATGAGATTCCTTTTGGGGGAATACCACCGAGGAAGGTCATGGCCAATTCTAATAATTTGCGGTAATAATCTGACCTCTGAGGGGGGATATGATAGAGGTCTTTAAGATCATGAGAGGTCTTGAATGAGTAGATGTGACTCGGTTATTTTCAATTTCGAATAATAGAAGGACTAGGGGGCATTCCATGAAGTTAGCAAGTAGCACATTTAAGACTAATTGGAGAAAATTCTTTTTCACGCAACGCACAATAAAGCTCTGGAATTTGTTGCCAGAGGAGGTGGTTAGTGCAGTTAGGGGTAGATTTTAAAAGAAGCGCGATCAGCCTACTTTTGCTTGCGCATCAGACTCAAGCAAAAGTACGCTGGATTTTAGTAGATACGCGCGGAGCCGCGCGTATCCACTAAAATCCTGGATCGGCGCGCGCAAGGCTATCGATTTTGTATAGCCTGCGCGCGCCGAGCCGCGCTGCCTCCCCCCGTTCCCTCCAAGGCCGCTCCGAAATCGGAGCGGCCTCGGAGGGAACTTTCCTTTGCCCTCCCCTCACCTTACCCTCCCTTCCCCTACCTAACCCACCCGCCCGGCCCTGTCTAAACCCCCCCTTACCTTTGTCGGGGGATTTACGCCTCCCGGAGGGAGGCGTAAATCCCCGCGCGCCAGCGGGCCTCCTGCGCGCCGGGCCGCGACCTGGGGGCGGGTACGGAGGGCGCGGCCACGCCCCCGGGCCGTAGCCATGCCCCCGTACCCGCCCCCAAAACGCTGCCGACACGCCCCCGAAACGCCGCGACGACCGGGCCCGCCCCCCGACACGCCCCCGACACGCCCCCCTCCGAGAACCCCAGGACTTACGCGAGTCCCGGGGCTCTGCGCGCGCCGGGAGGCCTATGTAAAATAGGCTTCCCGGCGCGCAGGGCCCTGCTCGCGTAAATCCGCCCGGTTTTGGGCGGATTTACGCGAGCAGGGCTCTGAAAATCCGCCCCTTAGTGTAGCTGGGTTCAAAAAAGATTTGGATAAGTTCTTGGAGGAGAAGTCCATTAATGGCTATTAATCATTTTTACTTAGGGAATAGCCACTGATATTAATTGCATCAGTAGCATGGGATCTTCTTAGTGTTTGGGTAATTGCCAGGTTCTTGTGGCCTGATTTTGGCCTCTGTTAGAAACAGGATGCTGGGCTTGATGGACCCTTGGCCTGACCCAGCATGGCAATTTCTTATGTTCTTATGTTCTTTATGCTGATTATGAAGTAGCTGTTCTTATAGAAATTCTAGCATGCTGACACAAACATCTTCGGTGACATCTTCTATCCCACTATGGTATTTTTTGTTGTCTATCGCCAACCAGGTTTTCCTAAATCTTTTAAACAAATTCACATCTGGTCCGGACGTTGACCCATTACTGCGCCAAAACTACTTCTCAAGACTAATTTGAAGGGCTTGGTTGCCATTTTTGCAAATTTACTTTCTGTTAGATATGGTACATTACAGTAGGGAATTTAGAACATATGCCCAATATTAGTGCAATGGCTAACCTTAACCTAAGTTCACACATTTTTAAAGTTGGTAGCTGTGGTCATGATCTGTTACTTTCTGTTCCTGGCTAAAAATAATTTTATATAAATGCCCCGATTTTAACAAGGCCATGCACATAAATTTCAGGGGTTACGCACATGGCCTGGCCTTACGCACACTGCACGCATTTTATAACAGACCCAGCCACGCGTGTATTCCCGGATATGCACTGAAGTGCCGGCCTGTCTTAAAGGGACAAGCCGGGGGAGCAGCAAGGTAAATTAAAAAAATTATAATTATTAGGAAGGGGTTAGGGTAGGAAGGTTAGATAGGGGGTATAGTAAAATTAAAAAAATGCATACATGTAACAAAAATTATTTTAAATGAAGTTGTTTTAACAATTTAATAGATTTTGTGGTAGATTTTAAAATGTACACGAGCATCCATGGGCGCACAGTTCCTGGTGTGCGCACATGGACATGGGTATTTTATAACATGCATTGGAGCATGCATGTTATAACACACGGTTCCCACGCACATGCATGCTGGATTTAAAAATCAACGAGTACATGTACAGGCGGCTCGGGACTCGCTCAAGCACGGGGGCGGAAATTTTAAAACTTACGCATGGTGACGTGAGTAGGGCTTCCCCAGTTCCCTCCCAGTCCACTCCAGTCTGTCTGTGTATCCCCCTAAATAACTTTTATGTTTGTCACATCCAAACCTGCCTGTTGCCTCTCTTCCGTACTCCTTGATCCTTGGTGGTCATCTTTCCCTTCTTCCATGGCCTTATATGCATTCCTCTCTCTTTCTCTCTCTACTTCTGTGTAGCATGATTCCTGGGGTCCTTTTCTTCTCTCCTCTGATAGACTGCCATCTACTCTCACACCCCTTAACCAGGTCAATCATATATTCCTGTCCCCCCTTAGTATCCTCCATTTCTTCAGCCCTGCCTCATTCTTTATCCCTGTCTTTTTTGCTAATACTGTCAACCCAGTATCATTTCTTCCTTTCTTCCTTTGAGCCATTCTACTCACTTTTTTAGTGCAAATCTCCTCTCTCTCTGTCACACCAGTGTTAGAGCTTGTGACAGTCATGGGAAATGTTTGTCACTGGTGTAATAACCCAGGTTTCCTCTGCTTTCCTCAGCAGATGCTGAAAAGTTTCCAACAACCACAATTAGCCCATCTCGTCTTCACATCCTCATTTATGTGCATTAATGTATTTTACAATCAGTCCCTCTTTTTCCCCACCTCGATAAATATGTGCAATGTGACTTGAGGCTTCTCATGGATGTGAATGGCCCCCTCTGTCCCTCCTCCTCCTGGTCTTCAGTAATGTGGGTTGAAGGTTTGGGGGCTATAACAGGCCTAATTTTCACTCTCCTGGCCTATAGCAACAACTCAGTTAATCACAGATAGTAGCAGCCCATCATTTTCTCCCTAGCTAGATTTTATGGCATCTCTTCTAGAGGACCTATTGGGATGGTCTTGCAGATCCCTGGGGTCCATGGACCCCAGGTTGGGAAACACTGGCCTAGGCCATATGGTCTTGCATGTAAGAAATGTGCCGAGTTGGAATAGTCAATGAAATTGAAGTTTCAAAACATATGAACACTTTATCAAACAATTGTATATATATATATATAAACAAAGATAATATTATGAAACATGTAAAATGACACACACCGCAAGAAATGACATGTTACATGCAGATGAGTCACGTGATGCACCCACCCCCTACCTTTGCGCGCGCCGGCCGGCAGCCCCGCTTGTGTTCCGGTCCTGGGGGCTGGTCCGGAGGCCTCGGCCATGCCCCCGGGCCCGCCCCCGAAACGCCGCGGCACGCCCCTGAAACGTCATGTCATTTCGGGAACGCCCCCGGACACGCACCCTACCTCCCCTTTTCGAAAGCCCCGGGACTTACGCGCGCCGGCGACCTATGCAAAATAGGCGCGCTGGCGCACAGGGCTTTTAAAATCCGCCCCAGCAGGCGTAACTTTGCCAACAAAGGTGGGGGGCTTAGGTAGGGGAAGGGAGGGGAAGGGCGAAGGAAAGTTCCCTCCGAGGCCGCTCCGAAATTGGAGCGGCCTCGGAGGGAACAGGCAGTGCGCGCTGGGCTCGGCATGCGCAGGTTGCACAAATGTGTACCCCCTTGCGAGCGCCGACCCCGGATTTTATAAGATACGCGCAGCTACGGGTGTATCTTATAAAATCCAGCGTACTTTTGTTCACGCCTGGTGTGCGAACAAAAGTACGCGATCGCGTATTTTTTAAAGATCTACCCCTATGTATGTAACTGTGTAACGTGAAACTTTCAGGATATTTTCCACTCGTAATGATTGACCCAAATCTTCCAAGGATATGTTTCTATCTAAAAGGTAAATTTTACCTCTCTGTAGGTCAGAGAGAAACTGGTGCAATTTTAGGGATGCATAATTCCCCTTTATCATCAATAGAAACACAATCCCTAACCCTTTCATTATTATAAGACTGAAACAGAGAAGCAGATTGATTTAAATTAAGACTTTTACCATGCAATTTATTTGACTCAAGCCTGGGAGCCACTTTTTCTCCATCAGAATCAGAGGTACTTGTTGAACTGGAGACCACACACCCAGAGCAACAGCTGAAGATGTGGTAGCACCAGATGATTCTGAATTATGGGCCTTAGAGAGCAATCAATACTCAGGCAAAAATGAAGGTGCCATAACTGATGTCTCTCTTAGTGTATCCCCAGTGGCTACCTAGGAGCCTAGGGATCCTATCACTGTGGCAGAAGTCACCACAAGAGAAGACATTATTCCCTTTTCTTACCCATAAGCATCTCTCAAAAAACACAACTCAGTAATTGTACAATCCTGTGCTGGCGAACAAATATACTCAGTCAATCTGGAGTTCTCCCACTACCCCATGAGTCTCCCCAAGGGACTCACAAGGTGTGCTCCCCCTTTGGATCACGCCTTAGGCTATGCACTGACTGCTGTGCACTGTGGGCTATGGGGTTTTTATGGAAAGTCCAATCATATTGATGACATCAGGGGGAGGGCTGCAGCACCTCCTCCTCCCTCACAAATGGCTACTGGCACAGCAGGGGTTGAAATAAACTGCAGTTCCCCAGCACCGAGCTCCTTCAGATTATTTGGTTTTAATGGATTTTTTTATTACTGTTGTCTATTGATGATGATCTTTTTTTTTTTTTTACTGATTTTTAATGTTTTGTGTATTATTTTTCTTTTTTATTGCACTCTGTTGTGAACTAATGATATGATAGTGGAATATAAATGTAATTATAAATAAAATTATCTGAACATTTTTGCCTGTCTTGGGATACAGTGCTTTTTATACCATAGGTTTATTATAGTGGAATCATGATTACACTTCCAGATTTGTATTTATATATGTTCTGTAAAGACAGAAAATATGCATTTCTTTCATATATCTTGCTCCTGTTAAGAAGAGTACCAAGAAGAAATGGTTCCTCTCCAGGATTTTTCTTTGATGGATGGATAGCTCTTGGAGAATGTTACTGCACTTAAGTTCTAAGTCTTGTGTGATAGTATCTGAACAATTTGTTTCACTTCATTTGGCAGCTTTAAATGAATGTCTGTGACTGTCAGCATTTGTGTTCAGTCTGAAGGAAGGTTGCTCAAAGAATATTGTAATAAGAATGTGTTTCATAGTTTAGGTTCTCTGTAACTTTTACTTTCTTCCAGAGGAGGCAGTTCTAATGCATCCCTTCTGTTATGGAGCATCAATGTCATAAGTGTCTTCAGTGTATAATCTCTAAACCATGTTCCAAATGTTCTTCTAGAAAGTATACCCAGTAAGGAGTATTTGAAGACCCCAGCCAGCTGGATTATTATCTGCTTGACCAGTCATCCGATTGCATTTCAGAATAGTTCATTCTGCCCTTGATTAATAGGTTAGCCAGACGGCACAAGGCTACAGAAACTCATAAAAACTCTGAAGGAGAAATATATGATTTAATTGCTTGTCAGAGGAGATATGAATCTACTATGAGCACAGCATTGCAATAGGAATTTGTGGATACCACTGTTTTTGTAAAATTGCTTTATAATATTCCTAAATGAAAATATACCAGTTATAGTTTTATCTTCTTTTTCTCTAATAAGCACATTTAAGTACAGGGATTACTGAACTGTTATGCAGCTTTTGATAATGATTAGCTTGAAAGGTTTGCAAATTGAATTTGACATAAAGACACCATGTATAATGGCAATAAAAGAATGAATGTAAAATAATATGTAGATGAATTGCACAATAGCTCACAACATATTTTAATCGAGGATAAATTTGACACTGTAGTGCAAAGTTGTTATTAGGCATATGGATTTTTTTTCTGAATTATTAATAAATGATAATAAAGACTGCATATCAAAATCAGATATACATTATCTAGTATTTTGACAAGACTGTAAAATAACATTTATTTACCTTTTAGACTAGTGTTTGTGCATTAGAAATCACACTTTCAGGGACATAGAAACTCCAAATGGCACATTTTTTACTCTTCTATTCTCCATACTTGGCTATCAACACCGACAGTCTGGGGTGAAAGCAGAGATGCACCTCTTCTATTAGGCACAGCAACCACCATTATTTGAAAGACTAGCAGCAAATAACTTATGTCCCCACTTTTGTAAGGTCATTTTTGCTCATTAATGAGATGTAAAATTGACCTTACTATCAGTATAATATGAGAGTTGCAAACTTGCTAATCCAAAGATCACCAAGGGGTTTTCAAAATGATCTTAAACTTTCTATACCAGAGAATAAAACCTCTTTTATAGTACCATGGGAGTGGTTTGAAAAACTGGAGTGTGACATTGGATATAATTTTCAAATTTATCGGTCACATTTTTGATGGTCACTGAAGAGCTATTGTCATTAAGCAGCATCTTAGTAAAAAGGTTTGCAACTATGATGCATCAGTTTTCTTTGACCTTAGCTTTCTTTTTTGTTTAACTTTGTTTAACTAGATCTTGACAACTTGTTAATGTCATTGCTCCAAACTGCTCTCTCATTTCCTATATTTCTTTCCTCCTACTTCATATTCTTGTCCCACGGGGCCTGTATATTAAAAAAAAACAAACCCTCTAAAATGCTAGTGTATAATTTTAACATCCATTATTAGTGTGCATGGTATCTTGCAATTTGGTGCCTGAGGTACTAAATTATTTATACCCAGCATGCATGCACCCTTAAAGAGACATATTAGAGAGCACTGCCTATAATATTTGAAATGTCTGTGCTAACTTACCCAGTGAATGGAGGAATCTTCCCCCACGTCCCCTCCTGCCCTGGCAACTCTGACAGGGGGCAATGAAACATAGAAACATAGAAATGACGGCAGAAGAAGACCGAATGGCCCATCCAGTCTGCCCAGCAAGCTACGCACTATATCCTTTTTTTTTTTTTTTTAATCTTTTTCTATCACCCACCTGTTACTATTGGCTTCCAGTACCCTCCAGCCCTAATTCCCCTCCACCCCCACCACCAATGTAGAGAGCAGCGCCGGATCTGCATCCAAGTGAACATCCAGCTCAATTAGGGGTAGCAACCACTGCAACAAGCAGGCCACACCCCTGCCCCATACTCTTACCCACCCCTGGTTTTTTTTGGAGATGGCAGCCCTCCATCCTTCCGCTCCGTGAAGGTGGAACACCAACCACTGGCATCCCGCTCCGTGAATGCCTCTGTGGCTACTGCCGCTCTGTGCAGTGTTTTGCTGCCTTTTTATTCACGTCCTCTAGACTTGATGGACCCACAGTGTTTATCCCATGCCCCTTTGAAGTCCTTCACAGTTTTAGACTTCACCACTTCCTCTGGAAGGCAGGCATCCACCACCCTTTCCATGAAGAAATACTTCCTGACATTGGTTCTTAGTCTTCCTCCCTGGAGCCTCAGTTCGTGACCTCTGGTATTGCTGATTTTTTTCTGATGGAAAAGGTTTGTCGTGGTCTTTGGATCATTAAAGTTTTTCAGTATCTGAAAGTCTGAATCATATCACCCCTGCTCCTCCTTTCCTCCAGGGAGTACATATTTAGATTCTTCAATCTCTCCTCGTATGTCATCCGATGAAGACCCTCCACCTTCCTGGTCGCCCTTCTCTGTACCGCTTCCATCTTGTCTTTGTCTTTTTGTAGATACGGTCTCCAGAACTGAACACAGTACTCCAGGTGAGGCCTCACCAAGGACCTGTACAAGGGAATAATCACTTCCCTTTTCTTACTCGATATTCCTCTCTCTATGCAGCCCAGCATTCTTCTGGCTTTTGCTATTGCTTTGTCGCATTGTTTTGCAGACTTCATATCACCCCAAGGTCTCTCTCCTACTCCGTGCACATCAGCCTTCCCCCCCCCCCCCATCAAATACAGTTCATTCGGATTTCCACTCCCCATATGCATGACTTTGCACTTCTTGGCATTGAATCTCAGCTGCCATATCTTCGACCACTCTTCCAGTTTCCTTAAATCCTTAAATGGGGTGATGACAGAGTAAGTAGCGGTGGCTGGGAACCCCCCATGGCAGGATGGAGGAATAAGACAACAATTAGTTGGGGTTGGGACTGGAGAAAGGGTGATAAAATGTCATGCTGTTATTTTATTTATTTTAAGATGCATAATATTGTGACAATCATTTTATTGAGTTAGTATGTTAGGTTAATGTTTTTTTTCAAGACTGTTTTATTTTATTATTTGCCTTTCAGGATTTCTTCATGTGTACTTTTAAAAATATAATTTCTAAATTCTGTAGATGGAAGGGGAAGTGATCCCCCCGCCCTCCCACCACCACTCAGTTGCAAACATTTAGTGCCCACTGTAGAGCACACATCCTGATAAAAATAAGAGGAAACATTAATCACATTTGGGTCTTAGTTTAGGTAGGGCCTATGTTGCTACTTAATATGTAATTCAGGTCACTAGTTTTTCTTGTCCATCCCTTACTGAATATAGAAGATTACATGGGCTTTTAGACTGAGGGTAGAATTTTGTTAATTATTTTTGGCTGATTGATGAAAGTCTGCCACTGTGATAATACACATTAATGCCATTTATTTACTGCAGCACTCCATAATGGGGGCCTTTTCACTAACAACACACATTATCATGTGTTAATAAGTGTTTTGGCAGTAGCACACATTCTTGAATAGATCTATTGATGCTGATATATTTTTATTTTATGCTTGTTGTTGTTATGAATATTCTTGTTATCAACTTCCTTGAATCTCATTTGCAGCATATTAATGACAGCAGAAAAAGACCAAATGGTCTATCCACTCTGCCTAGAAAGCTGCTTATGGAAATAAAGGACGCTCAGTACATATAACTCCATCATCTTGGAAGGCAGTATATAAAAGTCATTGTAATGCTATATTATGTAGAAGCAGGGTAATAGGTGTAGCGGTATATAGAGTATATATTTTTTGTTGTTCAATCTGTATTCCTTTGAGATGGAAAGCTGTGATTTTTTTTACTGTTACCTTGTTATATGTACCCTTCGTTTATAGTTACAGGTATTTCAAGCATCTACTTTAATGTTGTTTGTTGAAAATTGCTACCTCAGGAGAATAAAAAAAAACCCCCATGAAAATAGCACTTAAATGTGGAGAACACAGTTCTCCACATTTGAAACTGCCTTGGAGAAGTATGACTATACCATATAACAATAATGTTAAATATATAGTACTGTGTCAGTATCAATAAAAGTGAAATACATCAGAACTGTAGTACATAATGTGGACATCTACCAAACAGTTTGAGCTAAATTATTTTAAAACTTTGATTTTTTTTTTTATAAAGGTACTGAGCAATAACCTTTTTAAAAATATCTTTCTCTTTAACATTATAATCTTTGAGCTGAATTTTAAAACCTGATGTGTGCATCAATTGGGGTATGTGTGCACAAGTCAAGCTGGCATGCAATGACCAAATTTTAAAAGCTGCCAGGACACGCACAGGTCTCCCGCTGCATACACTTCTCAAAAATTTTCAAAGCAGAGCATGGGCATAGTGTTATAAATAAAAATACACATTAATTAGTCATCTTTCTTGAATAATAAACAAGGCCCAAATAAAGATCTTATAACTTGTTTAACTGCTTAGGTGGCACTCTACAATATATACTAAGGAGTGAATTTTCAAAGTATTCTGTGCATAAAAATTAGCAGATATGCACGTATGTAGCATCTACTCACATACATGTATTTTATAAACATCAAACATATGTGCAAACGTTTGCTTTTACTCTCACATTTATGCATGTAAAAAGGAGGCAGTCTTGGCACATTCCAGGGTGGGGGCCAACATTTATGCGCATAAGAGTCTATTTTAAAAGACATTCATGTCCATAGATTTGCCAACTTACTTGTGTAATTTTACACCTGCTCGAGACTCTGCTCTTTCAGCTGTTACACACAAAAAATTTGGAACAAAGTAACACTAACCATATTCCTGGAGCCATGCTGCCTTAAGTTCAGGAAAAAATCTAAGGCATGACTTTTCAGCCAGGCCTTCCCCTAAGAACTATATCTTCAACCCTACTTTCTGAACCCTGTACAAAGGATTGTGTTATACACAACAGGGATACAACTGGATCTTGAAACTATTCACAAATGGGATTTCTTATACTGGATCCCAATGCTTCATTAATCATAAATTCTGATATGACTGTAAGCTATTTTAATGCCTCTGTTAATTTACATTTATTGCAATCCACTGTGAGAACATAAGATATGCCATACTGGGTCAGAACAAACTGTAGAAAAAAACAGAATATCAAATATTCAAAAATAAATAATAAGTAAGGAAATAAATCTTGTGCAAGTGACATTAAATGCATTTTTTTGTGTACTATTGACTGGGTGGGAGGTTATGGTGAACAATGGGGAATTCAGGCTGAAAAACCAAGAGGGTCTTAATAATCTGGAGAAGGACTGTGCAAACTTAGGGAATAATTGGTAAAACTAGTAATTTCAATGTTGTGCACATGTTTTAATATATACCAATATATGCGAGTAAGTCCTACTTTATTTTGTGCCTAAAATATATATGCGCTTGATTTTTTTGTAGACAGGTTGGAAAAGTATGCATATTCTGTACAATGAGGGGGTAATTTTCAAAGGAGTTACGCATGTAAATGTGACATACTATCATAGCAATTTTCAAAAGCTATTTACTCGAGTAAAGTGCACTTACTTGAGTAAATCCTATGGACAATTCAATGGCATATATTGTAGCAATTTTGAAAAGCCCACTTACTTGAGTAAAGTGTATTTACTCGAGCAAAAACCAGTTTTGCTCGAGTAAATGCTTTTGAAAATCTGGCCCTGAATGTATTCACATGTAAGCATACATATGCCTGTCTATTGTGGGGTAAAGAGACACTTATTTTATAATAATGTGTATATCTAATATGCTTGGGTTAATTACTGAGCACAACCGTATATGCGAGTATTAGGGATAATGTATTTAAAATACCTTGGGGCGTTCTGTTATTGGCACATCATATATTATAATGAGCTGATTAGCTTACAGGGATGATAACTGTCAAACAACAATGTGCGATAGCATATACGCATGTTTATAGCCACGTGCATATATGTTATTATGGCATTTTATAATATGCTCATATACATGCAAAGTTTAATAAAATATGCGTAATTCTTCAATGCAGGTACATAGGCTTACGCATTAATAAATACAATGCATTGAAATCATGTACATCAATGGATTGATAGTGTGTACTACGCCCACCTATATTAAATATATAAGTGCATATATTGTATGTGTGAATGTAAAGTCCAGATTTACACTCGCAAGTCGTCCCATTTTAAAACGTGTACATCAAGAAAATTAACCAGTTTACCAATTAGTCCACCAGTTCGCTCAGACCTCCAGGTCATCAAGACCCTCCTGGTTCTTCAGCCTGAAACCCCCAGTCCACCCAGACCTCCCACTCTGACAGTACTAGGGGTATGCATTCGTTCCCTACGAATTGGTAATCCGCAACGTATAGGGCCATATTCGTTGTATTCATGGGGAAGCGAAACGTATCGCGATTCCCCACGAATACAACAAATCTTCGCCGAATTATTTGGCCATCTAAAGGAGCCAATTTAAACAAACCCCCCACCCTCCTGACACCCTCAAGACTTTCCAAAACTCCCTGGTGGTCCAGCGGGGGGTCCGGGAGACATCTTGTGCTCCTACCATGTGACAGGGGCTGACCAATAGCACCGGTAGCCCCTGTGAAATAGTAAGGGCAAAGGCTATCAGCGCCATTTTGATTACTGGCAGCCGATGGCCCGAGTGCAGGAGATCACTCACGGACCCCTGCTGGACCACCAGGGACTTTTGGCAAGTCTTGGGGGTCCCTCCTGACCCCCACAAGACTTGCCAAATGTCCAGGCTGAATGCATGTACATGTGCACACAATTTTATATGGACGTGTGCACATACGCTTAAATGTTTATAAGGGACACATGCTGACGCCATTACTATTTTTCACAGTATGTTCCCAGGGAAAGGATATGACTTCCTAAACCCCCCCCCCCCTCTTGGTTATTAGCCTTCCTTTCACCCTGTTAGCCCCAGCCCTTAAAATCCCACTGACTAATGTAGGGGTTTTTTTGTTTTATTACTTACACGCCATCCATAGTAGTAATAAAGTTACTCGTAAGAGTACCCTAGCGTGTGCTTGTGCACATGAATACTTATATGCACATTTCATGTTAAAGTCCTGGAATGCCCATGTCTTGCCTCTTTTTGGGCTTTCTCACTTGTGCACGTCTGTTATTGATTTGTTCCCCCAGAGGGGAGGAGTTAGTAATCTGTAATGACTCTGGATGCTGGATATTCCCGTTGAAGAAGGAGTTAACAATCTGTTAGCGATCCCCCGCCAGGGGGCAAAGTAGCACACTGCTACGGTTCTTGCTAAGGAGTAGCAATCTGTTAGTGTTCTGCTCTTCTAGAGGGAAGGAATAGCAACTGTTATGCTTGTTCCTGTAGAAAGATGAACCAGCAACCTGTATGATCCCCATGGGGAGATAGCTATGTGATATGGATCAGCTTCCGCAGAGAGAGGAGAAATGGTCTGATGTGGGTTGGCTCCCTCAGAGTGGCAGATGATAATACCGCTCTTGTTAGTGTAGGAATGACACCCAGTAGAATAGTGAATCCCTGGGCTGATGGCAGGTGACAGCGCCCTCAAGTGGAGATCCTGAGAGGGACCACCGGCTAGGCTGGAGTTTTGCGACAAACACGATAGTTCTTTATTAGACTGGAAGTAGACCCACCAGAGGTGGCAGTAGTGAGTTGATATGCCTGGCAGATATGCCTCTGATACTGGAACCACGATCTCTGAATTGCTGAGCTGTAAGGAGAGACTAAAGGTAGTGAGTAGACAGGGTATGCTGGGCATAACCAGTGGTAGATGATACACTCACAATTGTAGATCTCTGTAGTGTCTTCTATATGCAACAGCGTGTCCTCAATATTCAGGAACAGGAGCCGCAGGTGAATACTGGTTTCATTAAGCAGTCTGAAATAGAACTCACAATAACTGTGTATGGGATGGCTTCTAGATAGAAGAGAGGTTAGAAGAGATTTAGGAATGTAGGCCCTCATGGAGCGAGTACCGGTTCCTGTCTGTTAATCTGTAATAACAATCCATAAAATATAGGCATTAGAGATGTGAATCGTGTGATCGATCGTCTTAATGATCGATTTTGGCTGGGGGGGAGGGAATCTGATCGTCGCGGTTTTGTTTTTTTAAAAATCTTTTAAATCGTAAATTGGGGGAGGGCGGGAAAACCGGCACACTAAAACAACCCTAAAACCCACCCCGACCCTTTAAAATAAATCCCCCACCCTCACGAACCCCCCAAAAATGTTTTAAATTACCTGGGGTCCAGTGGGGGGGTCCCGGTGTGATCTTCCACTCTCGGGCCACGGTTGCGTTAATAGAAATGGCGCCGGCAAAGGTAGCGCCGGCGCCATTTCTATTAACGCAACCGTGGCCCGAGAGTGGAAGATCACACCGGGACCCCCCCACTGGACCCCAGGTAATTTAAAACATTTTTGGGGGGTTCGGGAGGGTGGGGGATTTATTTTAAAGGGTCGGGGTGGGTTTTAGGGTTGTTTTAGTGTGCCGGTTTTCCCGCCCTCCCCCTTCCCCTCCCCTTCCCCCGATTTACGATTTTTGACGATAAATCGGGGGAATTCCTATTGTATCGTGCCTCTAATGATTTTTGACGATTTAAAATATATCGGACGATTTTTTAAATCGTCAAAAAACGATTCACATCCCTAATAGGTATGCAATATCTTCTGAGGAAGAAGAGAGTATGAGAAAGGAATTAGGAACATAGGTTCTCGTGGAGCGAGTATCGATTCCTATCTGCGATCTGCAATGGTAACTCATGATCTCCATACCTGCGATAACGTCTTAGACTGAAGGGAGCCTTAGCGATTAGGAACAATGGCCCTTGTGGAGTGAGTACTGGTTCCTGTCTGTAATAAGACTCACTGTGTTCATGTCTGTGATTGCCTCCAGGCAATAGGTGTCTTCTGAGTCTTCGGGAACGTAGGCCCTCGAGGAGCGAGTACCGATTCCTATCTGCAATCTGCAATGGTAACTCACGATCTCCGTACCTGCGATAACGTCTTAGACTGAAGGGAGCCTTAGTGATTAGGAACAGTGGCCCTCGTGGAGCGAGTACCGGTTCCTGTCTGTAAAAGGATTCACTGTGTTCACGTCTGCAATCGCCTCCAGGCAATAGGAGTCTTCTGAGTCTTCGGGAACGTAGGCCCTCGAGGAGCGAGTACCGGATCCCGTCCAACAATCTGAAATCAAGAATAGAGAGAGCAGAGCCCCCGAGGAGCGGGTACTCCTGGTAAGTTTGAAAAGGCCGAGCAGTGGAGAAAGGCTTCCCCTTGCTGACTCGGATCGTTGTTGCAAGTAGCGTGGACTGCCGAAGCAAGTCCAGAGGAGTTCCTTGCTAACTCGTTAGAGGTTAGCAAACAAAGACCTTTTAAATTGAAATGGATGACGTCAGTACAGGGGGACGCCCCCGAGGTTTGCGCCCTTGCTGGTACAAAGTCTGGAGCACACGCCCTTACGTCACCAGGAACATGGCGGATCCGTAGCATCAAGCCAGCCCGGGGATACCGGGACCAAGAGGCAGGGAGAAGTCACGGCTGCATCTCTCCGTCAGAGCCAAAGGGAGTCACCACAAGGTAGAGCGGGTGGGGCGAGAATAGGCATGAATGCAAAACCTTGACTGGGTGAAATGGGAACAAACTGGAAAAACAGCTAATGGTGTCAATGCATGTGGCATTTAAAATACCCCCACTTAAAGGTGAATTTTAAGAGCCGTGCGCGTGGTTACCGGTGCGCACACATGGACTCATCGATTCTATAACACATGTGCGCTGACTTTTATGTTATAAAATATGCTATCCACAAGTACAAGCATGCCCAATTTTCTAACGATGCATGCAAGTGCCGAGTCACACGTGTCAGGGGGGTAAATTTTGAAAGAATTGCACAGCGACATGATAGGGCCTGTAAAGGAGCAGACTGAGAGGGAACTTACCTAAACCCTAAACCTAAACCCCCTGCCTGCCTTTTCCCCTATCCTCCCCCCTATCCTTCCCAACCCCTAACTAGTTTGTGTGTTTTTTTTATTTCAAAATGTACCTGCTCTCTGGAGCAGTATTAAGTTGTCTGGGCTGGCCAACTGTGGGACAGTGCACATGGCTGCGACCCTTTGAAAATGTGTGCGGCGCACACGCAGCCCAGCCACGTGCGTATCTCCTGGTATTGGTGCGCGCCGGTCTTTTAAAATTAGGCTGTTAATGCAGTAGAAGCGGCATTTACACGCATAGGCACATGTCCACTTAAAATTGTTATGCACATATGTGCGTGGTCAGGATGTTTTATAACTAGTGCGCAAATACTTGCGTATGTTATAAAAAAAAATCCATATCCCCCAGTGCGGGCCAACGAAAGCATGCACATGAGCAGCCCCACACCTGTTTAAAAGTTACCGCCCCTGTAATTAGAGCCGTATTTACTAAGCATTTTTCCTGCACGCATGTTATAAAATAGCCCTGGTGCATGCATGTGTGCTCCTAATTTTACCATTGTATGTGCACAGCCGCTTAATGTTGACTTTCAGCCGCTCAGTGAGGGAATTTTATAATAACCGGCACTATCCACTCAATGACCAGTTTCATCAGTTTGCCCACCAGTTTGCCCAGCCTAGAGCCAGGTCCTCCAATCCCCCTGGTTCTTTAGCCTGCACGCCCCCCCCCCCCCCCCCCCCCCCCCAGTTATCCTAGACTCTTCAAACATTTCGTAGGTGCCTGGACATTTTTTATTTAGAGTCTTACATCTCTTCCATAGCAGAAGTAACTTTATGCTCAAATATACCTGGGCATGTGCCTAGGTACTTGCGTGCAATCTCCTGGCACTGTCCCAGAACACCCACACCATGTCCACATTCCACCCCATTTTCCCTCAATGAGAACTGTTCATGCATCAGGACTTGTGCGTGCATGTAGGTGGCTTAAACAATGGGTGGACACGCGCATGTGCTACATGCGTGCCCATCTTTTAAATTTGGCACTCAACCGTCTTTTAAAATTCACCTTAAAACTGGAGAAATCCTTTAGTAAATGACCTCTTAGTCAGATAAGTGGCAAAATTCACGTTTATCAGGCAAAGTTAGCTGGAAAAGATATACCTACTCTTGTGCACATCTGAAGTTAGCTGGATAAACTTATCCAGCTGACTCAAACTTATTTGGATATATTCAGCGTATCACAGCCCAGCTGAATATCCCAGCTAAGGCCTGGATTTTCCTACGGCGCAGAGCTCATTGAATCCCGTTGTGGCGGGGGGGGGGGGGGGGGCAAAGTGTGGGGCGGGCCTGCGAAAGCCGGCAGCGATCGCACCACCGCGGTGTTATCGCTTGTTGCAACCGTCCCTTCCCGACGGCTTCACTCCACCTACCTTTCTTTCCTTGCACCTCCTCTTGCTGTTGATGGATGCCTGGCTGCCATGGCATATGCCTGCTGTCCTCTCCGGCATCCCCGGACAGGCTTGGGCGCTGCCTCCCACCATACTCCGTCTGTACCTTAGGGCGGGCGTGCCACGCGGCCCTCACTTATTTCCTACTTGGCGCGAACCTCAGGGGCGTCCCCCTGTGATGATGTCACGCTGTCCGGATATTTAAAGCCTATTTTGTTTGCTAGCCTTTGAGTTAGCAAGGTCGGGAATTCCTTATGGATGGGATTCACTCTCCGTACCCAGCTACTCTGCCTCCAATCTACCATTGGACTCTTAACACTAATGGGGTACCCGCTCCTCGGGGGCCTCACTTGCTTTTCAGGTTGCTCTCAGGAAGCCGGTACTCGCTCCTCGAGGGCCCATGTTCCTTGACTCGTTGCCTACTCCTACCTTCTCTTCTGCCTGGAAGGATTCGCTATCTTCAACACCAGTGAGTACTACCATCTTCACCTCAGAGCTGTTCCCTGGAACCAGGTCCTCGCTCCTCGAGGGCCTGCCTCCGTTCAAGCCCTGGTGCTATCTTCTATGTGGAACAGCTGTGTGAGTACATCACCTTCAAGCCTCTCAGCTATCAGGGATCAGGTACTCGCTCCTCGAGGGCCTGCTCTCCCTATCCTGGGGTTCTCCATATTGGGGCTTGTGCATATTCCACTGTACTCATTATTCTCAGTTCTTTCCACTACAGCACTGCTACTGGAGGAGTCGCTGTTCCAGCGCCTGAGGGATACTAGCCCAACCGGGCTACTTCAACTACTCACCACTGCCACCTCTGGTAGCAACACCACATTGTTTAATATAAGATCAATCTCTGTGTTTGTGTGTCCTCAGCTGAGCTTTACCTGTGTCCCCTCATGGGACTGCCCCCCGTGGGCGTGGTCAGCTGCCACAGTGTCCAAGAGTCCACGCAAACCTCACTAATTATAACATCGCTGCCGGCTTTCGTACCCAATAGCTCCATTGTGAAAGGTAATGCTTTTGGGCGCACTACTGGCAGCAATAACAGGTCTTACCTTATCGCCGCCAGTGAAGTTTCCACTGCGTCCACCTCGTAGCCGCCCTGACTTCTCCTCTTCCGGTCCTGACTCCGCCCCTATCTAGCTATCGCACGTGAAAAGGGACTTTTCGTATGCGATAGGAATAGAAAATGACCCCCTAAGTTAGGCAGATAGATTTATCGCTAGCTTTCTTAGCCAGATATTCTTTCAATATCTACCTCTGTCGCCGCATCTCAATATCTACCTCTGTCGCCGCATCTCAAAAAAGATATAATTGCGATGGAGAAGGTACAGAGAAGGGCTACCAAAATGATAAGGGGAATGGAACAACTCCCCTATGAGGAAAGACTAAAGAGGTTAGGACTTTTCAGCTTGGAGAAGAGACGACTGAGGGGGGATATGATAGAGGTGTTTAAAATCATGAGAGGTCTAGAACGGGTAGATGTGAATCGGTTATTTACTCTTTCGGATAGTAGAAGGACTAGGGGACACTCCATGAAGTTAGCATGGGGCACATTTAAAACTAATCGGAGAAAGTTCTTTTTTACTCAACGCACAATTAAACTCTGGAATTTGTTGCCAGAGAATGTGGTTCGTGCAGTTAGTATAACTGTGTTTAAAAAAGGATTGGATAAGTTCTTGGAGGAGAAGTCCATTACCTGCTATTAAGTTCACTTAGAGAATAGCCACTGCCATTAGCAATGGTTACATGGAATAGACTTAGTTTTTGCGTACTTGCCAGGTTCTTATGGCCTGGATTGGCCACTGTTGGAAACAGGATGCTGGGCTTGATGGACCCTTGGTCTGACCCAGTATGGCATTTTCTTATGTTCTTATGTTCTGTCTATCTCAACGTTTTCTGCTTGAATACCTCTCCCCTGGGCATGTAAAGGTTTGCATGAAGTAGGCTTATAGGCATACATTTATGGGCAGTGATTTATGGGCTATTTTATAACAATCATTTACTCATATAAAATCATTTTTACACATGTAAATGGCTTTGAAAATTCATCCCAAAATGGGAGAAACAAATGAGGTCCTTAGGCAGTAAGAAAATTTTACTTGAAGAAATGTCCATTTAGATTTAAGTTGAATTTGTCCTTTTCCTTATTTTCTAAAAAAAAAAAAAAAAAAGGTGACTAAAAGAACCAGAAATGTTCTAATATGAAATATTTTGTTTTACAGTTAACAAACACAAACCATGGATTGAAACATCCTATCATGGAGTCATTACTGAAAACAATGATACTGTCATCTTGGATCCACCTCTTGTGGCCTTGGATAAAGATGCCCCTGTTCCTTTTGCAGGTATGATATTGCATGCTTTACATTCACACTCATTCCTTGCTAGTAAGTCACTACCACTAGAAGTGCCCAGATAAACTTTTATTTTAAGATTTTGGCTGAAGCTGTATAGGCTTTGACATGCAATATAAGAGCAATGATTGTGGGCATGTAAACAGAGAATAGTGTTTGGTAACAAGTCAAAACTTTCTTTTGAAAGGAAAACGAAGGCAAATATTAATGTTTATTTTTTGCTGTAAAATACTGTTTAAGAGGGAAGCTTTCAAACTGTGCAGAAGTTTAAAGTATGCTGCTACTTTTTACCCATGGTGTTTATATCCAGGAGTATGACCAAAATTAGCCAATTACAAAAGAAGATTATTTGCACGTTGTTCTAAATCATGATTGTTGTTTTAAAGAGTTTCCTCCTAATAGGGATAATCTATATAACAAAAAATGTGACGGAGTGGGTGGGAGGGAGGAAGGGATCCAAAGACCAATAACTACTTGCCTAGGAACCACTTTTTTCACCTTCTCAGATCAAGCAAGTGACTTCTGCAAACTCACAGTTCTAAACTCTGAACTATCACACTGAATGTTGTGCATACTTTTCTGTAATCACAAATAAGCGTTCCAGGAGAAAGGAGATAGGGAGGGGACATGATTAATGCACAGACTTTCAATATACATAAGAGAACCTTACACTTCCTCCTGAGAAGATGTAACTTTGTACATGTATGTTGGCACAGCTTCCATGCAAACATGCAAATTTTCAAAGTAGACTTATGCATATAAATCTATTATAAAACTTTGGGTTGAAGTTTGTGAGTAAAAATACCCACAAACTTAGCCTATGTGGGCTGTTTGAAGATTACACTCACCATGCTTTATGAAGTAAGTGTCTTGAACTTGTTCTTTTAATAAAGATTTTATGCACACGTAAATAACACAAATTATATTGTGATATAATTCTGATGAAATAAGCACTTTAAAAATGCATATCCTTTATTCAGAAAGAGAACGGATGTGAACAGAAAGTGAATGGATCCCAAAAGTTAGAATTGGTTGCTATTGATTAATGTGGTATTGATGGACACAGAGGAAACAGAGCTGTCTGAAATACAGGGAAACTACTGTAAACACTATTTTAAGGGCTTACAACCCAGATAACAATTTAAGATAGCGTTAACAATCAGAATCAATACAGCTTCCAATTATTCCATAATGTTGGTGCCTAGACTGCGCTCTGAATACTAAAGTGAACAAAGCTTGAAGAAAGCAAGTTGTTCCTTGACTTGTGTTGATTTTATTTATAGTATTACTTCTCCTGTCAAGTGCATTAGCAATTCTTGAATTGTGAGTCTAATTCTTACACCAGTTCCTTGTAAAAAGCGTTTTCACAGACCCATGGGAAGCTGGCATTTGTAAATAGCTGTGAATGTACTGTCTGCATGTGGTTTGCAACTTTGAGATTCTGTTTGCCAAGGATTCTGCACATGTAAAAATCAGGAACACAGACTGGAAAAAAATCATTACTGAATAGGATCCATTTGGGAATTAAACACCTAACCTGAAAGCTTTGCTAGTTATTTCCTCTTATTTTCTTTCTGTAGGAGAGATTTCATTGTGAGAGTTACTTTGTAAAGAGAAGGCATGGTAGCATGATTATATTAATATGCATTTTCTGTGGAGCTACCAGCTCATATCAGACCAGTAAATATATTAAAATCACTTGTACTGGATATCCTGCAGCTTACTGTATCCCATGATATTTTCCCCAGCATTAAACACTAACGCTTTCTTTCTGAATAAAGGATATGCATTTTTAATTTGCAATCTACCAATCTCCTCATCTCTTGTGCTAAAATCATATCCAAACCCATCGCACAAATCATAAATTGCTCCTTCTCTCACGGGATTGTACCTGACCCACTAAAAATGGCAATCATAAAATCACTCATAAAAAAACCTAATCTTTCTCCTGAAAACCCAGCCAATTTTCGCCCAATAGCTAATCTTCCCTTCATCGCAAAAATCTTGGAACGAGTTGCAAACAAACAACTAACAGAATACCTAAACGACCACAAAATTCTTTCCCCATCGCAGTTCGGTTTCCGCCAATCTCGAAGCACCGAAACCCTCCTAATCTCATTAACGGACTCTATATTACTTAAACTTGAAAACAGACAACCGTGTCTTCTCATCCTCCTAGATCTAACAGCAGCTTTTGACACGGTCAATCACAACACATTAATAGACCGCCTGGCAGAAATTGGCATCAGAGATGAGGCCCTCAACTGGTTCAAATCGTTCCTACAGAACAGACAGTATAAGGTCAAGATCAACAAGGAAGAATCTCCACCAGTCACCTGCAACTGAGGAGTCCCACAAGGATCATCACTCTCTCCAACCTTATTCAATATTTACCTTCTGCCACTCTGCCAGCTCCTCATCAACCTGAATCTCGTCCACTACTTATATGCAGACGATGTTCAGATACTGATTCCAATTACTGAATCTCTCCAAAAAACTCTGGACTTCTGGAACTCTTGCCAACAAGCCATCAACAACTTACTCACCAACCTCAACTTGATCCTTAATCAAAACAAAACAGAATATCTCCTCATTTCCCAAAACGGAACTTACACACTTCCAAGTACCATCTTGTCAACTCAATTAACAATAACTCCACAAGTCAGAAATCTAGGAGTTATACTTGACAACCAAATGAATTATAGATCACTCATAAATAACATCGTAAAGGATGGATTCTTCAAATTACAAGTCTTAAAAAGACTGAGACCACTCCTACATTTCAAAGACTTCCGATTAGTTCTACAAGCAATCATTCTCACGAAAATAGATTACTGCAACTCACTTCTACTGGGTCTCCCTGCTAACGCCATAAAACCGCTACAGATGCTGCAGAACGCTGCAGCGAGGATCTTAACCAAGTCCAACAAAAGAGACCACATCTCACCCATCTTAAAAAGCCTACACTGGCTTCCCATCAAATTCAGAATACTATTCAAAGTGCTCTCAGTAACCCACAAGGCAATACACAACCTGGCACCACTCGAGCTCACATTCCCTCTCCAACTCCACACATCTTCCAGACCAGTGAGACAAGCCTACAAAAACAACCTTCAAATTCCACCGATGAAATCAGCATTAAGTAAAAGAGCTTTCTCCACAGCTGGGCCTAAACTCTGGAACTCTCTCCCAGCAGAGCTCAGATCACTGCAATGCTCCACTACATTTAAAAAAAGACTCAAGACTTGGTTATTCAACCAAGCTTTCCCATAACATCAACCTGCGAAATATCCCTGCCAATATCCCCTCAGTGGTAACACGCTAGAGAACTATATAGATCTTCTCTAGAAATCACATGATCTTTGGCAGTCTCTTATCTTCGGCAGTCTATCATTAAAACCCAGCCTCTAGCCTATATTAGGCACCGCTCATGTTAATTATGTTATTACCCCCTTATATCTTAATCCAAGTTAATTCGACCTGTTCATTGTAAGACATTTACTTGTCATTGTTGTTATTGTTTAAAATGTAAACCAAATTGATCAATAATTTTGTTATTGGAAAGTCGGTATAGAAAAATGCTAAATAAATAAATAAATAAAAATACTATGGCTTAGTAGCCCCAAGAAATTGGGTTGTGATAATATTAGAAATGCTAAAATAGACTTGTCAATAAGATGACAAAGATGCACAATGAAAAGATATATGGACATTAAACTACCCAGATTATTTGGAATATACTTCCTTTTTAGGGAGGCAAAGTCTCTTCTCAAAAAAAAGATTTTATATTACTGTCCCAATTCAAAAGGACCAACCCTTGCAGTTTATGGAGAACATGGGATTTTAGTGGCTGTTGGACCTTTTAGCCACTGATTCAAATGTATTCTCCAGAACAGCATACAGTAGGCAGGTTATCGCCATCCTGTACGCACATTGCTATACTCACATGCAGGCACAGCTGGCCAAAGTATGAGGCATAGCATCTGTTTCACCCCTGACATCTGGATCATCTGGAAAACTATGCACACCTACCTCTCCCTGAGAAAATACTGATGGCAGCTGGATAAGGCAGGGACAGGCAGCAATTCTAGTAGGGCCATACTTGGAGGGTAAAGTGGTAGGGAGGTGGAGCTAAAAAAAAATAAAAAAAAATTTCCATTTTATTATTTTTTTTGTTTCATTTCATTTTAGTGCTCACTAATTTCAATTTAGTGTGCATTAATTTCTATTCAGTGTACACTAAAAAATCATTAATGTGTAGAGATGTGCAAAGCCCAAACCTTTTGGTTCGGGCTTCATTTTCGGCCTGCCATAGGAAATTTCATATTTCCCATGATTCGGGCCTTTGAAATTCGGGGTTCCTGAATTTCGGGTTAGCGCGCACTAATGGGGAGTTAGCACACACTAACTCCCGTTAGTGCACACTAACCTGAAAACCGAATTTTCCCAAAATTTCGGAAATATTTCGTTCAGTTTTCGAGTTCCCTGAACCAGGACAAATTAGACAATTTTGTTGAAATTGCCTAATTCGTCCTAAATGATTGCACATCCCTATTGATGTGCAGTAATTGAAATGAAACAAAAAACAAATGCAGATTTCTAATAGATGGGCTCTGCTGCACACCGAGCAGTACATATAATAGCAGCAATAAGGAGCATAATCGAGAGTAGTGATGTGCATACATTTAAAATGAATGCACAAAACATGACAAATAAGGACAATTTATTTAATTTGGGAGCCCCGAAATGTATGTATGTATGTATGTATGTATTTATGTATGTATTTATTTATTTATTTATGAACTTTTATATACTTGCATTTGTAGAGCACATCACGCCAGTTTACAATTAACTAGAAGATGGAAATTACAATGAATGAGGATGGGGGAGAGGGGGCAGGCTAGAAAAGGGGAGAAGTGGGCAGGGGGGAGTAACAATGCTAAGAGAAAGAGGAAGGAACGAGATTAAGAAGAGAAGGAGAAGAGTAACCAATTTAAATTACTAAAAAATCACAGCACATGCAGAGTGCAAGTAATAACTGGATTATCTGTATACAAATATGTACAAAACAAAAAGGCGAGTTCTAAGAGGCTGGGGGGGAAAGGGTGGTACTAGGGGTGACGGACGGGGGGAGGCTAAGGAGCCAGGGCGGTTCAAGGAAGAGCACTGTCTAGGTTTGGTTAGTATCCGGATAGGCCTGCTTGAAAAGCCATGTCTTGATACCTTTTTTGAATTGGTGTAAGGATGGTTCTAGACGGAGATCAGCAGGAAGGGAGTTCCAGAGAGTAGGGCCAGCAATGGAGAAGGCTCTTTCTCTAGTGATGGTAAGGTGTGCAGTTTTGAGGGATGGGGTGTGAAGGGCGTCCGCAAGGGGGGTTCTGGCAGGGCAGTTTGAGGAATGGAAATGTGGCATTTCCTCGAGCCAGGCGAGATTGTTTTTGTATAGCGTGTTGTGTAGGATGGTAAGAAATGAATCAGGGTTCCCTAAATGGAATGAACCTTATTTGTTGTATTAATTTTAAATTAATACATTGGGCTTAGGCCAGAGGCTGGGGCCTTACCTAGGGCACAAGCAAGGATGCAGCTTATGCCAAGCACAATACCAGTACCTCAGCCTAGGCCTAGGCCCAAAGCCAGGGCTTGCCTAGAGCAAAGGACACCTAAAACAGGGACCATGGCCTAGGCCCTAATGTGATACCAGATCTTGGCCTATACCCGGGACGATGCTGGTAATCCAGAAAAATTAAAACTAACATACCTGATCTGTCGAGTATCTGATGAAGGTCAGATCCTCTCACTGTAGTCTCAACTCAGACCCAGGCCCAATGCCAAGATCTGGTCCAAAGGCCTGGTCCTGATACCTGGGCCTTAGCCCTACTGTAAACTGAGGCAGATTGCTTAACTTTCATCTTGGCCTATGCAAGGCTGATGCCTCAGCCTTGGCCTAGGTTAGAGCCTGAGCCCAGCCCCGATGACAGATCCTGATATCAGAGCCTTGGCCCAGACCCAGGCATGACGCTGGAACCCGGCCCAGATGCTGGTGCATTCACCCCAGGAGACGGCACCAATTTTGATGTACGGCATTGAATAGCAGCGCCTTATATCAAAGTGGCGCTATTCACTGAGGTGAATGTGCCAGAGTTAACTCAGGTGTGACCCCAGTAGACTGCATCAGTTGGCATAGAAAAGCCAAAGAAAGAAGAAGCAGAAGACAATCTCTAAGGCCTGGGCTCCGGGCCTGGACCTGGACCTGACCCTGAGCTGAGGCCCAGGTGTTTGGACCTGGCCTCTGTTCCAGACCTCAAAATTGGGACCTGACTTCTGGGCCAGGCCCTGGCATTGGGTCCAGCCTCCAGACTGGGTCATGGCATCTGGCCTGGGACTGGAATGAGGCTTTTATCTCCAGACCAGGCCACAATGTCAGGCCTGGGCCTGAGCTTCAGCTTAGGCTGAGGTCGCAGAAACCTACTGTGGCCTCGACCTATGTATGATTAAGCCTTCAATCTGGGCCTAGGCCACAGCTGCGGCCTCCAAGGTTCTGGTCACGCCTCGGCCAAAGTCACCGTGACCTTCCGCGACCTCAGCCTATACAAGGCTGAGGCTTCAGCCTGGGCCTAGGCCTCACCAGTGGATCCCCACGGCTCTAGCATTTTTCCAGGTGGGTGGGAGGGATGGGTGGTGGGGCTAGGAGGCCGCATTTTCCTTTTCTTTCTTCATTTGTGTTTTTTGTTTAATGTTTGATTCATTTTTTCACACAAATGAAATGACTCAAGCATTCCATAAGAACATAAGAAAATGCCATACTGGGTCAGACCAAGGGTCCATCAAGCCCAGCATCCTGTTTCCAACAGTGGCCAATCCAGGCCACAAGAACCTGGCAAGTACCCAAAAACTAAGTCTATTCCATGTAACCATTGCTAATGGCAGTGGCTATTCTCTAAGTGAACTTAATAGCAGGTAATGGACTTCTCCTCCAAGAACTTATCCAATCCTTTTTTAAACACAGCTATACTAACTGCACTAACCACATTCTCTGGCAACAAATTCCAGAGTTTAATTGTGTGTTGAGTAAAAAAGAACTTTCTCCGATTAGTTTTAAATGTGCCCCATGCTAACTTCATGGAGTGCCCCCTAGTCTTTCTACTATCCGAAAGAGTAAATAACCGATTCACATCTACCCGTTCTAGACCTCTCATGATTTTAAACACCTCTATCATATCCCCCCTTAGTTGTCTCTTCTCCAAGCTGAAAAGTCCTAACCTCTTTAGTCTTTCCTCATAGGGGAGTTGTTCCATTCCCCTTATCATTTTGGTAGCCATTCTCTGGACCTTCTCCATCGCAATTATATCTTTTTTGAGATGCGGTGACCAGAATTGTACACAGTATTCAAGGTGCGGTCTCACCATGGAGCGATACAGAGGCATTATGACATCTTCCGTTTTATTCACCAATACCTTTCTAATAATTCCCAACATTCTGTTTGCTTTTTTGACTGCCGCAGCACACTGAACTAAGGATTTCAATGTGTTATCCACTGTGTTATGAACCAAAATTTGTATGAAATAAACCTCCCAAAAATGAACCGAAGAACGCAAACAATTTTTTTTATCCCTGCAACCCTTTAACGGAGAGTTGGAAGCTAGGCTGGAGAGACAGGACTACTGTTGCTGTTTTTTCTTGTTTTGTTATAGATAGTGGTGCAAATATGAGAAAAGAGGTAGAAAAATGGGGGCTATGAGAGGATCCATTGCTTTGCATATTTGCTGTACCTGGCAGTAAGGGACACTCTGAGACTGAGGGGTCAAGGAGTGTGGCAGGTCAGATTTTAAGGAGTTGATTGATAAATATCACCCCTCCCCCTGTGGGTTTCATCTCCAGTTGTCTGAGCAGAATCCTTGAAGAGCATCCACAGTCTCTCTACTTCTAGCCGATTATGTAGATGGGTTGCTCCAATCCATACCCAGCAAGTTAACCATCGGGTAGTTACAAACCTGAGCAGAAGGCACAAAGGCAGCCTGCATGGAGTGGCAGGTACAACGCTAAACAGCTTCGTGGGCAGAGGAAGATTGGATGGGCCATGTCAGTATTTCTCTGCCATCATTTTGTATATTACTGCTATGTTTCTGTGAAACTAAAGCAGATGTGGTTATTGAGGTGGGGGGAGGAATGTGAATAACACAGTCTACTGTAGGAGAGTGTTAATATAAATGAAGTAATGTGAAGTATGAGAAGATTGGAAGTAACAGTCTGTTAGTGTGGAGTGAGGAGGAACCCTTTTAGGTATTTTTCCTAACACAAGGAAAGAAGTATATAATTGATATAAGAACACCTGGTTAATATTTATTCTGAGGTTGCTAAAGCTGTAGCATCACTGGGAATGCCTGTGAACCCCAGATAGAATCAAATATCCCTTACTATTTGTAGGGGTGTGCATGGCAAACTATTTCATTTCTTTTTTTTTTTTGCTTAATTTTGCATTTTTTAGATTTGTTTGGAATAATTTTCATTTTAAAATTTATCATTTTTTTAGTGTGCAATAATTCAAATTAGTGCTAACTCAGATTGTGCATACTAAATTAAATTAATGCACACTAAATTGAAATAGAACATACTAACTCGAAAGTGCATCCTAACTCAAATGGTATGCAATAGTTAATTTAGTGCACACTATGCCGGTAACTTAAACCGGTGCGTTAGCCTACGCCTAGGGATGTGGCCTTTTTATAACTTGTGCACATATATGTGTGCATGTCATAAAATAGCATGGCAGTGTGCACATTTGTGCCTAATTTTAAGTGGGTACATGCATAGATGTGCAAATCCCGCTTCTACTGCTTAAGTCAGGGGATTTTAAAAAGGGCGTGTGCCTACACCATTGCCAGTTTACCAGTTCATCCACCAGTTCATCCAATTAACAGCTGAGTCCTCCACCCCACCCCCCAGTTTGATAGCCTACACTCCCCCCATTTATGCCAGACCTTTAAACCCTCAGAAATGGCTTCATCCTTTTATTTTTAAACTTACCCATCATTAATAGCAGAAGTAAAGATGCATGGCATGCACCAGAGTGTGTAAGTATTTAAGCACACATCGCTTGGCCAGGTTCCAAACTACTGACCTACCCAGACCGTACCCACGCCCCACCCCTTTTTGTAAGTTTTTCTTATATATGTGTGTGCAACAGTTTTATGCACACATCTTGGCTCTTTTCAAAATACGGTCAGTGCACATGGCCTCAACTTCTTTGCTGTGTACTCCAGGCTTTTAAAATTCATCTTTATTTGAGTTAGTGTGCATTATTTCAATTTACTGTGCACTGTTTTTAATTAGTACACATTGAAAACAAAAATAAACAGAATTTTGTGGGTACTTTTGTCATTTTATTTAACATATGACATGAAATGACATAGACTGTGGAGGTAATTATAAAAGGAGTTGCACGTGCAATTGTAACATACTATCATAATAATTTTAAAAATCCATTTACACGTGTAAAGTGCACGTACAAGTGACAGGGGCTATTTTCAAAATTGCCTGCTTAATATGTGGGTAAACTTATCATGTATGTTATGTTCATGCATAAATTTTACTTGAACTGACCAGAGGCATTCCTGAGGGTGGAGTTGGGGTGGGTGGTTTCCATGTATACGCATGCAGAGAACCTAAAGGTTCTCTACTAATGAATAATGGTTGCACCTAAAATCGGGGGAGGGTGGGAGGAAAAGAATTAATGAATATGAGAGGGATAGCTCTCCCCATGTGGGAGTCTATGATGTTGGGTCCAGAGCTTATAAATTCCCCAGCCACTATTGTAAGATGTGGAAACTTAAGTTGACTCCAAGAGGGTTTCTCTGTGCATTTCTGATATATTTATATTTTATACAAATAGATTGCATATCTATATCTGCTTTGTAAAATCTACAGAACTGCTATCCATACTATCTACTGTATGCTGTAGGTTGCCTGTTAAAGGAAATATGTATGTTATGTTGAAAAAAAAGAAGGATTTTCTTTACACTAAGATTGGCTGTTTTCACACAGCCTGCATCTGTTATATATAAAATATATATATATATATATATATATATATATATATCATCAGAAAAGGACAAAAAGGGGCATGCCCTCCTGTGATGTCATCAAAACCAGCCAGAAGGGGGCATGCTTTTGGGTGTGGCTATGCTGTTAAGTAGACATGGCTATGACATCTTTCTGTGGTCATTAAAATGATAGCTGGGGTGGGTATAAGGTAGCAAGGGGCAAGGTTTAGACAAGAAGTAAACACGCAATGGCTGAGAGGGACAGGATGTGGGTGGGGCTTAATCTGGATATAAACACTGATTGGCTGAGCCAACCTGTTAAAACAATTTTAACAAGAGCCACACCCTATATTACTATTAAATTTGAGTACAGGGAGCTCAGTAAAATTCAAGTTCAACAAAAGAATGGCAGAGAAGTAGATACCTTTCTATCCCAGCTGTACTCTTGGCTCTAGGCTATAATGCTAGTTAAGTTTTCATGTGCTGGGTATTATCTTTTTCCAAGATTATCTAATTCTAGAGGCAAAGATTTAACAAATGCAGTTTCTAGAGTCTATCTTTATGACCTTTCTCATTGTGTTGGTGTGGAACAGGTGTTTTCAACTCTATTGACTCTGGGAGCCGTGTCACCTCTCCGGTCCTCTTGGTATCCTACCCTCTTTCCAAATCCCAAATAATAATAATAATAATAATATACTACACATTCTTTTTGGTATAAATCGGCCGCAGCTTTTATTAACATACAGTTAATACGAATTCAACATCATAACAATTCCCCCCCCACCCGGGCCAATCCTTTGGTCTTGCCGCTCAGGGACCACGTCCCCCTTTTGTCACCCGCCACTATTTCTAGCAAGGCGACATCACTCCGATCCCCCCCCCCCCCACCGCGTTTACAAGCAAGGGTGCTCTACATCCGGGCATGGTCCCCACCCCTTTGACAAACAGCCTTTGCAAACTCCGTGGCTAACCTATGTCTAGTAATTCTCTATTGGCCCGGGTCTCTGCCACCAGCGCCAGGTAGTGTTTACACTTGCCTGGTGCCCCCCCAAACCTGAAGTTATTTAGCTGTGGCCATTGCACACCCCAGTGTACATTCTTTCGAATGCCTCCTGTATTTCGTTATTGAAGATGTCATACCCGATATCAGACAAGTGCACCCTATCCTGCCGATAGAAAGCCTCACACTGTTCCTCGGCCCATGCGTGGTGTATCTGCCATCCCCCCCCCTGTGCACCAGCCATCCTTCAACCTGTCTGTTTAATTTTTTCCGTGCTCTCCCCCATAATTTCTGTTTTACCAATTTTTTGCGCAGTATTATGTCGGATCAGCAAATGATCCCTCCCAGGAACTCTGCTTGCAATTCCCTTATATCCCTCTTTATCATTCGTAATGGCTGATGACATGTCATTGCCTCTAAATCGTTCCCTCCCAGGTGTATTATTATATTGTCCGGCCTGGCCAGCGACTCCCTCTTGACCCGTAGTGTGGATAGTAGCTGCTCCCTATGCATTCTGCTCTTCCTCATCCAGGTGATCTGCACCCTCCAATGTGCCAGGCCCAGATGAGGGCCGTATCTGCGCTGCTGATATGGCCCTCATGAGTGCCCCATGATCCACACCTGTGCCAACCTATGACACGATTCTGTAACATATAATCAAAGTAATTGGTGTGTTGTAATGCGGCGGCTCGATCCTGTCTGACATATGAGTTTACTGCCGCAGAGCACCATTTCCCTATCTGTTTTATTGCCTCTATCATAAACCCTGCTTGCGCTGCACTGGTGGCTGCTCCTATTCTGAACGAGTGCGACCCAAAATTACCGGCATTCTCACATAGCTCTGTTAGAGTCCGCTTGAGTATTGCTGAGAACTGGTATCGTGTTAATGGAGCCCCATCTTCGTGTACCAGTAGATGGTCCCCTTTTTTTGGGTTGCACGGCATAATATAGTTCAAAATTGGCCAATGAGCAAGTCACCTGACTGTGGGATCGTCTTAATATCACCGTAGCTTCCCGCCCTGACTGATCTGTTTTTGACCTCAGTATATAAATCCTCATTGTGTCTCCCCGCTTTGTGATGTTCCGCCTCAACATTCCTGTGTGACCAGCCTCCTTCTTGGCAGTAGCCACTAGCTCGCTAATGCGTAGAGCGCCGAAAAAGGCTAGTGTAAAAGCTAATCTAAATAAATGTGTCTCGAATACTGAATGATATACGCTATTCAGCCTGTGCCATATTAATATTAACAATTCATGGGTTATGGGATGCCTCCCGTCCGTCTGTGGTCCTAACCTCCTTCCCCAATCCCTTAATATTTTGCGTGTCAGAAATCCTTTTGTAGAGTCCCCCCAGCCTTGAGCACTTATAAAAAATGCCAACCCAGCTAGCTGCTTCACTACCATGCCCCTGGATAGTCCTGCATCTTTGGCCCATGATATGTATGCCACGATGTGCTCCTCCACTATCGGTCCTTCTTTCCAACCATGCTGTCTCAGGAAGGAGCATACTCTCCCGTAACCCCTGCAATATGTGTCCCAAGTGGAGTGAGCCACAGATCGGCGCAATAGTTCTAATGTGGTTGGTGACCAATTGCCCATACATGTTCCGGTACTGGAGTTGCCAGTTCGTCCACGCTGGGTACCTGTTTGAGGAACAAAGACCATTTAGCATGAGATAATGAATCTGCTGCCCCATTATGCTTCCCCGAGACATGTCGCGCCTTTATAGTGGTGTTAATGCACAAGCTACTTAAAACTACCTGACGAAACAGGTTAGCCACCCTTGGACATTTGGCTGACTGTCTGCTGTTAACTGACACCACTACTTGGTTGTCACACCAGAATATGATGTGTTTGTTCCGCAAGTGCTCCCCCCAAATTATCAAAGACACCCATATAGGGAACAATTCCAGGAATGTTATATTAGTTGTTATTCCTTTGTCAACCCATGCAGCTGGCCATTGTGCGGCGGCCCACGCACCCTGACAGTACACACCAAATCCCCATCCCCACTATGCATCTGAATGAATGTCCAAGTCTCAGCTTGATATCAGGGGCTCCTGCCAAACCGATATTCCATTGTAGCTGCTCAGGAATGATGCCCATATCGTCAAATCCTCATGTACAGGCTGTGATATCCTGATGAAATGATGCGGATACCTGACCCCCGCTGTTGCCGCTGCAAGTCTGCGCAGGAATGCTCTGCCCATGGGAATTATCCGGCACGCAAAGTTAAATACTCCCAACATTGTCTGCACTTCCCGTAGTGTCATCTTCTTTGATTTAGATGCTCTATCTATCAAAGCACGTAATTTTTGAATTTTGTCTATTGGGAGTCTGGATATCATCCTTTTCGAATCCAACTCAATGCCAAGGAAACACATTGTGGTGGTTGGCCCTTCAGTCTTCTCTTGTGCCAGTGGAACTCCGAATTCCTGTGCCACCTCCTGAAAAGTTTGCAACAGGCGAACCGCCGTCCCTGTTCCGGCTGGGCCAACAAACAGGAAATCGTCTAGGTAATGTATTATATAATCTGACTGTGCCCTTTTTTCCATTACCCAGTGCAGGAATGAACTGAAGACTTCAAAATAAGCGCAGGACACGGAGCATACCATAGGCATGCATTTACCGAAGTAAAACATGCCCCAAAACTTGAATCCCAGCAATGGAAAACTAGATGGGTGCACTGGCAGCAGTCAAAATGCTGATTCAATGGAATAGACTTAGTTTTTGGGTACTTGCCAGGTTCTTATGTCCTGGATTGGCCACTGTTGGAAACAGGATGCTGGGCTTGATGGATCCTTGGTCTGACCCAGTATGGCATGTTCTTATGTTCTTAGTCTTTGCCATAACTGCTGCTTCTCCGCACCTTCTCAAAAGCGTGATGGCGGAGTCAAATGAAGCGTACTGTATAGAAAATTCTTCCTGTGGCAGGTGATCATTAACTGAGAGTCCCGGCAGGAACGATAGATTTTGTATTAGTCTATATTTGCCTGGCTCCTTCTTTGGTATCACTGCCAGAGGAGATAATGCCATATTTGTAAATGGTGGTGTCGCAAAAGGACCTGCCATTCGACCCAAGGACAATTCAATGTTTAATTTGACTTGGACTATTTCCGAATGTCTTGTTGTAGAAGCTGCATTATTGGCTGTAAATTCCTTGATAAGGAATTCGGAAGCCCTCGCCAAAACCCCTGGTAATCTTCCCCTGGTCCTCCTTCCTTGGGTATTTGGCAAGCCATTCCAACATTCTGTCCAGTTGAATTGGCGAGGCTGCTTTTGCCATTGCCTCGTTTCATTTTCCTGGGGAAGAACTCCAGGTAGCGATCTTCTTTCTGCATTTGCTGGCCAGATGATGTGCTGAGCATATCAGACATACGTGCTTAAACTTGCAGTCCTTGAAGGTGCACGACATTTTGTTGAATCTCCAGCAGACATTATTAGTATTATTTGTAGGCCCTCCATTGTATTGTGCTCTATTCCCGGTTCATCCATGAATGACCGCATCAGCAGCCCTGTTTGTCATTTGTTTCAGCCATAAGTCAATATCATGCTTTGCCCATGACATTGTCCCGGTCTCCGCCATTCTTTCGCGAAAGTGTTTGTCATAATTTAGACATGCCCAGCCTTCACATGCTCTTTATGCTTCCAAAATTGTGTCTGCATATCCAAGCATCGGTCCACATTGGTATGGGTCATATTTGGTTACCACGCTCATGAGTCTGAGAAATGATCTGGTCCATGTCCATAGGTTGCGTGGTATTGTCTTATTATCATCCGGTACTGAATCTCTGCCTTTTTTCTTTTTTCTGTCTCTGGAAGTTCTTCTTCCTTCCAACAGTCTGAATATGTTGATGTATTTCTTCCTCTTGATTCTTTGTCTTAGCCTCCTTGGTATGTTTACCCATAGAGTGGCCATGCTGTTCTGCGGCATCGAGATTGTTGCCATCTCGCACAGTGTCAACTGCACTCATGGGGGAATGTTCCCGTCTGTGCTGTCAGAATCAGAAGATGAACTACTGTCGCTGGAAGTGGAACTATACTTTCTCTTCTGCTTCCTGCTTTTCTTTTTTGACGCGTGCGCTATTGCCGTTTCGATTAGGGACTGTGGAATAGAAACATTAGGGTCAGATAACTCACCCAACTGTTGCTGCTCCATTCCTGCTTCTGCTGTAGTTGTCACTTGCGCTGACGTGTGGTAATATTACAGCCTCGCCGTCAGTATCTGTCACTGCGCTGGACGTCTTGCTGCGTTGTGTTTCTCCTTCGGACTGACTATTGACCGCAGTGCTCGAACTCCTTCTCTCCCTTGACGTGCGCCAATTTCTGCCTTCACGTTCGACCGCTTTTGAACTCCCTTCTTCTGTCCCTTTTGCCTCTCAGTAATCTGGCATACCCTGTTGTCCAGGCCAATATCCCCATGGATATAGTGGGTATGGCATCCCTCCCGCGTAGGCCGACTGTGGGTATTGTGGGTATGCATTAGGTCCTGTGCTGCTGCTCCTGCTATCAGGGCTGCCTGGCTACATCCAAGGGCCACATGCCCATGGGGGGGAGGTAATTCCGGTATATATGGGAAGCTGAAGGGCTGGGTCTGATCCCCCATGTTCAGCATTGTACCTCCGGCATTATTCGTACCGGTTACTGTAGTCTGACGCCTCCCCCTGTTTCGCTGTTGGGCCATCGTCCTAGCAGCGCCACGATTCAAGCTCCTTCCATTCGTACGCTCGTTATCACGCTGAGGGGTGCCCCTTCCATTACTTCTCCCCCGAGGGTCCTTTCCGCAGCCTTTCCCCTCCTCCGTCGGCATTCCTGATCCCCTTTGGCTACGGGTGCCCCGGGTTCCCCTTCGGCTCGTCGAGCCCTGCGTAGAGGAGCCCGTCTGCTCTACTTGCCTAGTCCTCTGTCCCCTTCCCATAATGATTGTGTACTCACTGCGTCGTTTAAAGTCTTTGAAGGGGGGTGTCCTTCCGTCCGCGGCCGTCTGTGTTTAAACAGGCTGTTCTCTCCACGTGGCTGGTTGTCCGGCTCTTCGTTGCCGGATGCTGTTCTTTCTTTGTGGCTGGCTGGATCTCTATCTGGCTCCTCCTTGCCAGCTGCTTCATCTCCGATCTTCTTTTTTTTTTTTTTTTAAATAAATGCAATGCAATTGCTTCTACTTCCCCCCCCCCCCTTTTTTTTTTAACTTTAAAACTAGCTTTTATATATATATATATATATATATATATATTTTTTTTTTTTTTTATTTAGAATGATTAATCCTGTGGACCCGGGCCATGATCCGTGGCTGCCGATCGGGCCACATGGTCTGTGCGAGTCGCGCCGCAACCAGTCTGCTCCCATGGATAGTAAAGGGGAAAAGGGGCTGGCTGCGGCGCGAACCACCATTTAAATGACCCGAGCAGGCCGCATCGGCCCGCTGGGACCGCCCCTCACGCGCTCCGATGCATCTGACATCATCGGGACGCGCCGGGTGCCCTGACGATGCCGGACCCGCCCCGTCCTCGGAGCACTAGAGCGCTTCGAGGCCGATCCTCCTAAGGGCGCTGACCTGTGCCCCTCTCCGTGCCTCTGGGCCCACGGCCTCAGGTAAGCCGTGGGCCCTGGCATTCGCCGTGGGCCCACCCAATTCTTGAGGACTACAAACTAGTTGAGTTTCTAGGACAGTTCTAATAAATATGCATATGAGAGATGTCATTGCACACTGTCTCAATTATATGTAAATCTATCTCATGCGTATTTCAAACCTTACCAGTTTGCGGATCATAGTTGGACACCTCTAGTATATAAGAGGAAGGGACTAAGATCTCTTTCAGATACCTGCAACAGCAGTAAGAATATACTAGCCTTCCCAGTACAAGGGGAGGAAGCAAAGACAATGAATCCTCCTTTTAGCTTGGAAAAAAGTAATTATGCTTTGATCCTTTCAGCTAGGCAAAGATTAAAAAAATAAAACAAACAAAAACATGCCAGTTAAATATTGTCACAGGCATTTTGAAGTTTTTAGAATTTGATTCTTGCCAGTTAAGATATACTACATTTATGATCATTTATATACACTATACATACAAGCTATGATTTGACTTTTACAAGGACAGATAGACTGTTAAGACTGACAAAACACAATGTGATTAGCTAATTACAATATCATGTTCATGCTGTAAAAATAATTAGCCTATTATGAACAGGACAAATGGACCTGAATGTGCTTTAGCAAAGTCTAATTATTAATTTTCATGGGATGAAGAAAGGATGATGTTTTATCACTTAAAAATATGGCAAGGGTAAAGGTCAATCAATGTACAGGAGTAATACCTTTTAAGTAAGAAATTTTAAAATATATTAAATTCCTGCTATATATCAGGGAAGACATTGAATATTTTGCAGGTTGTGGTACTTTTATTGGACCAGAATAAGAATTATCTAACGATGATGATGCACATCAGCTTTAGCGATCATAAAGTTCATGTCTTCAGAAGATTGTTTTATCAAACCTAATTTCATAATGCAAAATAAACAATAAAATCATGATCCCTTCACAAAAATATGCAAATACTACAAAACTTTAGGACAAAGTTTAATATGATCTAAATTAAATTAGCCCACAAAACTAACAGATTCAACTATTTCTGAAGGAACATCCTACATTAATCTGATATCGTCTTAGAGAAAAAAAATCAGCAAATGAATAATATTGATTGGGCACTAGAGGTATTCACTTATCCTTAGGGATATGAAGGCCTTACTTCAGTGCTATGAGAGAAGATTTTGGAAACACAGATTTTAAATGATTTAAATCAGTACAGTACCCAATTGACTATATGCAGGAATACTACTTTAAAAGTAAAAAAAAAAAAGATTATTTTTCAAATAGAATGCATTCTTCTGGTGGTAAAACGTGTGAGCATTTTCTCACTGTATCACAACTAACAAAGCGTGTGCAAGGAAACCAACCTAGAGCTGAAATGGAATTACATCCTGTTACCTTTGCACTTTATTTACAATGAAAGATTACCAACTTACGCTCTAGTTTCCCAACCATTGCTGATTCTTTGGAATCCCGTATGCCTGAATCAGACTAAAAGTGGGAGCAATTTGATCCATGCACAAAAGTAGATATCTCTTAAATTGTCATGTCAATGAATAAAGCATTTTGTCCTTTAAATATCTGTGACACAACAGTAATAAAAGCATTATGAGAGTATATTTCAGAACCACTAGTCGCCATCGTAAATGTTTCTCTAAATGAGGGTTATTTTCCATCGATACTTAAACCAGCGTCAGTTCATCCATTGATTTAAAAAAAAAAAAATTCCTGATCACAATAACACTGCAATATATTGTCCAATATTTTCTATCAAATTTCTAGCTAAAGTAATCAAGGCCATTGTTACGTGTGCCGCCGCCCACAGCAGACCCGCGGCATTGCCCTCTCACCTTCTCATGCAGACTCCAGCTCCTGGTTCCGCTTCGCTGGTGGTGGTGGGCCGCCAGCTCTGACCTCAGGTCGCCTCCGGTACCTCCAGCTCTGCCATGGTCCCCAGTGTTGCCAGCCAAGATGTCCTTGCTCGTCGGGCCTCTCAGCATGGCCCGCGGAGATATGCCGCCATCGGCGCTGCGCCCCTCCCTAGGTGCGCGCATCACTAGTTCTTTTAAAAGGCCCACAGCAGGAACCTGATTGCGGCCCTGGATGCTGGCGTCAGACTCTTCAGCATATAAAAACTCAGGCCTCGCTCCATAGCGTTGCCTTTGCAACAGGTCTCCTCATACTCAGAGTACTCGTTGCTGATAGAGAATCCTCTCTACTTCGTGTTCCTGATTCCTGTGGTTCCCATCTTCCTTGTTCCTGTCTCGTCTATGTATTGGACTGACTCTTTGGATTTCGACTCGGCTTTGCTTGACTACTCTTCTGCTCGTCTCCAGCCCCGGACATCTGCTATGCCTGACTACTCTTCAGCCTATCTCCAACCCCGGACCTCTGCTATGCCTGATTACTCTTCAGCCTATCTCCAACCCCGGACCTCAGCTACGATTTACTACACCTGCCTTCTCCGTGCTCTGACCATTCTTTGATTGACTACACCTGCCTTCTCCATGCCCTGACCACTGCCTTGATCAATTATGCTACAGACCTTTCTGTGTCCAGAGTTCTACGCTGCTTGCCACGACTTCCACTTACTGCCGGCTCTGATCCTAGCCTGTCAGTGATGCCACCTCTCGCCTATCCTCTGGACATGGACTTACAAGGCTTAGGCCTTCCTTTGCTTGAGCGCCTCCAGTTACTTGTTGTTCCTTTGGCGGCTGAGTTCCAGTACCAAATCCAGTCCAGGGTAGGACTACGCCATCTACCGGCTGCTGTCTCTGGGCTGAACCACTTCTCGCTATTCACTAACCTCGAGGCCCACCTAAGTCCTTCTGGCCCCGGCACCCAAAGGCTCAACCCGAGGGGAACGAAGGCTGGTATAGGTGAAGATTCAGCGGCCTCTAGCTTCTGCCCACTCCACCTGCTGATGGTGGGGACCCATAGATCCTTACCTACGGGTTGTGTGAACCCCACCTCAGCCCAAGGGTCCACCTCCGATGCAACAGCCATTGTACAGAAGCAGCTACAAGAGTTTCTTGATGACAATGTCATATTAGACACATATCACATTGGGTTCCAGCCAACGCACAACACTGAGACTCTTTTCATATCCTTTCATGACACCATTCGCTGAGATTTTGACTTTGAAAAAATTATTAGGGTCATTCATCAAAATGCATTTAACGCATGCATTAACACCATAATGCATGCAATAATAGCACTATCGCACGGCACAAATGCAAATTTTGGGAAGGGGTGGGATTAAGGAGGAGTTTGGGTGGGGTCAGGGTTTAGGGGTCAGTTTTTCATGAATAGTGAGACATATGAACAACACAGTACACCTCGGTGAAGATTTTACATCATTTGGAATGAGGGAAAGTCTCACAAGATGAAATTTTTACTATGTTATCTCGCCCTAGCTTGATGGTACCCTCTTATAGAGTCTATCAAGCTAGACTGAGAGAACATAGTAGAAATGTTATCTTTGTGAGACTTTTCTCAGTCCAAATGAGGTCAAATCTTCACCGAGGTGTACTGTGCTTTCGTATGTCTCACTATTCATGAACAACTGGCTTCTAAACCACCACCAACACCTCATCTTGAGCTATTAGCTGCCTCTCCTATAGAGATATATATACTTGGCTACTAGGAGGGCCATATAGTTAGGTTCTCTCTCTCTCTCATCACAAGATGCAGAATAAGAAGTATCACAGGGTGCAAAAGGTTTAGTACACTATGCTACTGCTTGGTGCAGTAACTCTAAAATTACCTTTAACACACCCCTTTTTTCTTATTGTGGGCATTAGGCTTGCAATATTACAGCATTTTGATGAATCTAGGGGTATGTTTGGTACTTCTTGTGTTTCGTTCGTGCCTGTTCTCGCCCTCGCTCCACCCTCTCTACCTTTGTGGCGACTCCCTTCGGGTCTGACGGACAGATGCTGCCATGGCTTCTCCTCGCCACTCCTCCCCGGAATCCCCAGGTTGTGCTGACGCTGTGGATCCGCCATGTTCCTGATGATGTAAGGGCACGTGTGCACTCCAGAGTTTGTACCGGCAAGGGCGCGAACCTCGGGGGAGTCCCCCCGTAGTGACGTCAACCGCTTCAAACTTAAAAGTTCTTTGCTTGCAACTATGAATCGAGTTAGCAAGGGGGATAACTCTCTCTCTGCTGCTCTGCCTCCTCAAACTTACCAAGGGGAACCCGCTCCTCAGGGGCCCTGTTCTGTCTTCTTGATTTCAGTTTGCTAAGATGGGATCCGGTACTCCTCGCTTCTCGAGGGCCTACTTCCCTGAATGCTCAGAAGACTCCTTACTGCCTGAAGCTATCGCAGATGTGAACACTGTGAGTTCTATTACAGATAGGATCCAGTACTCGCTCCACGAGGGCCTATGTTCCTAATCTCTGAAGACTCTCTTCTGTCTAAGACATTATTGCAGGTACGGAGATCGTGAGTTATTATTGCAGATTGCAGATAGGAACCGGTACTCGCTCCACGAGGGCCCATGTTCCTAAACCCTTCAAAACTCTCTTCTATCTCAGAAGCTATCACATACCTATATCTGGTGCATTACTATTTCATATTGCAGCTAGGAACCGGTACTCACTCCACGAGGGCCTATGTTCCTAAAACCCTCCAAAGACTCTCTTCTATTCCAGAAGCCATCTCATACACAGATATTGTGAGTTCTTATTCCAGACTGCATATAGGAACCAGTACTTGCCTACGGTTTCTTGCTCCTGAATATGCTGAAGACTCTCTGTTGCATAGAAGCCATTACAGATATCTACAATTGTGAGTGTATCATCTACTACTGGTTATGTATCCAGCATACCCTGTCTATTCACTACCTATAGTCTTTCTCTACAGCTCAGCACCCAGAGATCGCAATTCCAGTATCTGAAGGACTTCAGCCCTGCTGGGCACATCAGCTCATTACTGCCACCTCTGGTGGTTCTACTTCCTGTCTAATAAAGAACTATCTGTGTTTGTCTCCATACTGCAGCCTAGCTGGTGGTCCCTCTCAGGATATCCTCCTGAGGGCGCTGTCATCTGCCATCGGCCCAAGGATTCACCAATTTACATTACAGTGTTCATTCCTTACACTACTAGAGCAGTGTCATAACAGACTGCCACTCTGTGGGGAGACAACCCACAACAGATCACTAACTCCATCCTCAGAGTACAGCGGACTGCTGGCTACTCTCCTCGGGGGAGCAGATTCCATAACAGACTGCAACTCCTCCTCTCTGGAGGAACAGATCTACATCAGGTTGCTAACTCCTCTCCTCTGAAGGAACTGATTACTAACAGACTGCTAACTCCTCCCCTCTGGGGAAGCAGATCCATAACAGATTGCTACTCCTCCCCTCGGGAGAAGCTGATCGATAAAAGATTGCTAGCTCCACCCCTCTGGTGGAGCAGATAACTAACAGATTGCTAACTCCTAGCAGAGAAGATAAGATCTTGACATCTCCACAGCCTTTGACACTGTGCATCATCACTAACTTTTACCTCGCTTGTCACAATTTGACATTACTGCTACAGTATGGTGATGTCTCAAAACCTCTATCACACACAGAATACAAGAAGTGCAATTTGGTTCTATCACTCACCATTAACCACTCAAAAACATAAATCCTGAACATCTCTAACAATCCCCCTACAGAGAATATCCAAGACCATTCTTCCACGCAGAGCAAAAGCCAAATCATTGCAACTGTAAGAGACCTAGGCATCACATTAGACTCTGAGCTCAACCTGAAAAACTTCATCAATACTATAATAAAATAGGGCTACTTCAAACTACAAGTCCTCAAAAAAAATCAAACCCTTACTACTCACTCAAGACTATTCCAGGCTCTCATCCTATTGAAACTTGATTACTGTAACTCCATCCTCCTCAGACTCCCTGCTTCCACCCTCAAGCCACTCCAGCTACTGCAAAATGCAACAGCCAGATCCCTCACAAACTGCAAGCGCTCCACAAACATCACCCCCATACTAAAAGACCTACACTGGCTCCCCATAACCCACAGAATTCAATAAAAATCCCTCACCCTCATGCACAAATCCATCAACAACGAGAAAACAGACTGGCTAAAGGACACCCTTCATCCATACACCATGCAAGGAAACCTGCGCTCTAAAAACACTGGACTACTCACTTTTCCCTCCATCAAACAGGCCCTCATCACCTCAACATGACAACGGGCAATCTCAGTAGCAGGCCCTGCACTGTGGAACAAACTACCAGCAAAACTCTGAACAGAACCCTCATCACAAAACTTCAAGAAAGCACTAAAAACCTGGCTTTTCCGAAAAGCCTATCTCGCCAACATTTAACCCTCGCCACTGAGATCCAACCCCAAACAACCAGCTCTATAACCCCACACAGAACCCACTAGAGATCTCAATACATCTCCAACCAAAGGCCCATACTTTTCACAATAACGTTAGCCGTTATAGTGTTAAGAATTAAGTCGTATTTGTTGTTCAATGTAATAATATTATAATTGTTAGAACAATACGTAGATGCAGTTTTTTACTATATTACAATGTTACAATCAAAGATAATATGACCTGTTGTCACACTTTCACTTAAGTTATTATGTAAACCGATGTGATACTTACGTTTGAATATCGGTATATAAAAACAAACAAATAAATAAATAAATGTTCTATTATATTTGGGGGCAAAACAACAAAGAGCACTCAGTGGGTCCTTGAAATCAAATCAAATCAAAGCCTTGCTGCATCAGTGTTCCTTCTTCTTTTCTATTTCAAGGCAAAAAAAAAAAAAAAGGTTAAAAAAAAAAGCCTGGATAACCAGCATTAACTAAATCACTTTTAAACCCTATCTACATCCAGTCGAGCTTCTCTCATTAGCTGGTACAAACCTACCACTTTCTGGCTGTCCCTGCAACCAGGCCCACTCAATTTCCTTTCTACCTGAAACTTTTAAACTTTGTTTTCTTTAATGCAGCTTCTGAGCCACACCCTTTCACAAACCACCATGCTCTGTGTAACCCTTTAGAGCCACAGGTCCTCTTCACACTTCTCTGCACTCCAAACAGACACTCTGCTTTATCTTCTGCAAATGTTTGGCTTCTAAACTGCTTCCAATCTTTCTTAAAACATTTATCTTTATTATCACTTCACAAAACACAACAGTAGACTGCCTTCCCTTCAGAACAATGTACTTAATTACTCATAGTTTAGCCTTATCTCAGCTCTATGTTTGGACAGCAATCTTGTACAGGCGCTTCCTTCCTCTTGGAGACCTGGGCCTGGTCTCCTGATCCTAGCTAGGATCAGACCTTTATTCCCTAGTCTGTGGTCACATCAACTGAGCTCCCCCTGCCCTACAGGATTCTACGCACAGAGCAAACTCTCTTTAGGAGATTTAAGTTGGACCAGGCACCTAGCCTGGTCCTGCACAGGTAAATAGGGGAAGACTAGGGGCACTATGTCATAGGCAGCTAGATGACCAAGGGGTAAAAGCAGGAGGACAAGAAAGCAGCAGAGAAACTAAGAAGTAGATATTAAGACCCGCTTGCATGTTTCCCGGCACCCACATATGGACACAGCAATTTTATAACATAAGCATGTGTTATAAAATCATCTATATACGCGTATATGTGCATATGATTTTAGATTGATATATGTGTATACGCAAATGCTGCCTTGCGCACGTAAGTATGCGCATCAACGCAATAGCACTTTTTCCCACTCTGGTCCCAGTTCGCCCCAGTAAAAGAGAGGACTTCCTAATCCACTTAGCTAACATGCCTCTCTTTTATCCTATTACCCCGACCCTTAAAACATCACTGAGTAGCCTATTTTATTTTTTTTTTGTTACATGGCTTGATCGCCGTCCATAGCAGAAGTAAAGTTACGTGGTAGGGGACCCTGGCGCACGTGTATACTCACGTGCTGATTTCATGGTGCAGTTTCGGCCCACCCGTGTCCTGCCCATGCCCTTCCCCTTTTTGTGAAAACTTTTATGCGCATGCCAGCTATGATACACGTAGGACTTTTAAAATCAACCAGAAAATTAATTCCTGCCTCTGTTTTTACTGAGGAGGATGTCAGTTGTCATACTCACACCAGAAACATTTTTTGATGGTGATGATACAAAGTGATTAAATTGAATCACTGTGAAACTGGAGGAGTAATAACTTATATTAGCATTCTAAAGAATAACAAATTACTAGGACTGGAGGAACTAAAAAATTAAATAGCAGACCTGTTTTTGGTGATGAACAACTTATCATTTAAAACTATCACAGTACCAGTAGACAGGAAGGTGGCCAGTGTGATGCTAATTTTTAGAAAGGTTCTCCAGGGATGATCCAGGAAACCATAGACAGATGAGTCTGACATTGGTGCCAGGCAAAATGGTTCAAGCTTTTCTTAAAAACAAAATTACTGACCACATAAATAAGAGCATAAGATTTGCCATACTAATTTAGACTAATGGTCCATTAAGCCTAGTATCCTTTTTCCAACATTGCCCCATCCAGTACCTGGCAGGATTCCAAAAACTCAATAGATTCCATTTTGCTTATCCCAGGGATAAGCAGTGGATTTTCCAAAGTCTACCTTAATAATGACTTATGGACTTTTCCTCCAGGAACTTATTGAAATCTTTTCTAAAACCAGCTGCACTAACAGCTTTCACCACATGGTTTAATGGGGGAGAGTTAGTATGGTTTTTGAAAAGGGAAATCTTGCCTTAGATTTTTTTAGGATGTAAATGAACATGCAAATAAAGATGAGTTGGTTGGATTTTCAGAAGGCATTTGTAAAGTCAATTTTCAGACACTCTTCAAGACATTGGGAGGTGATTGGATTGGAAGCAATGTCCTGTTTTGGATGTGTAACTGTATAAAAGACAGGAAACAGAGTAAGACTAAATGGTCAGTTTTCCATATGAGGAAAATGGAGTGTTCCAGGGGTCTGTATTTGGAATCTGTTCTATGTAGCATATTTATTAGGGATGTGAATCGTGTGCCCGATCGTTTTAACGATCGGGTTCGGCTGGGGGGGGGGGGGGAAATCTGATCGTTAGAGATGTGAATTGGGATCGGTTCCGATTCCAATTCACATCACTAATTTTTTTTAGTGAGGCCCACTCCGATAAAAAAAAACAACCCACCCCGACCCTTTAAAATTACCCCCTTAGCCTCCCCCACTCTCCCGACCCCCCCAAAAACTTTTTACACATACCTGGTGGCCCAGGGGGGCCGCGGGGAGCGATCTCCTGTTCCCAGGCCATCATCTGCGCTAAAAAAAAAATGGCGCAGATGTCCCTTTGCCCTTACCATGTGACAGGGTATCATATGGTAGGAGCACTGGATGGCCAGCGCCAGATGGCGCCGGCCATCCAGTGCTCCTACTATGTGACAGGGGCCGGCCAATGGCACGGATACCCTGTCACATGGTAAGGGCAAAGGGCCATCGGCGCCATCTTTATGAGTGGCAGCCGATGGCCCGAGAGCGGGAGATCGCCCCCTGCGCCCCCCCCCCCCGGACAACCAGGTAATTTTAAAAGGTTTTGGGGGGGGTCGGGAAGGTGGGGGAGGCTAAGGGGATCGGTTTAAAGGGTCGGGTGGGGTTTTTTTTATCGGGCCATCGGCGCCATTTATATTAGTGGCAGCCAAAATGGCGCCGATGGCCCGAGAGCAGGAGATCGCGCCGGGACCTCCCCCACTGGACCACCAGGTAATTTAACATTTTAGGGGGGTTCGGGAGGGTGGGGGAGGGTAAGGGATTGGTTTTAAAGAGTCGGGTGGGTTTAGGGGTTGTTTTGGTGTGCCGGTTTTCCTGCTCTCCCCCCCAAATAATTCCCATGCCTGATTTAATGATTTTTGACAATAAATCGGGGGAATTTGTATTGTATCGCTCACTCTAACGATTTTTGACGATTTAAAAAATATCGACGCTTTTTTTAAATCGTCAAAAAACGATTCACATCCCTAATATTTATAAATGATCTGGAGAAAGGAATGATGAGTGAGGGATGAGTGAGAGAAATAGATCAACCATTGGGAATCTGCAAGGTACTTGTGACCTGGAATGACCACTGTCATATATAGATTTCTGGGCGCAATGGACCTTGGTCTGACCCAGCATGGCACTTTTTATGTACTTTATTTACTAAAATTGAAGTTCACTGCTATATATGCTTCTTCTGTCTCCTCCAATATTTGTAACATGTTCATGTGCATTACAGAATGAAGTTAAAAAAGACTATCAGGAGCAAGTGAATGAATATTGGTGTTTATATTAATTGTTTTAATTAAAACATTTTTTAATTTCCTCTCTAGTCATAAAAGAGGTCCCAAAACATCAAAATCATTATTAGTTTTCTATAATATGCCACATTCACATCTGGTCAAAACTGGCTCCAGTTATCTTATTAATTTTAAGAAAGGTTAGATAAATTGCAATCATCCCTAATCAAAGCTATTTCTTGCATCTACAAGAAAAGGTGAATTTTAAAAGCCCAGCTCATGCCAAAATTAGGGGATGCATGAATTTGTCAGGCTTCTGCGCACCAAGCGGATTTTAAAAGCTGCTGAAATATGTGTGTAAATGCAGCTGTTCACACATCTTGAAACTTCTCAAAAAAGGGCAGGGTGTGGGCATGGTCTGGGCAGGGCATGGGTGGTACATGGGCATTTCAGAACTTTCACCGGAAATTCATGCATAAATACTTATGTGATCTGGTGCCAAGGCTACTGCCATGTACCTCTACTATGGATGACATGTACCGGTAAGTAAAAAAAATAAAATAAAATAATGAGCCATTTTGGATGGGTGTAAACTGTGGTGTACAGGCTATCAAACTAGGGGGTTTGGAGGAAATACCCTGTAACTGGGCAAACTGGGGATAAACTGGTAAAGCAGGCAATGGTGTTGGCACTCGTCCCTTTTAAAATTTACCCACTTACGTGGTAGAAGCAGCTTAGACATGCATCAACTTAGAATTGGGCACACTTGTATATGCGGCTAGGGTATTTTATAACAAGCATGCACATACACGCAAATATTATAAAATAGCCCTGTCCCTAGGCCGAACGTGCGCACATGTGCCACTTTGAAAGTTACCATCTTAGGGGGTTGTTTTCCAAGCCATGTTATGGGCTTTTCGCATGGTGCAATGCTAATTTGGAAAAGGGGGAGGAGTTTGGGGTGGGATTTCTGTCGAAATGGGCTGGCTTCGCAATTTGCGAAGCCATATTGCACAGTTTTAATGCCGAAAATAACTATACATTTTTCATTAAGCTGTACAATATGGCTATAATCACACTTTGCAATTTTTTCACAAATAGTGTTATCAGTTGTTGAGACAGGGGGGGGGGAGGAGAGATAGAGAGAGAGAGAGAGATAGGGGGGGGGGGGAGAGATGGAGAGAGATAGAGAGAGAGAGAGAGGCCACCTAGTTACTCGAGGTGAGGTTTAGGTAGTAGTGTAGGGTTAGGGTCCACTTTGTCATTCAGAGTGAGACGTACGAATGGAACAGTACACTCTTGTGAAGATTTGATGTCCTTCGGAGTGAGGAAACTCACACAAAGATGAGAGTGTACAATGTTCTCTCAACCTAGCTTGATGTTACCCAGGTAGAGTCCACCAAGCTAGGTTGTACTCTGTGGTAATACCTATGCAAAGCGCTAAGATAGTGCACTTTGCGATAAATAGGCTATTACCATAAAACATGCCCTTTTTCTTATCGCATGCGATAGTTTGATGAATCCTGGCCTTAGATAGTAACTTTAAAACCGGCACATGGCCACAATTTCGCACATGTATGCCGGTGCATACCAAGCTATGCGGCCATTTTATAAGTTGCATGCATGTTTAAAATAGACAGGCAGCGAACAGATGTGCACCCAATTTTAAATGTGTGTACAGCCAGGCACATAAATCGGGTTTCTACCACATGTCAGGTTATTTTAAAACTGGAAAACATCCACACCATGACCAGTTTCACCAGTCAGTCCACTAATTCACCCAGTGTTGAGTTAGGTCCTCCAAGCCCCCCTGGTTTAACAGCCTGCAGTCCGTCCCCCCCCCCCCCCCCCCCCCAGTTACTCCAGACCCTTTAAAACCCTCTGAAATGTTTTTTTTTTCTTTTTGTTTTTTACAGTTATACCTCCTCCATAGCAGAAGTAAAGTTACACAGCAGAGGGCTGGGGCGTGAGATATGCGTGTAGTGGGAGATACCTGCCCATTTGGGCGGCTTTTGAAATTTGTTCAGCACGCTTAAGCTCAACTTGTGCATGCAACTCCCAATTGATGTGTGCGCTGGTCTTTTAAAATCTGTTTCTAAGAATCTTTGCTTTAACATGCCTATTTTTCTTTGACCTAATAAAAGGAGTATACTCAGTGTACTCTTGTAAGGTAGTTAGAAAATAATAAAATTAGCTCAATAAAAAGGTATTACTTACAACTTTTTTTTTTCAATTGATCTTTAGTTTTACCTGGTTAATATAAGTAAGTGATGTATAAATAAACCTGTGCAGATTTCTACTGGGCATGCAAGTATGAATGTTAGCAAAGCAAAAATACACAAGGAATATTTTTATTAATCAGATAATAGAAAGCAATGCCCAACTCGGGTCGAGTTTCACCCATGCAACATGGGCTGCATTAATAAGTAAATAAATAAATTAGTATTTTAGAAGTTAGTTAATTAAAAATATAAATACATTTGAAATCATGATAATATGTTTAAAAGTACACACATACATCCTTAATACAAACAGTGTTAATCTATGTATATATATGTTAGATTGACATTAGCAATCTCATTCAAAATGCAGAGGTATGTGCAATAGAATATATAACAAAAACTTAGATTCAGATGACAGGCAAGTTAAATTCCAAAACACCAAGTCAGTTATATTTCATATTTCTATCTCCTGACATCTGTTCAGGAGGAAGGAAAGATGTTTATTCTAAGGCAAGAATAAAAATAGCAATTACACTAACCAGATGCCTGTCTTCAGTTTTGTTGACAAAGAATATGGAGCTCATGCAACTGATATGATTATTACTGAATACATATCCTGTCTAAATACTTTTCTTAGCATCTTTATATTTTATGAGAAAAATATTAAATATATGCAATGTGCCTTGCAGATTTATAATACAGTTGCATTTTTTCCAGTAAAACTGTTGCTGGCGGGTGACTATATGAAATGTTTAAACTAGCGTTTCCATTTTTGGTCACTATTCATAGGCTTAAAGCTTAGATGTTGTATGAGAATAGTTATTCCCCTCAAGACTTCACTAAGAATTGGAATTTAGTTGATTCAGGGGCTTTGAAATTTAATCAGAGAATTGTGCTTGTATATGCATGCACAAGACATGATTTTGCACATACTTTTACTTGCCCTCACAGTAGGCATTCATGGAGGTGGAGTTGGGGGCAGAGAAAGGATTGCCAAAAGTACCTGCAAAATTCTACACATACAAAATTACACTTGCTTGAGGGCAAGGGTAACTTGTGTGTTTATGTCTTCGGGTGTACCCAGCAAATATGCTAGTTTTCAAAGTAGGACTATGCACATTAGGGGTGTGAATCATGTGATCGATCGTCTTAACGATCGATTTTGGCTGGGGGGGAGGGAAATCTGATCTTCATGTTTTGTTTTGTTTTTAAATCGTTAAAAATCGTAAATCGGGGGAGGGCGGGAAAACCGGCACACCAAAAAAACCCTAAAACCCACCACAAACCTTTAAAACAAATCCCCCACCCTCCCAAACCCCCCCCAAAATGTTTTAAATTACCTGGGGTCCAGTGGGGGGTCCCGGCGACCTGTATGACATAGTGAGGGCAAAGGTAGCTCCGGCACCATTTTGAATATTGGCAATACGGCCCGGTGCAGGAGGTTGCTCCCGGACCCCCGCTGGACTTTTGGCAAGTCTTGTGGGGGTCAGGAGGCCCCCCAAGCTGGCCAAAAGTCCCTGGGGGTCCAGCGGGGGTCTGGGGGCGATCTTCTGCACGCGTGACGTCGGGAGCCAGGAACCAAAATGGCGCTGGCGCTACCTTTGCCCTGTCACATGATAAGGGCAAAGGGCCACCGGCGCCATTTCTCTTAATGCAGCCATGGCCAGAGAGCTGGAGATCGCGCCGGGACCCCTCCACTGGACCCCAGGTAATTTAAAACATTTTGGGGGGGGGGTTCGGGAGGGTGGGGGATTTGTTTTAAAGGTTCGGGGTGGGTTTTAGGGTTTTTTTGGTGTGCCGGTTTTCCCGCCCTCCCCCGATTTACGATTTTTTGACGATAAATCGGGGGAATTGTTATTGTATCGCGGCTCTAACGATTTTTGACGATTTAAAATATATCTGACGATTGTTTTAAATCGTCAAAAAATGATTCACATCCCTAATGCACATAAATCTACTTTGAAAATTCAGACTAAAGTATGTAAGCAAACAGCACCCACAAATTTTAGCCATATATGAGTAGGGGGTAATTATCAAACAGCTTGCATAGGGCTAATTTCTGCAGGTAGTTTGCCTGCAGAATTTAGACTGAATTTTCAAAGCAGATTTATCCGCATAAGTCCATTTTGAAAATTTGAGGATTCACTGGGTATGCATGGGGACATACACATGCAAAATTCCACCTGCTCCTGAGCAGAATTAATTTTTTTGTAAGTAGATTTAAACCCATATTTTTGAAAATCAACACTGTGGGTAAATACTTTCCCCAGCTTAATTCAACCCCCAAATGCCTATCATGAGTGTGGCTAAAAGTACATGAGTAATCAAATTTAATGCATACTTTTATGTGCACAGCCACCTGGTTGATTTTCAAAGGGCCAGATACATGCATAAAACAAGGTTTTAGGGGCCTGATTTTCAAATGCACTTTACTCGAATAAATGGCTTTTGAAAATTGCTACGATAGTATGTTACATTTATGTGCGTAATGTGATGAGTTGAGCCAGAGCGGAGTCTCTGTGCTGTAAAACTTTGAGGTGTTTTCCTCAATGGGATGGTTACTTTGCAGGAAGGAAACTACATTTCCCAGGTGCCCTGGTAGTCAGCCTCAGGAAGGGTTGGGGGCAGGGAAACACAGAGGCGGTGTCTTCCTAGGGAGGGGCACTCTATCTGACATAAAGAGAGCAGCCCTCCAAAGAGAAAGGAGAGCTGGAGGGAAGGCAAATAAGATCCAAAGCCTGAGGCTGGGGGATGGTGCCCAGGCAGACCTTGTCCACTAAAAGCTAAGTCAGTTCTAGTCTAAACAGGGTTCTTTTACTTTTAATGTCTGTGTAACAGTTGGTATGAATAAGTCTCTTCAGCAGTGCTTAGAAGGTTAATTAGAGGGACTAGCTCCGGTGGCATGGAAGGAGCTGAAGTAGGAAGGTCTATGTAAATGTGGGGAATGCTTATTGTGGGGGTTGGAATGAAGTATAAGTTAGAATGAAGAATAGAAAATGGTTTTAAGACTGCACAACCCGGGGGCTGGTAGCATGGAAAAGAGTTGTTTTACTTAATTAAGGCAGCTGGAGGAAAAGGGGTAATTAGGACCTGGCAGCTGGCCTAAGGAGACGTTCCTGCAGTGGGGGAGGTTTCAGTACTATGTTATGCTTGGGGGAAGAAGAATGTACTGGGGGAAAAACCTACTTTGCCCACATGTTGTGTAGGGGAACGTATACTAGAAACTCAGAGTGAGAAGCTTGGTTGGTAATGCTTGTTAAGTTGAGTGTTTTTCCTTTCTGTGGAGTTTGGTTTAATTAATAAACTTCAATACATAAGAAGCTTCTGCCTGAATGTAATATGTTATGTTAAAGGGCTGCCAGGGAGGTGACCCTTACTCTAGTGGAGAATGAGGGAAGTTTGGTCTCAGGGGCCTAGTTGTAAGGGGGCCTTCCCTTACAAGTGGTGCTGACCCATAGCCTCCTTGCCTTATGGTTATCCTCTACTCCTATCTCGTGGGAGAAACTTCAGGAAGGGATCTGCTATAAAGGACTTTGTGGAAGCAGTCCTTGATAATTAGCCCCGAGCCTGAAGTCACCGCTGAGGACCTGCCACCAGGGGCACCATCATCGCCACAAAAACTCCTTTGAAAATTACCTAGTATGTGCATAAGTTGCTTTGAAAATCAACCCCTTAAACTATTATGCAGAGAATTTGTGTTTCAATGCATAAGGCCTTACAAAGGAATGCTATTCATGATTTGGAAATTTAGAAACATTGAAACATGATGACAGGCTGTATGATCTTTTTCTATCTCATCTGTGTATCCACACAAACTACTCAGTTTTACAATCTCCTTCAGAATATCCCCCATATTTCTCATTCTTTCAAGAGTTCAGATTCTGTCCATGCCTCCACCACTTACACTGGGAGGCTATTCCATGCATCCACCACTCTTTCTGTAAAGAAATATTTCCTTAGATTACTCCTGAGTCAAACCTCTTTTATCCTCATCATATGACCACTAATTCCAGATTTTCCCTTCCATTAAAACAGGCCTGTCTCCTATGCATAGATACCTTGGGGGTATTAAAAAAATATTTCTGTCATATCTCCTATTCCACCCTTCTTCTAAAGTATGAGGTAGATATTCAAAAGCATTAACACCATAACTTATGTGATAATAGCATTATTGCATGGCACATATGCAAATTTTGGGAAGGGGCAGGATTAAGGAGGAGTTTGGGCACGATTTATGAAAATGAGGGGCAATAACGTCCCAATTAAAATGCAAAAGCTGCTATATTCTTTTATTTCATTGTTTGTAACCCTCGCCTATGTCCCAGATCTTTAGTCAAATATATTGGAAAATTTCATTTGATAGATGTTAATGCCCACAATGAATTCTACCTCTAACCTATCTTTGTTGATTTATAGCTATGAATGTTACTTTTGTAAACTGCCGTGATCTAAACATGGAAAGATGGTGTATAAAGGGCCGGATTTTAAAAGGGTTACGTGCATAAGTTATGCGTGTAACCCTCTTAAAAGGCCCCTGCGCGCGCCGAGCCTATTTTGCATAGGCTCGGCGGCGCGCGCAAGCCCCGGGGCTTTGCAAAGGGGACGTGCCGTGGGCGTGTCGGGTGGGTGGTGTGAATTTTGGGGCGGGAGGCGTGTCGGGGGGCGTGACGCCAGCCTGGGGGCATGGTCGAGGCCTCCGGACCAGCCCCCGGGTCGGGTGATGGCGTGCCAGCAGCCCGCTGGTGCGTGCAGATTTACGCCTGCCTCTGGCAGGCGTAAATCTGCCACCAAAGATAGGGGGGGGTTTAGATAGGGCTGGGGGGGTGGGTTAGGAAAGGGGAGGCGGAGGGAACAGGCAGCGCGCGCTGGGCTCAGCACGCACAGGTTGCACAAATGTGCACCCCCTTGCGTGCACTGACCAAGATTTTATAAGATACGCGCATCTTATAAAATCCAGCGTACTTTTGTTCGCGCGCTGTTTTTTAAAATACCCCAAAATATCTAACTAAAGTTATATACAGCTGCTCTACTTACAATAATTGGTCTGCTATAGCACCTCACTAGTATACCAGGATTACAAATTTCTTGAAATATTATGTATAAACAATTAGAAAACACCACTCTTTTGCAGCAGGTCTATACATCCTTATTTGATAGTTAATGAATCAAAAGCCTAAAAAAAGTGAAAAACATATTTGAAAGGGCAATAAATCCACAGCTAATATAAAGAATTTCAAATTCTGTAGAGCTTGCTTACTTGTATTGCTTTGAAGGACCCTTGGAGTAGATGTACAGTTAAGCAGGACTGCACAATAATATTACGTAGAAGTGAAGCACATCTAGGTGCCTCCATAAAGTAGCAGTTTATTGCATAAAAAAAAAATTACAATTTTTGACATTAGTGTTGGGACACACATTTTATCTTTAAATGTAGGAAAAATAATCTTCATTTGTGTCATAATACTAGAGCCATCTGAACTTTAAAATTATGTCAATCAGAGTGTAATTTTCAATTGTCTGCATAAGTCAGTCAGTATGTCTAAATTTATAGTAACTAACTATGTAGTGGAAGCTACACAGTTTATAAAATACCATATATTTCTGCCCTGAACTATGCATGTATATTTGTAATGCAGAGAAACACATACTTTCTCTACACAATGTAAAGCATAGACCTGATTTTTAAAAGTATTTACATGCTTAAAATTGGGTTTTACAGTGTAAATGCAGTTTGCCCAGGTAAGTGGCTTTTTAAAATTGCCTTGATAGTATGTTAATTTTAAAATGAATTACATGCATAAACATATTTCCATATATTTTATATGCAAAATGATTGCAACATGTGCATTTAATAACCCACAGTTATACATGTAATTATATATTTTATTAAAAAATGTGCATAGTGGGGCAGATTTTCAAAGAGTTATGCTGCCCCTTTCACCCCCTGCACACGCCGAGTCTATCGCATAGGCTCGGCGATGCGCGTAAGTCCCGGGGCTTTCCTGGGGGGGGGGCGGGGGGGGGGCATGTCACGGCAGGCGCGTCATCGGGAGGTATTCCGGGGCGGGGCCATGGGCGTGTTTCCGGCACAGGGAAGTTCCGGGGGCATGGCCGTGGCTGGACCGGCCCCGGACCGGAAAATGGCTCGCTGGCAGCCGGCCGGCACGTGCAAATTACGCCTGCCTCAGACAGGCGTAACTTGTAAATTAAAGGTAAGGGGGTGGGTTAGATAGGGGAAGGTGGGGGGGGCCGGAAGGAAAGTTCCCTCTGAGGCCGCTCCGATTTCCGAGTGGCCTCGGAGAGAACGGAGGATGGCTGTGCGATTCGGTGCGCGCAGGCTGCCGATTTTGCGCAGCCTTGATTTCACCATGGAGCGATAGAGAGGCATTATGACATACATCATTTTATTTGTCATTCCCTTCCAATAATTCCTAACATTCTGTTTTTTTGATCGCAACAGCACACTGAGCCAATGATTTCACTATGATGACTAGATCTATTTCCTGGGTGGTAACTCCTAAATTGGAACCTAACATCATATAACTACAGCAAAGGTTATTTTTTCCCTATCTGCATCACCTTGTACTTGTCCACACTAAATTCCATCTGCCATTTGGAAGCCTAATCTTCCAGTCTCACAAGGTCCTCCTGCAATTTATCACAATCCGCTTGAGATTTAACTATTCTGTATAATTTTGCGTCACCCTTTCCAAATCATTTATAAATATTAGAAAGCACCGGCCCATGTACGTATCCCTGAGGCACTCCACTGTTTTATCTTTTTGCAGTGTGAAAACTGACCATTTAATCGTACTCTGTTTCCTGTCTTTTAACCAGTTTGCAATCCACAAAAGGACATTGTCCACCTATTCCATGACTTTTTAAAAAATTTTTAGAAGCCTCTCATGTGGGACTTTGTCAAACGCCTTCTGAAAATCCAAATATACCACATGTACCAGTTCACTTTTGTCCAGATGTTTATTCACCCCTTCAAAAAAATGTTGATTTGTGTGGCAAGATTGCCCTTGGGGAAAATCCATGCTGGCTGTATCCCATTAAAACATGTTTATCTAAATGTTTTGTGATTTTATTCTTTAACAGTTTCTATGAGTTTTCCTGACACTGAAGTCAGGCTCACTGGTCTATAGTTCCCTGGATCAGCCTTGGAGCTCTTTTTAAATATTGGGGTTACATTGGCCGTCTTCCAGTCTTCAGGTACAATAGATGATTTTAATGATAGGTTACAGATTAATTGTAATAGGTCAGAAATTTCATTTTTGAGTTTTTTACCATCCAGTTCAGGTTATTTACTACTCTTCAGTTTGTCAGTCTGGCCTAATACATCTTCCAGGTTCACCATGATTTGGTTCAGTTCATCTGAATGGTCATCCTTGAAAACTGTCTCTGGAATGGGTATTTCTCCAACATCCTCTTCAGTAAACACAGAAGCAATTTGTCTAATCTTTCCACAATGGCCTTATTTCCTAAGTGCTCTTTTCACCATTTGATCTGTGCCGAAATGATCTCTGGAGGCAACGGAATATAAGACATTTTAAATAAATAAAGGAACAACTAACTCCCTTGCTGACTTTCTGCTTCAGATATATCCAAAAAAATATTTTATTATGAGGTTTTGCTTCTATGCCCAACTTATTTTCTAATTCTTTCTTACCCTATCTTACATTTAACTTGCCAATGCTTATATTTTCTTCCTATGGATCCTTCTTCCAACTTTTTAATGAAGATCGTTTTGGCTACAATTATTTCTCACCTCACTTTTAACCATGCCGGCAATTGTTTGGTCTTCCTTCCACCTTTCTTAATGTGTGGAATACATCTGTATTGTACTTCTATGATGGTATTTTTTAACAGTGTGGAAGGGAGTTTCTGAAAGCCAAACTTAGGCTCTTAGGTAGAAAGCTGAAATCCAGAACCTCCAGAGTAGCATGGTCTGAATTGCTCCCTGTTCCACTCACAGGTCCCCAGACAGGCAGAGTTCCAGGGTCTCAATGTCTGGATGAGATGATAATGCTATTGCAGTTTCATAGAAATATTTAAGATAGACACATTAATAATATCAGAGCCAAGAGACTGCCAAAGGAGCTTCTGTTTCCCACACATCAATTATTGACATTTCAAGTATTAACAATGTAGAATAGAACAAAAATATCACTAATGATAATTATAGAGGAAATTGAATATAGAGAATGATGAAGACATAATGGGGCCAATATTTAGCTGTGGAGCGTCTACTTAACTTAGCTGGATATAGCTATCTGGCTAACTTAACAGGGATACTCAGCAGCGCAACGTGATGCTGAATATCCCTGGCTATCTTAAAGTTAGCCAGACAAGTATATCCGTCCAACTTTAGAACAGCCCTACAATGTGACCAGAGTTAGTCGCATAACTTATGCGGCTAACTCTGCTTCACTAGGAAATACCTCCCATCCACCCCTGGAATGCCCCCGACTTTATGCAGCTAAATTCTAGCTGTATACAGCTTTGAATATAGCCGGGTAGCCATTTAAGAAGGATACCTTTTCATTTATCCACCTAAATGGCTATTGAATATCGACCTCAACATTTATTTAGTGAATTATTTTTCAAAAGTCTATTGTAGACATAGTAGACACTTAATACATTTAAAATACTGTTCTATATTTTCAATAAGTTACTCTGTAAAAATAAGAAGCTTACATCGTATTTAACTGTTTCACTGTGAACCGATGTGATATCTAGAATCGAATGTCAGCATACAAAAAAAATATATAAATAAAATAAATAAATAATATGAAATCAATTTTAGAAAAATGAATTATGAGTATCAGTGCTTGATTGTTCTATAATCTGCAATAGCAACTTTTAAATTGGTGTACAGGCACACATGTGTACTCATGTGTCAGCCCACACCCCGAACGTGGCTATTTTATAACTTGCGCTCATGCTATAAAATAGCCTGGTCACTAGCACTTGTGCCAAATTTGAAGCGTGTATTCAAATCCAGCTTCTACTGCGTAAAGCAGGGAATTTTAAAAGAGGAGCATGTCGACGTCATTCCCAGTTTTATGTTTGTCCCCATTTTAATAGAGAGATCCTCCAGCCCCCTCTGGTTTGATAGTCTTCATGCCCCCAGTTATCCCCAACCCTTAAAACCCCGCAGATCTGCCTAGATTTCTTCATTTTTTAACATAGACGTCATCCATAACATAAGTAAAGTTGCGTGGCAGTAGGGCCTCAGTGTGCCCCAGGTCTTGTAAGTATTTACATTCACATCTCTGGTTCACACCCTGAAACACCCATTCCCTCCCCTTTTTGAAAAGTTTCTAGATATGGATGCTGCAGAGATAAGCGTGTATGTCGGTGACTTTTAAAATCCACTTGATGTACACAAGCCCAACATTTATTTATTTATTCAACTTTATATACCGACTTTCAACTTAATATCAAGGCGGTTTACAGTCATGGAATTTGCAGTAGCAAAATTCAAAACATACCCATATAACAAACTTATCACTATAGATTTTACATTGTATTTGGCTAAAAGACATTACTTCAACATTGAAGTTAAAACACTTAAAATATAATAATATTAAGACAATTCTAAAAGTTAGAAAAACCCTTCTATCTTCATCCCCCTTCCTTTTCCCTGCCTATACCTCCCTTGCTCCTATCCTTCTTTGTACCCTTATTCCCCTCTAAACCCTTTCTGTTTTATTTCTCCTTCTAATCCCTCATTAAATATACGGCACTAAAAATGGAGAGTCAGTTGGCTAGATTAAAAGCCTGTTCAAATAACCAGGTCTTTATCTGCTTCTTAAAACTGTTAATATTTTCCTCCAAGCAAATTTCAACCGGTAGGGAATTCCACATCTTTGGACCTGCCAAGGACAGTGCCCTCTCCCTCACGGAACCCAAATGAGCTAATTTAGGTGACGGAATTGTTAATATCGCTTGCCCAAGCGATCTTAGGTTCCGGGCTAGGACGTGAATACGCAAATGAAGCATTAAGCCATTCAGTGTTGCTTCCGTATATGGCTTTGTGAATTAAGGTAAGACACTTATATTGAATGCGAGACTGGACCGGCAACCAATGTAGCTTCATCAAAACAGGGGAAACATGATCACACCTATTTGTATTGGACAGAAGTCCCATCCCCTAATTAATGCACATTTAGGGCTTTTAAAATTCACCTTTGTATATTTAGTATGCCTGAAATATACAGGGAGACTATTAAGATTTTATAAATGTCAAACAATTATCAAAACTGTACTAGTTTTTATTCAGTGCTGATGGAAACAAATATTTAGCACAGAGTTCAATTTCTGTCTAGATGGCGTATATAAAAATTTGATTTGATCAGTTACACGTATTGTGAAGTGTTTGCCTTGATAGAGAAATGCTTTTATCAAAAACAAGTGAAGTGAACAAATGTCTTGTTTAACAAACATGAACTTAATGGGAGTTTTCTCAGGAGGCTTTATCTTTCTTCTCAGATCAAAATCCTATCGTTTGAAATTCTGTCTTGTTCAAAAATACCATAATATTCTAAAATAGAAGTTGCAGCTTATGTTAAGTCAACACTTGAACATGCTTTAGTATAAAAATGTTTTGATTGCTAAGTTCTTTTAATGTTGGTATACAGTGGTACAACGTGTAGCTGCAAACCGTGGGCCAGATTTTAAAAGCCCTGCGCGCGTAAATCCAGCTGGATTTACGTGAGCAGGGGGGTAACGCACACCGGGCCTATTTTGCAGGTGCAACTTCTTTAATAAAGTTGAGGGGGGGTTTAGGTGGGGGGGGCAGAAGGAAAGCTCCCTTCGAGGCCGCTCCGATTTCGAAGCGGCCTTGGAGGGAACGGGGAAAGCCATTGGGGCTCCCCTAGGGCTCGGCATGCGCAAGTGTGCACCCCCTTGCGCCACCGACCCCAGATTTTATAACATGCGTGATGCTGCGCGCACATATTATAAAATCTGGCGTAGATTTGTGCGCACCGGGTTGCTCACACAAATCTATGCCCGCGCCTAACTCTTAAAATCCTGCCCTGTAGAACTGAATATAGGTAACAAAACAAAAAAAATGAGGCTTTTTAAATTGTTTCAGAAATGTGTGATCTTCTTTTTCTACCTTTTCAATTCCCTTTATAATATGAGAGTATATACTTCATAAGCTACAGTCTCTGGATAGCTGTCATCTCTGGGATCTTGAAACAGAGCTCATTTTGAAGTTGAGCAGCAGCTTTTTATTGAAATGTTTTTTCAGTCAGCAAATGCACCCTAGAAACAGATGTTTATACTGAAAGGCATTTATCTGGTCAATTTTTGAATTATCTGGATAAATGCCACAGTTTGAATATTTAAAAGATAATGGCAAATGATGTGGTATTTTAAATATTAATCTCTCATTAACTCAATAACACTAATAAAGTGAGAAATATAGTCTATAGATACGGTATAATATACATAATTCCAAAGTGTTTATTAAGAAATATAAATCAAGGTGCTTCACTTAATCACTTTGGAATTATTTTATGTATATTATACCGTATCTATAGACTATATCTCCCTCACTTCATTAGTGTTACAGTTTGAATATTGTCATTTCTTATTTAGATACAATTTATCTGGATAAGTGGGAGGCATTTGGCTGCGGAATTGAGTTAGCCAAATAATATATTCATCTAACTCCAATATATGTGGCCAAGAGAAGTTAAAGTTAGTTATCCTTCAACATGCTCATGGGTAACTTTAAACTTAACCGGCTCTATTCAATGAATATTGCCAGTTAAATGATGACCATGCAAATAAATAAATAACCTTGCGGGCCTGCTGGCTCACTCCTCCATCTCAGTGAAAGTAACCCAAGGCTCCTCTAAGTTTGTTCCAAAGTGTAAGGCCCATGGGGCCAGTTGCTGTCCCTTCCCCCACCCCCATGGTTTATACAAAAAACCACTTTACTCCTACCCACTCCTCATCCCCCTTCCCATCATCCCAACCATAATCCTCCTTGCCTCACCTGGCACCCTTCAAAATTCTCTCAGCCACCGGGATTGCTGTACACTCATACCACTCCTGGAAGCTTCCAGCGTTACTTTGATAGCCCTCTAGGTTGTTATGTTTTTTACATGGTCGCCATTTAAATGGCTATCTTGAAAAAATATAGACATTAAGACTAAGTTGTCTAGATACCTGAATAACTTTGAAACCCAACAGGCAATATTCAAACATAAATAATAAATAAATACCCATAAGAACATTGAAATTATATCTGATTCTATATTCTACACCTCCTATACTGGTATCATGCAATGTGCTCATATACCACACTACTAGCTATGCAACGTTGTAGTATAATCATGTACCAATGTATATTTCCAATCTTAATGAAGAGCAAAGGCCATATACAAACTTGTGGAACAATAAGCAGGAACAATGTTTTACATGTTCACTTATCTTTGAAATGCATAGTCCTGCAATAGCCAGAGGATAGTACAAAATAATGTCATCGTAGTTAAATGTGATTTGGCTTCCTCCAAACACCTGCAGTTTCGAACATAAGTGAGACGTATTTGTGTAAAGCCCCTGTTGCAGGCAATAGTCACTTCCCCACCACATCCATTCCTTTACCCTCATTCACTTTCTCCATCCACTCCGATCACGTCACTCACAGACTGGCCCCCACTCTGATCATCTCATTCATATCTCAAAGTCCCTTTGATTTCCTCAGTCATAACTCACAGCACTTTTGATCCCCTTATTATTTCCCCCTCTCCATCACACAACCTTTCTGATCTCATCACTCACTTGCGCCCCCCCGCCTCTGATTCTATCACATATTCTCTTGCCCAACTACATCTACTCACTCTCTCTCCTTCCCTTCATCTGATCCCTTCACTCATTTCCCCATGACTACCGCACATCCCCTCATTCACTATCTTGGCCCTTTCACCCTTTCCAGTGTGGTCAACAGCAGTGATGGCGCAGCCTGGGATGACAGCGTGATAAGCAGGAAGCCAACACACCCACTAGTGGCAGAAAGAGTGGGGCTGACAGACATTCACCCTGTTTCTTTTGGACCTTGGCAGTTCTCCCTCACTGCCTCCTCAATTGAGCTAGAAAATTGCACAAAATTCAAAGCTGTGTGGCTGTCCTCGTCTCAGGGTGAGCATCTCCAACACTCTGTTCTGCTCTGCTTCCTCCAAGGGCTAGGGGGGCTATAAATGTTCCAAACAACTAATGGCTCTCTTCTGTTTCCTCAGGATAACCAGAATTAATTTACACTGTGAGCTCTGCTCTGCTTTCTCGGGTCTCAGAAAAAAGGTGGCAGTATGCCGTTTTGGGTTGTTGTGCCAGAAATTAAACCCTTGATAACAGACACAAAAAGGGGTTTAACCAGTATAAGTTTGAAACTTGTGAGCAGTAAGCCATTTATCAAGGCCAGGGATGAAACATAAGTTGTGATTTCACTTGCTCCTACTAAAATAGTGATGGGTATTTAGGCAATATTATTGCCTGAAAAATTGTTTTTAAGTAAAGCCTGTCCAATAGAGTCAAAACATGTTTTTTGTTTTGATGGATGTAAATATTTTAAGATGTTTTCTTAATTTTAATATTTATTAATATTTTTAATGTAAACTACTCAGTATTTGATGGGTGGCATATAATTTTTTTAAAATAAGTTTCAAAAGTATGCCAATTTGATAACCTTAGTGGAATTCTTTGCTCTGCAGTATCTGCTTCACTATCACCCCTTTCTCTTTTGTTTCCTATAATACAGGAGGAGAGGTGGGGAGAGTGGGGGACAGGACAGGATGGGAAAGGATTAGGGATCAGGCTTTTCTTTTGTCTGCCAAGTCTCACCCCCCTCCCCTTCTCATTCCTGCAGACTGCCTGGAGGGGAAGGAAAAGAACACCCTTACTCCTCTGTCTCTTAAGCCTGAAAAGAAGTGCCATAGGGCCAAATTTTGGCTAACTGGTAGCCTGTGTGAAAACTGAAATTAGCACACCCATAACCAATAAAAACACACATTTACACAGGGGCAGCACTAGGGCAAATGGCACCATGGGTGAAAATCCTTGATTATGCACCCTCCCCCCATATGATCCTTGGTCTCAAGGACAATTGGTAAGGAAGACTGGGACTGACTCTGACTTGGATTAGTGGCACTGGGCACACTCTCTCTCTCCACCTGACCTCAGCAATCTCCCCACTGCCACCACCTCCACTCCACTATTGGCCTTAGAATTATAGAGATATAGATATGCTACATCCATAAAATAAAAATACATATTGTCAATCAATCATGTATCCCTGGAGCACACGTCACTATCAGAATTGAGCCAAAGTATCTCCAAATTTCCAGTTTTGTCTAGATAACCAAGAAGTAGAGCCCACATCTAACTATGCATACCTTGGCCTGACAAACATTATCTGGCAATTTGGCTATAATACATTAAAAGAAAAACTCCTTAGGACCCTATATGCAGTAATGAAAGCCCTGGCCAGTCACCCAGCAAACCTATTTTTTTAAAATCAACAATTTAAAATATAGATACAAGATCTTATTCAGGTGATAAATTACAAAATTACAAAAAGAGCCACATCTGTCAGTTAATTGTAGGAGACAATTACAGATTAAAGAGACCATAAAGCATAAATAGAAATGTGCAGACAAAACTGAACTGAAAATCAGAAGTCAGACGCTGTATGCAGTGCAACATTACCATTCTACATCAAACAATATAGTCAAGAAATATAAATCATCATTCATAATAGTAAAATCAATATCTCAAACTGATGAATAGAACATATAATAAAACATTTTATAAATTTGCCAATCACCAATATAAAATTTCATATCAACTAACACCCCATTATTAAAACTAATAAGGTTTTAAAAAAATCTCTTGCTAGCCATACCTGTGATCTTTTTAATTCTGGTCACCCTGAGATTATCATGGATTGGGGGAGGGTGACATACAAACTTTATCCTCTCTCTCTCTCTCACACACACACGTTTCTTTTACACTCTCTCTCATACACACACCCAACTCACTCTTCTCTTCTTTCTCTCTCTCTCCCTCCCTCATGCGTGAGAGAGAGAAAACATGTCTGTATGTGAGTGTATATGTTCGTTTTTTTTTTTTTTGTGTTCTCGGTCCCATATATTAAACAATTCCACATGTTAACTTCTCTTCTTCCCTGCTGTTACCCATGTGGCCCATCCTTTCCCTGGTTTTCTCTCTATGGACTCTAACCTTCTTCACTTTTACAACTCTGATTATAAAGTCTTCATGTGCTTTGCTGCCTCATCTCTCTAGTACCTGTTCTGTTCTGAGCTACTTTTTCTGTATCATTTATAAGATTAAACCTTCCTTTCATTTTATGCAACACACACTTTTTCCTTCATGCTCACTTTATCTCTTGCCTGGATCATTCGGTTACGTTGATAGGATTACTTATTTCTCTATTATGGTCTCTCCAATATCACAAACTCTGTTTTTTCTGGACCCCCTTTTATTTTTCTGCATTCTTTTCCATGTTTTTCTATGCTGGTTTTCGGTCTAATATTATTGTCAATTAAAACTACTACTGCTTAAATACTCTAGCATATATTTTCTTCCCTTCTGCCACATCTCCCAGCATTTTAGATGTTCAGTTTTGCACTTTTTCTCTTCTTAGTGCTTCACCTTTGAAAAAATGTGAGGGAGATCATTCCAGATGCTCCCATTTCTCCACATTTTGCTCCCACTTAAACGTCCACTTGTTTAAAATGAATTTCCTTCAATCACCCTAGATGATCTCCATCTTCAAATCATTCATTTTTTATAGATACTTTCTACTATTTTCCACTATGGACCTTAAGTAATAATAGACTTTTATTTTTCCATTTTATTGCTTCAGAAATAAGGCCCTATGGGCCTCATTTTCCAATATCGCATTGGTATTGCATGCAATACCAAAAATGGGTGTACCTTATGCTAATAAGCATGTGTATTGCAAATTGTGATATCAGCTATGTGAAAAGCTCTTATTGCAAGTTGCACTATTAGCCCAATTTAGGCTACATTGTGGTTCACAGAGAGGCCTGTTTCAGTAGAGAGAGAGAGAGAGACTGCCTTGCTATAGTGCCTCCTCCCTAGACAGGTATTTGTATCCCTATGGGAGGCCCACCTAGTAACTCTAGGTGAGGGTTAAGTATTAGTGTAGGGGGTTAGGGGCCACTTTGACATTCAACGTGAGATGTATAAACAGAACAGTGGTCTCTTGTGGTGATTTGATGGCCTTCGGAGTGAGGAAACTCACTCCAAGATGAGATTTGGGCAATGTTCTCTCCACCTAGCTTGATCGACCCTCTTCCTCGCTCCCTCTCTCGCTCTCTCTCTCTCCCTCTTCCAAGACAGGGTCCAAGAATGGTAACATAGTCAAAAACTCATAGGTGAAATTGCCTAATTCATTATAAACAAATGCACATGTCTATTACCTTAAAGGTGCAGTGAAACGAGTTCTCCAAGGCACCATCAGAAGAGCAAAGCAGCTGAAAAATGAGGAAGGTATTCCAAGGCATCAAAACAGGGCACCAACAGTGACATTAACCCTTGAAGGCAGCACAAGAGGCAAACTGGCAACAAGAACAGCATCAACATCCCAAGGCACCATAATGGATAAAGAAGCAGAAAAGATGGCAGGAATAACACACAGTACCAATAAAGGATAAAGAAGAACAAATAATGGCACACACACCAAGACATCATAAAAGATGCAAAGCAGTACCCCATATTAGCAAGAACACCCCAAGGTGTAGAGTCTGGGGTATAGCAGTAAGGCAGAGTGGTAGAAAGAACCCCAAGCTGTAAAGTCTGGGTATAACAGCAAGGCAGAGTGGCATGAGAGATGTCTGTCTTCCTGTTGAGTCACTTGTCACATTTAGTAAAAGAGAACGATCTGTCATCAGTGTCACTTTTGTGACATAAGGTTTTATTACATTCCTTATTTCAAATTGATTTTGCTGCTGGGTAACATTTTCAGTTTCTTGTGAAATTTGCTTTCTGATTGAAACTTTTGCCCCAATCAGAACATGTAAATGGTTTCTCATGAATGTGACTTTCCTAGTAATTTGTAAGATTTTCTTCATTAAGAAATCTTATCTCATATTCTGTAGCTGAACACAGTCTCTTCCCTTTGTGATTTTTTTAATCTTTCATTAATTCTCTCTTCCTTCTAAAACCTTTACCACATTTCAAACATCTGAAAGATCTCTCCTGTACATCTTTTCCCTTCTGCCTACATTTCTTCTTTCTGACTGTGGGATTTTGAGGACAACACACCCCAGTATGACTAAGAGAATAAGTGTGGGAGAACTAGACTGGGATCCTAAAGATATATAACAAAACAGTTACGGATGTGAAAAAACAAAGCAAGACCAGAGCCTTGGAAAGAAGAAGATTTATTGATTGAATATATGTGGCCTAACTCTGGCCAAAGTTTCACCTTTTTTTTTAAGGCTGCATCAGGGGCTCTAGAAATAAAAATGTAATATTAGAAATAAATAGTAGTAAAAGAAAACCCAATATTTGATAGCAATTAGGAGATTTAAACAGTTAAAAGCTACAGTTAAAAAATGAATAGGGAGGCTGACCGGTCACATAGTAAATTCAAGAGCAGAGAAAAGATCTTATATCTGTAAAAATTACCTTAATTCAAGCTAAATAAAGACTACATCTCTGGGCACCATATATGAATACACTAAAAATAAAAATACAAAGTTAAATCTACACCAAGGGTTCAGGAAGCAAACGCTTATCAGTCGAGCACCATTTCCTGAACCCGACTGTCTTTTTTTTTTTTTTGTTTCTTTAATTTTTCATCCTACTTAATATCACAACGATATTAAGTAGGAGACAGTACATAAAAGCAGTTTTTTCTGCTTTTCTGTACTTGTTTGTGATGCGCTCAGCTATTAACACCTGCTCCAGGCAGGCATTAATAGATGACAGTTAAATGTGCGTCCGAGACGCACTTTTTTTTTTTTGTATCGGGAGTGAATGCCTAATAGCCTCATTCACGTGCATTTGCACAACTTATTGCATTAGGGGATTGATTAGCGCCTATTCTACCCATGTCTGACTGCAGGTTAACAGTGTACTCGGCCCCTATGACAGTAACTTTCAAACTGGCATGTTTGTGCACATTTGCGCACATACATCAGCCCATGCCCAGGTATGCTGTCATTTTATAACATACATATGCATGTGCACATATTATAAAATAGCCTGGCTGCATGCACATGTGAGCCAAATTTTATATGTGCATATGCATGCAAATCTCACTTCTACCACGTAAATCAGGAAATTTTAAAGGGGTGCATGCCGCCTCTATTCCCAGTTTTACCAATTCATCCCCAGTTTGCCCAGTTAATAGAGTCCTCCAACCCCGCCCCCCCCCCCCCCCCCCCCCCCAGGTTTGATAGCCTTCACTCAACCCAATTAGCCCCAACCATTAAAACCCCACAGATCTGCCTAGTTTTCTTTAAATTTTAACTTACATGGCATCCGTAGCAGAAGTAAAGTTATGTGGCAAGGGGCCTCGTGTCGGTATTTTCACGCACATCTTTGGTTCACACTCTGAAATGCCCATGCCCTGCCCAGACCAAGCCCCAACCCTTTTTCAAAACTTTCGAGATGTGCACACTGCAGGAGATATATGTGTATCCCGACAGTTTTTAAAATCCTCTCTGTGCACACAAGCTTAACTCCATGCATCCCCTGACTAATGCATGCGTCAGGCTTTTAAAATTCACATCACAGTACTGCTGCATCATTATGTACAATGTTTGCTTGCTGCCAGCCCTTCCCTAGCATGCAGCAACCCTCTCCCTTTCCCATCTCCATCCTTTCTTGGCACCCCAACTCTTCTAGAGACTCACTGGCTCCATAGGCAGCTGCCCCTTTCAGAGATGAGCCCAGCAGAAAGAAGCCTCCCCAGCATTGCACAGATACTTCCTTTTGGCTTACCCCATTCCTTTCTGTGACTGTACCTTGCCTCCACTTCAGTACATTCCCACTGTCTAAGTGCTACAGATTGTTGCTTTTATGGTTCCCCAGGCTCTTCACTGCCTACCTACTTTAGTGGAGAGGGGGGGGGGGGATTAGAGTGAGAAACTCCAGAGCTTAAAAAAAAAAAAAAAAAAGAAGAAATATCAAATCCTAGCTAAAACTGGGTAGAGCCAAGTATCCAAAGCAGCTTAGTTCCCGAATCAAGCTTTCTCACATGGAACCAGTGCAGCCAAGGCTAGTACAAAATGATTGAGCAGCATAGGTGAAGCTTGCAGCCTTGTTACCCCACAGTTTCTCCCTCCCAAAACACAATTTAAAAAATTATGCATTTTATACCATTACATTTTACATAAAGAACATTAAAAATAGTCTGAGGGAAAAATATCACTTACATCATATCCATTATATTTACATGAACTACTGTGGTGCCAACCAGAAAATCCTTTAAAAAAAAAAAAAAAAAACCCCAAAAAACTTGCATCACATTTTGCATTAGGCCTATTGTAACACATACTGTATTGGGTGTGGGCTTGGCTCTCAGAAAGCCTTCGGTAAACTGAATTACAATTACAAGATAGTAAACCTCCCATACTAAAACAGCACTAACTACTAGAGATGTGAATCGGAACCAGAATCGATTCTGGGTTCGGGGACTATCGGGGAATTTGTTTCGTGCGGTCCGACCGTTTTTTTTTTTTTTGTATTTTGTTTTTTATCGGCTGCACCTGAGTCGATAAACAAAAAACCCACCCGACCCTTTAAAACACATCCTTTAGCTTCCCACACTCTCCCGACCACCCCCCCCCCCCCAAAAAAAAAAAAAAACTTTTTAAAAGTACCTGGTGGTCCAGTGGGGACACCGGGAGCAATCTCCCGCTCTCGGGCCGTCGGCTGCCCCTAATCAAAATGGCGCCGATGGCCCTTTGCCCTTACCATGTGACAGGGTATTGGACGGCCGGCACCATCTTTGGTGCCAGCCGTCCATTACTCCTACCATGTGACAGGGGCCGGCCAATGGCACGGATACCCTGTCACATGGTAAGGACAAAGGGCCATTGGCGCCATTTTGATTAGGGGTAGTCGACGGCCCTAGAGTGGGAGATCGCTCCCGGGACCCACCAAGTAGAGAAGAGGCATATCCCTATATAGCCTAGAAAGGGGTTTCTTACAGGCGTGAAATTGCTATAGAGTTTTTTGTTTTTATAGAGAATCTCTGTGCCTGCCTCTGGGTGGATTTTTTTTCTCCCTCTTTGAGGTCAGGGATTAGAACTGTGGTTCCTTGCCTGCAATACAAGGTGGGCCAAGACTTTCTTGCCACAGAAAAATTGCTATGTTAAGAACATAAGAAATTGCCATGCTGGGTCAGACCAAGGGTCCAACAAGCCCAGCATCCTGTTTCCAATAGAGGCCAAACCAGGCCACAAGAAACTGGCAATTACCCAAACACCAAGAAGATCCCATGCTACTGATGCAATTAATAGCAGTAGCTATTCCCAAAGTGGCAAATTTTAAAACCTGCGCACGGGCACAGATTTTAAAACATGCGCGCGCATGTTATAAAAAAACTTTCCTTCCGCCCCCCCCCCACCCCTCCCGGCAGGTGTAACTTATGCATGCCGGCCAACGGCCCACCCGAGAGCCCGGGCACAGCAGCAAATGGGCCCCGGACCGCCCACGCCTGCCCCTTTTACAAGACCCGGGACGTGCGTAGGTCCTGGGGCTTGCACACACCGCCGAGCCTATGCAAGATAGGCTCGGCGCGCGCAGGGGGAGGCAGGGGTAGGTTTTTGGGGGTTGCATGCGTATCTTACGCGCGCAACCCTTTGAAAATCTACCCCCAAAGTAAACTTGATTAATAGCAGTTAATGGATTTCTCCTCCAAGAACTTATCCAAACCTTTTTTGAACCCAGCTACACAAACTGCACTAACCACATCCTCTGGCAACAAATTCCAGAGCTTAATTGTGCGTTGAGTGAAAGAATTTTCTCAGATTAGTCTTTTAAATGTGCTACTTGTTAACTTCAAGGAATGCCCACTAGTCCTTCTATTATCCAAAAGTGTAAATAACCGATTCACATCTATTCATTCAAGACCTCTCATGATCTTAAAGATCCCTATCATATCCCCCCTCAGCCGTCTCTTCTCCAAGCTGAACAGCCCTAACCTCTTCAGCCTTTCGTCATAGGGGAGCTGTTCCATCCCCTTTATCATTTTGGTTGCCCTGCTCTGTACCTTTTCCATTGCAACTATATCTTTTTTGAGATGCAGCGACCAGAATTGTACACAGTATTCAAGGTGCAGTCTCACCATGGAGCGTTACAGAGGCATTATGACATTTTCCGTTATATTAACCATTCCCTTACTAATAATTCCTAACATTCTGTTTGCTTTTTTGACTGCTGCAGCACAGTGAGCTTATGATTTTAAAGTATTATCCACTATGATGCCTACATCTTTTTCCTAATATGGAACCTAACATCATGTAAATACAGCAAGGGTTATTTTTCCCTATATGCAACACCTTGCACTTGCCACATTAAATTTCATCTGCCATTTGGATGCCTAATCTTCCAGTCTTGCAAGGTCCTCCTGTAATGTATCACAATCTGCTTGTGATTTAACTACTCTGAATAATTTTGTATTGTCCGCAAATTTCATATCCTCACTTATCGTATTCCTTTCCAGATCATTTATATTTGTATTGAAAAGCACCGGTCCAAGTCAGATCCCTGAGACACTCTACTGTTTACCCTTTTCCACTGAGAAATTTGATCATTTAATCCTACTCTGTTTCCTGTCTTTCAACCAGTTTGTAATCCACGAAAGGACATCCCCTCCTATCCCATGACTTTTTAGTTTCCTTAAAAGCCTCTCATGGGGGACTTTGTCAAACGCCTTCTGAAAATCCAAATACACTACATCTACCGGTTCACCTTTATCCACACGTTTATTAACCCCTTTAAAAAAATGAAGCAGATTTGTTATGCAAGACTTCACTTGGGTAAATCCATGTTGACTGTGTTCCATTGAACCATGTCTTTCTATATGCTCTACGATTTTGAACTTTAGAATAGTTTCCATTATTTTTCCCAGCACTGACATCAGGCTCACTTGTCTATAGTTACCCGGATCACCCCTGGAGCCCTTTTTAAATATTGGGGTTACATTGGCCAACCTCTAGTCTTCAGGTACAATGGATGATTTCAATGTTAGGTTACAAATTTTAACTAATAGATCAGAAATGTCATTATTGAATTCCTTCAGTACCCTAGGATGCATACCATCCAGTCCAGGTGATTTGCTACTCTTTAGGTTGTCAATCTGGCCTACTACATCTTCCAGGTTCACAGTGATTTGGTTCTGTTGGTCTGACTCATCACCCTTGAAAACCATCTCCGGAACTGGTATCTCCCCAAAATCATCAATAGTAAACACGGAAGCAAATAATTCATTTAGTCTTTCTTCAATTGCCTTATCTTCCCTAAGAGCCCCTTTAACCCCTCAGTCATCTAATGGTCCATCCGACTCCCTCACAGGTTTCTTGCTTCGGATATATTTAAAACAATTTTATTATAAGTTTTTGCCTCTATGGCCAACTTCATTTCAAATTCTCTCTTCGCCTGTCTTATCAATGTTTTACACTTAACTTGACAATGCTTATGTTTTATCCTATTTTCTTCAGATGGATCCTTCTTCCAATTTTTGAAGGATGTTTTTTTGGGTAAAATAGCCTCTTTCCCTTTATGTACAAGGATCAGTCCAGAGAAGTGGGTTGTGTATCCCTACCATCAGGTGGAGTCAGAGACAATTAGAACTTTGGGTGCTGCTACATAACGAGAGTGCCACCTGCAGACCCTCAGTATTTCTCTGACTCCAGCAGCTGGAAGAGAGGCACCTGCAGTCTTAGTTAATTTTTCAATTTAGTTAGATTTTTTTCTCCGGGTTTTTTCTTCAGGATTGCTTCCTGAGGTGTTAGGTACCTTCGCAGGCCATCCCTCAGTCAAAGCCGGACATCCGGGGGGGTTGGTTACCTCAATCTGGGTTTCATCCATCACCATTCGGAGTGTGAAGACCAGGGGCTCCTGGTTACTTACCTCCATGGCGGCTCCCCCAAAGCTGCTCCTTCGACCCTCTCTGCTCTACAGGACTCAGTAAAGTTTAAAAAAAAAAAAAAAGTAAAACTGAGTGAGACTCCCTTTGTGGTTTCGAGCTGAGGTAAGGAGTCGGGTCGGGACAGCCAGCCTTGCAGGCTCTCCGGGGTGTTTGGCAGCCCACCCCTTACTTCAGTTACTGAAAGACTGTGTTGGCTACAATTTGCCTAGTTTTTTCATAATCTCCTTTTTTGCAGAATACGATTATTGGAGCAGTTTTTTTCTAACAGTTTATTTACTCAGGTTGTTTCCTTGGAGCGAAGTGGGGGACAGTGGTTTTTGATCACCCCTTCGCCCATTAGTATTGGTTGTTTGGCTTTGGTACAGGTGAATACTGAGGGACTGAGTGTGGCACTCTCGTTATGTAGCAGTGCCCAAAGTTCTAATTGTTCTCTGACTCCACCTGCTGGTAGGGATACACAACCCACTTCTCTGGACTGATCATTGGTACTATAGGAACGAAAATTAGCTGGTAAGAACAAATTTTCTTTTCACCTCACCTTTTAACTATGACGGTAATCATTTTGCCTTCCTTCCACCTGTCTTAATGCGTGGAATACATCTGGAATGCTTCTCTAAGATTGTTTTTTAAATAATGTCCATGTCTGTTGAATACTTTTAACATTTGCAACTGCAGCTTTCAGTTTTTTCTAACTATTTTCCTCATTTTATCAAAGTTTCCCTTTTGAAAGTTTAATGTTAAAATGGCGCCGGCCCTCCAGTGCTCCTACCATGTGACAGGGGCCGGCCAATGGCACGGATACCCTGTCACATGGTAAGGGCAAAGGGCCATCGGCGCCATTTTAACACTAAACTTTCAAAAGGGAAACTTTGATAAAATGAGGAAAATAGTTAGAAAAAACTGAAAGCTGCAGTTGCAAATGTTAAAAGTATTCAACAGACATGGTATTAGAGTTCACATCTCTAATAGCAACTAGCTGGCAATTTGTTGTTGCATGGCTTGAAAACTCACACAAGGCAAATGAACTGTCCCCTACCCTCCCACATCACATCTATTAGGCAGTGGTGCCACCAAGAACATAAAACAATCAGGGGAGTGTGGGCACCATATCTTGGTTGTTGTCCTTTGTCCAGGGGCCCACGTTATCTCTGGAAGCCTAGAGTAGCTCAAGCTGCCATTCGAAACTGAAATGCACAGCAATTTAGGGACAAATGGTCCTTGTAATTATTTTCTGCATGCACCAAAAAATAATACTCAAATCAATTTGTCAAACTGGAAAAGTGTTGAAGGCTCATCAAATAGATTTTATAAAATATTTCTAAAGAAACTGTAAATTCTAGGTAAAATTCACAAAGGAGCCACAAAAATATGAGGCAAAGTGTTTTGTGCTGCTTGTTAAATTATCATTTTTTATTGGATATTGATGATTTTATTACCTTACATTACAAAGCAGGTTACATACAGTATGATAATATCTGAAATGCTATTGAAAGCTTTCTCCCGCTACCTCCTGTATAGTTATTTATAAGTGTATTCACATACAAACCTCTCATTTGCTCTACACCATTAGTAAAAGAGCTGTCCTCACTCAGTCCATTATCACAGTATTTTTTTCTTCTTCATTAGAGAAAAGTCAACCATTCAAGGAAGTAGTTAAGAAGCTGACTGTTCTGCAGAGTTCCAGTCAGATCTGGGGAAGAGTTTGAAGATCAGTATCTGTTATTTGATGCAGTTCTCTTATCAGCAGGCTGTATATGACAGTGGTATATTGTTTGCTCAGGCTGGTGCTGTCTACCCTAGATTTTTTCCATTGTCCACCTTATCTGTTGTAGATGTGCTGCTCAAAAGCCGTCCTTCATTCAGTGTTACTCAGACAGGATCCTTGGAAAATCTGGTGCTGATCCACAGAAAATGCACTGTGGGTTTTACAAGTCATTGGATTTTGTCAGATATATATTTAGATTTCTCAATGATGTGTGGAGGACTTCAGGAAAATCCACATTATAGGGATTGGGGAGCCCAACTTTGAAAACTATCCAAGGTACACAATTTGCACATGCAAAAACATTTAAAACTAATAAGAGAAAATAATTGCTTTACTCAATGCATAGTTAAGCTCTGGAATGACAATGACAGAAAGGAGCAGTCGGGAGGAGGTGTGGTGCTTTATGTCCGGGTTGGAATAGAGTCCAACAGGATAAACATCCTGCATGAGACTAAATACAAAATTGAATCTTTATGGGTAGAAATCCCTTGTGTGTCAGGGAAGACTACAGTGATAGGGGTATACTACCGTCCACCTGGTCAAGATGGTGAGATGGACAGTGAAATGCTAAGAGAAATTAGGGAAGCTAACCAAATTGGTAGTGCAGTAATAATGGGAGACTTCAATTACCCCAATAAAGACTGGGTAAATGTATCATCGGGTCACGCTAGAGAGAACGTTCCTGGATGGAATAAATGATAGCTTTATGGAGCAATTGGTTCAGGAACCGACGAGAGAGGGAGCAATTTTAGATCTAATTCTCAGTGGAGCACAGGACTTGGTGAGAGAGGTAACGGTGGTGGGGCCGCTTGGCAATAGTGATCATAATATGATCAAATTTGATTTAATGACTGGAAAAGGAACAGTGTGCAAATCCAAGGCTCTCGTGCTAAACTTTCAAAAGGGAAACTTTGATAAAATGAGAAAATTTTTTAGAAAAAAACTGAAAGGAGCAGCTACAAAAGTAAAAAAATGTCCAAGAGGCGTGGTCATTGTTAAAAAATACCATTCTAGAAGCACAGTCCAGATGTATTCCACACATTAAGAAAGGTGGAAAGAAGGCAAAACGATTACCGGCATGGTTAAAAGGGGAGGTGAAAAGCTATTTTAGCCAAAAGATCTTCATTCAAAAATTGGAAGAAGGATCCAATAGAAGAAAATAGGATAAAGCATAAACATTGGCAAGTTAAATGTAAGACATTGATAAGACAGGCTAAGAGAGAATTTGAAAAGAAGTTGGCCATAGAGGCAAAAACTCACAGTAAAAACTTTTAAAAATATATCCGAAGCAGAAAGCCTGTGAGGGAGTCAGTTGGACCGTTAGATGATCGAGGGGTTAAAGGGGCACTTAGAGAAGATAAGGCCATCGCGGAAAGATTAAATGATTTCTTTGCTTCGGTGTTTACTGAAGAGGATGTTGGGGAGGTACCCGTAATGGAGAAGGTTTTCATGGGTAATGATTCAGATGGACTGAATCAAATCACGGTGAACCTAGAAGATGTGGTAGGCCTGATTGACAAACTGAAGAGTAGTAAATCACCTGGACCGGATGGTATACACCCCAGAGTTCTGAAGGAACTAAAAAATGACATTTCAGACCTATTAGTAAAAATTTGTAACTTATCATTAAAATCATCCATTGTACCTGAAGACTGGAGGATAGCAAATGTAACCCCAATATTTAAAAGGGCTCCAGGGGCGATCCGGGAAACTACAGACCGGTTAGCCTGACTTCAGTGCCAGGAAAAATAGTGGAAAGTGTTCTAAACATCAAAATCACAGAACATATAGAAAGACATGGTTTAATGGAACAAAGTCAGCATGGCTTTACCCAGGGCAAGTCTTGCCTCACAAATCTGCTTCACTTTTTTGAAGGAGTTAATAAACATGTGGATAAAGGTGAACCGGTAGATATAGTATACTTGGATTTTCAGAAGGCGTTTGACAAAGTTCCTCATGAGAGGCTTCTAGGAAAAGTAAAAAGTCATGGGATAGGTGGCGATGTCCTTTCGTGGATTGCAAACTGGCTAAAAGACAGGAAACAGAGAGTAGGATTAAATGGGCAATTTTCTCAGTGGAAGGGAGTGGACAGTGGAGTGCCTCAGGGATCTGTATTGGGACCCTTACTGTTCAATATATTTATAAATGATCTAGAAAAATACGACGAGTGAGATAATCAAATTTGCAGATGACACAAAATTGTTCAGAGTAGTTAAATCACAAGCAGATTGTGATAAATTGCAGGAAGACCTTGTGAGACTGGAAAATTGGGCATACAAATGGCAGATGAAATTTAATGTGGATAAGTGCAAGGTGATGCATATAGGGAAAAATAACCCATGCTATAATTACATAATGTTGGGTTCCATATTAGGTGCTACAACCCAAGAAAGAGATCTAGGTGTCATAGTGGATAACACATTGAAATCGTCGGTGCAGTGTGCTGCGGCAGTCAAAAAAGCAAACAGAATGTTGGGAATTATTAGAAAAGGAATGATGAATAAAACGGAAAATGTCATAATGCCTCTGTATCGCTCCATGGTGAGACCGCACCTTGAATACTGTGTACAATTCTGGTTGCCGCATCTCAAAAAAGATATAATTGCGCTGGAGAAGGTACAGAGAAGGGCTACCAAAATGATAAAGGGAATGGAACAACTCCCCTATGAGGAAAGACTAAAGAGGTTAGGACTTTTCAGCTTGGAGAAGAGACGACTGAGGGGGGATATGATAGAGGTGTTTAAAATCATGAGAGGTCTAGAACGGGTAGATGTGAATCAGTTATTTACTCTTTCGGATAGTAGAAAGACTAGGGGGCACTCCATGAAGTTAGCATGGGGCACATTTAAAACTAATCGGAGAAAGTTCTTTTTTACTCAACGCACAATTAAACTCTGGAATTTGTTGCCAGAGAATGTGGTTCGTGCAGTTAGTATAGCTGTGTTTAAAAAAGGATTGGATAAGTTCTTGGAGGAGAAGTCCATTACCTGCTATTAAGTTCACTTAGAGAATAGCCACTGCCATTAGCAATGGTTACATGGAATAGACTTAGTTTTTGGGTACTTGCCAGGTTCTTGTGGCCTGGATTGGCCACTGTTGGAAACAGGATGCTGGGCTTGATGGACCCTTGGTCTGACCCAGTATGGCATTTTCTTATGTTCTTATTAGTGTATCTGTGTTTAAAAAAAAAAACAAAACAGGTTTGGGCAAGTTCCTGGAGGAAAAGTCCATTAACCCATTATTAAGGTAGTGTTGTAGAAATCCACTACTTATTCTAGGGATAAGCATTTGGAATCTATTTACCCCTTGGGATTCTGCCAGGTACTTGTAACCTGGCTTGGCCACTGTTGGAAACAGGAAACTGGTTTTGATGGACCTTTGGTGTGACCCAGTATAGCAAGTCTTTTATGTTAAGTGGATATGTAGAGATTTAGGCAAATATTTTATAACCTGTGCAATATAGTTTATAAAATACCATGTATCTCTGCCCCAAATATACATATGTATGTTGTAGTATATAGGGATGTGCATTCATTTGCGATGAAATAGGAAATATTGACTATATTTCCTATGTGATCGCGTTTTGGGGGGTCCCTGAAACGATAGGAAAACCCACGAAATTTCATGTGATTTTCTTATTTTTGGGGTGGGGAGAAAAGGCACCTAAAAAACCCCCAAACCCACCCCCAACTCTTCAAATTTAATTAATTGCAACCCCCAAGACTTGTCTGACCCCCCCCCCCCCCTAGACTTACCCAACATCCCTGCTGGTCCAGCGGGTCCTGGGAGCGATCTCCCCCTCTCAGGCCATTGGCTGCCACTAATCAAAATGGCGCCAATGGCACTTTGCCTTTACCATGTGACAGGGGCTATCGGTGCTATTGGCTGGCCCCTGTCACATAGTAGGAGCAATGGATGGCCCGCACATGGTAAGAGCAAAGGGTCACAGCACCATTTTGTTTACTGGGAGCTGACGGCCCGAGATCGCTCCTTGGACCCCCACTGGACCACCAGGGATTTTAGGCTACTTTGGGGGGGATTATAATTAATTAAATCTGAAAGGTTGGTGTGGTTTTTTTTTTTTCGGTTTGGGACAGCCGAAAAAAAAAGTTGGGCCGAACCGCGGTAAATAAAATTTCCCGCGGCGGGCCAATAACGAAGGCCAAACCAAAAGGTTCATCCGAATCACATCTCTATTGGTATATGCATATAGTTCCAATGCCAGAAACCACTTACTTTCTCTATCTATTTTATTTATTTATTTCGGTGCTTTTATATACCGAGGTTTAGCAGTTAGCCTTCACCCAGGTTTACAGTAGAACAACTTATTACATTGAAACCAGGACATGGAACAATGAGAGGTAGAGAATACATCGAACTGGTAACAGAGAAAAAAAAAGCATAGAACAAAAACTTAATTGCTTGAGCAGGGTTGCGACGTGTTTAGCTTAAACTTTGCATTGCAAGAAAGCACAGGGGAAATGGGTTTTTATAACATACACGCAGGGATGGTAACTTTCAAAACAGTTCATGGAACTTTGGCATGAGTACATTGGCACATGCCCAGATACACAACCATTTTATAACTTGCACTTGTACATACACACATGTTATAAAATTGCCTGGCCATGTGCACATGTCCCTAATTTTAAATGGGCATGCACATGGGCACGCAAATCCCATTTCTACCACATAAGTCACAGGATTTTAAAAGAGGCAGCTCCCATGCCATTGCCAGTTTCACCAGTTCCTCACCAGTTCACCCAGTTAAGAGAGAGGTCATCCAAACCCCCCAGTTTAATAGCCTTCACTGCCCCCAGTTAGCCCTCCTTAAAACTCCTCAGGTATGGCTAGTTTTCATTTTTTTACTTAAACCCCTGTATAGCAGAAGTAAATTTACGCTGCACTTGACCAGGGCACATGCAAGTATTTGCATGTACATCTCTCGGGCCTATGCCCCACCCAGACCATGCCCCTTTTAGAATTGAATTAAAGGAACCCTTTTAATGTCTTAGAAAACAATTTGCTTTAATACATGTTATTAAAACACACCTACATGTCCCAACAAATTCTTAAAATATATTCCTACTTGTGTGTTTTTTTTAAATATGTTTAAATAAAACTAGTGAGTGTTAGGTAATGCTTCATACAATGCCCAGAACACCAAGCCTTGGTGTCTGGATAGCGATTTTGAATAAGTGCTCTTTAGACTTGATGTTACTCATAGTGAATCGTACCAGCAGATGTAATGAAGAGCTTAACCATGAAATATTGGAGATTGAAAGGGAGCTTAAAGAAACAGCAACCACGGAGAGCAAGCTGTCTGAGTTTGAGGAAAGACTGAACGATTACAAAAAAGACCTTGAAGATTTTAGGAACGAAATCAAGGAGGTGAAGATTGGTAAAATCAAAAGAGATCAGGGCGATTATGCCACCAATAGTGTGTACAGTTGGAAAGACAAAAGGAAGGATACCAAAGTTAACAATAAAAAGAAAGTGAGATTTCCCTTTTCCTCGGGTGAGAGTTCCAGTGGGTCGGATGAATTGGATACGGTTGAAGATGCTAATAGATCTAAGCCTTTTTTACCGGATGGAAATGAGACAGAAACAAATCCCGACAATTGCCATCAAAGAAAGAGCGGTCCAAAGAGTCAGGGGACTCCAGAGTGTCGAGATGGACACGACAGAGTTCCAAGAGTCAACGTCAGTAGTTAACCTTTCAAGTACATCTCTAAGCTCTATCCAGGTGGCAGTGCTGGATAATGGACTGTCCTTTGTGCCAACGAATTTCCATAACGCTTTTGATTGCAGGATTGCCTTATATCGTTTTATTAGGAAATTAAATCTTCGATTGTACTTTCAGGGGAGCACTGAGGTGAGAGAGCAATCCATGGTCCAATTAAAATCTAAGTGGAATCCACCAGGTCCTGTGGACAATTATGTAGCAACTTTTAGGGATTTGGTCCTTCGGGACATTGAAGTTTTTGAACAAACCCCTAAAAAGGTTTTTTGCAATTTAACTAAACTTGAACGCATCGCTTTGCGTGATTTGAGTGACTCTGAAAATTTGGTTATCAAGCCCGCTGACAAGGGGGGGGGGGGGGGCGATTGTTGTCCAAGATAAAACAATGTATAAACAAAAAATGTTGGACCATTTGAATGATTCAATCACATATAGTATATTAACTGAAGATCCTACATGTGATTTGGTGGAACAGGTTAAATCAGTGGTTTCTGTATCAAAATGCCTCACAGAAAAGGAAAAGGCTTTTTTAGTAGTTGAAAATCCGCGTATACCATTGATATATGGTCTCCTGAAAATTCACAAGGATTTAAACAATTCCCCTATACGACCCATTGTGTCTTTGAGAGGCTCGGTATTGGAACCCCCTGCGATATTCATTGACAAGTTTTTGCAACCATTAGTACAGAGTAAACGGTCATATCTAAAGGATACAATCCAGTTCCTCAATAAATTGAGTGAAATTGAATTTGGAAATGATTCCATCATTTTGATGACGATGGACATTGTATCCTTGTATACATGTATTCCACAACGAGCAGCTGCAGAGATTGTAAAAGAGGCATTGGTACATCATCAAGGACGTAAAAGGATTAATGTTGACCTCTTGAAAGAGTTAACTGAATTGGTTATTTTTAACAACTACTTTAGTTTTGAAGAGACATTTTACCATCAAAACCACGGGATCCCTATGGGTTCGTCCTTAGCCCCTGCAGTTGCAAACTTGTTTGTGGCTAATTTTGAGGATACTGTCATTTATCCTTCTCAATGGTGGTCAATGATTGGGGCATGGTACCGATATATAGATGACATTTTTGTCGTCTGGAAGGAGTCACAAGAAAAACTGGAAGCCTTTCAGAAATGGATAAATGGGTTTGATCAAAATCTGAAATTTACTTTTCATCACAGTACATCCAGGATTGTCTATCTGGATGTTGTTGTCGAGATGAGGGATGGTCAATTATCGACTACTGTGAACAGGAAAATCACTGACAAAAACAATTTATTAAAATATCACAGCCACCATGCTACAGCATTCAAAAAGGGGCTTCCTGGGTCACAATTCTTCCGTATCAGAAGAATTTGTTCGTCCGATTTGGAATTTGAAAATCAAGCACAGCTTTTGTCAAAAAAATTTAGGGACCGGGGGTACTCGGTAGGCGTCATCAAAAGGGCCTATAAAAGATCTAAGTACAGTGATCGTGCTCAACTCCTTACATATCGAGAACGGAAAGCACAGGAACAATTGGTATTTGTTCTTCAACAGAGCACGTCCACCATGGCGTTGATCGATTCAGTGAAGAGACATTGGCATGTGCTGGGACTTCATGGTATTTTTGACAACCTCCCGGTGTTTGCCACTAGCCGGGGATCAAACATACGAGACAAAGTGGTACATGCCGGTTTAATGAGAACATTGCCCCTTGTGGAGAACAAGGGAGAGCATAAGAAATGTGGAGCGTGTTCAATTTGTGCCAACACGATTGAAGGCTATGATTGGATAGATACAAACACGGGATACAAAATCAAACGAAAAGTAAATACCAATTGCATGTCAAAGAATGTTATCTATGCTATTGTGTGCAAATGTTCCAAGGTATATGTGGGGCGTACAAGGAGGGTTATAAAAACCCGGCTTATGGAGCACAGATCACGCATTAACAACAGGGTCTTGACTGCACCCTTGGTCAACCATTGCGTGGAGCATGAGCACAATTTTGATGATTTAAAATGGACCATAATCGAACAAGTTACTTTAAAATCCACCTGGGACGATATAAATACAATTTTGAATCGAAGGGAGCAGTTTTGGATTTTTAAATTAAAGACCGAGGCACCGACAGGATTGAACGATTTGATTGACTGGTCTTCCCTCCTATGAGTAGGTTCCCGGAAGAAGTAGTAGTCTTTTCGACAACTAGCCATGAGTTCAGTAATGTTGATGGTTTGTCCCTTTAAATTGGAGACGCTGACAAGGAATGAATGGGTTCGCCATCTTTTTTGAGAAAGAAACGGATGGAGCAGCGCTAGGGCGAGCTCGTTATTGAATTTTCAAAAATATGCTGAAACATTACATGGTGTTGGGGACAATGTGAGCAGCTTCTCCTGAAGAAGAATTGTCGAAACCTGGCCGCGTTGGGGCAAGTGCCGCTGCAAAGATCGATTCCAATGGACCTTGAATGTTATGATACTCTAAGCTAAGTAACGTTTTGCTCTTCAATGGCGACCTGATTTCCTTGTAGCACATTGAATGTTCCAATTTCATGTTTGTGCCAACCTTTTTCGATGAACGTGGTAGGACCTAGTAGGTCAACGGATAAATATTAAACGAAAATAGGTGGGGTGAAACAAACGTTTTTTATACAAAAAAATAATTTATAAAAAAATTTAATAAATTTAAGTGTTTTCTAAAAAAGAAAAATCAATTATAAAACATTAAAGTGGTGGATGGTGGTGCTCATGATTACACTACAAAAATAAGCCAGACACCAAGGCTTGGTGTTCTGGGCATTGTATGAAGCATTACCTAACACTCACTAGTTTTATTTAAAAATATTTAAAAAAAACACATAAGTAGGAATATATTTTAAGAATTTGTTGGGACATGTAGGTGTGTTTTAATAACATGTATTAAAGCAAATTGTTTTCTAAGACATTAAAAGGGTTCCTTTAATTTAAGACTAGAATATTGTAGGTGCGGGTTATTTGATTAATGATATATGGGTTACCCCCAAAGTTTTGTGGATAGATAGTAATACCTTTTAGAATTGAAGCAAGATGTGCATGCAGCAGGAGAAATGAATGTATATTTGGGTAGCTTTTAAAGTACGGCGGGCAACCATGAGCCCAACTTGTGCATGCATCCCCTAAGTGATGCAGGCACCAGACTTTTAAAATTCCCCTTAAATAGTTTAGGTTTGTAAAAATCTCTAACAGGTCTGACTAATAACCCTGACTTCAATGTGGAGGCATGTATTTTACAATGTATGTGCATACACCATTCTGAAAATTCTTGCACGTGGACTTGGACTCCAAGGTTCGCTAGTATCTGCTAGAGATGTGAATCGGAATTGGTTTGGATTCCGGTTCCGATTCACATTGTGTTTTGTTTTTCGTCCGGCCCGATCGCGGTTTTGTTTATCGGCTGCGCCCGAGCCAATAAACAAAAAACCCACCCCGACCCTTTAAAACTAATCCCTTAGCTTCCCCCAACCCCCCAAAAAATCTTTTTACAGGTACCTGGTGGTCCAGTGGGGGTCCCGGGAGCGATCTCCCACTCTCGGGCCGTCAACTGCCACTAATAAAAATGGTGCCGATGGCCTTTGCCCTTACCATGTGACAGGGTATCTGTGCCATTGGCCGGCCCCTGTCACATGGAGGGAGCACTGCTGTTTCTCTATGGAGTGCTGCAACATTCACGCTTTTCCTCACATGGACAGCTGCATAACCACAGTCAGTCCACGCAAGGAACTCTAACTTCTTAATGACTCACTATACATTTACTACCTGGGATTACTGTCACCGCCATAAATCCCTTATACAACACTTCTGGACACCACAGTCATAATGACCTTCCTGTCCAGCATACGCACAGACATTCTAATAAATTCTTACATGTCCCTGCTTGCATTTTCCATAACCTCAGCCCCTCAATTCTTCATTGTCGGGCCAAGGGGTTTTTTCACTATGCACTTTCCTCAAAGATCCAAAACTGCTATGAGTTAGAGTCAGTGAATTTCCATTATCAGTGGGTCTAAGCTGTTCAACTGCTTTCGTCCCTCATCCATATTGCAGATCTAGAACCAAAACCTAGTCTGATTCTGCTCATGCTCGCATTTACTTAGGGTTGTAAAGTTTGACCTAAAAGCTTCTCAACATAATATGCATCTATTCCACTCCAGGCACAGTTTCACACGAACTTCCTGGAGCTTGTAGCCATGAGTTATACCCTTAAGCCTTTCAATACTGCCTCTGCAACAAATCTTTGTGCATACAGACAGACAGCATAGGGACAATGTGCTTTCCAACACACAAGCACGCACTACCTCTTAGCTGCTCTGCAAGGAAGTTGCGCAGCTCTACCCTTGGCCCTTGCTCACTTCATGCATCCTCGGGCCACTTATCTAAGAGATTTACTGAACGCACTAGCAGACCACCTTCATGTAGGTTTCTATCCTCTCAAATGGTCTCGGGACTACATGTGTAGAGGTAAAAAAACTTCTAATGCTGAGGTCAACCAAACTTGCCCTCTGCGTCTGAATTGAACAATTCGGTGCACAGATTCTACTCCCTACACATGTTTCCAATGCGTTCCCATAGATGCCTTTCTTCCATCAAGGGCCTCTTAAATGTGTCTCTTCTGCTGCCTATTATAGCCAAAACTCTTCTAATGTTGAACCAGGACGGGGTTCACTATTCCTCAGACCCACATCCTGGCCGAGACCAGTATGCTTCCCATACTTCTCAATCTATCACACCAGTAACCAATTTGCCTTCTCACAAGTCAATCTCAAATCGTAGACTCACTGATGTTCTCAGGTACTGGTAGCGTCACAAAACCTTCCACACTTAAATCCTACCATTCAAAATGGCATGATTTACCACATGACGCATACAAAAGGGTATTACCCTTTTTCTTTTTCTACACCACTCTTTTCTCTTGCTCCCTCGGATTCTGCTCCTCAGACATCCTCAACAAAGATGCACCTCTGTTCCAATTGGTGTATTGTTTGGGAGTGGGGATACCCGATTAACGGTAAACCCCTTCTGAGTCAGCTTACCATGGATTATCCACTGATCAGCCGCCTCTATTTCACTAGTCATGGAATGGAACCTATATCTTATCCTTAAGTCTCATACGTTCTCGGTTCGAGCCTTTCCATTCCTCTCATTTCACAGTTTGACATGGGAAATTCTTTCTCTCATAAATGTCATTTATGCCAACAGGGTCAGTGAGTTACACACCTTGTTACATAAGAACATAAGAAAATGCCATACTGGGTCAGACCAAGGGTCCATCAAGCCCAGCATCCTGTTTCCAACAGTGGCCAATCCAGGCCATAAGAACCTGGCAAGTACCCAAAAACTAAGTCTATTCCATGTAACCATTGCTAATGGCAGTGGCTATTCTCTAAGTGAACTTAATAGCAGGTAATGGACTTCTCCTCCAAGAACTTATCCAATCCTTTTTTAAACACAGCTATACTAACTGCACGAACCACATTCTCTGGCAACAAATTCCAGAGTTTAATTGTGCGTTGAGTAAAAAAGAACTTTCTCCGATTAGTTTTAAATGTGCCCCATGCTAACCTCATGGAGTGTCCCCTAGTCCTTCTACTATCCGAAAGAGTAAATAACCGATTCACATCTACCTGTTCTAGACCTCTCATGATTTTAAACATCTCTATCATATCCCCCCTCAGTCGTCTCTTCTCCAAGCTGAAAAGTCCTAACCTCTTTAGTCTTTCCTCATAGGGGAGTTGTTCCATTCCCCTTATCATTTTGGTAGCCCTTCTCTGTACCTTCTCCATCGCAATTATATCTTTTTTGAGATGCGGCGACCAGAATTGTACACAGTATTCAAGGTGCGGTCTCACCATGGAGCGATACAGAGGCATTATGACATTTTCCGTTTTATTCATCATTCCTTTTCTAATAATTCCCAACATTCTGTTTGCTTTTTTGACTGCCGCAGCACACTGAACCGACGATTTCAATGTGTTATCCACTATGACACCTAGATCTTTCTTGGGTTGTAGCACCTAATATGGAACCCAACATCATGTAATTATAGCATGGGTTATTTTTCCCTATATGCATCACCTTGCACTTATCCACATTAAATTTCATCTGCCATTTGGATGCCCAATTTTCCAGTCTCACAAGGTCTTCCTGCAATTTATCACAATCTGCTTGTGATTTAACTACTCTGCACAATTTTGTGTCATCTGCAAATTTGATTATCTCACTCGTCGTATTTCTTTCCAGATCATTTATAAATATATTGAACAGTAAGGGTCCCAACACAGAACCCTGAGGTACTCCACTGTCCACTCCCTTCCACTGAGAAAATTGCCCATTTAATCCTACTCTCTGTTTCCTGTCTTTTAGCCAGTTTGCAATCCACGAAAGGACATTGCCACCTATCCCATGACTTTTTACTTTTCCTAGAAGCCTCTCATGAGGAACTTTGTCAAACGCCTTCTGAAAATCCAAGTATACTATATCTACCGGTTCACCTTTATCCACATGTTTATTAACTCCTTCAAAAAAGTGAAGCAGATTTGTGAGGCAAGACTTGCCCTGGGTAAAGCCATGCTGACTTTGTTCCAGTAAACCATGTCTTTCTATATGTTCTGTGATTTTGATGTTTATAACACTTTCCACTATTTTTCCTGACCCTGCGTTCCTCCGTGACCGAGTGGTTTTACGTATTCAACTTCATATCTTTCTTAAGGTAGATGTTGCATCTCACCTTACTCAGAATATACTCTGCCCATTTTTCCCAGCACCTCTCTCACCAAAGCGAGAGGGTTTTTTTCCACTTCTTGGACAGTAATAGTGCACTTGCATTCTATCTAGATCGCACTACATTCCATAGGAATTCCATCTAACTCTTTCCCTCTGTGGCAAGAGTCAAGCTGCGAGTTCCAGTGGGCAAACAGACCTATTCCTCCTAATTGATGGTCTGTATCTCTTTTCCTACCAACAAGCAGGCATTTCATTACAACACTGTGTGTAACCACACTCTGTTGCATCCGTCCCAGCCTTAATAGTAGGGATGTGAATCGTTTTTTTGCCAATTTAAAAGAAATTGTCCGATATTTTTTAAATCGTCAAAAATCATTAGAGTGCGCGATACAATAGAAATTTTCCTGATTTATCGTGAAAAACCGTTACTCCCATTAGTGTCCACTAATGGGAGTTATTTGGGGGGAGGGCGGGAAAACCGGCACACCAAAACAACCCCTAAACCCACCCCGACCCTATAAAACTAATCCCTTACCTTCCCCCACCCTCCCGAACCCATCTAAAACTTTTTACGAGTACCTGGTGGTCCAGTGGGGGCGCAGGGACCGATCTCCCGCTCTCGGGCCATCGGCGCCATTTTGGCTGCCACTCAAAAATGGCGCCGATGGCCCGATAAACCCCCCCCCCCCCCAAAAAAAAAAAAAAAAAACATTTTAAAATTACCTGATGGTCCAGTGGTGGTCCCGGGAGTGATCTCCCGTTCTCGGGCCGTCGGCTGCCACTCATAAAGATGGCGCCGATGGCCCTTTACCCTTACCATGTGACAGGATATCCGTGCCATTGGCTGGCCCCTGTCACATGGTAGGAGCACTGGCTGGCCGGCGCCATCTTTAAAGATGACCGCCGCCATCATAGAGATAGATATAGAGATAGATAGTTGGGCTTTCCAGTATAGTTTCGGCACATTATGCTAAATTGAGTTAAGTGAAAGCCAGAAAGCTCTAACTTGTATACTAATGAAATAATTTACTGAGTTTTTTTTTTGTTTTTTTTTAGGTAGCCTTTTCATGATGACATTTAAATAAAAACTTTGCAATTTACTTGGTTAGCTACCTGTTAATAATTATATATAGTGTATTGGAGTTACCTCCAATGAAGCAGTCCAGATGATCCACCAGGCAGTCCTCGTATGCTGTGGGACTTTTAATATGAGATCATAAATTTCCATTCCTGATTTTCAGCACCACTTTAATAGACAGCAATGGATATGGAAGACATAGTTTCTTCTGCAACTATTTACTAATATCTATATTTATATCTCTCTATATAAAATAACATATTCAAGATTTCCAGTACTCTGTTTTCCCCCTTGTAGCCTTATAATTGTGTCCTTATTCCAGAGATCTCATTTATTCTTTCTTTAACAAACATATTTTTATTTGTTTAATTTTATTTATATTCTGCTTTGTCTGGCACTTCAAAGCAGAATACATTCAGATATCTAGGTATTTCCCTAACCCCAGAGGGCTTACAATTGAGATGTAGATCTTGTTTGTATATCTTTCTGAAGAAAAATGTTGTACCTTGTGTTATAGCTATATCTCTCTAAGTTTTAAAATGCCACAGTTACTCTGCACTTTATACTTGTATTTTACATATAGCAAGGTAACAGGTGTAGTTTTCTGGTGAAAATTAGCTAAGAAACTAACACTTTTAAGTCTGTAAATGTGATTATGCATAGTTTTCACTGTTGCTTTGTGTATTGCCTTTAGTTTCAGCTTCTTGACAAAACATTGCAAGCTGTTAAAAAGGTGCAGTTTCCTCTGGGCAGTTTCCCACAGTCACTCACAAATTGTCTGCAGAATTCATTACTTTAGAACTGCTAAATATTGCAGGCATCAGTTTTTCAGAATCCTCATGAAGCACTATAAGTGCCTCCAAGTACACACATAAACCTTCAGTTAACTGCCACAATAAAGTAACTCCTGTCACTGATGAAACTTTATATCCCACATATTATAACAAGATCACATTATCTCTATTTCTCTAGCTATTTTCTGTAGTTTCTGCTAATAGCAGCTTTCAGTGTGAAAAAGTTGCATCGGTACAGCTCATTCAAAAGCAATCGTTACAGTAACTTTTCCTGTATAATTTTAAAGCAACTTCGCTGAATCCATCTATTTTATCTTGAGTTTCAAGTTTCTCATGATCTGTTTTGTTAATATGTGGAAGAAGAATTGGTTTCATAACCTAGACTTTAAAGGCAAATATAAATGCACTAATGCCGCAGCTTGCCTTTTGATCACTACTAGCATTGCCAAGAGAGAATAGATAATGGCGATTAGAATCAGAGCTGTTTTCTTACAGAGATGGTATTTTAATAATAGCCATATCCTAGCCTCTTCAAAACAAAACATTAATTCAGGTTTATGGTGATCTGGAACTCTAATTGTTGTAGGGGATAGAATTTGAATGCATTTAAAGCATTGTGCTGTTGGAAATAAGTTAAATGATATATTAAATAATAAAAAGCTTTAGGCAAAGCAGCAGAATTGAAATCTGGAGTTCGGTTTAAATAGTTCTTCTACTCTTGATAGTTGAAGGCACGTCATTTGAATTCATAAAATGTAAATGTCAAGACTAAACTGAATCCATTTGCTGGAAAGAAAAATTCAGAAGAAAATATTTTTTTTTCATCCACTTATCAGATCTCGTATTATCATTGTAAAAGATGGCATTTCCAATCTGCCCAGCAGCCACCCATCCGCCTTGAGGAGATGTAAAAACAAATCCCTACCTGGAACCTGACATCCAATTCCCCCTTCCCCCATGTCCCTCATTCATCTTTCAAGCTTGTACCTTCTGTATTTGATTCTAACTGGTACCTTGTGCAAGCTGCTCTGGCACTTCTTTACCACCTTCTTGCCATTAGGAGTCTCTCTCTGTATTTAATCTATGCCTTTTTGAATTCTGTTACTGTTTTTGTCTCTACCACTTCAACTGGGAGGGCATTCCAGGCATTCGTCTTTTTTTGGTGAAAAATGTTGGTTTTGTTTTTTTTTTATATTGGCTCTGGAGCTTCATCTCCTGTCCTCTAGTTCTAGAACTTACTTTCAATTGGAAAAAAAAAATTCTCATACTTTAATACCTTTCAGGTATTTAAATACCTTTATCGTATACCCCCCCTCTCTCTCTCTCCTCACTTCTAGGGCAGTGGTTCCTAAACCTGTCTGTGAGTCAGTGAGGCTTTCAGGGTATTCACAATAAATTTAAATGGTAGGGGCTCTCCAACTCCCCTCCCACCCCACAAAGAAAACCCTAGGGCCAGAGCCTATCAGGCTATGCTGAGTTGGGCTCAGATAAAGCTGCCCCAGGCTCATCCGACCTCCAGTCCCAACCATTAAAAGTTTTCTGAGGCTGGGAACCTCCACAACACTCATTTATCCCCTCCATGAGGGCTACCAGCAAAATTTGTAAAAGCGCAAAGCATAAGGTCAGGAGTGGGCGGGCATTGCTCCTACCCTTTGACCTTGGGGACCTCATAAATAGGATAATTGGGGGCCAGGGAGGTTCCTGGCCCTGGCAGGTTTTTTTTTTTTTTACAGGGCAGAATGGGGTCAGAGAGGCTAGGGAAGGCCCAGCTTGACCCAACACAGCCCAGCCTCAAGCTTGCCTTTATGGGGGGCAGGAGGTGAGGTTGTAGGGCCCTAGTTGGACCCAGCTCAACCCAGCCAGGTAGGCCAGAACCCCTGGGATGACTTTGCAGGACAGGAGGGGGGGGTTTGAGGACCTCAGGTAAACCAATTTTTTTTTTTTTGGGAGGGGAGTGATTTTGTTTAATTTTTTTTTTTTTTTTCATTTTGAGAAACAAATTGAACAAAAACAACAATTTAAAGTTCTCACAAATCAAGAAAACAAACCAAAACAAAGATTTTTGACAATGCACTTCCTTATTGTATCATATGCTCTTCCTGTGGCACCCCCTCAGGTAATACAGATAGACTGCCACTAATGGAGGGGTATACTGCAACAGAAGAAAGAGCCCACCTGCCCCCGTGCTGAAAATCTTTGCCAATTAGGTCCTAAAACTAAACAGTGTTGGAAACATTTAACCAACATCAGTTAAATCTTAACTACTGGGTTCTTAGAAATGTAGTACACCCTGATTTTCCAGTCACTGTCTATGTACACACACCAAAAAACAAAGGTGAAGTCTAAGCTGTCTTATGTGAAGGCAGATGGCAGGCAATTCAATGTGCACTGTGGCCTTGCAGAATGTATATTTCCCTGAGGCATACAAGTCCTCGCTAGTTCCCTTTTTCCTTCAAGCAATGTCTTCCCTGTCAGAAAAAAAAAAAAAAAGCAGGCTTGAGTCCAGACTTTACCTTGCAGATCCCTGGTCAAGGGACCTGCCCTAGACTTTCAGCAGTGCTGTTAACAGGCTACAGCAGCATTAGGGTCTGATTTGTTCTCTCAGTCTCTTTCACTTATCTTACTTCCACATGGAGGGAGGTCCTGGCCTTCAGCTCTGGCTCCAGCTCCCTACTCCTGGGACTGCTTGCAAGTTGTGACACCAGTGATCTCTGTCTCCTTATTCCTTGAGATGGCTTGCACTGGCCAGCTGTTTCCAACCAATTCCATGGAGGTTCGTTCTCTCCTCTTCTGCACAGTTCTGGGAGACTCACCAAAAAAGCCCAAGAAGTCCAGAAATATAATTTCTTTTGTCCTTTTTCTCCCTCCTAATAGGTGCAATATGCCTTCCTGGCTGCTGGTCAGTCTTCATGGGCTCTTCCACTCTGTTCAAGGTACCTAGTTGTTAACCCTGCAGCTCCAAGTTCTGCCGAGGCAGATGCTCCGTATATGTGAAAGTAAATAATTTTTAACACACAAACTGTCACTTTTGGCAGCTTTCTTCTTGTAGCAGGGGACAGCTAGCAGGCTGGGCATTTTAAAGTCCCTTAGGCAGGTTCGAGAAACAGTTGTCATAGTTCGGTCTTAAACACTCACCCAGTGCATAAGCTCAGAGGGGGTAGGAACTCGGATGCTGGAATCCTACCACATTCCTAAACTAAGTTGTGATACCAATAGCTACAACAGAACACACCTGAAAGTAGCAATACAATCAAATTAATCAGCAATACAGAAAAAAAAATTCAGTTATCCTTTCCCTTATCTCTTTCTCACTACTGAAGCAAATTAGCAATATAAGTGGTTGCTTGCTGAAACTGTATTTGAGTATAGTGGGCTACTGCTGTACTGTTTGTCATCCAAGCATTATATAAAATGGATCTTGTAGTTTGACTATAGGGTAAACAAAGAGGGAATTTTTGTACATTCATTTTTGTAATCCTTTGTTGGTGGGGTTGTTTGTTACCCTAACACCATAAAATATTTGTTAGTCGAGGCTGCTCTTGCCATCCTTCTCTTTTTCCTGCACTTCCCAGGGGGTGAGCTCTTTCTGGGGGGGGGGGAGGAAATCCTTTGTGACCCAGGTGATGGAGAGCCTTCTCCTGATGAGTGTACCTTTCTGATGGTGTGGTTTCTTCAAAGACAAACAGGTTGCATTCAGACTGGATGTTCAACTTAAGTTTACTGATTATTTCCAAAAGGTCAATCACTGTCCCACAAACATTCAACAAATGAAAGTGTAGAACTATTTACATTGTCTCTTTGCTGGGGTGCTTGTGTCCATCTCTCCAGCTCCTGGGAGGGAGCTTGCCACTGTCTGCTCATCTGTGTAACAGCCCAGTAGATTGGGAATCCTAGGTGGGAGCCCCACGCCAAGAAAAGATCCTACCTGAGTCCAAAGTCCTGGCTGATGCCCACAACCTGTGCCTTGATCCCTTTGGAGTGAAGATCCGATTGGGAATCACCCAAGGCTAAATGGACCTTGATGGACCTCTCGGGGAGAGAGGTCAGATGTTATCATTCAGCTCACAGCTCTTTATCTCGTTCAACAGGTTGTGCACAGGGGTAAGACAAAAACCTCCACATGAACAGAAAGGAGGGAAAATCCAAAAGTCTCTATCCAAAATATTTCACACTGGGTAGTGTTGTCACTGGTCTTGTTTCCTCTAGGGAATAGAGGGGTTGCTCCTTTCCCAAGGCACAGAGTATTCTTCAGAATAAAAAAAAAAATTCAAAAACCTGACAAATCTTCCCTCTCTACAAAAGGGAGGCAGACCCTCTCAGACAGGGAGTGTACTGAGAAATGAAAAAACAGCTCTTCACTCCTCAAAACCTAACTCAAAACTGAAACCCCACACTCTGCCTCTAAATCTGCCTTATGCTCCTGGGGTAGCCAATCACAGTCAGCTCAGTGGAAAGAATGAAAGAGAATGGCCATCCCATGCTCTTATTAGTTCAGATAGTAAGGGACCTAGGGCTGTCTAGTGACAACCTGAAGGGTTGACCTTTTTAATTATTGGAAGTACAGACATAAAACATACAACAGCAGTGATAGTAATAGTTTATTTCATTGTGTTTGTTTTTATATTATGAATGTTCTTTTCTAAATCACTTTTATAGTTTTTTTACTCTTTATGCATATATACATTTTAAAAATAAATAAATGGATTATGTATGACCTTTTCCAGTTCCCTTCCCCTGCAATTTCCATACACATACTCTCCCTACCCCCACCTCCCAATAGGTTTATCATGCTTTCCACAGACCATAATTGGTCACACATCTATCCCGGACACACTTGGCCCCTATGATTTCCCCCCCCCCACGCACACATGTAAAAACCTATAGATGCATGCTTCTGTTCCATACTGCATGTTAGTTGTGACCCCACTTTTCATTGTTTACCTCTCTTCCCTATTTAATCTTCTTCTGTTCTCCTCTTTCTCCCCATTATTGTCCTTTCCCCGATTGCTGCCCTTTATTGCTTCCCTCACTGCTCTTTTTACCTCTGGCAATCTTATGTCTCCCCTATGCTTTGCAGTTTTCATCTAGTTCTGTTGTTGGAAATTCATTCAGACCTCTCCAGTTCCTTCTCTTGTTGTTATTTCCACAACCCACCACTTTTCAAATCTTTACTCCATCCTCTCCTTTGATTCCTGACTCTACATTCCTCTACTCACAGCCCTCCCCAAGTTACTGAGCCCAAGATTCCCTCTACAGTTTTGATCCTCTTTTCCCCTCCCCATGATAGGTTGAATATCAGCAAACCTTTCTCTTCTTAATCCTGGCAGGCCTCTTTACCTCTCTCTTTCCCACCCCCATTTGCCAATGTTTCAGAATTGCCTGCCCTGCCAATTGTTTCTCCCATATGGTTCACAGTTCTGTAGTTTGAACTATATGCTGCTCAATATATATTTGTGCCCTGAGTTGCAGGTCATGGCTTCACTCTCTACTTACTCACTTCTCCACTGAGTCTTTGCCCACTCTCTAGTTCCTCCTAAGGATAAAGATCTTTCTCACCCTTTAAGGCACTAATTGGCCATAATCCTTTTGGAGTGGAGAGAGATGAAAAATGCTGCCAGGGATGTCTGGCAATCATATCTGAACTGGGTACTTACAGGATCCTGTTGCTGCTGTATCCAGACACTGCACTAATTGTCCAATAACAGATTTTTCAGTCCAGAACTGGACTATTGGCAATCCTTCCCCCAACCTCCACATGCTAACTAACCTCCATATTCTTACTTCCCCTCCATCACTCTTCTCTCATTCCACACACAAAAAAGGCCCTGGACTGCTACTGCTTCCAACTTCTTCCCAAAGACTCTTATTCACCACTTCTTTCTCCAACTCCCCTCTCACCCCCAAAAGAAACCTCCTTTAAATAGCATAGTGCTAAAATGTAATCTCTAGGTCTATTGAACAATGACTTCCTTTAAAAAATAAAATACTTGTTCCATAGCTTTAGGTCAGTTCATTTATTCTGGTCACTTTCTCCTTTTAAACTTTATCAGGGAGCACGCTAGGAATGGTATTGCACGTTAGGAAAAACATTGTATTGCATATAGACTGGAAATTATAAGGTCCATATTCATTAGGCTGGGTACTGGACAAGTTATACGGCTAAAGTTAGTAAAGATAACTTATCGCATATATTTAGCAGGATAAACGTCCCACTGAATATATTACCAAAATGTTATCCAGCTATGTATAGCTGGGTAACTTTAGGCCTAACCAGTTAGTGTTTAAATATGGCTGATGAGGCCTAAAGTTATCCAGCCTTGTATAGCCGGATAAGTGGCTACTTATCCAAATACCTTCAAAAAATATCCAGATAAACAGAACTTCTTTCTGAAGTAAATAAAATAAAATCAAGGGTCTCTTGAGTCTCCTCGCCCGAACCCCCCACCCTGAATTTTCATCTACTCACTTCCATAGACCCTATCCCAACCCCTTCCTCTGGTTTACGTAAAAAAAAGTAAACCATGGCTCCAGGTCTGGACCTCCCCCTTCCCTCCATCCCCACTAAGCTACCCCAAACTACCACCCTCCTCCCTGGCATCTGATTCCCTTCATTCCACCCACCTGGTACCTTAAGGGAGATAGTTCAATATATGCTTCCAGTATTACCACCAGAGTAATACTGGAAGTGACTGGGATAGCATTGCTCTAAAGCAGGCTTAAAGTTATTTAGTTAACTTAGCCAGACATATGCGATAATGAAATTTAATGGAACAGTTTTGCACAAGAGAAAAAAATATATTTTGTCTTTATGAGCAGGCAAAACAGACCTTGGACAGAAGCAGTTTGTGTAGAGAGCTGTCTCTAGCTCAAGGTCTAGCTAACACGGAATGGAGGGAGTGTACCAAGATAACAGTATTTTTGACATCATTAGTTTAGGTAAAGGTTGAGTAATTCTCCACTCCAAATAAGGGAGCCATCCCAAAAACAAAAGAGGAAAAAAAAGAAAAAACAGTCAGCCATACATGTATATAATGTATCTTGTATTGGGGGAGGGGAGGTGAAAGAACAAAACAGGCTAGGTAATACTTCGCTGTTAGATTACAGAGGGGCTGGCCTTCTGCCCCAGATCATAGACTCCGGAATTTAACTCTCTGTGCGTGTGTAGAATACAGATAATGATCCTTTGAACTCCTGGAGTATGGCAGCCCTCCGGTAAATGAACATAATTGGTGACCCGGGACATGATTACTCGCCATGGAGGATCTCAAGCTGGCCCTGGATAAGGATCCCTTCCAGCTGACAGTCGCTCCAGCTCCATCTTCAGATTGTCTCTTTCCAATCTCAGCTCTTCCTCCTTGCTCAGGCTGCACTGGTTCACCAGGGCTTCCAGCAGTTCCAGGACACCGATGATTTTAAACTGCAGTTCAGAGACTGACGGCTTGCCCCTGCGAGTTGCTTCCAATCTTCAGCAGATCCCTGCTGATCACAGAGGAGATGTCATAGACGTCTTCCACTGTCAGCTGGAAGGGCAGAAGGCCGGCCCCTCTGTAATAACTCACAACCTCTTGTCTTAATGAATAATCTTTATTAGCAAAATGCAAGAAATGAATATATAGTCTCTTAGAAGCATAGTGCATCTAACAGCGAAGTACTACCTAGCCTGTTCTGCTCTCTCGCCTCCCCCCCCCTCCCCCACAATACAAGATACATTATATACATGTTTTTGGGCCTAAAACAATGTCTCCTATTACTTTGAATACAGTCAACATTCAGAGGTCAAGCAAGACACAGAACCTCTATGCTTCTCTCGATACAGCAGCTTCCCTAGTAAGAAACCTCCTCAGGATGAGTCATGTTGACAATGATGGGTAAGATCAGAATATGCCCTCTGACAACCTAAGACAGTTGCATGGCCCTGAGTGCGATGATTATCCCCAATCATTAAGAGGGAAATAATGAAGATGTGGGTTATTTGTTAATGGCTGCTTTAGGAGAAAACTATCTTATGTTAACAAGTAACTGGAACAAGAAGGCCTGAACAGAATGGGAATGCAGAGTAAATGTGAAAATGAGAAAGGTGCCAAGAAAGTGCTGAGTGGGCAGAGAATGTGTGATGTCTGAGAGACGCGAGAGAGGAAATGTAACAGCAACATAAGATAATATGAGAGCCATATTTAACAGCCTAAAAGAAGGTAATGGAAATTTAAATCAATACTATGTTTACTCCCATAAGGAAACACAATCTCATTCTTTCGGTTTCCACTATCTTGACTTCTTTGTATAAGACTTGGTTAGCCCACCACTAGGATAGGTAATGCCAGGTATGGGCCATCCAGCATGAATAATTAGTAGTGCTAATTCTTCAAGAGGGGAATGATGATAACCTGGATTAAATAATCTATATAAATAAAAATGTAAATGTTCATTTGTTCAAAATCTTAAATCTCCGAAAGTTCTTCACCGATTGCTTTGAAATTTTGACACAATGTTGTATTCGAATACGCATATTTTTATATACCTATATTCTATATTATATAGATGTCACACCTGTGACAAGTAAAAACATGCTTTTTTGGAAAAACAGTGCCATTTGTTGGACGTACAAGCAACACACGCTATCTACAATATAAATAGGCTCTGACCAGCCCGCAAATGCGCAGTAGAGAGCAGCTCTACTGCGCATGTGCGGACCATTGAGCTCTGCGCTACGTGCTGGGTGTCACAGAGGGGAGGAGGGAAGGGCAGATGAGTCGCTGCTCTGAGAAACGGCTCAGCCCATTCCTCTCCCGCTGGGGAGGGAGGGAGTAGGGACTGCCGGACAGTTACACACAGGAGGAGGAAAGGGTAGAAGAGTTGCCGAGCCATTCCATCCACTGCCGGGGAAGGGTGGGAGGGAGTTGGGATGGCTGGAGCAGAGCAAATGCAGTAGAAAGCGGCTGTGAAGAGATCACAAGCAGCTGCAGCTTTCAGCAGCCAAAGCGCAAAGAGCTGAACAGAGAACAGCTCACCCTCGTCCCCTGCCCCCTGAGTCCCGCAGATAAGGAGAAGCCAAGTAAATATCCTGCAACTGCGGGGGGGGGGGGGGGGGAGAGGCAGTGCTGTCAACCCGCCCGTGGGTCTCAGCCACCACAGGAAGAGTTTACATGGGCATTGCTCTACCCCCACGCCCAGCAAAGCACCGTGACAAAAGTGAAAGCCAGAACCCTGCTCCTTCCTCCCTCTCAAGCCCCCGATCAGATTTCCCAGAAAGAGCAAAGTAAGCTAGGCAACATGTCCCAAATCTGTTGCAGAGCCTGCCACCTGCCCTTTGTGAGGGGGACGGACGGAGTGTTTTCCTCACTCTCCCAGACACAGCTGGCATGGGAACTTTGCAAGCTTTTGTGAGTGCAGAGCAAAGACTTAGCTGGGGAGGGGACAAAAATCCCACCCGTTTTAACTGTGAGAGAGAAGTGTGGTAATGTGCGCTGAAGGCGAGTGTGAGTGCCAGAGAGTGAGGGAGACTACTTGAGGGATTGTGTATGTGTGTGAGAGGGATTGGGCGTGCGTGAGTGAGGGACAGAGGGAGAGTATATGTGCAAGAGAGAGAGAGAGCCTATGTAGGGGGCTGTATGAGAGAGAGATTCTCTACCCCCCCCCCCCAGTCTCTACTTATAGGTTACAGTGGAAGGGGTTCAGTGTAGAGGGGAATGGGAGAGCAAAGGAGTTGGGGCCTGTAGGGATAGAGTGAAAGGGGTCTGAGCCTGTCCCTCCGCCACTGGGGAAGGGGGGAGGGAGTTGGGATGGCAGGACCATTATGCCTTGCGGGATCCCCCTCAGCCACCACTGCAGCTCCTACCACCGCTGCCACCTCTGGCTCTTCATGGTGCTGGGAGGGGGGAGGAGCAGAGCAAAGACATAGGAAGAGAGGGGACAAAAATCTCGCCCGTTTTAACGGGCTTAATGGCTTGGACTACATATTTTACGATTCCATTTCAATGTTTCCGATTGCTTTGTTAAATTGAATTTTCATAGATTTCAATTTATTTTCATTTTGATTTAATTATTTCATGGGACATTGCGTTGGAATTGAGCTGTGTCGTTTACCATACCGTTCATTTGGTGAGTATAGTTTGTTTTTTTTCTTTTTTCATTCTTTTTCATTTCTAGAATTATGCGGTTTGCATCTAGACACGGATTGCTTCTCACATGGACAATTATATGTTGCGTGTTCTAGAGTCGGCAAACCAGACAATCTCTATATCAGCACAGACAACGGAAGAACAAAAAATATTGTTTATCCACAAGCATTGTGAAATTAAACATTTTCAAAACGTGCGCTTTTTCTTTTCTTTCTTTTCCATTTAACCAGACTGAGCCACAGCAAAGCATGGCCAGTTACAGCTAGTTAAATAATGAAATTAATGGAACAGTTTTGCACAAGAGAAAAGAATATATTTTGCCTTTATGAGCAGGCAACACAGACCTTGGATAGAAGTAGTTTGTGTAGAGAGCTGTTATGGTTAACTGTGTTTGGGTGGATCCTTCGACACTGGCAGCTGACCATGCCCATGGGGGGCAGTCCCGTGAGGGACCACAGTGTCAGGCTAAACTCTGGATGGACAAATACAGATTTGAATCTTTTATTAAACAGTTTATGGAACCACCAGAGGTGGCAGTAGTGAGTAGTGGTTGTAGAGCCCGGCTGGGCACGTCTCTCACAGAACGCTGGAACAGCGGATCCTCTATAGAGCAGTGCTGTAGTGGAAAGAGACTGAGCGTTTTGAGCACACAATGGGGTAGATTTTTTTAAAAAGCGCGTTCGCGTACTTTTGTTTGTGCACCAGGCGCAAACAAAAGTACACTGGATTTTATAAGATACGCGCGTAGCTTCTAAAATCCTGGATCGGTGCACGCAAGGCTGCCGATTTTGGGCAGCCGGTGCGCGCTGAGCCGCGCAGCCTGTCACCGTTCCCTCCGAGGCCGCTCCGAAATCGGAGCGGCCTCGGAGGGAACTTTCTTTCGCCCCCCCCCCCCCCTACCTTTATCCACGGATTTACGCCTCCCGTAGGGAGACGTAAATCCACGCGCGCCAGCGGGCTGCTGACACGCCGAGACTCGACCCGGGGGCGGTTCCGGAGGGCGCGGCCACACCCCCGAAACGCCATGCCCCGCCCCCGAAACGCCACATCATTGGGTCCTGCCCCCTTGACATGCCCCCTTCCAAAAACCCCGGGGCTCTGTGCGCGCCGGCGGCCTATGGAAAATAGGCGCGCAAGGCCCTGCTCACATAAATCCGCCCGGATTTACGCGAGCAGGGCTTTTAAAATCCGCCCGAATAGGATTAGCATTCAGAGTCCCAAATAGAAATAGGAGAGCTCCGAGACTGACAGAGCAGGCCCTTGAGGAGCAAGTACCTGATCCCTTAGAGCAAAGAGACTCAGTGGTGTTGTACTCACTAGCAGTAGCAAGGATTCCACTAGACAAGAGGTCTGACACTGGAGTAGAGAGCAGGCCCTTGAGGAGCGAGTACCTGATTTCGGCGAAGCAGTACTGTGGAGAGAGATGTTTTCTGTACTCACTGATGGTGACTGTATGTTAGTTCTTCCAAGTAGAAGGATAGAGGTTGCAGGCAGTGACACAGGGAACATGGGCCCTCGAGGAGCAAGTACTGCTTTCCTGATAGCACCTGAAAGAAGCAGAGAGACCCCCGAGGAGCAGGTACCCCGTTAGCAACCCCGAAGGGTAGTACTAGTTCCAGATAGAGCTGGAGTGGCAGAGTAGCTGAGGAACAGAGAGTGAATCCCATCCATACGAATCTTGTTGCTAACTCAACGAGCTAGCAAATACTGTAGGCAGATATACCCTGGAGTCGTGATGTCAGAATAGGGGGACGCCCCTGAGGTTCGCGCCAACGTGAAGTTAAAGATGAGGGCAGCATGCGCGTGTGCACTAGAGGTACCTTGAAGGAGAATGGCAGGAGGCAGCACCAACGCCAGTCCGGGGACATCGGAGAGAACGGCAAGCAGACGCCACGGCGGCCATCAGTCCAAGGTGAGCGGGAGGAGCTGCAAGTAGAGAGAGGTAGGTGGGGCGAAGCCGTCGAAGACCGGATGCAACAGCTGTCTCTAGCTCAAGGCCTAGCTAACACGGAATGGAGGGAGTGTACCAAGATAACGGTATTTTGACATCATTAGTTTAGGTAAAGGTTGAGTAATTCTCCACTCCAACTAAGGTAGCCATTCCAAAACAAAAGAGGAATAAAAAGAAAAAACACTGTCAGCCATACATGTATATAATGTATCTTGTATTGGGGGTGGGAGGCAAGAGAGCAGAATAGGCTAGGTAGTACTTCGATGTTAGATGCACTATGCTTCTAAAAAAGACTAATTATATAGTAATTTCTTGCATTTTGCTAATAAAGATTATTCATTAAGACAAGAGATTGTGAGTTATTACAGAGGGGCCGGCCTTCTGCCCCAGAGCATAGACTCCGGAATTGAACTCTCTGGGGGTAATTTTCAAAGGAGTTACGCATGTAAATGTGACATACTATCGTAGCAATTTTCAAAAGCTATTTACTCGAGTAAAGTGCACTTACTTGAGTAAATCCTATGGACAATTCAATGGCATATATTGTAGCAATTTTGAAAAGCCCACTTACTTGAGTAAAGTGTATTTACTCGAGCAAAAACCAGTTTTGCTCGAGTAAATGCTTTTTAAAATCAAACCCATTGTGCGTGTGGAGAACACAGATAATGATCCTTTGAACTCCCGGAGCATGGCAGCCCTCCGGTAAATGAACAATATTCAGATAGGTTAGCCAGATAACTCATCCTCTTTCCAAAACGCCCCTTTTTTTATCCATCTAAATTATAGCCAGATACTAGATTTTAGTTGGATAAGTGACTGAATATGCCACATTTGCCTTTTAGACAGCTAACGTTTGAGTTATCCTTCTAACTGGCTTTTGCATATGTACTTCAATGTGTTTGAAATGCGCACATAACTGAATCACAGAACTTATACCCTAGCGAGCAATGCAGCATTTGTTGAGTTTGTTTTTAGTATATTGAAATAGTTAGTATCCCTAGTGGCAAGAGAATGGAAATGAAGGTACCAGTGACGGTTGCAGCCCAAGGTAGCAGTGATTATGGCTGCACTGTTCTTCCTGCACAGCATGGGGAAACCTGCAAAGCATGGCAGCTGCAATCCTAAAAGGGAAAAAACGAGATGTAGGAACCTAGACTGCTTGGGATAAATTGCGCATAAAATTGTTGCTGGGCAGACTAGATGGGCCTTTGTGGTCTTTATCATTCATCATTTACTATGTTACTACATAACAGAGGCATGCACATTTTGCTTTGTAAAAATACTCTAAATGCTTTTAGGAATTTTAGAAGCTATATCTCCAAATTACTTGTTTTGACCTTTTCAAACACTGACATACCAAATATTTTCATGAGCAAAATTAAGTACTGTCCTGCATTTGATGCTAATTCATTTATTTTTCCAAACATATTTTCTGAATGTATTTTGTCTAAGAAAATTGTTCATTATTTCTTAGTAAGGAACTGGCACAGCAATTACAGCAATTTGATTGCTCTCTTTTTGTGGTCTCAAATGACTAGTAAACTTAGCAGCATAAACAAGTGAATACATGGAGAGTCAGCTCTGAAACATGGAAACTTAAGTAAAATTCATTTTCTTAATAGAAGATTTCTTAATGACAACACTGGACTCTTTTGCTGCTTATGAAAGAGGTCAGAAGTTGACATACATAAAATATCTTGAAGGAATTACTCAAAACAGCAAAGAGCAATACACCTCTTCTAAAATAAAAAATAAATGCAAAAAGCATTCACAGATTTGCTCAAATTTAAATAAAAATCTGTGTGCTGTGGCATGGTAGACTAATTAGGCCCATGCTGGCAGCTGTTGAACACACCCTGGCCTGGGACTAGACTGGTGCTTCATCTATACCAGACCTGTTCCCCGCAGGTTGAGCCTTTAGTTCTAGGGGCTGTCAGAACTTAGGCGAGGGTCCCACAGGGTGTATAGGAATAGACAGTCAAAGACAAGGCCAAAGTCAGGACAGGCAGCTGTCTGATAATTACAAGAGCAAGCCAGAGGTTGAGGCGGGCGACAAGCAGGACGTAGACAGAGTTCTTAGCTGAGGTCAGTGGCAGGTGACAGGCAAAATGGTAATCCGGGTCCAAAGCAGAGGTCAGTGGCAAGCGGTGAGCAAGAGGGTAATCCAGGTCTGACGCACAAGTCAGTACTGAATAGACTGAAGAACAACCGAGATGAAGGAAAGCCAAGGGCAGAATGGGCTGGACTGGGCAAGGAAGACTGAACAGGTAGGCAGGAACCAAAGGAGGAGCAACACACACTACAACTGAGCAGGGAGACTTGTTTTTGGGGCAATCCTATGGAGTGTGGCTGGGCCTTTTATACCCAGCTGCGAGATCATTGGTGTACATGGACAGCCAGGTTTCCCATCGTGGGGTCTTCATTAGGTGTCATGCACATGCCTAAGGGAGCACAGGGAGCAGTGTTGCTGACGTCGTCATGGTGGTGTCCCTGCCTCTTCGGAGGCTGGTGGCATCCTGGGGTGAATGCTGCCTATCATTGGATAACCCTGTGACTGGCAAACATTACAGCCTGATTAGGCTGGTAATGAAGATTCTGTGATATGTTCCTCTGATGAAGGTGCATATTGGCTCTAAAACATTGCCAAACTGAAAGCACTCGGGTCTGTGATGCGAGCATTCATGATGTTTTTTGCATTATTCTTATTTTATAGAAATGAAGTGGAATAAATTAATAAATTTAGTGATGATAGATAAACAATTTTTCTAAGTATTTTTATCGTATTATATTTATGGTGAAGATTAAAAGTGATGTTAGAAAATAAATATAAATTATATGTAGGGAAAAGTTAGATGACATTATCCAGAGTGTTTTTCTAATGACACAGGCTGCAACCCATTGCAGGTATAAATCTATGGATAAAGAAGTGTAAGCACAATCAAAATCTGATTCTATTCCCTGAAGAATTTTATATAACTTTGAGCACCTCTGTTTGCTTTTTGCATGTAATTGTACTATTAAAAAAATTACTGAAATTCTGTAACCCTGACACAAGATGCTGCGTTCTTACTAGACAAGAAGCATTATGCAATGATTTCAAAATTGCCCTTTAGCATCAAAGCCTATAAAGTGAAAAAAACAAAATATGTTATCTATTACTGACTCTTAGCTGCATTGCTTTTTCCACAAATATGTCTGCCAATATTATTACTGAGCTGAAGAAATGGATGAAATAACTTTTTGGGAGCTTTACTGCTAAAGTAGGCTGCTCCCCAAGGTGATGGATTGAACTACATTAGAAACCTTCTTTGCCCCATACTAAAAGCTTAGCATGCAGACACACAATGTAAGCATATTTGTCCTACCAAATCCATAAATCATCTGGGCTAATTAGATTTCTTCTTCTTCGTTGCCAAAGATTCCAAGTAGCTATTTCATTTGATTCCACGGGTATTCCTTTCATTAAGTTCCTTATTAGATAAAAGGATTGCATCCAGAGATGAGGACAGTGTATCTCCCAAAAGAAAAAAAAATCCCAGTTTGAGCAGCTCAGTGGCAGTGCTTTACATCACAATCTGAAAAAATTTACTTTGGAATAGGATCATGAAGATGTTCCTACCGATATCAGTCATATAGATATTATCCAACCTGCTTATGACGAAGCAATCAAATCCAATTTCAGGATGATAAATGACCAAACCTCTATTTTCTATCTCTCAAAGGCCCACAATTTTTCCAGTATTAGGTCTTCTTGATTGCTTGAACTTTAGTTGCACCCAGCTATATCCACTGTTAAAAGATCTTAGATAAAAATCAATTTGCTATCTGTCAAAGGGTCTTTAAAAGTATTAAATGTCATTTGGCTTGCATAATCAAGTACTCACACTGCTGACCTTCACCACCTAATTTTTCGAAGTAAGATAAAGTATAAAATAAGATTGACTCAGGGTCTGTTATTACCCTGGCAATTGGCCTTTATATATACGTGGGTATAAAAACATTTGTAGCTATCATGTATAGGGCCTTCATGTCCAGTCTAATGTGTGATAAAAAAGAAAAATCACAGTTCTTATGTTACAACAATATAATGCACTGCTGCAAATTCACAGCTGTGATGGGGTGTGTGTGTGTGTGTGTGTGTGTGTGTGTGTGCTACTGTCACTCATATTGCAATGTAGGTTACCTAATTGTATCACTATCTTCACTTTTTATTTGAGACTGTCGGCATCTGCTGCCTTAGAATCAATGAGTAGGCATTTTCTACCCTTTCTTTTCTCTTTCTCTCTGTCCTGAAATATTATCTACCTTGATAGCAGCAGGTTAACTCAAGATCAACACTGAAGTTGCTTCTCCTTGTATTCTTCTGTCATGCTGCTGTTGTGTTTCTTTAGGATGTACTTAACTTCTGTCCAGTTTATCTTGGCAGAGACCTTGTTTCAGATGCTTTGCACAGCCTGACCTGCTAAAACTATTCTGGGTGGTGCTTGTGGTCATTTAGATGAAAGGTGAGATGTGTGAAATGATTCTGAGATGTTTGAAATACTGAGAGAAGGGTAGAAAATGAAAAAGAAATACAAATGGATTAAGTGCAAGTTCCAGAATAATAGTATTTGTTTAAATTTACATTTATTTAATCTTGTCCATTTGTACAAAGTCTTCATTGGTATACTGAGAAAATAATGTAGTAGAAATCATACATAGCAAGGTATATTGTATTGCCACAGTCACTCAAATACTTGCCCACTTTAGTCAGCCACTTTTCTTATATCCCAAAGGTAACAATGCAAAAGTAAGTCATAATTACAGAACTCAAGGGATTGCTAATGGGTATGCTAAAATTGTAATGTCTAATCACTAATGGGCCGATGCAGTAAAGTGCGCTCAGGCTGAGCGCACTGTTAGCTCCCGTTTGGCCGCGTGTTTTTGACGCGCTAATTTTACCCCTTATACAGTAAGGGGTAATAGCGCGTGGAAAACGCGCGGCCAACCCCCCCCCCCCCCCCCGAAACTAATAGCGCCCACAACATGCAAATGCATGTTGATGGCCTATTAGTCATTCCCGTGCGATACAGAAAGTAAAATGTGCAGCAAAGCCACACATTTTACTTTTAGAAATTAATGCCTGCCAAAGGCAGGAGTTAATTTCGGCCGGCACCGGGAAAGTGTACAGAAAAGCAGAAAAAACTGCTTTTCTGTACACCCTCCGACTTAATATCATAGCGATAAGAAGTTGGAGGCCCCAAAAATTAAAAAAAAATCAAAAATCTGCCCGAGGCCTGTGGGTTGGAAGACAGACGCTCAATTTTGCCAGCGTCCATTTTCCGAACCCATGGCTGTCAGCAGGTTCACGGACCGAAATTGAGCGTCGGCTGTCAAACCCACTGACAGCCGCTGCTTCTGTCAAAAAGGAGGCGCTAGTGTCCCTAGCGCCTCCTTTTACCGCGGGCCCTAATTTGCATACGGGCCGATACTGAATCACACGCCCAGGACACTGGCCTCTGCGCGCGTCGGGAGAGCGGGCGCTCGCTGGCTCTCCCGCGACTTTTACTGTATCGGCCCGTTAGCTAATGATTTGCAGTGCATGCTCACCTTAAAAAGGCCATGCTAAAGGCAGTGCAGGCCTTTTCTGGCTGTGTGTTCTGCATATTTAAATGTCCCAAATTAAGACCTAGATTTATCATTTTGCTATAAATTTCACAAGAATAGCATCCACGATAAAAACAAAAATTTAAAAAAAGAAAAAGAGCGTGGTTAGGGTAATTTTTGAGATACCGCAACGTGAGCTATTTTGGTGCAATGTGCATTTAATTTCTCACCCGTGATATTTTCACATTGCAAGCTCAGAAGTGCCCAGACAAACTTTTACCACTTTTTGGGCTGCTGGACGGAGGGAGGGAGAGAGAGAGAGACTCTTTCATAAGACTCTCATATAAGTAAACTATACCACTGTAGGAGGGGCAATTAGTAACTCGGGGTCAGGTTTTTGGTGGTGGGCTAGGTTTTAGGGGGCAGTCAGAGGTCTGAATAGCACAGTACACATCAGTGAAGATTTGGAGTGATGAAAGGAACACAAAGATGAGATTTAAACATTGTACATTTACAGAGATGGAACAGTTGTTCTTTTTTCTACCCACTTTGAGTGAACATATTGGTTTCTCTATGGGTTTTTCTTGCTTTTCTTTCATTCTTCACTATATTTATTTTACTGCATACCCATTCAAGTCTTATTACTTACATAAAGTTCAGTTCAAATGTTTCTAATTTTAGTTGAGCATCTATAACTTGTATTTAGGTCATCTCCATTACCATGTTGTGTTCTGCTGATTAGTGCACTTGAGGTACAGTGTTTGTAAATTGATCTCTTTAGACCATGGATAACAATCAACACTGTAACAAGATCTGTGAATGTTTTGGCAGCTCATTTTAAAACTATACCACCTTATATTCCCTAACACATGATAACAGATACAATATGGTTGCCTAACACTTTACAAACTACCTCATTAATGACCCTGAACAGGTCCAGGGGTGCAGTAAAGAAGCTTATATTTATTTTATATACTGTATTTGAATGGCCAAATTAATATTATACATCAAAATCTGTTTTTAACCACCTCTTTAATTGGTAACTCTTTTATTTCAAGATTATTATATCTTAGTAAAAAGAATACTGAATGCCATGGTTATTGCATTTTCAGTAACATCAAGCAATAGTGTAAAAATGTATTTATACTAATAATGTTACAATGCAAGAGACTCACAGATACCACCAAAAACCAAAAGTGAAAATTGATTCTGATACCAGATAGTTTATCAATTAAATATCCAAACATTCTTATGTAAAATTATAAAGGGACATTGATAAATGCATCTGGTCCTTGACATATGCCCACCTTCCCCAAGTTTTAATCACTGGGTCCCAGAAAAAATATTACTTTTTATTTCACCCCTAATTATTTTTATTTATAGCTTAATATATCATGCTTCTAAATTTAAATCAGTAAAAGTTTATATGATTTCCAGAGCTTGAACAGATCAGCCAAAATGGGCCATGTTTCAAGAGAAGTCTTTCTGTATCAGGGTATAACAAGATCACCATCAGAACTTTACTTCAGTATCTCCAAATAGCACATTTCAACAGTTTATGAAGCTTCTAAGGCAGGCATTGATTTAATCTCTTCACATAGGCTGCCAATCAATCACAAACAGACCTGGATCATAGAGTTGTGTTTGATGTACTATTATTTTTTGTTGTTCACCACCTTAGGCAGGTTTCCTTTACATGGTAAGGTGGTATATAAGAAATAAATTTAATGATATATGCACCAATTACAGTTTAGGAACCTGGAGATATACATTAATAATCAAACAGCTCTGCTGCTCTGAGACAACATACCAATCATTGCAGGGCTTCACCAGAAAAGTGCTGTTTGATTGGCTATGTTTAACTTCAGGTTTGGTGCGTATATGATCCATCTTTGTTTGTGTGTGGGTGTCAGCCTATATAAAAAGTTTAAACTGCTGCCTACTAAGGAAGCTTGAGAAACTGTTGAAATGGTTTGCTACCTGGGGACATTGAAGCAAAATTTCTATAGTGGTCTTGTTATACCTCTGATACAGAGAGACTTCTCTGAAAACATGGCCTGTGTTGTGTGGTTTGTTCAAGTTCTGGGAAGTACTCTATATGGATATTTATACATTTTTATTTAGAAACATATTATTTTGAAATGAAGAAAAAAAATCAGTGGTGGGGGAACCTGTTTTCAGTGCAACAAAGAAATCATATTTTTCTGGGACCCAATGTTAAAACATGGGGAAGATAGGCATACTTTAACGTCCTGATATGTTTATCAGGACGTTAAAGTTAAATTTTATACAATATTTTTTGTATAAAAATACAATATTTTTATACAATATTTTTTGGATGTTTAATGATTAAATCATCTGCTGCCATTTTTCACATTAAAAAATAAATCCACATACATTACATAACATTTTTTATTGCATCTAAATATTTTCAGTAGGGTTCCTAAACCCACTATATTTATCATATCTAAAAGAAATATTTCATACATATAAATTAAAATGTGTATATTCTAATATGAGTATTATTACAACTATTTTAAATAAACAACTCTTTACACCTCAGTCATGCCATATTTACCACCCCAGTTCCAACACATGAAGTGGTGGGCTCGATAGGCTGTTAGCAGATCAAGCTCCGCTCTCCTCCTGCCTCGATTGCCCTTAATTTCTCTACCTCCATTCTTTTTTCACCTGGGGATTGCAGATTCTACCTTTGACAACCTTACTGCAACAAGCTGACCTGCTTACGAGGTGTTTTATGGCATCACGAATCGTGTGGAAAGACAGAGAAAAAGCGAGAGGCCCAGACTCCAAGATGGCCACCGTGCTTAACACTACCCCACCGCATACGGAGGAGTCCTTGGAAGAAAAAATATCACAGGCGGTTGTGAATGCCTTGGATATAAGACTCCATCAAATTTCTGAACAGATAGCAGAAGTGCGGGCAGCTTTGGGGGATTTGGATTCCAGAGTGGAACACGCAGGAGGCCGGGTGACCTTGGGTGAGGACGATGTGGGCGCACTGAAAAAGAGAATGGCGGCCCCGGAAAAAGCTGTGCAGGTGAGGGAGGAGAAAATAGACTATTTGGAAAATTGTAGCAGGCGAAATAATCTGTTTCATTGGCTTTTCTGAAGCCATAGCTGATTCTGATCTCCTGCATACCTTGGAGACCTGGCTCCTGGCAAACGTTCAGGCGCTAACAGGTATACCTTCGGGAATTCTGGAAAGAGCACACCATATGGGCTGCAAACTGGAGGGAACAACAGATCAAAGGACCCGGGTGGCAATTGCTCGATTTGTTAACTATGCACACAAAATCCTGGTCCTTCAATATTACCATAAGCACAGGGACATCATGTTTGAAAATAAAAGAATTATGATTTTTCAAGACTTTTCAGTGAGGGTATCACTTCAGCGCAAGGAATACACCACTATTTGAACAGACCTGATCAACAAGGGCATCAGGTTTGCGCTGATGTATCCGGCGAGGCTCTGAATCCAGTATCAGGGTACTACGTGTCTTTTTGACACAGCTATAGCTGCGAAGGAGTTCATAGCCACTCTAAAACCCACTGTACCGGGAATATCAGGCTGATATGTGGAAGTCTGTTTTACCGCAACGTTGTTATATTTCTAAGATGGCCACATGGCGAAATGTGTTCAGTCTTTCTGTCAAGGACTTATTGACTTACTCAGTTGTTACGACATGTTTTTGATGTATGTATGGTTGTTTATTGTACTTATGGGGGAGATAATGTTGTTTATTGGTATGTGCTCAGAGGTGGGAGGATGGCGAGCACATCGCTCACCATAGTGATCCATGCCCCAACTTAAGGGATGTTTTTGTTTAAAAGGGAGGGAACTGGGAAACCCTGAATGCCGTTTTTATCAACAGTTGGCTTTTTTGATGACTATTTTATTTGTAATGGTAGAGGGATTTAGTCACGGGGAGGGGTTAGGGGGAATATCCTGTCACATGGAGGGAAGCAAGTTTTTAGTAGCAATGAGGTCCAATATACTCTTCAAAATGAGGCCGACAGTATATCTTCTCAGTTCTATAGGCAAGGGATATACCATTCTGAAGGTTTTGCATGTGACCCTAGGGATATATGCTTTCTTTGCTCAGTAACGTGCCCATCAGATAAAATGACTATAGAAGTCGTTACGTGGAATGTAGCCGGGTTGGGGATGCCGGTGAAATGAGAAAAGGTTTTAGCTACACTAAATAGATTACATGCAAAAGTGATTTTTTTACAAGAAACTCACATGCTAGATAGTGAGACCTGTAAGTTAAAGAAGTGCTGGATATCGCAACTATGCCATGCCCCAGGGTCTACCAAGAGCAGAGGGGTAGTGATACTGCTACAATAAAGACAGTGTTTTTCAAGCTCAACAGACTGTAATGGATCCCCAAGGATGCTATGTGCTGGTTAAGGGAAACCTGCTGGGAACTATGGTAATAGCTTCTGTGTATGCTCCAAACGCATATGAGCATTAATTTTTTGTGGACTTAGTGGCCCAATTTTCTCTATTGGGGGATTATCCAATTATTTTGGGGGGAGATCTGAATTTTGTGCTTGACCCTGTCCTGGATCGACAACCGCCTAGAGGAGGACACCAGATAAGTCAAAATAAGGGCCCTACATTTTTATGTAATCATCTTGGGCTTTTGGATCTATGGCACACTTTACATCCTGGGGGTAAAGGAGTTTACTCATATGGCAAGAGCACACCCCACATGTTCACGCATTGATTACCTAATCTCTGAGTCTGTTTTCTCTATTTAACTCTGCGACCATTCAGGATCTCACAGTTTCTGACCATTGCCCAGAAATGGGTACCCTTACTTCTAGGGTTGTACAAGGCCCAACTCAATGGAGATTGCCCAGTCACTTGGGGAAGGATCCTGAGTTCCTTTTATTTTTATGTACCAAATAGGAGGAGTTCATGGCTTTCAATGCGCAACATGCGAGTCAACCCGCTCTTTTATGGGAGACGGGAAAAACTGTATTGAGAGGAGATATCAATTATGTCAGCTATAAAACAAAAGAAAATGGACGCAGAGATTATAGCATTAGAGAAACAATTGGCAACTTTTAAAAGAAAAATCAATGTAAGGGGTCAATCAGATGATAAATTACAATATAGATCGGCTCAGATAGCGTTAAATACGCTGTTACATGACCGGGCCTCTTGTTTTTTATGACATCGTCAATTTAATATGTTTCATTATGGAAACAAAGCAGGAAAACCACTTGCTACTCTTTTAAAGGCCCAGGAAACATCCAAATTTATTCCTACTCTGAAAAATACCCAAGGGCATGTTAAATCTAGTTCCCAGGACATTGCTCACAATTTTTAGATTATTACCATTCATTATATTCAGCGGACCCTACGGAGGACAAACATATGGAGGAGCTCTTAGTTGATATCTCTTTACCAATGCTTACCCCAGCAATGAAAGATGTTCTTGATCATCAAATTCGGGAGGAGGAGGTTGCCCACACAATTCATACCTTAGCTGACAATAAAGCACTGGGGCCCCATGGCCTAACAGCTGTTTTTTTTATAAGGCCTAGGGGCAGAATATAGCCCTTATTATGTGTTCTCTGTTTGAGTATATGGTTGGGGATCAAGCTATGCCCCCTATGATGCGGGTGGCCACCATTGTTGTTCTGCCCAAACCTGGGAGGGACCCTCTACAATCTTCATTGTTGCGTCCGGTCTCAGATGACTTCGAACTCTGTGCCTCACCTTTCTTCACTCTCTCTCCTCAAGCCTTGAGAAGATGGCTGCTGCTGCGTCTTCATGCCGCTCCATGGAACAGCAACGGCGACGGTGTTCACCATGGAATTCCTGAGGGCGTCCTAGGGTGCGCACGTGCATGCCACTCACGTCTTTATCCACATCATGGCGGGAACCTCGGGGGCATACCCTCTGAGTGACATCACGCCATCTGGGTAATTAGCCTTCCCTTCATTGCTGACTAATCGAGTTAACAAGGACTCAGAACTGGACTTGTCTCATTCCGGTCTAAGCTGCTCTGCCACTCCCAGCAGCCGCTGGAAGCTCTCTACCCTTCAGGGTCTACACTAACCTGGGTATCCGCTCCTCGGGGGCCCTTGTGCTTTCTTTCAGATACCTAACTGGGATACCGGGCACTCACTCCTCAAGGGCCCGATCTCCCTACTTGGTGCCTACAGCTCTACTACTTCTGCCTGCCAGGATATCAATATAGCTATCTACTTCAGTGAGTAACTTAATTCTCAGCTTGTCATCTACAGCTTCAGCGCTGGGAGTATACATCTGGGCTCCCTCTTCCACTCTGCGTTGCTACACGGATATGGGACTGGTCTCCTCTCCCAAGGACCCCTGGACTACCTACTGGGTTACCTCACTGCTTCCACCCCTGGGCAGTACCACCAAGCTGTATGATAAATACAAATTCACTGTGTTTCCGTGTATTGAGTCTAGCCCAGTACTGCGGCTCCTCTCCATGGGCGTGGTCATCACTGCAGTACCTCAAATCCCTAACACTCATCTTACTGACCAATCTCTTTGTTGAATTTAGATATAAAAATTTATGCCAAAATACTAGCCAATAGATTAAAACCCCTTATCCCTTTTTTGGTTTCCAAAGATAAAGTAGGTTTTGTGCAGGGCCAGAGATCTACCGTCAACATTCATAAGGTCTTAACTGCCATGGAAACTTGTTACCTGAAAGATTTACCACAGCCCTTAGTAGTTACTTGTGACATGGAAAAAGTGTTTGATAGGGTAGCCTGGTCCTTTTTAAAAAGGGTATTGCAGAAAATGGGCTTTACAGGGAGGATTTACGACTCTATTACTCTCTTCTACACCAATCCGATAGCTAGAGTCTTGGTCAATGGGATGCTATTGGAGGAGTTTGAACTGGCCAGGGGTACCCATCAGGGGTGTCCCTTGTCCCCCCTCCTTTCTATTCTCACGGTAGAACCATTAGTTCATAGACTGAGACGGGCAGAAGCGGTAACGGGTATTTGTGTAGGGAAGATAAACTATAAAACTCTTTTAGTTGCAGACAATATATTATTGTTGCTCACTAATGCACATAGTTCCCTTCTGGCTGCTATTAACATTTTTCTGGAGTATCAATGATTCTCTGGATTCAAGTTAAATTTAGATAAAACTGAGGCACTGGATTTGATGGGTAACCTCCAGCCAGACTGGCCAGATTTTCTGGTAAAATGGATTCATAAACACACGAAACAATGGTATTCTTTGAATATACCCCCCACAATACAGAAAATACAACAAAAATTTATAGGGTGGAAATCTCTTCTGTTATCTTTATCAGGGAGTATTGCGTTGATCAAGATGGTGATGGCACCTTAGCTCCTTTATCTTTTCCTCATGCTACCCTTTTTTTTTTTTTTTTTTTTTATGGGCCTCAGATAGGGTGCGAATGCAGAAATACATTCGAGAATTTTTATGGAAAGGGAAAAAACTCACCTCTCTTATGCTACTTTAAGTGCACCAAAGACCCAAGGGGGTTACGGGCTACCAGATTTTAGACTCTATTCCTGGGTGGCAAACTTAAGTTTTTTATTGGACTGGTGTTTATAATACATCAGAATATATGGATGGGCATTTAATAACCAGCATATGTGCGCCTTTTGATCCAAGTTACGTATTACATGCCTCTTCACAGAATTTCAACATAGATAACTAAGCTATACCTTAATAGGGGCTGCTAGACGTATCTGGCAAGTCACCCGCAAATTATTAAAGCTCCCTGTGCACCTTTCGGTCCACTACCCATTGAGAGGGCCTTCCGGGGATTCCCATTATGTATTACCCAAACCACATGGATATCAGGTATCTCCCAATTGGCACCTGAAGGATTTAATTGATCCCCCAAACGCGGGAACTTTACTCTTTCTTACAATGTCAAGAAAAATTAGGCCTCCAACCCTCACAATTTTTGTTGTATGGATATTTAATGAGACATGTAGAGAATTGTTGAAGAGAATGGATGGAGATAGATAACCCACTGTTTAGAGGGTTGTTCGCCTGTTTTGAATCCAAACAGAGTTCTTTATCATTCTTGTATAAATTTTACATGTCTGTTACCCCATATTCTATATATTATCATTTGACTACTAAATGGTCTAGGGACTGCAGAGAAGTGATTACCCTTACTATGCTTAAGGACAGCTATAATGCCATCTTACAGATCACAAATAATGTGATCCTGTGAGAACTACAACAGATTTTTCACCGGATAGTCTTCTCCCCAGCAAGAGCGTACAAAATGCATGTGATTACATCAGATGCATGTTTTAAAGGACAAGCTCTCCAAGTGTCCCTTATACACTGTCTGTGGGACTGTATGGTTATTCAACGGTTTTGGGAAGAAGTACGTGTTTACTTATCAACAGTTCTTGGAGTAGAACTTAAATGGACCTGTTCATTTTACATTCTACACAAAGATGTGGGGGAGAGCAGTTTAAATCATGACAACCTGGGCTTTGTGTCTAAAGGCTGCTTGATTGCCAAGAAATGTATTCTTACTCGCTGGATTGACACATCTCCACCGACCAGGGGTATGTGGAAAGATATGCTCTTGGAGCTCTATCACTTGGAATATGGATCTAGATATCATCATCTCTCTCTAAAGAAGAAACGTCTGTTCAAGGATCTCTGGTTTCCCTTTTACAATCATCTACTGGTTCCTATTCGTAAGTTGGCCCCATTGGGAGAGGAATGACATTGATACTTTTTATTGGACTATCACCCTCATGATGGAGGTATTTTACAGATACCTATGGTGGTGCCCCTGAGACCTTTGAGCATGACTTCAGCGGCTAAGCTGTTTGGACACATGTCTTACCCTCAATTTACGACACTTACTGTTCCCTCTTATTGCGGGTTATTCAAACATATTTAATATTACTCTCATTGTTCTTGTGACAGGGTAGATATAGGGACGAGGGCGGGGACTCAGTTTATGTGGGAGAAAATTGGAAAATGGCTTGTGGAGTCTGTGCAATTGTGTTGTGTTGTACTTGTTTATTTCTTTATCATGTAACAGAGCTCCACAATAAAACAAAATTAAAAAAAAAATTGGTTACTGGCAAATTACCACATTTTTAGAATAGTCTAAGAGTTTAGATTCTAGTTAGTTGAGTTTCCATTCTGGCTGTAGCAAAGTCTGTGTTAATCTTGATAATAGATGATTTCTTTGTTGTCTAGATAAAGATGACTCAGCAATACTGTTACTTCTGGACTTATCTAGTACCTTCGATCTAGTAGACCATAGAATTCTGCTGGAAAGCTGTAGATCTGTAGGTTTTACTTGGTGTGTTATCAATTGGACCATATCTTTCTTTACTGGGAGAATAAAAGGCATTGCCTCTGCACCTAGAGATCTCAGATATGGCATGTCTCTGGAATCCTCCCACTTACAATTGCTGTTTAACATCCTTATTTGCATCCCTTGGTGAAAATCATTCAGTCTTGTGTTTTTACTGTTATCTGTATGCAAATGATATCTAGCTGATCATCCTGATGTGTAAAGATCTAGAGTCTGCTATAGATTCACTAAATAAATGGAGGCAACTGCAAGCTGGTTACTAGGGAATAAACTATCATTGAATTGTCAGAAAATAGTATTCTTGACAATGGGTACCATTTATTTCACTATCTTAGGGATGCTTCCCAAGATGGGGGAAGGGTGAGTGTGTTTGCTTGTTTTACCATCATGTGAAATTAAATATTTAGGGGTTGCAATGGACTCTCTGCTTGGATTACATAATTATATTTCTACCATGGCACATAGAACCTATCAAAATTAGGGTTGGTAAGATATTTATGCTCCTTCTTTGATATGTATGCTCTCAATGGGCAAGATTTCTTAACAGCTGGCATATACTCCAGGTGGATGATGCTTATCAGAAATAACAAAACCCAAAATAGAAGCAAGGAAGTGAATATCAGCAATAGGGTCAAATAACAATCTATCCAGTCTCTGTCCATTCAACAAGGGAAAATGGGAAAATAAATCAACCAGAGTATATCGTGGTGTTCAAAATAAACATTTTAACTTAAAGATGAGTATCCAGGCCAAAATAGAGAAAATTAGGAACAATATAAAAAATATTATAGTGAGAGAGTCAATAGTTTTCTTATTCATTCTACATATCCTTTCTGGTCTCCTTTCTCCTGCACCACCATCCATGTTAAAGAACCCCTCCCCTTAAAGGGTAGGATACCTGGGTTATAGTTCTAGCATGCACTGGTCAAAAGATAGAAAAATATCACCAGGCTCAAAAATCTTAAATGAGTTTAGATGGTCAAAATCTCTCAAACTGTAATCCAACTCTCAGGTCTCTTGAGTTCTTCTTCTCACCCTTCACATCCTTAAATACTATGTACAATTCTGGTCGCCACATCTCAAAAAAGATATAATTGCGATGGAGAAGGTACAGAGAAGGGCTACCAAAATGATAAGGGGAATGGAACAGCTCCCCTATGAGGAAAGACTAAAGAGGTTAGGACTTTTCAGCTTGGAGAAGACGGCTGAGGGGGGATATGATAGAGATGTTTAAAATTATGAGAGGTCTAGAATTGGTAGATGTGAATTGGTTATTTACTCTTTCGGATAGTAGAAAGACTAGGGGGCACTCCATGAAGTTAGCATGGGGCACATTTAAAACTAATCGGAGAAAGTTCTTTTTTTAATCAGCGCACAATTAAGCTCTGGAATTTGTTGCTAGAGGATGTGGTTAGTGCAGTTAGTATAGCTGTGTTTAAAAAAGGATTGGATAAGTTCTTGGAGGAGAAGTCCATTACCTGATATTAAGTTCACTTAGAGAATAGCCACTGCCATTAGCAATGGTAGTATGGAATAGACTTAGTTTTTGGGCACTTGCCAGGTTCTTATGGCCTGGATTGGCCACTGTTGGAAACAAGAAAATGCCATACTGGGTCAGACCAAAGGTCCAACAAGTCCAGCATCCTATGTTCTTATGTTCCTATGATTACGTAGGCAAAAATATCTTTGATTCCAGTCTTTCAGGATCTGGGGGACACCTTTCCCTCCAGTCATGTCTTCAAATTATTCAAAAACATTGCCTTTCCCTTCCTCTAAGGTCTCAACTGCAGATCTCCAGGGATGAAGAAGAGATCTAATAGCCAAGCTCCTACTCCTCTCAGTATTTCCTTCCCACTGACTCATTGAGCATGTTCCAGGGGATTTTATACCCACTGAAGACCGTTCCCCCAAAAAGGGGGTGTTATAGCAAAGGGAGGAATCCTAAATATCAAATATCCCCTCTCACTGCCCATTGCTGAAAAATTATTTGCAAGTAAATCTTAGTAACTGGCAAAACCATGTCACATAAAATGTATGCTTTACATATTACTCAGGATTATTACTCACATATGTAATAGTTATTAAGCAAGTAAAATATATGCATGTAAATTTATTAAATGGATAGAGAAAGTATTTTCTTGCATTATAAATGTGTGTACTGAAACATACATAAATACTTTCAGGGCAGAAATATGTGATATGTTATAGACTGTTCAGTGCTTATAAAATATTGCTGTAACCAGATGCACCTACGTACATGTGAATGTGCTGATTTACACAGACTATTGAAAATTAAGCTATATACATGGAAATGCCTGCTAAGCTAGATGCTATATTTGACTCTTTCATGGAGCAGCTGGTTCTGAAACCAAGAAGGTGGGGAGCTACTTCTCAGATCTAGTCCTCAGTGGAATGCAGGACCTAGTGCATAGAATAATGATGGTGGGACCGCCTAGCAGTACAGATCATAACACAGCCAAATTTGATATAATCAATTCAGGGAGGACATTATATAAAACTACTGCCAGAGCATTTTACTTTAAAAAGGGATACTATGATAAAATGAGGAAATTAGAAAAAAACTAAAAGGGTGGTTGCAAAGGTTAAAAGTTTGCATAATGTGTGGACATTGTTTAAAAATTCCATTTTGAAAGCACAGATAAAATATATATTCCATGAATTTAAAAAGACCAAACAACTACCAGCACGGTTAAATACTGAGGTGAAAGAAGCAATAAAAAACCAAAAGAACATTTTTCAGGAAAGCAGATCCAAATAAGGAAAAGTGGAAAGAGCATAAGCATTTGCAAGTTAGATGTAAGACATTAATAAAGAAGGCCAAGAGAGAATTTGAAAAGAAGCTTGCCATTGCACCAACTTCTAGTAATAATAAACCTAGGGCAATTGCCTAATTCATCCTGGATCAGGGAGCCCGAAACCCGAAGGAATTTTTCCCGAAATTTCGGGAAAAATGTGTTTCGGGTCTCCCCAAATTTTAAAGGCCCGAACCACGGGAAATATTAGATTTCCTAGCGTGTAGCAGATGGACTCAGGACCAATGGGTATAGTGTACTCCTTCTAGCAGCTGGAGACGGATCAGATTTCAATCTGACGTCAGCCCCTAGTACATATACCCCTGCAGGAAGTGCAGCTCTTCAGTATTTTCCATCTCCATAGCAGTTAGGGACAATCTGCATGCTCTCACAGTGTTAGAACCAAATTCAAAGAAGAAAATCCTGCGGTGATACCCTCGGGTCCCTCCCCCAGTTGAGATTCCCAAGGTGATTTCCGTGGTCCCTCAGAGGTAAGCCTTGGTCCGGCGGCCGAATTGCGGCGAGGACCTAGCCCCGATCCTTGGGCGTGGCTGAGAGGCAGCAGGTGCACCCTCGAGCGTGCCGGTGTAGGTATTTGCCCTCTCCCCGCAGCCGGAGACCGCCCGGGACGCAACCGGGAAGTGCCGAAGACAAGGTAAGGTAGAAATCTTCTGCTTGCATCCGGTCTCCGAGGATCGAGGAGGAGCACAGGTCACCAGCCAGGACCAATGCCACTGGGTTGATCTGCCCTAGCAGGGCCAGGCCCCGGCTATTTCCGAGGGTCTATCCATGTGGAGACCCTCCAAGAGGGGGTCACCATATTGCCCGCGTGATCGCCGTCACCTTCATGGCCCTATTTGCCACGACGTTCACCGTTCGAGAGCGCACAACTCGAGGTAGGTGCACAAAGCACTTGTGTGCATAAACTTACACTGACATAAAACCTTGTGCGCATAAATTGTGTGCACAGAGCCGGGCGCATATCTACGACTGAACGCACAGCTGCATGCACAACTACATGCTCATCTTAAGCGCACCGGAGCGCATAAGAGTTTACGTGCCGACAGCCATGGCACCTCCAGAAACAGGGATAAAGGCTCAAGGCCTCTGCCCAGCATGCCACATCAGAGCCGCACAAAGGGAGGAGGCCGACGCCCTGTGCACGCAGTGCGAAGAGGCCCTGGGAGACCCAGTCCAGGGCCAGTCCCATCCAGGGCCGAGTTCTAGCTCCTCAGGGGGTATCCCGGACCTAGCCAGGGGGACCTCCCCACAGACGGGGACCCCCAAGGAACCAGTGACCCTCAGCTTTGACCCAGTGTCGATCTCATGGGTGGAGTTCTTCAAGGGGATTCATGCCTTTGTTCAAATGAAAACTGAACCTCAGGCTGTCCAGCCACAGGCTCCACAGGAGGACTCTCATGCCCCAGGCCCTTCAAGACCTAGGCACAGGCTTCCACTACCCAGAAGCCCCACCTATTGGGACTTGGACATCTCTGAGGAGGAAACCGAACCCTTAGAAGAGGGGGAGCTCCCCCCGGGGACAGAGCCTCACCGAACCATGAGACGCTTCTTCACAAAGGACGAGCCGGACCTGGTCAACCAATGCCTGACGGAGCTCACTATCCCAGGCCCAGGTACTTCGGGGGAACCTAAACCGAACCCCCTGCTGGAGGTTCTTCGACAGACTTCTCACCATTTCCCTCTGTTACAAGCAGCACAGCAGCTGATCAACCTGGAATGGAATGCTCCGGAGTCCACCTTCAAGGGGGGACGAGCTTTGGCAGCCCTGTACCCCCTGGACCTGGCAACCAAAAATCTTCTTGCATGCCCAAAAGTTGAAGCCATGGTCTGCGCGGTCTCCAAGTGCACTACCATCCCAGTGGAGGGAGGAGCTGCACTCAAGGATGCACATGACCGGCGGCTGAAGTCCATCCTCAAACAGTCATTTGATGTAGCTGCTATGTCTCTACAAATTGCGGCCTGCTGCACCGTGGTGACACGTGCCTGCTTATCACAAACCAGGAACAACACCCCGGGAGAAGACATAGAACCAGCAGTATCATTCCTCGCGGATGCTGCCTCTGACCTAGTGCGCACCGCGGCTAGAGGGGTTTCCTCTGCGGTGGCGGCCAGGAGGCAACTCTAGCTCTGAAGCTGGTCAGCCGACGCATCTTCCAAAACTCGCCTCACGAGGATGCCCTTCAAAGGATCCCTCCTGTTCGGCAGCGAACTAGAGAAACTGGCCGACAAATGGGGCGAGTCCCCATTGCCGCGCCTACCGGAGGATAAGACAAAGAGAAACAGTGACCCTTCCTCAGGTCCTCCAGGGGCAGAAGTTCACAGCGCTTCAATCCTTACAGGAGCAACTATCAAGCCCCCCGCCCTACGGGCAGGAACCAGTCCTTTCGGACCAAGCACAACAAGAGGGGAACCAGCTCGGGTACAGGCCCCAGCTGCACCCCACAATGAGATTCAGCCGACCCATCCAAGGGAAGAAGCCATAGGGGGCAGACTAGCCCTATTCTACCGCAGATGGGTCGAGATAACTTTGGACAAGTGAGTCCTAGACATCATTAGGGAGGGATACCTGGAATTTCTACGAATCCCTCCGGACAAGTTCGTGGAGTCCCCCTGCCACGACCTCTCCAAGAGGGCGGCAGTGGAAGCTAAACTGTCCAGGCTACTGGCCCTCGAGTCCACCTCAGGATTCCCCACTTCCGCATGGAAACCCTATGATCCATAATAAGGGCGATACAACCAGGAGAGTTTCTCACATCCCTGGATCTTTTGAAGGCCTACCTACACATCCCAATTCATCAGGATCACCAGCGTTACCTATGCTTCAAAGTCCTGAACTGTTACTACCAGTTCCGGGCACTACCCTTCGGATTAGCCACAGCACCCCGGACGTTCACCAAGGTAATAGTAGTGGTGGCGGCAACACTGAGGAAGGAAGGAATCCTCATTCACCCTTACCTGGACGATTGGCTGATCAGGGCAAAGTCACCGGAGGAAAGCCGCCAAGCAACCAGCAGAGTCATAACTCTACTGGAGAGCCTAGGATGGGTGGTCAACACAAACAAATGCTCCCTTCAGCCCTCACAGTCGCTGGAATACCTAGGAGTCCGATTCAACACCAAAGAGGACAAGGTCAGCCTGACCCCCACAAGGAGATGAAAATTGTGGAACCGGCTGCAAACCTTGCTGTGAATGATCCTCGTCCCACAGCATGGGATTACCTGCAAGTCCTCGGGCTGATTGCATCCACCCTGGAAGTTGTGCCATGGGCGCGAGCCTACATGAGGCCCCTACAGTGCTCACTCCTATCACGGTGGAGCCCACGGTCCCAGAACTACATCATACATCTATCACTCCCGGGCAGAGTTCGGACCCAACTACAGTGGTGGCTGCAGGCCAGCCACATGAGCCGGGTATCAAGGCTATGCTCCCCAACCTGGACCCTACTTACCACAGATGCCAGTCTACGAGGATGGGGAGCACACTGCGAGGAGTTAAACGCACAAGGGCAGTGGAACGCAGAAGAGGCGGGATGGAACATCAACCACCTAGAAGCGCAGGCAGACAGACTAGCCTGTCTGCAGTTCGCTCACAGACTCCGAAACAAAGCGATCAGAGTAATGTCGGACAACGCCATGACAGTGGCCTACATCAACCGGCAGGGGGGAACCAGGAGCCAACAGGTGTCCCTAGAAATAGACCCCCTGATGGCGTGGGCGGAAGCAAACCTCGAGGAGATCTCCACCGTCCACATCACCGGGAAAGACAACATCACGGCAGACTTCCTCAGCAGGGAAAGTCTAGACCCAGGAGAATGGAGGCTGTCATCCATAGCCTTCCAATTGATAGTGAATCGGTGGGGGACACTGGAGATGGACCTTCTGGCAAGCAGATCTAACGCCCAAGTATCCTGATACTTCAGCTGCAGGCGGGAACCGCAGTCCCAAGGGATCGATGCCCTGGTACAGACCTGGCCACTGGGGACTCTACTTTACGCCTTCCCGCCGTGGCCCCTATTGAGCACAATCATTCACAAGATATAACTAGACAAGGGACTAGTTCTTCTGGTGGCTCCAGATTGGCCAAGAAGACCCTGGTATGCAGACATGAGAAGACTGCTGGCAGGGAACCCTCTACCCTTGCCCCCACACAGGGACCTGCTACAACAAGGTCCAATCCTCTACGAGGACCCAGCTTAATTCTCTCTTACGGTCTGGCCATTGAGAAGGCCCGCCTGAGAGAGAGTGGATACTTGGGGGCGGTAATTGACAACCTCCTCCGAGCACGCAAGTTCTCCACATCGTTAACATACATAAGGATCTGGAGAGTTTTTGAAGCCTGGTGCGAAGACCACAACATCAAGCCACGCTCATTCAAAGTTCCCGTAATCCTGGAATTCTTACAGAATGGACTACAGAAGGGTCTGTCCCTCAACTCCATCAAGATACAAGTGCCCGCATTGTCATGCTAAGGCTCCAAGTGCGAGGGCGACAGCATAGCTTCTCACGCGGACATGTCACGCTTCCTGAAGGGAGTCAAACACATTCGCCCACCATTAAAGTGGCCGGTACCTCTGTGGAATCTCAATCTCGTTTTGGACTTCCTAGCGGGAACCGCCTTCAGACCCCTCTGAGGCCTGTCCCTCCGCCTGTTAACCCTAAAGACGGTGTTCTTGCTGGCAGTGTGTTCAGCCCGCCACATCTCAGAACTACAAGCACTGTCCTGCCGTGAGCCATTCCTCAGGCTCACCCCGGGGTCCATCCAACTACTCACGGTTCCCTCCTTCCTCCCCAAAGTGGTCTCACACTTTCACCTCAACCAGGCCATCTCGCTACCGACAGATGGCTTGAATTCGGAAGAAGCCCGTAGTCTACGTTACCTCAATCGGCAGACTCCTATCCAGGTACCTGGAAATGTCGGAACCCGTATGAAGAACGGACCACCTTTTCATCCTTCACAGCAGAAAGAGACAAGGGGAAGTGGCCTCGCGGGCAACCATCGCCTGCTGGATCAGGAAGTCATTAAGGCGACCTACGTAGAAGCTGGCAAGCCACCACCTCTATAGGTCAAGGCCCATTCTACCAGAGCCCAGGCAGTATCCTGGGCAGAAACTAGAATGCTGTCACCTGCCGAGATCTGCAGGGGAGCAACATGGTCCTCCATCCATACTTTCTCCAGATTCTACCGTCTGGACGTTCAGGCTCGGGAGGATACGGCATTTGCAAGGGCAATACTAAGTGGACCACGGACAGCCTCCCACCCGGTTTGGGAATAGCTTTTATATATCCCATTGGTCCTGAGTCCATCTGCTACACGCTAAGAAATGGAGGAATTACTTACCTGATAATTTCGTTTTCCTTAGTGTAGACAGATGGGCTCAGCATCCCACCCTTGGCTGCTGTTTCGCATGGTCTTTCAAATAATTCAAGGGTAAGCCATGTTTTCATTTACCTAGGGCATCCACCCTGCCGGGTGTCGACGCTTTCCGGTTGAGTAAACTGGCGGTCTCCAGCTAGAGTCAATCAACCAGTTCAAGTTAATCAAGATAATCAAGTTTGAACGTTTAACCAAGTTATGAAGTTATTCAAGTTAACCAAATTATTAAGTTAATCAGTCAGTCACACATATATCCACAATGCTTTTCGAGGAGAATACTGAAGAGCTGCACTTCCTGCAGGGGTATATGTAGTAGGGGCTGACGTCAGATTGAAATCTGATCCATTTCCAACTGCTAGCTGGAGTACACTATACCCATTGCTCCTGAGTCCATCTGTCTACACTAAGGAACACGAAATTATCAGGTAAGTAATTTCTCCATTTCCTGTGGCAGGCTGAAAATGAAGCCCGCACCAATAGGTTCGGGCTTCGCACATCCCTAAGTAAAACCCCTTTTTGAAGTACATTGAAGCAAATAGGCTCTGACAGTCATTTGCATCATTAGATGACCAAGGGTTAAATGGGAGGAAAGATATCTGTGGAAGGACTAATCATTGGGCTTTTGACCTGGAGAGAAGTGAATAGATGAATACCAATATCACAGGAGCTATCAGCTTTATTGCACTTATTATTCATATCAGCAAGTCAGTCTTCAGGGTTCAGGAGTTGGGGATTTAGTGAACTTTTTTTAAAGGCAGAGTATGGGAGGATTGGCACCTGCTTGGCATCCTAGTTTTGTTTTTCCCAATATTCAGAAGCTGGAGTAGCAAGAGACTTACCCACACACTTTAGCTGGGTAGCTGTAGCATGTATATTTAGCTGTAGACTTACCCAATTAAGTCCTGCTGAATATCTCAACTAAAGTTAAGTAAAGCCAGTTCACTTTAACAGGCTAACTTCTGCTCACCGCATCACTGAATATGAACCTATAAACAAATCATTGCCTTTTTTCTTTATTGAGGAGGCTGTTGGGGAGATACCCAAACTAGAAATATTATTTTATGGTGATGATTCAGAGGAACTGATGCAGATCACTGTAAAAATGGATTCCAGGATACAGACACACTAAATAGCAACAAATTGGACCTGATAGTATTCAACCCAGTTTCCGAAAGAACTCAATATGAATCTCCAGACCGGTTACAAATAATCTTTAACATCTCATTAAAAACAGCCATGCCTAGAAATATATTTTCCTTGATAATTCTGTATTGACTTGCAAATGTAGTCAGTTATTGGTAACCATTTGTCATTTCAATAAAAAGTATTTTGCAAAAAAAAAAACCCAAACAAACAGCCATAGTACCTGAAGACTGCAGGGTGGACATTGTAATACTAATTATTAGAAAGGACTTCAGGGATGATATGGCAAATTATTGATTGGTGAGTCTTCATTGGTACTAGGAAAAATAGCTGTCACTATATTTAAAAATAGCTACAACCATGTCTAATTGGGGAAGAGCCAACATGCATTTAATAAAGGGAATTCTTGCCTTATCAATCTATTAGATTTTTTTGATGATGATAGTGAACTTGGATAAGGGTGGTCATTATAGTATATCTGGATTTTCAGAAGGCATTTGACAAAGTTCTCCATGAAAGAATCCTCAGGAAATTGAAAGTCATGGGCTAGGAGGCAATTTTCTATTTCAGACTAGTAACTGGCAGAAAGAAATGTCTATTTTCTCAATGGATAAACCTAGAAACAGGAACATATAAATGTGATGGAAGAAAATCAATTGGCCTATCTATCTGCTCATCCACAACAACTGCTCAGCTGTATAAGTCCTACCACTCCCTCAGAGATCCCCTATGCTTGCTCCATGCTTTCTTGTGTTCAGATACTATCATTTTCTATATCATGTACCTACCAATCTTTCTTTAAAAAAATATTTCTTAGATTTCTCCTGAGACTACCCCCTTTCACTGTCATCCCATGACCTTTCATTCCAGAGCCGCCTTTCTGTTGAAAGAGGCCTGCCTTCTCACATTGATAACGTGGAGGGATTTGTATGTTTATCATATTTCCTCCCATTTGCCTTTCCTCTAAACTATACATGCTAAAACCTTTGTCTGACTCCCATATGCTTTATAACGAAGACCATTGTCATTTTAGTAGCACCCTCTGGATTAACTCCATCTAATTTAAATAATTTTGAAAGTGAGGTCTTCAGCATTTCAAATGAGCTCTCACAAGGACCTTATACAGGGGCAATATCATCTCCTTTATTCTGCTGACAATTTCTTTTTTATGTGCCCACACAACTTTCTGAACTTTGCTATCAACTTACCCACCTGCTTGGCCACATTAAGATCATCAGATATGATCACCTCTAGATCCTACTCTTTTTTGGTGTATAGAAGAATTTCACTTCATATACTATACTGCTGTCTTGGGTTTTAGCAGCCAAAATGCATGACATTTTTTAGCATTAAATCATAGCTGATATTTCTCTAACTTCACTAGATCTATCCTCATGATTTCTACACCTTTTGGGTATTGACCATGTTGCAGATTTTGGTATCATTGACAAAAAATCCCCAATCTTTTCCAATTGTCCTTCCATAATATTGCTGATGAATATTCTGAAAAGAACCAGTGCCAGAACAGATCCCTGTGGCATACCATTGGTAATACTTCTCTTTCTGATTGAACTCCATTTACCACTACCCTTTGTCACCATTCACATAACCAGTTTCTAACCTAGTCAGTCACTGTAGGGCACATTCCAAGGATGATCACTTTATTTATATGTCACCTATGTAGAACCTTGTCAAAGGCCTTATTAAAATCAAAGTATACTACATCTAGCATTAGTGATGTGCAAAGCCCGATCCTTTCGGTTTGGGCTTTGTTTTCAGCCCACCGTGGGAAATATCACATTTCCCACAGTTCGGGCCTTCAAAATTCAGGGGGACCCGAATTTCGGGTTAGTGTGCACTAACTCCCTGTTAGTGCGCGCTAACATTTTAACGATAGCGCGCACTAACAGGAGTTAGTGTGCACTAACCTGAAAAGAAATTTCTTAGGGTCTTTCTTATTTAAAAATTCTTACATTCTACAATATCCAATAATGCTGTTCAGTATGGATAACAATCCCTAATACATAACATACACTTAGACAAACAATACATTAAGGAACAATTCATTCAAACATTTTGAAATAAATACAGTTTTATATTGATCAAAATGGATGTTAAAATACTAATACAAGTTTTACCCATATGCCTTCTGAAATAATTGATTTCTAAATTTATTTATTTTATTTATTTTTAGCTTTTCTATACCGAAGTTCCTGTAAAATGTAAGAGTTAAAAAAAAAAAAGTAAATACATTAGGAATGATTTAGAATGAAATAGAGAATAAAATGGAGTAGGGATGAATATTAGTTTGAAACAATTGAGTAAAATGCAACAAATGAGACCATTTTTGTTTTCTTTGTGGACCCCTGAAATGAATGGACAGTGGCCATGAATTTAAACAAAGTTTAATTCATTTCCCATTCAACAGCATACTGAGAAAGTTGCAGTGAGGCTGGTAACTATAACAACCAACCACTTCCTGCATGAAGTAGTAGTCAGGTCAAGGCAAAGGGAGGAGAAATAAGCAAGTAGATAGGATGGAGGGCCAAATAATTTGAAACTTTTTTTTTTTTTTTTTTTTTTTTTTTTTAATAATCTATAGCTAACATCTAGATCAAGTGATGTTGATATCCTACCACTGAAAGGTCTGAGCATGTGCAAAGAAAATCCATTTTCTTTGTTGGATTTCATGGAGAAAGCTTGTCTCTTCAGATGCTTTCAGTATCAAAAGTTTTAAAAAAGGAGCGAGAAAAAATTTGACTTTTCTGATCTTCACTGAGACAGACAGAGGCACTGCTTTCTGTCTGTTCACTGGAGCAGGGTAATGGACTGGAGGAGATACAGAACCAGTGAACACTGATTTTTTTCTGTCTGTGTATTTGATTCTGTACAGTGCAGTGCACTGGTTATCTGCAGACAGATTAAAGTGAAGCGCAGCTTTTCCAGCCTTTTCAGTTTTTCTCTCTTGCTAACAGTGTTATCTGTGTGAAAAAGAGTCAGCAGTGTACATAAATGTATACTGTGTATTTGTGTATGTGAGAGAGAGAGAGAGACATTTTTGCACACACTGGGCCAGCATGTACAAATCTATGCCCGATTTTATAACATGTGCGAGCAGCCGCATGCATGTTATAAAATCCGGGGTTGGCGCACGCAAGGGGGTGCACCTTGCGCATGCTGAGCCCTAGGGGAGCCCCTATGGCTTTCCCTGTTCCCTCCAAAATCGGAGAGGCCTCGAAGGGAACTTTCCTTCCACCCCCCCCACCTTCCACTCCCTTCTCCTACCTAAACACCCCCCCCCCTTAACCTTTGGCAAGATGCGCCTGCCTCTGGGCAGGCATAGGTTGTGCACGCTGGCCTAGAGGCCCTACGGAGGCCTCTGGCCATGCCCTGGACTGCCCACACCCCGCCCCTTTTTTTCAAGCCCTGGGACATACGTGCATCCCAGGGTTTGCGCGTGTCGCCTGGGCCTATGCAAAATAGGCTCGGCGCGTGTAATCCCAGCTGGATTTACGCACCTAGTCTGCCCCACTATGAGAGATCTGAATGATGACAACATGAAACAGCAATTTGCATTGGCAAGTTAGATGCAAAACATTGATAAAGCAGGTAAAGACATACAGATTCTAATCCCCATAACAGAATCAATCTCAAAAGCGCTCACCCATTGGAACAACTGCCTACTATCCATCACTAATCTACTCAACAGCTTCAACTTGGTCCTCAACGCCTCTAAGACAGAGCTTCTCCTCATCTCCTCAAATGATAACAATATCTCCCAACCATCACCACTCAACTCTCACATCACATGCAAGCAGGTTAGAGATCTTGGGGTGATTTTAGACAATCGACTAAACCTAAGGAAAATGGTCAACACAACAACTAAAGATTGCTTTTACAGATTACAGGTCCTAAAACGACTTAAACCACTATTATTCTTCCATGACTTCAGGACAGTCCTCCAAGCGCTACTGTTCGCCAAAATAGACTACTGCAGCGCCCTTCTATTAGGACTCCCCAAATCCACTACCAAACCTCTGCAGATGATACAAAATGCGGCAGCAAGATTGTTGACCAGTACCAGCCGCTGCAAACACATCTCACCTGTACTCAGGAACCTACACTGGATACCAGTAAATTTCAGAATTCTATACAAATCAATCACCTTAATCCACAAAACCATCCATCATCAACTTCAATTGGACCTGGAAATACCATTCAAACTCCACTTCTCTAACAGACCAACTAGAGATATCTACAAAGGCACTCTTAATGTTCCCCCCACTAAAGCCACACGCCTCGCTACGACCAAAGACAGAGCCTTTTCGATAGCAGGCCCATCTATCTGGAATAGCATCCCATCAAATCTCAGACTGGAGCCTTGCCTTTTAACTTTCAGAAAAAGACTTAAAACCTGGCTCTTTCACCAAGCCTTCCCTGAACCACCAGACAATTAATAGTTGGACTTCATTCCTACCCGGTCTAGCACTCCGTTTCTCAAAGAAAATATGGACTCTGAGACTCTCAGGTTAAAGCACTGTTCTTAAGTTTTTTAATTTGTACACTCTATGGTAACAATACTTTTACCGACCTTTCTTCTTTCCAGCTTGTTGCAAGCTTCCAAGTTCTCTCCCCCTGTTGATTGTAACTTTGACTTATTCCTACTTATTGTTATCTTTCGTTTACGTGAATTGTTACTCTAGTTTTTTCCCTTTGTTAAACTGTAAACCGATCAGATATGGTAAACTACTATGAAGGTCGGTATAAAAATCTGTTAAATAAAGAGAGAATTTAAAAAGAGGCTTGCAGTCAAAGCAAAAACCCATAAAATATTTTTCAGGTACATTCAAAGTAAAAAGCCTGCGATGGAGTCAATTGAACCATTAAATGATCAAGAGGTAAAAGGGGCACTTAGGAATATCAAGGCCAATGAAGAGAGACTAAATGAATTCTTTGCTTTTCACTGAAGACTTCAGAGGAACTGAAACAAATCTCAGTGAACTTGGAAGATATACTAGAGCAAATTGACAAACTAACGAGTAGCAAATCATTTAGACCAGATGGTATATATCCCAGAATGCTGAAAGAACTGAAAACTGAAATTTCAGAACTGCTTTTGGTAATTTGTGAACTATCATTTATATCATCTATGGTACCCGAAGACTGAACGGTTGCCAATGTAATGCCAATTTTTAAAAATAGATCTGGGATGATCCAGGAAACTACAGACCAGTGAGTCTGACATCAGTGCCAGGCAAAATGGTAGAAACTATCATAAAGATCAAATTTACTAAACTTATAAATAGTCATAGTTTAATGGGACAAAGCCAAGGCAAGTTTCGCCTCACCAATCTGCTACAATTTTTTGAGGGTGTAAATTAATATGTGGATAACGGTGAGCCAGTTGATATAGTATACTTGGATTTCAAGAAAGCATTTGACAAAGTCCCTCATGAAAGAGTTTTTAGGAAATTAAAAAGTCATGGGATAGTGGGCAGTATCCTATTGTGGATTGGGAACTGATTAAAAGATAGAAAACAGAGAATAGGTCTAAATGGTAAATTTTCTCAGTGGAGAAAGATGAATAGTGGCATGCCCTAGGGATATGTTCTGGTACCACTGCATTTTAACATGTTTATAAATAACCTGGAAATAGGAACAATGAGGGAGGTGATCAAATTTGCTAATGACAGTTATTCAAAATTATTAAATCACAAGAGGATTGTGAGAAATTATAAGAGGACCTTGCAAAACTGGGAGACTACAAATGACAAATTAAATTTAATGTGGACAAATGCAAAGTGAAGAACTTAGGGAAGAGTAAACCAAAATATAGCTTCATATGCAAGGTTCGACATTTGGCAGCATCATTTTGTTGATAACACTTTGAAATCTTCTGCTCAGTGTGCTGCAGCAGCAGCAGCTAATATAGCACCTAAAATACTAAGAATTATCAGGATAGGAATGGAGAATAAAACAGAGAATATCTTAATGCTTCTGTATTGCTCCATGGTGCTGCCTCATCTTGAGTATTGTTTGCAGTTCTGGTTACCACATCTCAAAAAAAGACATAGCAGAATTTAGAAAAGGTACAGAGAAGAGTGACCAAAATGATAAAGGGAATGGAATAATTCACCTATGAGGAAAAGCTAAAGAGGTTAGGACTCTTCAGCATGGAGAAAAGATGCTGAGGGGGAGATATGATAGAGGTCTATAAATTATGAGTGGGGTGGATGTTGGTGGCTGATTTGTGTCTCTCATGATGCCTTGGGGTCTTCCTGCCACTTTTTCTGATGCTTTGGCCCCATATCACTAACTTGGGTATTTTTCCCTGCCACTTTTGGTGATTTGTTCCCCATTCATGGTGCCTTGAGCTGTTCATGCCACACTTGATACTATTTTGCCCCTCTTATGAAGCTTGGTGGGGGGAGGGTTCATGCTACTATTGTTTGTGCCCTTTACCCCACATTTGGAGCCTTGGGGTGTTCTTGTCCTCTTGCTATTGCTTGCTTCCCTAATAGTGCCTTGGAGAAATCCTGCCACCGCTGGTAGTATTTTGCCCCTTTGCAATTCCTTGGGCTAGTCATGCTACTTTTGGTACCACATTGACACATCTTGATGTTTTGGGGTGCCTTCACTCTTCTGATGATATCTACCCACATTTCATTAGAAACGATTAGAAAATCCCAATTTGGGAGGCCAAAATAAGCTGCATTGCTTCCCCCTTTGACACTAATAGGAAATGAATGAATGAATAAAATAAATTCAGGGTTTTTTTTGTTTGAAATGAACCATATGAATGACTATGACTTACAAAATGAATAAAAGACCCAAAATGAAGCGGGATATACCAAGGAGGTTGGAGAATTACACATTGAGTAGACTACTGGTAGGGAGAGGAGAGAACCATCTGTTCCCACTGTCTAGATTCTCTCAGAATGCACAGTTGCCACCTGTGGTGTGAGAGGGAAGGTGACAAATTGCTGAACTCTATTGAATCACTGTGTCTGTGATGTGATGTGCAGCCACTGGTTTAGCTAAGCCATGAACCACACCTAGGTCTGAATTGGAAGGAAGAGAAAGGTCAAGCCACAGACATCCTCGCTGGTATCCTTGATCCATGTTCACACAGATAACCATGTCCAGCATCCTGGGGCTCAACCTAGATATAACTAGAGCTTGGAAGCTTCTTCTGTGGAGGCCTTGCTGAGTCTTGGCATGAGCTCACAGTCACCTCAACCACCAGCTTAGCTCTTGTCTGAAATTTATTACATCATGACATTTACAATCTGGATGGGGCTGATTCCTCATCCCGTGTAGAAGGGGTAAGGGAAATCTCTCACTATTGCATCAGTGAATAATCCTGTTTGTTCTGAAGGTCCTATGGTCGAATTTCTGGTGGCCTGACTCCCATTTGCTATTAATGCTGATTTAGGGTTAATTGATGAAATCCAGAAGCCATCCACTGTCATTCTTGTAGATGTATGGAGGATGATTGCTAAGTTTGATAGCTTCTTGTCCCATTCAATTTCTCAGTTCTGCAAATTTGCTGTAGAAAACAGATTGACACTAGAGGAGCATGAAGTTTGATTGAGGCTTGAGAAATCAGTATATATGCTTAACCCTCAAGTGGTATCTTTTCAAAATTCTGGTTTATCTCATATAAGAGACAGACTAGCCATAATGCCCTCATGCTTAGATAGGTATTTACTATTTATCTCTCTCTCTCTCTCTATCTCTCTCTCAGCTAGGCTGGCTCTCCAGGAGCTTCAAAACTACTAAAAATGGTCCACCCAGTGGTTGTATGCAGGAAATACAGCAATTCTGAAATGTATTGCAAAGTGTAAAAAGGTTAGGGTAGATTTTAAAAGGTGCGCGCAGGAATAGATTTGTTCGCGCAACCCGGCACGCTATGTTCCAGTCTGGGGGCTGGTCCGGAGACCACGGCCACGCCCCCAGAACGCTCCTGGGCTGGAACCACACCCTTGTCCCCGCCCCTGGAATGCCCCCGATGACGCACTGGTCGCAACATTGCCCCCCCCCCCCAAGAAAGCCCCAGGACTTACGCATGTCCTGGGGCTTGTGCGCGCCGCCGAGCCTATGCAAGATAGGCTCGGCACGTGCAGGGGGTGGAAGGGGCAGCTTTTCGGGGGTTACGTGCGTATCCCTTTGAAAATCTGCCCCTTAGTGTTTCACATAGGTATTAGTGCACTTTAAGATTCCCAACCCTTCAATGCCTATTGCTTGCATTTTTATTCTCACTTTGTTCTTCCCTCTGATCTTTTTTTTTTTCTTTTTAATTACAATGGAAACTTGATGTACTGCTCCATGTATTTTCTTTTAGAAATGTTCTTAGTTATTTCAGTGGTAACCTTATGAATATCTTATTGTATCATTTGTTATAAATGAAATAATTAATAAAGACTACATTAAAAAAAAAAAAAGAACCAAAATGAAATTGTTGCCTCCTCACACCCCTAAAACAGAAAATGTCATAATACTTCTGTTTCTATCCATAGCGTGACCTATGTAGTTCTGGTTGCCCCATCTCCCAAAAAGATATAGCAGAAAAAGAAAAATGACAAGGATGGGTAATAAAAATGGTAAATGGAATGGATCAGTTTCCTTGTGAAGAAAGGCTAAAAAGGTTAGGGCTTTTCAGATTGGAGAAGTGATGACTGAGAGAGGATATTTTAGTGAATTATAAAATCATGAGGGGGTAAAACAAATAAAGTGGGGATAGTTATTTTGGGGCACATTTTAAAAAAGAACATGCATGCGTCCATGTGCGCACGCTCCCTGGCGCGCACACGTGGACACCCAATTTTATAACATGTGCGCAACATGTTATAAAATCGCAGTCGGCAGGTGCAAGAGGGGGGGTTTAATTTCGCAAATTCTCACAGCGACGCATTGTCGGGTTTCTCCAGTTCCCTAACCCCTACCCTAACCTCCCTTACCCTATCCTACCCGCCCCCTATCCCTATCCTAGCCCCCTCCCCATTTTTTAAAATTAGTTTTTGCTCCTACAAAGGAGCAGGAACAAGTTGCGCGCGCCGGCTATACCAGGTGTCTCTAGCCCCACCCTGCCCACGGTCCGCCTCTCCCCGCCCCCCCGGACAGCCCATCTACTGAGGCCCGGCTCTTGGCACGTAACAGGGGTTACGCGCGCGGCTGGGCCCTTTTTTAAAATGTGCACAGGTGTGCAAGGCCCAGCAGCACATGTAACCCCTATGTTTTACTCACGTGGGCCATTAAAAATCCGGTCTTTTATGTTTCCAAATAGTAGTAAGACTATGGGGCACTCCATAAATTAAATCAAGAGAATTTTGTGTTTTCATTGTATGCACAATCAGACTGTTGAGTTCATTGCTGGAGGATGTTGTCATGCCAATTTTTTCATTTCATCTCATCTATAGAATTTATTAATCACTTCCCTCAAAAAGGCCGTTTTGCACCCCTGTGGCACTTTTGTGGACAGTTATTTTTCTTAATCAGAGAAGTGGCATATACAAATGGTTAAACTATAGTTTTTATAGAGTGCATCCTTATGTACATTTTAGTACAAGGAATGAAAATCTCATTGCTAGAAGAGAGATTTTAATTCAGCCCTCATGTCTAATCATTGAGCTACAATACTTTGCTAATAGTAGTTGTAATATATATTTATTTTTAAAAAGCCTTTGGAAGGAAATAAAAACCGTATCATCTCAATGTAATAAGAGGGTAACTTAAATTGTATGGGCAGATGAGAAGTCCACTGGTATTTTAGCTGCAGGTTTTGCACCAATTTTCAAAGGGAAAGTACATGTGCACTTTCGTTTTGAAAATTGCCCAAAGAAAATGTACCAAAAGAGATTTGCACCAGTTTTTTCTGGCAATACTTTTTCCAGCCAAAACAATGTATAGTTTAAAAATATAAAACTACATGCATTGTGGCCTCCCTCACGCTAAACCCACCCCAAGAATACCTTCATGAAAATACGGGTAAAGTTGCATGCATTGCAGCACACGTTTACTATTACCCACATGAAGGGTGGGCGATTTTCATACAGCCTATTTACCTGTCGATATTCAAAAGCCATTGAGATGAATATGTTATCTAAAAGGCTAAACCAGCATATTCAGTCACTTATCCAGTTAAATTCTAGCTGAATAACTAGCCCTTTCTTACCTGGCTAGAATTTAGCTGAATAAGGTAGGGCGTTCCATTGGTGAGTGGGAGGTGTTCTGGAGAGAAGTAGCATAAGCCACCAGTATTCAGCATTATCCAGCTAGCTCTGGTTGGGCCGCAGACCTGTCCTAAAGATAACCTGATAAACATTTCCGTAAGATATATTCAGCAATGTGACTGCATCACTGCTAGTTAGCCAGATAAAGTTATCTGGCTAACTGGTCAAGCCACACAGCAGCTGAAAATAGACCCCCTGGTGAATAACCAATTACATAGTTAAATGGTTATTGAAAATTGCCCTCTGAAATGTGCATAGCAGTATATCATAGCACCTATCCTATGTATTTTGACATTTATGAATGTTTTATTGTCACCTGATGAGTTCTGTAGTTCAGTGGGCTATAAATTTAAAAACTAAACAAACATACTGTAACTCAGTGCCCAGCTTGACACTACAGTTATCAACTGGGAACATCAACCTGAACTAACCAAATGCCAGGCAACTTGACCTCCTCACAAGGTCCATTTTCAGAAGCATTTAGCTGAGTAAGTCTGAAGTTTATTAATGCATTTATTTATTTATTTACAAGTATTTATATACTGTCATTCCAAAAAAGAACAGAATGATTTACAAAAGCATATATAATATGTATACTTAAGTAACATTAAATTATTCACATATGGGTACTTGCCAGGTTCTTATGGCCTGGAAACAGGATGCTGGGCTTGATGGACCCTTGGTCTGACCCAGTATGGCTTGATGGACCCTTGGTCTGACCCAGTATGGCATTTTCTTATGTTCCAATGTTCTTATATTGGAACGTGTAGACTGCTGCTCAAATAAATGATTAGCTCATAAATGCCATTGGAAAGAGCCATATTTTAAGTCCTTTTTAAAATGCTTTAAAGTCTATTAGAATTCTTCAGGATTCTGGCATCATATTCTAGAGTTTTGGGCCAGCTATTGAAATTGCTTTCTCCTGAATCTCACTGCGTTTGGCACTGTGAATTGATGAAACATCTAGAATACTTTTATTTGCTGATTTTAATGTTCTTTGTGGTACATATAAATGGACTACTGAGCTGAGCCTAAAGTTTCTTTTTTAGAAATGATTTTGTGGATCAGTGTCAGGACTTTATATTGTACGAGGAACTGAACTGGTAGCAGGGCCGATAGAAACAGTAGGTGAGCTAGGCCTGGACCTAGAGTGCCGACCATTAGGAGGCACAAGCCATGTGGGGCCATGAGCGGCGGTGGCAAATAGGAGAAGAGACTCAAATCTCTACTCCTCTTTGCCGCCATTGCTCACAGACCAAAAAAACAGAGGAAGGAGTCAAGGCCACAATCGGGGGCAGGGAATGTGTCGGCATGACCAGGGGGAGTGTGACTGGGGGCAGGGGGTGTTGGCACAACTGGGGGGGGGGGGGGCGAGGTGGTGCAAGGCAGAAGATGCCTAGAGCACCTAATCCCCTTGCACCGGCCCTGACTGGTAGCCAATGTAATGAACATAATACGGGTGTTCTTGTGCCTGACAAAATACGGGCCTTAGTGTTCTGGAGCATTTGTAAGGATCTTAATGAACAGGCTGGAAGACCTAGAAAGAAGGAATTCATTAATCATCCTAGTGTTTCTATTGGTCCTGCTACCAGTTCAGTTCATTATACAAAATAAAGTCCTGACACTGATCCATAAGCATTGTCAAGTTAAGTGTAAAACATTGATAAGACAGGCAAAGAGAGAATTTGAAATGAAGTTGGCCATAGAGGCAAAAACTCATAATAAAAACTTTTTTAAATATATCCGAAGCAAGAAACCTTTGAGGGAGTCAGTTGGACCATTAGATATCAAGGGGTTAAAGGAACTCTTAGGGAAAGTAAGGCCATTGCAGAAAGAATAAATAAATTATTTGCTTCCGTGTTTACTAATGAGGATGTTGGGGAGATACCAATTCTGGAAATGGTTTTCAAGGGTTATGAGTCAGATGAACTGAACCAAATCACTGTGAACCTGGAAGATGTAGTAGGCCAGATTGACAAACTAAAGAGTAGCAAATCACCTGGACTGGATGGTATGCATCCTAGGGTACTGAAGGAACTAAAAAATTAAATTCCTGATCTATTAGTTAAAATTTGTAACCTATCATTAAAATCATCCATGGTACCTGAAGACTGGAGGGTGGCCAGTGTAACCCCAATATTTAGAAAAGGCTCCAGCGGCGATCCGCATAACTATAGATCAGTGAGCCTGACTTCAGTGCTGTGAAAAATAGTGGAAACTATTCTCAAGATCAAAATTGTAGAGCATATAGAAAGACATGGTTTAATGGAACACAGTCAGCATGGATTTACCCAAGGGAAGTCTTGCTTAACAAATCTGCTCATTTCTTTGAAGGGGTAAATAAACATGTGGATAAAAGTGAACCGGTAGATGTAGTATATTTGTATTTTCAGAAGCCGTTTGACAAAGTCCCTCATGAGAGGCTTCTAAGAAAACTAAAAAGTCATTGGATAGGAGGTGATGTCCTTTCGTGGATTACAAACTGGTTAAAAGACAGAAAGCAGAGAGTAGGATTAAAGGGTCAATTTTCTCAGTGGAAAAGGGTAAACAGTGGAGTGCCTCAGGGATCTGTACTTGTACTGGTGCTTTTCAATATATATATATATATATATATATAAATGATCTGAATGGAATACGACAAGTGAGGCTATCAGATTTGTGGATGATACAAAATCATTCAGAGTAGTTAAATCACATGTGGATTGTGATAAATTACAGGAGGACCTTGCAAGTTTGGAAGATTGGGCATCCAAATGGCAGATGAAATTTAATGTGGACAAGTGCAAGGTGTTGCATATAGGAAAAATAACCCTTGTTATGGAACCCAACATCGTGTAGCTACATTAGGAGCTACCTCCCAGGAAAAAGATCTAGGCATCATAGTGGATAATACTTTGAAATTGTCGGCTCAGTGTGCTGCAGCAGTCAAAAAAGCAAACAGAATGTTAGGAATTATTAGGAAGGGAATGGTTAATAAAACGGAAAATGTCATAATGCCTCTATATCACTCCATGCTGAGACGCATCTTGAATTCTGTGTACAATTCTGGTCGCCGCATGTCAAAAAAGATATAGTTGCGATGGAGAATGTACAGAAAAGGGCAACCAAAATGATAAAGGGGATGGAACAGCTCCCCTATGAGGAAAGGTTGAAGAGGTTAGGGCTGTTCAGCTTGGAGAAGAGACAGCTGAGGGGGGATATGATAGAGGTCTTTAAGATCATGAGAGGTCTTGAATGAGTAGATGTGAATCAGTTATTTACACTTTCGAATAATAGAAGGACTAAGGGCCATTCCATGAAGTTAGCAAGTAGCACATTTAAGACTAATCGGAGAAATTTCTTTTTCATTCTATGCACAATAAAGCTGTGGAATTTGTTGCCAGAGGATGTGTTTAGTGCAGTTAGTGTAGCTGGATTCAAAAAATGTTTGAATAAGTTCTTGGAGGAGAAGTCCATTAAATGCTGTTAATCAAGTTTACTTAGGGAATAGCCAGTGCTATCACTGGCATCAGTAGAATGGGATCTTAGTATTTGGGTAATTACCAGGTTGTTGTGGCCTGGTTTGGCCTCTGTTGAAAACAGGATGCTGGGCTTGATGGACCCGTGGTCTGACCCAGCATGGCAATTTCTTATGTTCTTATTTAAAATAAGAGAGTCTGCAGGACTGTGCGAAAGTAGTCATATTCTAGGAGTGGTTTTAAACATCCCAGGATTCAGAGCTTATTATATGACTGAACAAATGTGATTGGTCATAGTCTATTATCTAGAATAGGCCCCCCCAAGCTGGCCAAAAGTTCCGTTTGTGTCCAACGAGGGGTCCGGGAGTGGAACCGCGGTGGACCACGTGACGGCCGCGTCACTCCGACGTGACGCGGACGTCACGTGCTCCTCGCAAAGGAATAGAGGAATGGCTTCCTGACTCCCTGCTGGACCACCAGGGAATTTTGGTAAGCCTTGGGGGGGGATTAAGGAGGGTGAGGGGTTTAAATTTTTATTTAGGGAACCGGTGCACGTATGGACATAGACTCAACTTATGGAATTCTCCATATGTCCATATTGACCGAAATTGACCCCCCTTTTCGACTTATGGACTTATGAACATAAACTTTTTGTCTGCACATCCCTACTTCTTGCATCTCTGAGATTTTTTCTAAAGCCGAATTGATTTGGGTATAGAATATGATTATCTTTCCCATATTCAGATAGTTGGTACAATATCACCTTCTCCTTAATTTAGCAAGGAAATGTAGTAATGAAATTGGTCTGTAAAAATGTGTCTTTAGGGTCGGCATTATAATTCTTCAGTATGGGCCTGACAGAGGCTCTCTTTAGTAGGATGGGACAAGGCCTTCCTGAAAGGAAAGATTAATTAGTCTAGTTATTATTGATGAGATCTCAGTGAGTTTTCTTCCAAGAAATGTTTGGAATTGGATCTAATGGACAACTTGCTGGATTCATTTTCACCATGATCTATTGATCTTCAAATTCTGAGGTGGTACAAAGTATATCTCACATTGAAACAGGGGCGATGCGAACTGAAAGTTGTTGTGGGTGAATTGTGGGAAAGTAGTCAGACAGCTTTTCAATTTTTTTGCTGAAGAAATCAGTGTCTTCATTACATCTAGCAGGAGATAGCAGTTGGCCTTATTATAATATTCACCAATTGAATATTAGATTTAGTAAAATACTTTACAGTAGAATAAAGAAGGTTTTGGTTAAATAAAATATTTCCCTATTTGAGTAAAATCTTTTTTTTTGTTTGATTGCATAAACTATTATTATAAATTATTATTATTTGCATAAATGTGTTCTAAATAAACCTATATTATGTGTTGTAGGATTTTTTTCTCCATTTTCATTCTAGGCACACAATATGCATTTAGATTATCTAAGATCATCAGTGTACTAAGGAACATTTTTTATTCTGTTGCACTTATTCTATTTTGAATGGGACTAATTTAGTTATCTGGCTATATTAATATTTGGGCACTTATCTGGCTAAATTTTAGCTGGATAACTTTTTATCCAGATAAAATTTGGCAGGATAAAACAAGGCGGTCCAGGGATATAACTGAGTAGAGTTGAGTTAGTTGAATAAGTTTTCAGGCTAACACTAGTCGGCTCATATACCAGTCCTAAAGTTAGCTGGATAAACTGTAAGATAGCCAGAAATATTCAGTGGGGCAGTATATAGGCTAACTTAACCGGATATATTTATCCTGCTAACTAGCTGAGCCACACAGTGACTGAATATAGACATCCACAGGTGCACTAGTCCTTAGTTTCAAATGCAAACGTTAAGTAATACTACACTTGCAACTTCCCACTTTTAAGGCTTCAATTTTTTTATTTTGTGTTCAAATAATTCCTTTGAATAGCCATAGCTTCTTTGTTTCTTTTTAACAGATGGGAGCACTCCCATTATCATAAATATCCATTATCCGGCATGGCTTTGATCCCAACCATTCTGTATATAAGGTGCTCTGCTGTCATATGAATACTGTAATGTTTGCAAATGTAATGTTGTTCCTGGTTCAGTTATTGCCAGTGGTGTTTTACACTAATGCATTTCATGTTCCCTTCTTGTACCTACAATAATTGGGCAATGGTGCTTCTTGTTAAGGGGTAGTAAGTTGGTTGGCAGCAAACATGTAAACTGAAAACAATTGCTTTTGGCTGTTTGGAGAAAGATTCATTATTACAGTTTGAGATCAGAGCATAAAGATTAGATTTTTGATATATAGTGTGTTTATTAAATAACTTTTTTTTTTCAATCAATGTGATAGAAATTCAGATTTAATGCAGACTATGGGCATATTTAACCAAACATTCTTCTAATAGCTAGAAAATACAGTGGCTTGCAAAAATATTTGACCCCCTGATTACAAACCACACTTACCTAGATTGTTCCAGACAGTGTGTTTATTGCAAGTTAGTATGCTCTTAAAGTAAATTTGCAAAGTCACAATTTATTATTTCGCTTTATTTTTTGTAAAATAAAATTAAAAACTGAAAAATGCTGCTTGCATAAGTATTCAACTCCTTTCAGACTAATACTTGGTAGAACCACCATTTGCTGCACTAACAGGTTTAAATCTGTTGGGGTAAGTTTCTACCAGCTTTGCACACTGTCTGGGAGTGAGTTTTACCTCATTGACAAGACATAGCTTCTGGATGGGCTCCAGGTACAGGACTAAACTGAGTTTTGCTCCTGCCGAAGGCCCATTTGTGTGTGTGTGTGTGTGTGTGGGGGGGGGGGGGGGGGGGGGGGGGGTGTTAGAAAACAAATTTTACAAAATGTTTGTTTATATTTGTATGATTTCTATTTTCATTTCATTTATATAAACTGAAAATAGAGGCATTTGTTACCTTTTACACTTTCGTGTAAAATGAATGCAAGTCCCTAATGAATTTGTCTTATTTGATTCAAGTGTATTTCTGCTTGGTGTAATGTTTAACAAACTCTGGTGGTTTTTCCAAGATGCATTGTAAGAAAAATCAAAGATGCTTGTCTGACTAACTTAGGGCTAGAGTCATCAAGGAAGAGGGGTGTGTTTTATGATAATAGCCTATATTTATTATGATGTGCTTCATATAGATATTACAGCAGAGTGCAATAACTTTTTTGCAGTAATACCACAATTGCAGTTCCTACCTGGGGGGAGAGAGAGAAACTAGCTATGAGTCCCTTCTAGTAGTTAGGTATTTATATCTCTATAGGAGGCCTTACCTAGTAACTCGAGGTGAGGTTTAGATAGTAGTGTAGGGGTTAGGGGCCACTTTGACATGCAGAGTGAGACTTACGAACAGAACAGTGCTCCCTTATGAAGATTTGATGTCCTTCAGAGTGAGGAAACTCACACAAAGATGAGATTTGTACAATGTTCTCTCAACTACCCTACTACCTAAACCTCACCTCCAGTTACTAGGTGGGCCTCCTATAGTAGTAGCATAAATAGCTGCTTATTATGGTACCACTCTTAGAGTCAGTCTATCTCTCTCTCTCTCTCCCCTCCTTCCCTAGCCCAAATGGGCATATTGCACAGCTTAATGCCAATGAAATAGGTGTAGTTATTTTTGGCATTAAAACTGTGCGATATGGCTTCACAAAGCCAGCCCACTTTTCCAAAAATCCCACCCCCCAACTCCTCCCTTTTAAAAAATTAATGTGAAAAGGCCATAACGCGAGTTGGAAAATAACCCTCTTAGCTGGATAAATGCAGATATTCAGTTTATCTTAGTCAAATAACTTTAGGACTACTATTCTGTTAGCCTGAGTTTAGCTGAATAAATGTTTCTGACTAGCTATAAGACAGCTGAACTTATTTAACTGTGCATCCATACTTAATATTGAATATCTCAGTAAAGTTAGCAGGATAATTTTTCCCAGCTATTGTGTGCAGCCAGATAGGAGCTGATTACTAGCCCCAGATGCATAGTAATGTAACTCTGTTATGAAGAGATGTTTTGAAATAGTGTGCACTGAAAGAACATAAGAACTGCCATATAGGATCAGAACAAGGGTCCATCAAGCCCAGAATCCTCTTTTCATCAGTGGCCAATCCAAGGGCCTCATTTTCCAATATCGCACACAATACCAAAAAGGGGTGTTACCTTATGCTAATCAGCATGTGTATCACAAATTGCAATAACAGCTATGCACTATTAACCCAATTTGGGCTACATTGCTAGTATATATCACGATGTTTATGGACAGCCTGTTTCAGTATGCTGGAGAGAGAGAGAACACACAGTGGTCTCTTGTGAAGATTTGATGGCCTTCGGAGTTGGGAAACTCACTCCAAGATTAGATTTGGACAATGTTCTCTCCACCTAGCTTGTTGTTGCCCAGGTAGAGTGTCCATCAAGCTAGGTGGAGGGAACATTGCCCAAATCTCATCTTGGAGTGAGTTTCCCCACTCCGAAGGCCATCAAATCTTCACAAGAGACCACTGTTCTGTTCGTACGTCTCACGTTGAATGTGAAAGTGGCCCCCAACCCCCTACACTAATACCTAATCCCCACCTCGAGTTACTAGGTGGGCCTCTCATAGGGATACAAATACCTGTCTAGGGAGTAGGATCTATAGCAAGTGTCTCTCTCTCTCTCTCTCTCTCTCTCCTCTCTCGCTCCTCTCTACTCTCTCCTCTCTCTCTCTCTCTCTCTCTCTCTCTCTCTCTCTCTCTCATATATGCAGAACACTGAAACAGGCTGTCTGGAAATATCATGCACAATGTGATATTGGTACATGAGGCCCTAAGTCTGTCAAAGTGTGGTTTTTTGTTTGTATTCACATTCTGCTTTTCAGTTGACAGGGATAAATTGGAATCTTTTAGTTCAGATGAGTCTTTAATTATAGGCACTTGGACTATTTGCAATACTTTTCCAAAAACAAATGTGAAGGAAAAAAATGAAAACATTTTAAAACAAAATAAAAACAAGAAAAAATACTCAAAGCATTAAACAAAAATAATTTTTTGCCATTTGCATACCTATTCTATATCTTTACTTCAGAATAGTTCCTCTATTTGAAGGTGCATAAAGATACATTTTCATGAAACATATAGACTTGTTAGCATGATTTGTAAGAGTGATTCATGCCAGATTATACTGAGTGTTCCCTTTACATGCTGCTTCTTAGATGCAATAATCAGTCTGAATGTGAACAATTCCCTCTACCAAAATAACGATAGACTAATAATAATAATAAAAAGACATAATCACACACCTGGTGCAATTAAACAGAGACGATTGCTATTTCCACCATTTTAGTGTTCCAACTCACCTATTATGTTCAACTAGTTGAACTGTTTTCTAAATACTGTTTATGCTGTTTATTGGAACTGTTATTGAAAGATGCCAAACATTATAGTGTGCAGAAGAAATAAGAATGGTAAGCATTTCAGGCCAGCAATAACATTGAAAGCTAATGTCAAAAGGATGCATAAAAAAAAGATTAAAAAATATATCCACCCACACAACGATATTTGTTAAAACAGGTTCTATTTCAGAAATCATAGCGTTCGACAGTAAATTATTAGAATCTGTTATATATTCAAAATACAAATATTTGTAGTAATATTATTTAAGATTGTATTGGCACAAATATAAAACACAAAAAAAATCATTCAGAAAATGTGTCATATTATTTTTGAAGTCTAGCCCTGTGGGGGATGAGGCAGTGGCTCAGTAACCAAGAATGAAGACAAAGCACAGTGATCCCAGGAGGGGAAGGGCACTGGCATTCCAGTGGGCATAGTGTGGAAAGAGTCATTAAAGCAGAGCCCAGCAGGAATGGAAATAGCAATGCATATGTGGTGGTGTCAGCAGGGGTGGGGAAGCATACATGCCACTGTTGTTTTCCATAATTAGGACCAGGAGTGAGGAGGAGATAGTGGTGTTCAGCCAGTTGCGACTGGGAAGACAGAATCAACATTCAGTACAGGACAGAGGAAGAGGATACAACATCTGGTGTGCATAATATACTTAGGAACTTTTGATTCTGGTTATCCTGAAATTAGAGTGGATTTCTGGGAGGTGAGGGAGGAGGAGGAAAGTGTGCATGTCAGCTTTCTCTCTTCTTCCCCTTACCCCTTAATAATCACACCCCTTCTCTTCTACCCACTTTCCCGGGCCTGAACCTAACACTTTTCCTCCTCCCCAGGACTGATGTCCCATTCTCCTTCACCTAATCCTATCCAGTGTTATTCATATGCTGCCCCCAGTCATTCACTCCCTTCTCTCTCCTCCCTCCTCAGCATTCATCCCCTCTTGCACCACCATCCCCACCTCCCCCAAAATCCACTGCCTGTTGCACCCCTGCCCACATAGGCATTTACCCCAGTTCTCTCATTCTCCTTTCAGCATTCATCTCCTCAAATCACTCCCAGGAGTCATAGCTGTGGCCTGGATCTATTTCTGCTCCATCTTTCACTGTCCTCTTGCTCCTGCTGACAGCCCCTGAGGGAAGGCAGAGGAAAGGGGCTGGAAGTTGCACATAAAGTAAAGAGCTCCCTTGTTCTTTTCCCCTCCCCATATACTACCTTTTGCAAGGGAGGGGGACAGAAGAGGTAGGAGCTGGAAACTGGAAAAGGGATGGTGGCACTCTACTTTGCTCTGCAGTATCTGCTCCTTTCCTTCTGTCTCTAAATGACATGAGGTGATGGGCTACTCTAGGGAGCAGAGTGCTCTGGACTGTCTGCACCAGGTTCTTTCCCCTCCTTCTTCCTGGTCTCTGCCCTTGCCTGAGAGGGAGGAGGTGGGGCTGGAGCAAAAAGCAGAGGGCTGTTCTGCTGGAGATTCAGTGTCCAACAGAGTCTGAACCAATGCCTAGAGATGCTCTTCCCAGAGCTTAGCAATGTTGCCCTAGAGAACAAATTCCCAGTCTTTCTGGGTCAATCCAGGAAAGTTCCCAGATATGTTGGCATGGGACCAGGGAAGAGTAGGCAACATTTGGCATGGGACCAGGGGAGGGAGGATGGAGGCATTTGGCCTGATTAGAGAGGAAAAGATGGCAGTGAGCCAAATGAGGCCTGACAGGAAGCTTCAGTGGACTTAGTGAAACAAACAGGGCTCTGGAAGAGATAGCAATGGGCTGAGTGGGCTTAGAGAGAAGAGGCAATAGTGAACTAAACAGGGCTTTTGTGGAGGCAGCAGTGGCTGTGTGGCACTGACAGAGTAACTTCAGTGGAGGGGGGGAAAAGAGTAGGGATGAGAGTGGAAATATGTATCAAGAGGGTGGAAAACAGTGAGCAGAATAAGAAAGATAATAAAAGCATTTCCAGACAGATATGGGTTGAGTTATATTTTATACAGTCTTTAGTTAGGCCAATGTGGTATTAAATTTACTTGTCCTCCTTTAATATAAAAGATATATTGTGTCCATAATGTAATATACCCATTGGAGAAATTGAACTATTTATGGACTGCAAAGCAAATTAACCTTGACAGATAAAACACTATCTATGCTGAGCTGCAACTTCAAATTAGTACTTACAATTATAATTGTCATCATCTTTTTCTTAATTGTGCTACAGAGCTTCTATTTCATTAGGCTCTGAAACTCCCTCTAAAGCTTGAAAGGGCATGAAGAAGCTGAGGTCTTTTTGATTTTCTTCAAAGGGAAGTTTACGAAACAGTATTGAATCATCATTTTGCACATTGTAGAATATGGCCTAAGACTTGATAGCTGCATGTTACACATGAAAAGAACTGAAATGCCTGAAGAACTGGCATTCTTTTCATTCAGACAAAAGCATAAATATTCCTTATTGATGCTAGAGTTTTCTATTTAATGGTTTGTTTCAGATAACAAAATTGTTGAACTTGGGAAATTAAAAAAAAAAAGGTTAAACATAGAGGGGGTCATTTTCAAAGGAGTTACGCATGTAAATGTGACATACTATCGTAGCAATATTCAAAAGCTATTTACTCGAGTAAAGTGCACTTACTTGAGTAAATCATATGGACAATTCAATGGCATATATTGTAGCAATTTTGAAAAGCCCACTTACTTGAGTAAAGTGTATTTACTCGAGCAAAAACCAGTTTTGCTCGAGTAAATGCTTTTTAAAATCTACCCCATAAAGTGTGGTACCTATAAAAGTATATTTTTGAGCAGAAAATCTTTTTTGAAGCTGCAGTATTATGGTTAAGATATATTTATAAGCATTCTAATATATGCTATTTTTGTTCACAAGCAAAAGTAAAAATTTTACTAAACCTTATTATCAAAACTTTGGGACACCAATTTAATTTTGATCACTGGTATCATTTTATGATCTGAGTTAAAATCAGTAGCTTTATTGTATGTATAAGAACATTTGCATATCAGAAATGCTTGTTTATAACCATTTGCTGTTTCTCAGCTAAACACAGTGGATGTCATTGAAATCGGCATCTTATCCCAGCTTTCTTTTAATAATGTGATGAGTTATCTACAGCTGTGACTCCTGTCTGGATTGTAAGCAGTTACTGTAATAACAGTGCTCAGTCTAGTGACAGGTGTATAGATTGAGAGCTTGGCATTTGTTCTGCTGGCAGTATGGAACAAGACTTACAAGCTTGGAGCTAATCCACTGAAAACTGGATCAGAGGATGGGCTGCTGTTTTATTTAAACCATGCATATCCCTTTGACTGGTACAGTCCACAATTAGTGAGCAGCGAATGGTTAAAACAGTACCCATATTCCAGCAGTAATCTCTCAGATCTCTGATGCATACTCATTTGATCCAGATACATTTCAAGAGTAATTTTCAATGGCATTTCCATGGCCCACCGACATGACTTGTTTTAAATGTGCCCACCCAGTCTGTGGGTAAACTTATATGCATGTGCCCTATATGTACATAAGTTTACCTGGACTAAATAGAGGTATTCTTGGGTGAGGGTCTTGCACGTCGTTGCATACTTTTGCATTTTCAAAGGTATATACAGTACATAAAATGTCCCAGAAGCTTTCTGCTCACATAATTGAAGGTTTAATTAAGTGCTGGTATTTATGATGAAATAATTTTCAAAGCGTATTTATGCATATAAGTTTGCTTTGAAATGTGATGTAACTTTTAATATCTATATTTGCCATCTAATTTATGCCCGCTGGTACAAAAATACAACCTTAGTGACATGATTCACATTTCATGATGAATTCTCTGGATATTTGAAGATCAGTTGCCGCCTGGAGATACCCTGAATAGGGAGTTATGATCTCAGTTTCCTTTTGTAATCAAGTGAATCTGTTTGGTTATAAACTGGTAAAATTTCTTAATTTGATTAACTACTAGCCTGCCTTGCTAAAATATTGGTAATTGATATTTTGCACTGAATAATTATATATTCAGCTTTTTCTGTGTTGAGAATGCTCACAAGTACTTTTCATTAATTGATTACCAGGAGTAGCCTTACATCGTACTTGCAAAAGCAGAAAGAATAGTATGGAGCTCCCAGGCACATTGAGCTCTGTGGATTAAGATCTTTTGTGGGAAAAGACTGGGTTTGAAATCCAAAGAGAAATGATCTAAAAGGAGAACAGTGCAGTTGGTATGTTGACTGGCAATTGCTAGAAGGAAGTTTATCTAAAGCATTCCCTTGTGTGTACATGAAGTTGTAATCCATGCTGAATTTATTGGATTCTCGGAATATAAAATAAATAAAATACCATCAGTCTAGTCTGGCTAGGACCTGACTCTGAAACCTGGGTGTACAATGTTATACAGAGGTTTCTGTGCTAGCAGGAAAAGTGAAGCCAGTTACTGTACATGTAAGGCTCCAGGCAGAACTAGACTTGTCTTTTCTGCATGAGTAGTATTTAAAGGACCAGAACATTGTTTAATTTCTTGGAATTATATATAAATATTTATGTAAAGCAGCACCATTCAAACAGAAAATATCTGATTGTGGGATGTTCCTTTGCCACCTTTACTGTCTCCAGAGACTAGAAAATATTTGTATAGGGGATTGGAGGTAGGGGGTTATGGTTACAGAGTGACAGTGGTGCCCTAATTACAACCTATTAACTCATAGTATCAGTAAAATATGGGAACAGTCATGGGATTGCAAACTTTGAAACTAAAATTATGTTGGATTATTCATCATACAGTTCTATCCATAAAAAAAAAGCAAACAATGATAAAGACTGCCATAAACATCTTGCAGCTCCTGTGACACATTGGAGATCCAAAGGAAAAACTCCACGATTACTAAAAAAAACCCCCATTTTTCTCATTTTTTTAGTATTCAGCTTTCTATCTACCATACAGTAGGGGCACTCAGTACTTGAAAACTTATCATGGTATTTTGTGACAGAGCTACCAGAATAGAACTTAATGAATGGCCAGAAGTGAGTTTACTGTCAGAATGCTATGTAGTAAATCATAGGGGTGTGCATTCGGATTGACCGCATTAGTAAAACGCAACTCATATTTTTTTTTACTTAAAAAATTGATTCGACATAAACGATCGGATTTCCCACATATCGAACATAGATATGTTCGATATGTGGGTCAGGAGGCCCCCCCAAGCTGGCCAAAAGTTCTTTTTGGGCCGAACGAGCCGTCCGGCGCGAACGAGCCGGGAATCACGTGACGCCGCGTCACTCGACGTGCCACCGACGTCACATGCTTCTCGCCAAGGATTGCAGAAATGACGTCCTCACTCCTCGCTCGATCACCAGGGAGTTGTGGTAAGTCTGGGGGGGGGATTAAGGAGGGTGAGGGGGTTTAATTTTTTTTTTTGCACATATGTACATATACCCAACTCATTGGATTTTTTTTATGTCCATATTGGCCGCAAGTGGGACCCCCTTTCGGACATCATTTCTTTTGAAATTTCCCTCAATGTTTAATTGTTTTCCAAAAGAATAAGTTTATTTTTCAGGATCCCTCCCACTTGGAAGCTTTTTTGGGTGATAAAGAACAGGGGTAAGTTAAATGGCTGTAAAAAGTAACTTTCTCCTTATTACTGTATAGAATTTACAGTTTTTTTTTTTTCCTTTATTGATTACTATAGTACTATATCCTCCCAATAATGTGGACTAAAGATAAACTGAATATAAAGATAAATTAATATTCGAGAAATATCTTTAAAAATTGTTTGTAATTCATTTTATCATTTCTTTTTTTTTGCAAATGTAAAAGTTTGTTGAAAACTAATAAAAATATAAATTACAAAAAAAAATTTTGCTCTGCACATCCCTAGTAAATCATGATGTTGTCAATTTGCGTCAGTAGTATTCATCAAGTATTCCTGTCAATATGTATTATTAATTATAAAATAATGTAATCTATGCCAACAAAAGGGCAATGCAAGTGCTCTCTGTCCCTCCCCTCTTTAAGTCTCCCCCATGATTTAGTACTAAACAACACTTTTGATTAGAAAAAAATAACTACAGTTTGTCTATTTTAAATTAATGGATACTGTGAGTGAAGTCTTTAATGTAATAAGAAAGGTTACCTCTTGTTGCTTAATGTGAACTCTGTGAAGGGAAGCTGAGATATTCTGCTTCCATCAGACTGTATAACTTTGTACTGTAAGACATAACATTTGCAATACCAATTAACTTAGCAACCTTCTGTACAGAATTCACATTTATGAATGCTTCACACTTTAATTACAAATACTTTGGGGGAAACGCACTGCTCTTAATGTATAGTGGAGTGTCTTGCTGCTGTTCCCCTGCTCAAAGAAGCACATTATACTAAGAGTAACAGGCCATGTTTAGCTGATTTAGTGATCTCGCTGATCACACTTCATGGATACCATTTGGAACTGTGGATTCTGTACCCATTTCCAGTAGAATTATATATGCAAATGCCTCATTTTCATTCTTATGTAGGGATGCCATGGCTTTCGCTTATAAGAGAAAAAGAAAACCTTGAAACATTTCAAGGTGAAATCAGAATAAAGAGTTTTGTAGTATTTCTAAGGTCAGCTAAACATGAGCTCTACTTTTTAATTAATAGAATTTTATTAATCTGGATGGGGTAGTATTTGCATAATATCAATAATGATTTATTTTAAAATTATTTTTGTTCAAAACGCATGGTGTATATTCCACTGCTTAATAAAAATCCAATAGTAATACAGCAGGTAGCATGAGATATATTATTAAACTAGAAAAGCTTTATCATTATTATTGATTTTAATGCCTTATTATTCCTCAGATACATTTGTAAATAATGGGAATGCAAATTAAGACACTCCTCTTAAGAAACTGCTTCATTAAGCTGGAAATAAAAATGCAGACAAGTGAGAATTTAGTCAAGCCATCTTAGTTTGTTTTCTAAAGAATGATTAATGTGCACTTAGAAACTGGGAAACCATGCTTCATTTTTCAGTTAAAAAAGGCCATATAGTCTTTCAGTGTTTAAAAAAAAAAAAAAAAATCTCCTTGTAGTTCAGTGGTTTGTCTATTATATTATTTAAATGAAGCCTGAAATGCAAGTTCATTATAGTTGCAATGCTTCTCCCTGAAGGCCCTTTATATCTTTATGGTGTCATTATTATTCAAGCCTTATTGATCTGAGTTGAGTTATGTAGACTTACTGTCTATTCTCTTGAAAATGAAGCACTAATACACTATCGGAATTCTCAATATATGTATATATCAGGAAGTTCATATGTGTGTGGGGATAGGAAAGAAGAGGGAAGGGGTTTAAATTTGTCTTAGATTGATTCTCTCTAATAACCAGGGAAGCCTTTATCACTTTTGCTTGGAGAAGATAATGATGCTAATAGAATGTTTTCAGCTCCATCTAGGAAGTGGATAAGTGTTCTTTCCAACTTTTCATAAACCTATATGAAATGTATACAAAGTTTGGCCCATATGAACAAACTGAGGTATATACACCAAATGTACTGTGAGAAGACCCCTATGCTGATGGATATGCATTAATTAAACAAATATATATATATATATATATATATATATATATATATATATATATATATATATATATATATAAAACATAATGAATAAGCTTGTTTTTGTTTTGATTAAAATGAACCAGAAAATGTATCACAAAATGAAAAATTTCAGAAATTTTGGGAATCAGTGCTCCCTATTTGCTAATAGGGTGGACTGTGCTAATTTTCCATGCACTATTTCCCAAAAATGAAAAACAAAATCCACAATAAAGCCCAAATAAGAACACCAAAAATGAAAAAGTGATGAAAAAAAGACAAAACAAACACAAAAAAATTAGTGTGTACATCCCTAGAGATTACACTGTACCCCTACGATGATGTATCAGAATACCTAAAACATTTAAAAGTAGATTTCTATTGTAAGAACATGATTGGAAAAATGACCTTTTAAACTGAATGTGCTTATAGACAGGAACATATTTGCACTGAACTGCTGACCTGCTACCATTTGTTAAAAAGTGACATTCAGCCAGAGAAATATATTGGTTTACAATGAGAAAAGAAACACTTTGCTTATCTGCAAAAATACCTTTTCATCTTCTACATGCTGGCATGGAAAAAATATATATAGAAAAACCATGGCTTGTTTCTCAAAGCAGATTTCTGATACATGAAGCTTCTTTTTTCTTCTGTTTGTCTAAAAGCTGAGCTCTGATCTGGAAGGCTGGTACACATTTAGCATAGTGGTATTCAGTGGCAGTGACAGAATAGATAACCTTGAACAACTGTTTACTCTGTTCTTTCTTCAAGGTTTCCAAACATTCTGTTGCTGAAAAATGGAGCTCATATAGAGTGTGAAAGCATTGCTGGGCTCATTCATTATGCATAACCCAGGTAACTGAAGTCTAACTCTGTCTAAGCAGGTTGCCAGTTCTGTAAATGTAGGTCAATCTTCACAAAGCCTTCTCTTGCAGTTTCTAAGCACAATTAGAATGCATGTTTGAGCTGTAGCAGACACAGGAGTATAGCTTTTGTCTACACCCTGTTCATTAAAAGCATGAGAGAAATTCCCACATAAACAATTACCATTTAGAGGATTTTGTGTTAGGTGGTGGGTTATGGTGTTTTCATTCACTGCACCAAATTTGTTAATGTTTATGATTCCATGGACAAGACAGTTTTAGCATGTGATATATCTTTTCAAGCTGATTCTTCATGAGTCCATTTACTAACACTACAGAACCTTCAGCATTACATAAGGGAAGAAACTGAGCTTCCCTTGTATTCCCTAGTACTCTAATGCAGGCTAAACTCAACTATGGGACAACAATGAGCTGCCATATGCTGACAAGTAAATTTAAGAGTGAAAATGCACTCTCAGCTTGCATGTAATTATGCTACACAAATATTGCGTGCATAAAATTTCTCAGAACATCTTAAGCAAAGATATGTTCACCTTTAACAAGAATATGCAAAATGTATACAAACTAGAAGGTGAATTTTAAAAGCCGGCTTGTGCCAAAACTGGGAGATATGTGAATATGTTGGGCTGGCACGCACCAAGCAGATTTTAAATAGTGCCCATGTATGCGCGTATCTCCCGTTACAGGCACAAATGAAAAGTTGCAGACAAGGGGCATGGCATGGGTGTTCCTGGATTTCAACTTCAAATTTGCACGTAAATACTTGCATGCATAGGTGTGCGCCGGGGTCCCCTGCCTAACTTCTGTTACAGAGGATGTGTAAGTAATAAAATAAAGAAAAATAGATAGATCAGCAGGGTTTTAAAGGTAGGGACTAAAAGGGGAAGTAGGAGGCTATCAAACTAGGGGGGAGGGGGGTTTGAAAGTCCTATGCCTTACCTGGGTGAACTGGGAACAAACTGAGAACTGGAAATGGCAGTGCGTGTCTCCTAAAATCCCCCCACTTATATGGTAGAAGCAGTATTTGTGTGCTCAGTCAATTTGCACTCAGTCTATTTTATAACATGTGTGCATATATGCATCTATGTTATAAAATAGTCACATCCCTGGATGCAGGCTGACGAACGCGTGCACATGTGGTCCCAAGTGCCTATTTAAAAGTTACTCTATGTGCCATCAGTCAGAGTAAAACATTCCTATTTTTAGAATGTAATGTTTTTTATTTTGTGAAACATCAATAATATTTATTTATTTATTTTATTTTAAAGTGTTTGTATACCACTTTTACTATTGAAAATTAATCAAAATGGTTCACAATGATAAAACATACATAATTTGTGTAAAATAATAAAATGCATAGAACATGGGGTAAAACAGAAATAACACAAAACATAACTCTGTTACAAAATACAGAAAAGTGCCAGTAGGTGAGGAAGTCAGGATGGGAGGCACAGCAATACTTAAGAATCACACTCTAATGAAAATTTTGCTTTTACAGGTACTATCATACTCCACACCTTGCAACTACACTGGTAAAAGGTTTCATGCAAACTGAATATGATCATCTAATTCCTTTTTTTGTGTGCAAATAATATGCCCTCAAAGTGAAAATACATGTGATTTTATGCTTTCCAGCATATAGAATGATGGACAGAATTATGTAAAAAGGATCACTGTCCATATGTCCATTCATCTGTCCATAAGCACAACTCTCTAAAAAGAGATGGAAATTCACAAAATTTGGTATGCGAGAAGAACCTGGGACTGTATCTGATGAATCTGAAAATCAGAAACATCTAGACATTTTCCGAGAACCTAGTCTCCAAAGGAAAATCCCCATTGCATTCTAGGGGATACAGCTAGAAGCAGGATAATGTTGACCACCTCTCCTTGCCAAAAGCTGCCCCCTCCACCTAATCTTTCCCACAGTTTGGGCACACCCCTTTCTTCATACCACATACATCCCCACACAAATCTACATCCCACAGATTCCTACAGAGTTCCTCAGGGTTCAGTTCTCTCACCAATTATTTTTAGCATTTACATCTGACCAACTATGTGTTAAACTAAAGAATGAACAACACTACTATTTCTAATCTTAACAACTGTCTGTCAGCATAGCCCAGTGCTCAGCTAACACAAACTTAAACTCAACCTGTCCAAATCTGAGCATCTTTGGGTAAGTCAATCCGAAAAACCTCTTGTTACTTCTGCCCTCCATTTCAAATAGCACTCTCTAACTCTCAGAATCTGTACATAGTCTATGGATCCATCTCAACCACCAACTCTCAGTGGAAATCCATATCTCAGCTGTGGTGAAGTCTAAATTATAGAACTTATTCAAACAAATGTGAAGTAGCCACCATCGTTCACTCCCTGATCAGCAGCTACATTGACTATTTCAATTCCTATTGCTACGATATTGCCAGGGCACAACAAAACATTTGGCAGGTCTTGAATCAGGGTCCACCCAGTCAAGAGCTAGAATTCTCTGGTTGAAGCTGCAGAATAGCTTACAGTGTCATAGGAAAGCAAAACTCCATTGCTGCAGGACAAACCAGAACACTAAATTTGGAATACCAGCAAAGTAACCTGGTATGATGAGATCCGAACAAGACTCCTGTTATGAGTAGCAGACTTGGGAACTAGGTTTAGTGCTGTAGATGACTATGTCTAGAAATAAAGCCCTGACATCTGAATATGAATGAAAACTAAGTCTAGGTCCATGAGGGGTCCTTACCTGACAAGTATTCTAAAGCAATCTCAAGTGCCACCAGCTGTTGCAGAACACAGTAGTGAGGCTATTGCCAGGGGCTTAAGTCCAGTGACCATGTAATGCTTATTCTGCATAAGCTCCATTGGTGCCCCATTGAAAGAGAATACAATTGAAAGTACTCTGTATTATATTGAATTTGAAGCAATGCTGAATGCCACTGGGAACAGCAGGAATTGCTGCTTTTCTGACAACCTTGGGCCTTTTGGGGGAATTCCAGATGGCGCAGGAGGGCTCAGGTTGGGATTACAGATAGGAGGGCTCAGGCTGGGATTGCAGATAGGGGAGCGTAGGGGGTAGGAAAGGACTTCAACCATACTTGTTCTTTGTTGATATGGAGGGGTAGCGAGGCTCCTTGGGCTGATATGATGAACAGTTTTGAACACACTTTTTATTTGCTTGAAGTGCTTAGGGAGTTGGTAGGGTATGGAGAATTGGGTGCTATTCCCAATAACACTTTTGGTGATTTTGAAAGTTGGGAGGGAAGAGATTCAGACATTGTTTGGAAGAATTTAAAACATTTGTTTGCAACTTAGGCTATATTTTTTTTTTCATTATTTATTTATTAGATTTTAACCATTAATGCAGGTACATTTAAAGAAAAATACAGATGGGTTATGCAGATTAACACTTCAAATTCTACCATAAAATGGCACAAAAAAAAAACAATTTTGACCAAATTGGACTAAATTAATCTGCGACAACTTCCAAATGTAATATTAATGAAATGAAAGACAAATCCTAATTAGAACAATTCAATTTTGGGAAATATTTCAATAATAGAAAATAATAGGATTAAAGGCAACAGTGTTACTTATCACTTACTTATATCGTAATCAAGATAACTCTAAACATGGATTCACCACAGATCTTGAATCTAAAAATTTACGTAATTGATCAGGTTCGAAGTATACATTTTTAACACCCTGCTTATTCACTATACATTGGCATGGGAATCTAAGACTAAACTTAGCTCCCATACCAACTACTTTGTCACGCATTGCTAGAAAACTCTTCCTTCGCTCTTGAGTGGAACGTGTAATGTCCGGAAAGATCCATACAGATTGACCCAGAAAAAGTAACTTCCTATTTCGGAAAAAAGCTTTAAGTATCATTTCTCTATCCTGTGCAAATACACATTGTATAAACAAAGTTCCTCTCTTACTAATCTTTAATTCCATAGATGTTTCCATAAGTTGTGTTACGTCTAGTTCTGGTTCAGATACCTGCTCGTTTGTTGCCGTAGAAGAAATCTTAGTCATATACACTTTTGCCAAAGTGGGCATCAATTCTTTGGGAATTTTTTACACTTCCAATAAGTACTTTTTAAACATTTCTAAAGGAGATATCATTTCAAGTATGGGAAAATTCAGTATACAGAGACTTAAATATCTGATAGAATTTTCTATATTTTCTAATTTTCTTTGTTGGATCATATCTGATTTGATTAGTTGTACTTGATTTTTTTGCAACATATTAACTTTTAGATCCAAATCAGTTATGTTTTGTATATTTAATGAAATATTAGCTTCCATGGGCTGAATTTTCCCCACCAAATTAGAAGTAACATCCACCAGGGAAGATACCGATTTTTCTAATACCATTATAGCAGTCCATATAGAGTCCATGGTAACTTCAGTAGGCTTAGGAATAGCTGGGTGTAATAGATTAAATTCAGGTCTTTAGTCCTCCAGAGAGTTTCTCAATTCCCCCGATGTTTCTTTGTTCTCTCTAGGAGTTGAGGCTTTTACCACACAGGGGATCATTTCTTCTTCCCCTTGTGCTAAGCCCTCCATGAACCCCACTGCTCCAGGTTCTGGGATAGACTCATTTGTGACAGAAAGAAAAACTCTGTCACCTATTTGTCTTTTTGTAGTAGACAAAACTCCAGAGGGAAATGGGGGGATAGACTGAGCTCCGGGACTTAAGCTGATCTGTGTGTCTGATGATCTCTCCACCCGCTCATCTGGATTAATCATCAAGGACTGCCGCGGAGTTATAGTACTCACTGTTGGAAGCATGAACCCCTCTATTGTAGGCTGCAGGATATCTGAGGCTGGGGTACCAGCCCTAAGCTCTCTAATCCTTGCTTTCCTTTTGGAATGCGGCATAAGTATATAATTTAAAAGCACATAGAGGGCTCTTCTTCCAAGACCTCTAGGCCTACTACACAAAACTATTATAGGATTGTCTAACGGGGGGATTCAGAGAGGGAGAGAGAGAAATTTTATAAGAAACAAATCTTGTACTCACAGAAACCAGGTATTGAAGGAGCGGATTCCTAAACTCCAAAAATCGGACGAAGCCGCGCTCCGGCTGCGTGCCACAGGGAGGGATGGATTTAAAGGCTACCGTCCCTTTTTTGATGACGTCAGCGGCAAGTCCGTTGGGCCGGGAAGCGTCCACCCTTGAAGCAAAAAGCAGCTGTATTTGCGCTCCTTCCGGGTCTTCTCCTTCCACTGTCCTTCCCCTGAATGAAGCCGCAGGGAGGGACGGATTTAAAGCCTACCGTCCCTTTTTTGATGACGTCAGCGGCAAGTCTGTCGGGCCGGGAAGCGTCCACCCTTGAAGCAAAAAGCAGCTGTATTTGCGCTCCTTCCGGGTCTTCTCCTTCCACTCTCCTTCCCCCCTAGGCTATATTTTGAATATAGCTGGTTAAAATAAAAGTTAATAGCTGGGGACAAGTTATCTAACTTAAGCTAGATAACTTGTCCCCAGCTTACTTATGAATATGGACCTCTTTAGTATTTTGAATGTATACTTGAACATGTTTTTGCACAAAAATAGACAATAAGGGGTCAATAAAGGGATCTAGCCAGCTAAGTAAGAACTTAACTGGCTAATCAAAGCCTCTGGAAACTGGACAGCCTACCCAAGCTAAATTTATCTTCCTGTATTTCAGTGAGCAGCTAAATTTTTTTTTACAAATTCTAGGCAGGCGTAGGTACAGGATTGTGGCAGGACCAGATATTTAGTGGACTAGCACAATAGCCACCCAACTTGGCTGCCCAAATCTAAGCACTGCAAAAGCAGTCCTAAATTTGTCCAGCTAAACTCCCTTCTTTACAAAAGATTTAAAATAAACACCTGGAAGATAAATCCCCTATCTTCCACCCTCACGATGTATCTTTTTTGGTTCTTTTTTTCAGAAAGTGAGCCTTACCAGTCACATCCTTTTTCCATCATCCTCCCAGTGCACCCTATTAAAAAAGAAATAACCCTGACAATTCTGTCCTCTTTCCAATATACCCTATTTAGAAATGAAATTGCCTCACATTTATACTAGATATTACAAAATTACCCACCAGAGAGTAATTTTCAAAAGCATTTCTGTAGATAAAACAGTGTTTTGCCTGCAGAAATAGGCATTTAAAATATTGTTCACTTGATATGTAGGTAAGCTTATATGAATATGCATATGAGAGATTTGCATATAAGGAAAGAAATGCAAACAAACCGATCTCATGTATATTCATAATATGTTGAAAATCAGGCCCATGTGTGGTTCTTGAGGACTGCAGTTGGGCAACCCAGTTATGCAACTTATTTGTGCAATTTTACACCTGCTAATTATCTATTGTGAATGTTATCAGACTCATCTGTGTCTGCTATTGTTGGGTGGGAGATCTGGATAAAATGGGAAGAGTTCAGGGTGAAATAATAGGAGGGTTTTGATGAACTTGAGAAGGACTAGGGGAACTGAAGTAGATCTCAGCAAACTGATGATTTCAATTATGCATTCATGTTTTAAAATATACCGAATTTCATATATAAATCAGGATTTTATACAATTTCTAATTTTTTTTGTGTGTGTAAAATATAAGCTCATTTGTTTATAACATAGTTAAAGAAGCTTAGTGCTTTCATTGCATTGCAGATATTTGCTTGTAACTAGACCTGCGCTATTTTACCCTCTGCACATACCTGATATGCGCAGGTTATAAATACTGTAGTAGGATCTCTGCACAGCCATATGCTTGCATATATGGAGCCACTCATATTTGTTTCAATGTTATCCTCTAAGGGGCAGATTTTCAAAGGCTATGCGCGTAACCCGAGAAAATCTGCCCCTGCGTGCGCTGAGCCTATTTTGCATAGGCTTGGCGGCGCACACAAGCCCCGGGAGGCGCGTATGTCCTGGGGCTTGCAAAAAGAGGTGGTCCGGGGCATGGCCAGAGTCCAGGAGCATGGCCAGGGTGCAGCAGCGGTCCGGGGGTGGGGTCGAGTGCTCCGGCACAGTCGCCTGTGCTGGGGCATGGTGCGCCAGCAGCCGGCCGGCGTGTGGAAGTTACGCCTGCCTCGGGCAAGCGTGACTTTTGGAGCAAAGGTAGGGGGGGATTTAGTTAGGGATAGGGGGTGGGTTAAATAGGGGAAGGGAGGGGAAGGTGGGGGGGGGCTGGAAAAAAGTTCCCTCCAAGGCCGCTCCAATTTCGGAGTGGCATGGAGGGAATGGGGAAAGCCATCAGGGCTCCCCTCGGGCTCGGTGCGTGCAAGGTGAACATGTGTGCACCCCCTTGCACGCGCTGAGCCCGGATTTTATAACATGCGCTCAGCAGTGCGCATGTTATAAAATTGGGCGTAGATTTTGAGATCTGGCCCTTGCTGCTTTTGATATTTTCTAGGGATGTGAATCGTTTTTTGATTTAAAAAAATTGTCAGATATTTTTAAATTGTCGCGATACAATAGAAATTCCCCCGATTTATCGTGAAAAATCATAAATCGGGAGAGGGGGGAGGGCGGGAAAACTGGCCCACCAAAACAACCCCTAAACCCACCCCGACCCTTTAAAACGAATCCCCCACCCTCCCGAACCCCCCCCCAAAAAATGTTTAAAATTACCTGGTGGTCCAGTGGGGGGTTCCCGGTGCGATCTCCTGCTCTCGGGCCATCGGTGCCATTTTGGCTGCCACTAAAAAAAAATGGCGCCGATGGTCCGATTAAAAAAAAAAAAAAAAACCCACCCGACCCTTTAAATTGACCCCCTTAGCCTCCCCCACCCTTCCAACCCCCCCAAAACCTTTTAAAATTACCTGGTGGTCCAGTGGGGGCGCGGGGAGCAATCTCCCACTCTCGGGCCATCGGCTGCCACTAATAAAAATGGCGCCGATGGCCCATTGCCCTTACCATGTGACAGGGAATCCGTGCCATTGGCCGGCCCCTGTTACATGGTAGGAGCATTGGATCGCCGTGCCATTGACCGGCGATCCAGTGCTCCTACCATGTGACAGGGGCCGGCCAATGGCACGGATTCCCTGTCACATGGTAAGGGCAAAGGGCCATCGGCACCATTTTTATTATCGGATCGGGCGCAGCTGATAACAAACAAAAAATCGAGCTGGACGATAAAAATTTTAAGATTTTGAATCGGAACTGGAACCAATCAGATTCCGGTTCCGATTCACATCTCTAATATTTTCCTTATTTATATAATATGAAAGGGACTGGTTACAGGATCATCCCTAAAATACTGTAATGCAGTAACTTATTGTCAAAATTGAAAGTTAGTTTGTATATTTTGGAAATTGAGAAAAAAAATAGGAACAGTTAAGCATAGACAAGCATTAGATAATTTACAATTTTATATCCTGGAAGTCATATGCCTAAAATTGACAAATATTTGAAAATTCTTCAGAGGGAGATTTGGTAAGAAACATAGGGGTAGATTTTAAAAGAAGCGCGATCAGCCTACTTTTGCTTGCGCATCAGACTCAAGCAAAAGTACGCTGGATTTTAGTAGATACGCGCGGAGCCGCGCGTATCTACTAAAATCCTGGATCGGCGCGCGCAAGGCTATCGATTTTGTATAGCCTGCGCGCGCCGAGCCGCGCTGCCTCCCCCCGTTCCCTCCAAGGCCGCTCCGAAATCGGAGCGGCCTTGGAGGGAACTTTCCTTTGCCCTCCCCTCACCTTCCCCTCCCTTCCCCTACCTAACCCACCCGCCCGGCCCTGTCTACACCCCCCCCCTTACCTTTGTCGGGGGATTTACGCCTCCCGGAGGGAGACGTAAATCCCCGCGCGCCAGCGGGCCTGCTGCGCGCCGGGCCGCGACCTGGGGGCGGGTACGGAGGGCGCGGCCACGCCCCCGGGCCGTAGCCACGCCCCGTACCCGCCCCCAAAACGCTGCCGACACGCCCCCGGAACGCCGCGACGACCGGCCCCGCCCCCCGACACGCCCCCGACATGCCCCCCTCCGAGAACCCCGGGACTTACGCGAGTCCCGGGGCTCTGCGTGCGCCGGGAGGCCTATGTAAAATAGGCTTCCCGGCGCGCAGGGCCCTGCTCGCCTAAATCCGCCCGGTTTTGGGCGGATTTAGGCGAGCAGGGCTCTGAAAATCTACCCCATAGAATATTGTGGTAGAAATGAACTGTAAGACTCATCTGATCTAACCAAATTCTTTCATGTTAAAATGTCTTAAACCCTAGTTAATCTCAGATCTTATCTTTACTTCTTTTACTAAGAATTCTCTTTTCTTATTCCAAGTTGTCTTAACTTCCGTTAGTGTTTTTGCCTCTACTACCTCTTCTGGGGGGTTGTTCCATGCATCAGACTATTTCTATGAAGAAATATTCTAATATTACTCTTGATTCTAGCCCTTTGAGCTTCATATTATGATCCCTTCTTCTAGGAATTCCTTTGTACTGAAAAATGCTTTCTTCGTATGCATTATTAACATTGGCAGCTTGCACTTCCGTGTCCGTCCCCATCCCCCATCCCCCTCCCCTTTTCCTCCCCGGAAACCCTCGACATACTACACAAACTCCGTTTTGGTGAAAACAAGGCCGCAGCATTTATTAACCTTATTAACATAAATTAACATATTTATATATTTTGCACCCGAGCCGTCGGTGCGTTCACCCATCCTGTAATCCGGGCATCAAACAGGCGTCCGCCGTGTTAAGCCAGTCCGCCACCATCTTTTGGCCCCCCGCCGTGCCATAGCCACGGGGCCATTCCTCCGGGCTGCCCACGCCCTCTTCCTTTTCCGAGGACTTCCGGTCCGTCCCGACCTTGTCCTCGACGTCCCCCTCCACCTCCCGGCTCGGGTACCCCCGCCACTGCTGCGACGAATAGCATAACATATATATCATCATGAAATTTAATTATTAGTTTGTTCCACATTCGTCACTTTTTTTTTTTTTTTTTTTTAAAACCTCGCCCCCTTGTTTCCCATGCTTCCTGATACCTTCCTTTTCCTAAAATCCTTCCCTCTTGCTTCCCTGGGTGGGTGGGTGGGGAATATTGCGAGCGCTGGCCAGGTAAAAGACCGGGCTCAGCGCTCGCTGCCCCTTTAAAGGTCTCAGCCTCGCGATATTCGCGAGGCTGACGTCATCACGTGATGACGCGGCGGCCTCGCCGTGCCGCACGCGTCATCTCGCCCCTCCCACGGACCGCCCTCCCCGCCGCCGCACCGAGCCCAGGGGTAAGTCGGACCGGGGGACCCACGGGGGAAGGGGGGGGGCCCTCCCCTCGGCAAGCGCCATGTTAAGGGGGGGGCCCTCCCCGCATGCCGCGATTCGGCCCCATTTTATGACTTTAAGATATTTGAAAGTCTCTTGTGTCTTTCCTCTCCCCTCCTCTCCTCTCCTCTAGGTTATACATATTTAGGTCATTTAGTTATATTTCTTTGGGGTTTTGTTGCATACAATGCACCATCTTGGAAGACTTTGTCTGGACTTCCTCTACTCTGACTATCCTTTTGAAGGTATGGCCTGTAGAATTGTAAACAATATTACAGATAAGGGCACACCAATGATTTACACAGACATTAACACCTCTTTTTTCCTACTTTATATCTCTCATGCTCCCTAGTATTCTGGCTTTGTCCACTGCATTATTGCACTGTTTTACAAATTTGAAATCAGAAATAATCACCCTGAGATTTCTCTTGTTTGGTAATTATTTCATTATCATGTACTCACAACTTAGATTTCTGCATCCCAAATACATTACCCTGGGTTTTTTTTTAATTTTGTCATATCTGTCAAGCTTTTGACTGCCTCCAGAAGTTTTCTTCTAATTTTGTCTACTCCAAAATTTGAATTCAACAAATGAGTTCAGTGCTTTCATGAATTAATCACCCTTTAAGTTGCAGAATTTTACTGGTTGGCAATACCCTGCAACTTTACGGAGCATTTAGAAATCGCTGTGTGATTATCTTGCCTGTGGATTCTGATTAAACGGACCAAATCTTAGTGTCACTGCCTTACTAAGAATATAAGTGCTATGGTAGGTCAAGCTAAGATCCATCAAGCCCAGCCCTGTTTCTGGGAGTGGCCAGTCTGGGTCACAAGTACCCAGAAGATCCCCATTAGTTGATCTGTTTCTTGTATTTAATGCCCAAGAATGAGCGCTGGCTTTCCCAATTCTACTTGGCTAAAAACTATTATTCACAGTTACTGGAGAAAAGATATCACAAGTAAGACCTCATCATAACATCTGAACAAAAATCATTTGACTGTTTTTGTATAAAGATACCAAGTTTGTAATGGCCAGAAATCATTGTCAAGCAAAAAAATACAAGAGAAGACTAATTATTTAAAAGGCTGAAGCCACTCACCAGTTCTGTTACAATTCAGGGACATTGAGTACCAGTACTTCAAAACTGTTTTCCCATCATATCCTCACCTTCAATCTCTCTTCCTCAGAGAACATGCATCCTTCAAATCACACCCTCAGCGCCTCTCATTGGCTGGTAGGAACTGCCACAATCACAGTAGCCATCTTCTCTCCCTCCCCAGGGCTGAGAACAGTATCTCACATTAATAAATGAAGACTTTGACAGATTGATGAAAAGGCCAGCCATCTGTAAAGGTGTTCCTCAACTTGGGCCATATTTTCTTAAAAAACAATTCAATGATCTCTGGCTCTTTCTACCTCCTTTAGATAAAAGAATACTGCAGATGAAGAAACTTCATTACTATCATCTGAGGCAGTACTGGTTTATTACAATGAGATTTAGCCATTGATTCTCACCTGTGATGCTTCATTATCTAATGTGGGTGCTAGTCTGAGCCATAAGATACCTAAATGGAGCGTTGTTGTCTGCTAGTCAGATAAATTGATATTGAAACACTGAAACTACGCACTAAGGGGTCGATTTTTCAAAACTGTGTGCACGAGTCCATGGTTCCTGGCGTGTGCACATGGACGTGACGATTTAATAACATGCGTGTGCAGTTTATAAAATCCGATGTCTGTGCACACATGCGTGCCAGATTTTAACATTCACATGCGCTTGTCCGGGTGCACCACGACTCTCACGCACGAGGGGGGAGGGAATTTTCAAATTACACATGGCGACGCGATTGGCTTTTTTTTTTTTTCCAGTTCCCTCCCTCCCAGGAACTTCTCTACCCCCCCTGCCTAGCCCTCCTTCCCTTTCCCCTCTCCACCCCAACTCCTAACCCCTACCTAGCTACCCCGAATTTTTTTATTTCACTACTTACTGCTCATTTATTTATTTAACAGTTTTATATACCGAATTTCTTGTAACAGGTTACAAATCAAAACGGTTATTTATCCCACCCTGCCCCTCCCCACCCAGACCATGCCCCCAGCCTGCCCTTTTTTCAGGGCCCAGCACTTCTGTGAATAATAGGGGTTGCCCACGTGGCCAGGCCCATTCTAAAATGCGCGTGGCACATGCAAGGCCCGGCCACACACAAACTCCCTGTTTTTTATGCACACGGCCCTTTGAAAATGTACTTGTAATTGATTTTGAAGCATTAGCTATCTTATCAAGAGTCAAGAAATGTCACAATTATTTTCATGGTTGTGAGGCAGAGAGTTGAACATATTACAAGCTCCTGTTAGGATATCTGTCCAAGGACAAGTCCATTCCACAAATGTTTTTCCAAATGCTTTGTAGGAGTGTTTGGTTGAACACATTTGGCTATAATCTATTCTACTACCCTGGGGAATTGATTATGAATGCTAATGACCTGAACAATTTGCCACTGAGATGTCAAAATGTCTTTATTCCTTTGTCATAAGTGCTGATGCTGGAAGCATAACCAGAACCATCATTGCATCCAAGTGATTTTGCAATAATTTTGTCAAAAGATCTAATTTTGTCCTGTTATCAACTGGGCATAGAGGAAATGGACAACAAAGAAGCTGGAGCTGCAGTTTAAGTATTTCATTGCTCGCTGAGATTAGTTTTTAGCAGGAAAGGATGACTTATATGGGGAAATCAGCTGTGTATTCCAAAAAAAGGAAGGCCATACACCTTGGAAGTTCATTTTTTTATTTTTTTATTTTTATTGAATTTCCAAATTCACAATAGAACTGTTCTAAAATATTTCAGACACATTACATAGTAAATCAAAAAGAAAAAAGATATATAAAGAACATTACGACCTTGAAAATGGTCTGAAAAAATTATAAGAATAGTGGGAGATCATGATATCAAAAGAGCAGTCCTAATAGGAACATTTTTCATTAAATTCTACACAGTATATACCCATAGTATTACTTCAATTGCCAAACCCCGACAGGGTCATATTAGGAATGCAAATCCAGATACAAACGTAATTGATCTGGTTCTGTGAATACATATTTAGAATTCTGATATACAATTATACATTTAGATGGAAAACGTAGATGGTATCTAGTCCCTCTTCATACTGCCTCATTCCTCATTGTCAGGAATGTTTTCCTTCTTTCTTGGGTGTCTTTCATTATGTCTGGAAATACTCGCACTTATTGACTCTAGAATTCCTGTGTTTGATTTCAGAAAGCCAGTCTTAACACTGAATCCCTCTCAGTAGTAAATGTAAATGTTACCAGAAGTGTGGCTCTTGAATCTATTATTATTTCTTGAGACATTTCTAAAATTACAGTCAAATTCACCAAGGATTCATTTAGTTGAACTTGTAAATCATTTCTTACATCTTTAGTCAATGGAATATAGAATATTCTTGATATTGCAGGAATAGCTTGTTCAGGAAATTTTAGAACATTCATTAAGTAACTTTTAAATAGATCCCAGGGAGACACCACTTTGGACTTTGTGAAGTTTAATATTCTTAGATTAGATCTCCTCATTTCATTTTCTATATTTTCTAATTTCTTGTTTTATATATTTTCTGATTTAATCAAGTTATTTTGTACCTCCTTCAAGTTTTCAATTTTAACTTCCATTTCTTTTACTGATGTTCTACAATTGTTACTTTATTTTTGAGACTCTGTATTTTATTCATGCTTTCTTTCACCAATATAGTTAGAGCTTTAGTAGACTTATCCATAGATGTTAAAACACCACAGATTTCTTCCAATGTAATCTTAGAAGGCTTTATCAAGGGTTGATCACATATTACCTTTATATCTGGATTTCTTCTTCCTGGCTCTGCCGGGCCCTTCCCTCCGTTATCACCGAGCTGCTCCTCTACCATCGAGCCCATGGAGCTCTGAAACATTTAGCTCACCAAAGTAAACTGTCTTTCACCATTTCTTCTTGGGGCTTCGAGGTCCTCTGAGATAGATTTTCCCTTTAGCTCGTCCATCATGTCCTCCGTTTTCCCCAAGGACTCAAATGGGGGTTTGGGAGTCGTTAGCACGCCGGGGCTGAGGGATGTTTCCTCTGCCTGAAGGCTCAGTGTCTGCTCATCGCTGATTCCTCTCGCGGCTCCTCCCTCCAGCCGTGGAAGTATGGGTCCCACTAGCAACAATTCGATCCTTGGCTGTCGTGGGTCCAAAATTGGAGTTGAGGTAATATTATTCCAGATTTGTGCCTTTCTTTTCGTATGCGGCATATTGAAACCAAAAGAAAGAAAGCAGTTCGTTAGTTTAGGCTTAAATCAGAGAAGATCTGAAGAGCCGAGTCGAGTATGGTCTGTGCAGTGGCCATCTTGGTCTCCCTCACCTTGGAAGTTCTGCTTGCACTTATTAGGCACTGTGTTTATGACAATTATGATTAAAGGTTATATCTGGTGACAAAGAGTAGAAACTAAAATCAGAGATATTTGAGTCTGTGGGAAGTCATGAGAAGCCTATGGCAGTTGGCTAAGAATACAAAATACATATTGGGAGACAGTTGCAAAGATAAGTGCTCCTCTTTTTAATTTATTCCAAGTGGCTATAAATTACTTCATTTAGGACGTTGTCTGCAAATCCAACCATTGCCATTTTATATTAACCTCAACAAATGTCTTCAAATGTTTTCCCCCAATCTATCGCCCTATGTCAGTCATATCAAATTCTTCATTGAAGGTTATTTGTGGTGAATACATCTCTGAAGCTGAGCAAACAAGAATTGCCCATATTGTATGTAACCAAATATCCATGTGCCTACAGACTACATTTCATATTCAAGAATATTTTAAGTTAATCTTTGGGCATATATCATAGTGGTAAACGATACTCCTTTAAACATTAAACAAATGAACTAAGTATCTCTCAAGGAAGTCTCTCTATATATTCATTAATGTTGATTTGACAAAAACACTAATCCTTGGTGACTTCAATTTACATGTCGACCAGAGGTCCCCCAGTCTCACACTTGTGAATGATTCCTTGTTGCTATGACTGCCTGTGATTGGAATTAAGTCATTTACTTGCTCTTCAAGCAAGCGTTCACATGATCATTTCCTTATACCTCCTGGGCCTTCCTCATTTTCTGTCCCCCTTAGCCTTCCCCTTCCCCCCACCCCCTCCCCACACATACTCCCTTCCTGCTAGCCTTTGCCTCCCTATCCTTTCCCCTCACTACTCCCCCCTGACCCACTTACCTTCTTTTCCTCTCTACCTTTAACTGTAAATACTTCTCCCCTCTACCCACAACTGTAAATGTTTTAATGCTGCTGATTCTATATTAATCCATTACGTATGTTGACTCAATGTTACATGTTTAATGTAAAGCCTGTTGCTGCATTACTTTCTCTGTAAACCGATAAGATGTTCAAAACGATTGTTGGTATATAAAAAACGTTAAATAAATAAAATAAATAAAATATACTAGAACTGCTTTTTTTAAACCCACATGTCTTCTTCCTAAATCTTGCAAACCTAAGTATAGTAACATTACCCCCTGGTATCTGCTCCAAAGCCATCCCCATAGTTAAATGTGGGCACATTGATGCAGAAGTGTTCAAAGAAAAGATCCAACTGCTGATGTCAGATCTTCTACATGCATCCTTGGATGAATTGATTGATAACTGACATTGCTCTCTTGAGAATGCAGCCAACAAACTTGCTCCAATAAAAACTGTACTCCCTCTTAAGAACACCTCTGTCCCGGTACACCCAATTGTTTTCCTTAAGGAAACATGAACTTGATAGATCTGAACTTTATTGTTGTAAACATAGCATTCCTGTCAATTTTGAAAACTATAGACTTGTGTTAGCCAACTCTCGCACTGGTGTTAACTCAGCAAAGAGACAATATTACACAATTCATATTAAAGCTTCTGGAAGCAATACAATTTTTTTTTTCAATATTGTGACACAGCTTGTCCATACTCCTCCCATCTGCAATAATTTTTCTATGGTGAGTTCCCTTCTGGAACCTTGTGATTCATTCTCCAACTTCTTTACTTCTAAGATAAACAATCTTTATGCCTCCTTTCCAGTCAACAGCCCCATTCTGTTGAACAACGCTGATCCACTCATGGCTCATTGTGATAAGTTTGACTACGTATCCCAACCTGAAGTCCTACAAACCATCAATAAACTAAACTCCACATCCAGTACTCTCAGTTCGTGTTCCTCTATTTTGCTAAAAACTTCAGTCAAGAAATTATTGAACCAGCCTCACAAATAGTCAAATAATCCCTATCGACTAGTATCTTTCCTATCTCATTAAAACAAGCTACTGTTAGGCCCATTCAAAAAACATTTGATGCTGACCTTTCTGATTTCTCAAACTTCCATTTTATACTCTTCTCTACCTTTTCTAGCTAAAATAATAGATTAGCTATCACAATTATTTAATACTTAATCCTTGACCAATTCTAATTTGAATTTAGGAAATTTCATAACATTGAAATCCATGACAGATATAGTACATCATGACTTTGATTCTGGTACATCTTACATGCTTATCCTACTAGACTTCACAGCTGTATTTGATACATTAAATCATGACATTCTACTCCAAAATCTAGAAGAAATTGATATCACTAGTTCAGTACTTTAATGGTTTTCAACCTACTTCAGCAATCACTCCCAGCAAATCCATATTGGCTTCTCTGTTTCTGCCTGGAGCCCAGTCTCTACCAGAGTTTCACAAGGATCAGTCCTCTGCGCAGCACTCTCATATCTCTCTGTTACTTAGTTTCAAAGCTGGGCCTATCTTACAGGTTTTATGCTAATGACTTTCAGTTCTTCTCATTAAAATCTTCTTGTTCAGTAACATCATGTTTTGCCTCTTTATGTCTTCCTTCCATCAGAACTTGACTCTGCTACAACAAACTCTCTTAACCTCAAAAAAACAGTAGTAGCAATTATGGGCAGTTTTCCACAGTTTTACATCCTGGAATCACTCAGGTTTGATAATTATACACTAACTATTTCTCAACAAGCCTGCAACTTGGCTATTATTGATTCTTCTTTATCCATGCAACAACAATTTGTTGTTCACTCCTCATTTACCAAATTAAGGGCTGGATTCATCATTCTTCACAGAATGATGAATCCCATGAAAAAGGGGGTGGGGGTGAAGGGGGGTGGGCCTGTGAAAGGCCGCAGTCATTTGCACCACAGCGGTGCGATTTCGCCGGCCACACTTGTTACAGGAGTGGACCCTTGGGCCGGCTGAGACTCATAGTGTTGCACTGTGGGGACACATAGTGGGTGTCGCAGCCGGGAGGTGGCGCTGAAGAGGTGTTCCGAAGAAGGCTTCACCACTAGAAACCCGAGGTCCCCCCAGGAGGAGCCTGTAGGGACCCAGGCCTCTTGGACTTAGGTGTGATCCTATGCGACCAAGGACCAGAGAAGCAGTCGAAGAGGTAGTCAACGGAAGCAGCTGAGCCCAGGAGGCCAGAAGAGACTTCACCCTTGGATGCACGTGGCCCTCCCGGGAGGAGCCCATGAGGGCCTGAGCCGCTGGGACTTAGGTGAATCCTCCAGGCAAGCGAAGAACCGGATACCTGTAGAAGAGGAGATGACTGAAGCCGAAGTCAATGGACGAAGCACAGTCAGAAGCCAGAAGACAGAAGCCAAAACCAGAGATGGAAGCTGAAGCCGGAGTCAATGGACGAAGCAGGATCAGAAGCCAGAAGTCAGAAGCTAAAACCAGGGATGGAAGCTGAAGCCGAAGTCAATGGACGAAGCAGGGTCAGAAGTCGGAGCCGAAGACAGACAGGAGTCCTGATGCAGCAACTAGCAACTCAAATGAGTGAACCTCATTGCAAAGCAGGGAAAGAGCCTGGCTGCAGGGTTTATGTAGGCCTGCAACAGCTGACGTAATCAGGAGGCAGTCCTGTAGTTTCCCCGCGCTGGCCCCTTTAAGTTCAGAGCCCCTGTGCGCGCGCCTAGTGGGTGGGACCAGACGTGACGGATTGCCATCATTTCCCTCAAGGAGGGAGCACTGTGGCCGAGGCCAGGACAGGCCTTGTCGGCATCTCAGCGGCCCGGGTTGGCCTCGAGGTAAGTGGAGGGCCCGGAGCCGTAACAACACTGCAGCCAGCTGCAGCCTTTTTTACAAATAGCACCACCATAAAAGATGGTGCTCTTCCCTGAGCTACTGCTGGCGAGAATGTTCCTCGCATTATCGCTGGCAGCGGTGCCGCGTCCGACTCCTCTCCTTCCCCACCCTGACGCCTCCCCTCCCGGTCATTTACATCCTATCGCACGTGAAAAAGCCCTATTTGCATCCGATAGGGGTTTATTGCGTGCATTAGGGCCTAATCGCGCCTTTATGCATGTGATAAACCTTTAGAAAATAACCCCGTAAGGCTTTTATGCCACTTTAAACCACTTCTTGATTTTAACAACTTTCAAACTGTCCTACAAACCCTGATTTTCTCTAGTTTGGATTATTGCCATTTCCTATACCAAGGCCTTTCTCAGTCTACAATCCAGCCCATACAATTGGTAAAAACACTGCAGGCCATATGCTTACTGGAACTAAGACATTTGACAATATTTCACCAGTCTTACAGTCGCTCCATTGGCTGCCTGTACAATGGCATACTAACTGGCCACACTAATCCGTAGCCTACTATTTAATGTTAGCTTCCCCTAGTTAGTTTGACTCTCAGATTAATAGAATATATACTCCAATTCTACCTTGAGATCCTCTAATCAATAGCTACTAGATATCCCATCCCCCCATCAGGCAAGATTAGCAACAACTTAAGAAAATGCACTCTATTATAGATTCAGTACTCTGGAATTCTCTTCAGTTTACTCTATGTTCACTCAGTGACACCAAAGTCTAAGAAGGCATTAAAGACACATTTGTTCACAGAAGCTTTTCCATCTATCACTTAATATACCGCCTTTGCAAACACTCGCAATCTTCCTTTATGAAATTAATGCAGTGCTTTCCATCCTTCCCAGACTCCTGCAGCATGTGATTTATTAACATTTTTGGCAGTATTTTGTGGTCTCCCTACAATCCCTATCATTTATGTGATCCTTCTCCCTCCTGTACTCTCCCCTATTGTCTTACTTATTGGAGATGAAATTAGTCCTTTTAAGATATTGTGTCTTTTATTATGTGTGTGTTTAAACCTGTTCCCTGCCCCAACCTTGAAGGCTGTGGACTACAGATATGTTTAAATAAATATATAATCAAGAATGCAATCAGAGGAAAATATTCATTTTCAAGATCTATAACATTCTTTTAAGTATGACACACCATATGTATATATGAAATATTCAATGAGAATTTCTTTATTAAAAAGAAGCACTTTCAAATTATTTAATACTGCACTACATTACTTAATGCTTTGGGGGAAAAAATTAGTAGAGTTTGTACCATATAACCTTCCAAAAAAATGAAATCATAATGTTAGACAGGTTAAGTTTTTAGGTAGATCTGATGAGAAGGGCAGCTACCTCAAATCGAGTCCTTAGTGGAATGCATGATATGGTGCAAGGGGTTATATTGGTGGGCCCACTAAGCAATAAAGATCATCATGCAATCAAATTTGACATAATCACTAGAGGGAGGATATTAATTAAAAATAAAACAGTAGCATATAACTTTGAAAAGAGAGACTATGATAGCATGAGAAAATAAGTTAGAAACAAACTAAATGGAGTTGCAAAGATTAAAATTTTCATGAGGCATTGACGTGGCATTGACGTGAATGGAAAGCCCAGGTAAATTGTATTTCATGCATTACAAAAAGTCAAAGGCAGATCAAATGACTGCCAGCCTGGTTTAAAGGTGAGGTGAAAGAGGCAGTTAAAGCCAAAAGGGCATCATTCAGAAATGGAAAGCAGACCCCAATGAGGAAAATAGGCAAGAACATAAGCATTGGTAAGTTAGATGTAAAACAGTAGTGAGAAAGTTCAAGAGACAATTTGTGAAGAAGCTTGCCAGAGAAGCAAAAACTAATTAAAACTTTTCAAGTACATTCAAAGCTTGAAGCCTGTGAGAGATGGCTGACAGGGTAAAATGGGGTGCTCAGGACACAGAAATGAAAAAAAAACCCAAAACAAAACTGAATGAACTCTTAGCCTCAGTCTTTAGTAAGGAGGATGTTGGGAACATGTCCACATCTGAAACATTCTTTAATAGTTTTAGTTGCTTAGAAAAGTCACTATCATCCTCCTTTTCCACAGAGATTTTAGATCAGACCCACAAACTAAAAAATGCTAACAAATCATCAGGATTGAATGGCATCCATGCTAGAATCCTAAAAGAATGCAAACATGAAATTGCAATCCTGTTTCTATAAATCTGTAATCTCAATATCCGAAGACTGAAGGGTGGCCAATGTGACACCAAGTTTTAAAAAGGATTCCAGAAGGGATCTGGGAAACAATACACTGGGCAACCTGACACTGATGCCAGATAAAACAGCAAAAGCAATTCTTAGAAACAAAATCACTGGCCATACAGGAAGACAGACTTAGGCCTGGATTCTCTAAGGTCGCAGACCTTAGAGAATCCTGTAGTAATGGGGGGAGGGGGGACAAAGCTGGGGCGGTCCTGCGATAAAAGGTGTAGTTATTCGGCGTGAAACTGGCGGCGATAAGGAATCTTACCTTTCGCCGCCAGCGATGTGTCCGCAGCGTCGGCCCCCGGTGCCGCCCCAACTCCTCCTCTTCCGGGGCTGACTCTGTCCGAGCTAGCTATCGCAAGCAAAAAGGGACTTTTCGTGTGTGATAGCGTTAGAGAATGACCCCCTTAATGAGGAAGAGTCAGCATGGTTTTAACAAAGGAAAATATTGCATTACCAATTTTTTAGATTTTTTGAAGGTGTAAACAAACATGTGGATAAAGGTGAGCCTGTGGATATAGTATATTTGGATTGTCAGAAGGCATTTGACAAAGTCCCCCATGAGAGACTCCTCAGGAAATTAAAAAGACATGGAATAGGAGGCAGTGTATTATTGTGTATTGGTAAATTATTAAAAGACAGGAAACAGAGGGTAGGAATAAATGGTCAGTTTTCCAAATGGAGAAACACCATTAATGGAGTGTCAGAGTGATTGGTACTGGAACCTGTGCTGTTGAACATATTCATAAATCATTTGGCAAAGGAAACGATAAATGATGTGATCAAATTTGCAATTGACACAAAATTGCAAACAAGTGTATCTCAGTGATGTGATGTCCGAATTCTTGCCAATGAGAAATTAATGGGGCTTCCTGGCAATCTGATCACAGACAGGAGCAGTACTCAATAATTCTTGTTCTTAAGATACAGACCAGTTTACCTACATATGGTAAGGGACATGCTCATAATGTGACATATATCACCCTCGTGGATGAAGAATTAGAGTGAAGTTTAACTCTATATACTTTATTTGTGACAGTATATGTCAGATTTGAAACAGAGAGAATGTATACTCACTGTGCAATGTGCACAGGGGAAATGACCAGACAGATTTCCATCCAAAACAGAAGGTGCAGGTCTTAATTCAGATGGGACAAGAAAACTCCTAAGATTTTTACCGCAGATGAATGCAAACCATGGCATGTCCTGAAAATTAGAATGGTTGTAAGATTATCCCAATGGTATCTGATTGAAGTGACCTGACTGAGTCTGTCTAAAAATGGAAGATACATGTCAGACGTGTTTTGTTTTCCTTGAGGCATTGTAAAAAGAGTAAGTTATACTTAAAGAAGTGAGCCCTTTAACAACGTGGTGAGGAAAGCCATATGCACGAAAATAGGCTGGCATGGACTGAGCTTGTGATATAAAATCCATTCAGGAGGAACACATTCTATATAACCCTAAAAATTGCACCAGGGGATATTATCCCTTTGGGACAGGGATGATGATTAGTGAAATATATCAAATTGTTATGGTCTGTAGGTTTCCTGAATAAGGTGGTCTGAAAAGAAGTAGGTCCTATTACCACCAGGGTATCCAGAAAAGCAATTTCAGAATGATGTATATGATATTCAAATTATAAATGAACATTGCAATTATTAAGTCAATCAAAAAACATAAAAAACTGTATATCTGAACCAGTCCAAATAAGAAAAATATTATCTATTTAGTGAAGCCAAATTGGAAAAAATTGTCAGAAAGAGGAACTGTAAATTTGATCAGATTCAAATTTAGGGCCTCATTTTCCAAGGAGTTACCGCGTGTGATAATTCCGCAAATCGCGCTAACAGCAGTTAACGCGATTTGCGAATGCAAATTTTTAATTTTGTATTCAGGAGGCGGAGTTGAGGTGGAGCAAATGTAAAGCAGGGAGGATTTATCATGTGCCACGAAACAGCCGCACTGTTAGCGCGGCTCCTAACGCGGCCAATAACTACACCTCTTTCATTAGCATTACGTTGTGCGCTACAGCCGGTAAAGGTTTATCACAGTTCACGATGTTTCCGGACAGGCCTGTTTCAGTATGCTGCAGTCTGCAGTCTGCAGCATACTGAAACAGGCCTGTCCGGAAACATCGTGAACTGCGATATACTGGCAATGTAGTAGCCCAAATTGGGCTAATAGTGCAACTTGCGATAACAGCCTTTTGCATAGCTGATATCGCAATTTGCGATACGCATGCTTATTAGCATAAGGTACACCCCTTTTTGGTATCGCATGCGATACCAATGCGATATTGGAAAATGAGGCCCTTAGTGACATATGACAAGCAATAGATGAGGCCATTGTGGCACCCATTGCTGTGTCCTTTGTCTGTTGGTAAAAATTTCCAAAGAAATAAAAATAATTTTGTGTCAGGGCTACATGGGTAAATGAGCTCAAAAAAGAGGTTGGAATATGGGAATTGGCCTCACTTTGTTGCAAAATAGACTCCACCACTGAAATTCCTTCATCCTGTGGGATGTTTTAATAGTGGGAGGCAATATTGAAGGTAACTAACCAGAAGAGACTAGACGGGAAAGGAAGTGCATCAAGAAGAGTTATGAAGTAACTAGCCATGTACATATGAGGTAGATTGTGAAAGAAATGGGGGCAAGAACAAATCAATGAACTTGGATGAAGGTTCAAGAATGGAACCAATTCCTGCTACATTAGGATGGTCGTGAGGATATTTAAGAGACTTGTGAATTTTTGATAAAGTGTAAAAGGTAAGAATGATTGGATATTTTTAAAGAAGAAATCAGAACATAAGAATATGCCATACTGGGTCAAACCAAGGGTCTGTCAAGCCCAGTGGCCAATCCAGGTCATAAGAACCTGGCAAGTACCCAAAAGCTAAGTCTATTTCATGTTACCATTGTTAGTAATAGCAGTGGCTATTTTCTAAGTCAACTTAATTAATAGCAGGTAATGGACTTCTCCTCCAAGAACTTATCCAATCCTTTTTTAAACACAGCTATACTAAATGAACTAACCATGTCCTCTGGCAAAAAATTCCAGAGTTTACTTGTGCATTGAGTGAAGAAGAACTTTCTCCGATTAGTTTTAAATGTGCCACATGCTAACTTCATGGGGGCCCCCTAGTCTTTCAATTATCTGAAAGACTAAATAACTGATTCACATCTACCCATTCTAGAACTCTCATGATTTTAAACACCTCTATCATATCTCCCCTCAGCCGACTCTTCTCCAAGCTGAAAAGTCCTAACATCTTTAGTCTTTCCTCATAGGGGAGCTGTTCCATTCCCTTTATCAATTTGGTCGCCCTTCTCTGTACCTTCTCCATCGTAACTATATCTTTTTTGAGATGTGGTGACCAGAATTGTACACAGTATTCAAGGTGGGGTCTCACCATGGAGCGATACAGAGGCATTATGACATTTTCCATTTTATTCACCATTCCCTTCCTAATAATTCCCAACATTCTGTTTGCTTTTTTGACTGCCACAGCACACTGAACCGAGGATTTAAATGTGTTATCCACTATGACGCCTAGATCTCTTTCTTGGGTGGTAGCACCTAATATGGAACCTAACATTGTGTAACTATAGCATGGGTTATTTTTCCCCATATGCATCACCTTGCACTTATCCACATTAAATTTCATCTGCCATTTGGATGCCCAATTTTCCAGTCTCGCAAGGTCTTCCTGCAATTTATCACAATCTGCTTGTGAGTTAACTACTCCGAACAATTTTGTATCATCTGCAAATTTGATTACCTCACTCGTCGCATTTCTTTCCAGATAATTTATAAATATATTGAAAAGTAAGGGTCCCAATACAGATCCTGAGGCACTCCACTGCCCACTCCCTTCCACTGAGAAAATTGTCCATTTAATCCTACTCTCTGTTTCCTGTCTTTTAGCCAGTTTGTAATCCACGAAAGGACATCGCCACCTATCCCATGACTTTTTATTTTTCCTAGAACCCTCTCATGAGGAACTTTATCAAATGCCTTCTGAAAATCCAAGTACACCACATCTACTGGTTCACCTTTATCCACATGTTTATTAACTCCTTCAAAAAAGTGAAGCAGATTTGTGAGGCAAGACTTGCCTTGGGTAAAGAAACTCTGTCTTTACCCATAAAAGGACAGAGGTCCTTTGCAGAGTTAAAAACAGAGAACAATGATAAGAAATTTAAATAACTTGAATTGCTAAGGGAAGCAGGGAGTTAAGATAAGGATTTTACAAAATAACTGGGGAGAGGAGTGGGTAGAGGGACGGTTAGAGTATATACATGAACCGCTATTGGATGAAATTAGACTTCACATTTGAATGATTTAAAAAACACAGTAGTTACCGGTGGTAACGCAAATTAATTACTAAATAGTACGGACAGAGGTCCTTTACCCAAGTTATTACTATTATCGTTATTTTAAAAGTTCTATGTAAAGGATGTGCCTGTTTCTTCGGCTCTCCCATTTCTGTTCCTTGTGAACCGGTACGATGTGCAAACGGTTATCGGTATACAAAAATGTTAAATATATAAATAAATAAATAAAGCTATGCTGACTTTGTTCCATTAAACCATGTCTTTCTAAATGTTCTGTGATTTTGATGTTTAGAACACTTTCCACTATTTTTCCTGGCACTGAAGTCAGGCTAACTGGTCTGTAGTTTCCTGGATCGCCTCTGGAGCCTTTTTTAAATATGGGGGTTACATTAGCTATCCTCCAGTCTTTAGGTACAATGGATGATTTTAATGATAGGTTACAAATTTTTACTAATACGTCTGAAATTTCATTTTTTAGTTCTTTCAGAAACCTGGGGTGTATACCATCTGGTCCAGGTGATTTACTACTTTTCAGTTTATCAATCAGGCCTACCACATCTTCTAGGTTCTTTTATTGTGAGAAAATGGCACGTGCATGTTATAAAATGCCGAGTTGGCGTGCACTAGTGGGGGAGGACTTTTGCAGTAACGCGTGGCGAAGCATCGAGGCCTTCACCAGTTCCCTCCCAGTCCACTCCAATTAAGGAGTGGATTGGAAGGGAATTTTTAAACCCCCTAATCTGACCTCCCTTCCCTTTCCCCTATCCTGCCTTCCCCCTATCCCTATCCTAACCCCCCCCCCAAATCATTAACCTACCTTTTGCACTTGCTTCTGAGCAGGAGCAAGTTCTGCATGCCAGCACCCTGCCGGCACACGATTCCACAGCACAGCAGCAAAGGGCCACTGTGCCTGGTGCCTCTAGACCTGCCCGGCCCCCGGACCACCCCTTTCACAAACCCCAGGACTTAAATGCATCCCAGGGGTTTACGTGCATGGCCAGGCCTTTGAAAATTGGCCCAGCACACGTAGGTGATTTAATTTCTAGCCCTAAGTGTGTTCACTCCAGAAATGTATCCAAGTACTCACAACTCAAAGAGGTACCAAGACCAATCTCTCCACTGTCTGCTGGGGGATATAAGGTACTAGTTTCCTCCTATCTTTCCAGTAGATTTCCTTTTTCTTCCACTGTTTTCAAGAATTAGAAACCCAAGACAGGCCAGAGCCCCTTGCTGTTTCTTCCTGTCTCCCAGCTCAATATAGGTCCTTCAACTTCACAATTCTTTAGCACAACTCTGTCATCAAACTTCTCCCAAGACTCTTCCCAGTGCCTTATGACAGGAGGTTTTATATTCCCCAGATTTGTCACACCCCCTTTGAGGGGAGAATCAAACTGCTACTTCAGTTAAGACACATACATCCCCTTTAATATCCTCCGAAACTCCTTTGCCACAGTTTCCCCATTTTAACAGATCAAATACATTCTATATAACCTTTGAATGAACCGTAGAAGATTCTCCTTTTTTAATACATAGGCTCCACTCCAGTACACTATTTCACCTCCAGTGGCCAAGCAGGGGCCATATTAGAGAGAACTGATCTGTGGGGCATATTGTTATATTTCAGAAGGTGGTGGTGTGTGGGGGGGGGGGGAGGGGCTATTAAAAATGTCTGACATAACAACATATTCTGACCTACCTAAAATTTTAATCTAACTGACCTACTTTCCTGTGGGAAATGAAGATAAAAATAATTAACAAAAATTATAAATGTAGGAGGTGTTTGTAACATGAAAATTATGAATTGGTGGTCATTGGATATACTACTATCTGCTGCAGAAGTTTTATCGAAGTTGGATGAATGGTTCAAGTGTTGTTTGGGTGGGGGTCAGAGATACATGATATTATAAGTCCAGTTTCTCTCTAGAAAATTAGCTTAATAAAGTTTCACTTCATAATAGTTTGTGCATGTAAACTACTGAAACAAATGAAATGAACTGGAAAAATATAAAAGATGAAACAAATGAACTGAACTGACAATCTTTAGTGTGCACATCTCAACTTCACAATATTTAAAACAAGTTAAAATGCATTCTTTTTCATTTCCATGTGCATTTGAGTAAACAAATTTAGATATCAAATTAATACATTTTAGAAGTAATTGAGGGAAAATTAAATGAACACATAACCTGAATAGTTTGTGTTTGAAGATTGGGTTGTTGTGTCTATAAAAGTGTGCATATGAGGCAAATATTGAAAATATTTGTATAAATAGATTGGAATGTACTGCTGTGATTTCTATTCAGAGATTTGGGAAGGGAGAGTATTTGTTATCAGCAATGGGTTGTACTTACCTAATGAACTCCATGTATGTTGTCTAGTATCCCCATAGGTCTGTGGTGTGTCTTGTTCTTTATTTCAATAATTGCTACTTGCCCTAGTTAAATGTTATCTTAACCATGCACAAAACCTAACTACTGTGGCACATTAGTATTTATTCACTATCTGCAATTTGTTATTGACTGTACTTTCTTTATGTCTGCTCGCTTTGTTAAATAAAAAGTAAAAAACAAAAATCAATGGATTTGTTAGGCTGCTCTATCAGCTCTTAAGAGAGCTAATCTTGCAAAGACCATTGAGGACTTTATAAACCTCTGAAGAGTGCTAGGATGGGAATTCTGCATTCTGACTGGGTGAAATATTTTGTTTATTCTGCACATCATTACCTTATTGGTAAACATTTCTGAAAGCAAACAAAATGTTCAAAATATCTAAAGCAGTTCTCTCTTTGTTAAATAATTCTTACTCCATGTTTTACCATACAAATCTATTTTCTTACACAAAGTTAAAGTTAGCTTTTTAATTAAAGGCAATTTTATGTACTTGCTGCTTCCAGTGTGATAACAGAACACATTCAGATGGCATGAATTGAGTACACAATTTGTGCTTGTATGAGTTACAGGTATATTCTGTCTACAACCCCAAGAGGCACAATGCAACATTCAGTTTATATTGAGTAGATAAAATATCATTAATCCTGCATTCTACTTTGCCCCAAAAGGTGTGCGAATATGCACATGACCACCTTGAATATCTCCCATATTCAGAGCCATTATAATGATGGGGGAAGAGAGAAAACCACCAACTTCCCTTATGACATGATGGAATGAAGATCTAGAGCTAACCCTCAGCTAAGAGTATTGGAATCTATGTATAATTGATGTATAAACTTGTATGTAGGATTTATAGATTCCCTCTATATTATGTCAAATCCTCATCCCTATCTTCTTGATTGTGTTGGCAATGTTGGGGAGAGAAAGTCTACAGACCCTTGGGCCCTAGGCAGACCAATTATTAACCCCAAGAAGACTGGCATTGCTCTTGAAATGACAGACATTTTATCAGCTTGCTGAAACCCCTCTATAAAAACAACATTCTCTATTCTGGCCACTGGACTGTCCGCTTCACCTCTATGGAAGACTCCTCTGGGGGAATAGATTTATTTTCCCTCTGTGCTAGGTTCCCTAGACCTCACACACAAGGAATATGCACCCTACTCCTGCATGTCTTTTTTTAATGTATAAATAGTTCCCTTAGGAAGGAAAAATCCTATTCCTTGCCACTTCAGTACTCCTTGGCTTCTGGTGCAACCCTGAAAGTGAATGGATATCTCCTCCAACTCATCTCTGTCTTGGGCCTCTCCTCTTTAAGGAGAGAGACCCTATAGGATCTCACTACAATCGTAGGGTCCTTGAGCCTCACAGTCCTTATGCTGCATACTCAGCATGGTCACACATCTGGAGGTCCCTACTCCCTACCCTATACAAGAGAGGGCAGGGGAAGAAAGGGCAAGAACTGCCAAATCCTCCTCCTTTTATATCTTCTGCTTCAAATTTGGAGCCCAAAAGGACCCCCCTACCAAAAAAAAAAAAAGTTAAAGGAAAAAACACGTTTTCTCCAAACAAAATACATCACATTACCCATTGCTTACTTACCAAGAAATGCTATCCAGTGGATAAACATCGTTGTTATAAGCAATAATTATGTAAAACATTTCTTTCTCCCACCACCTATATGTCTCAAAATTTCCAGGTGTCTTACCCACCCAGAGTCCTTTATACCTCCCAGGCTCAAATGACAGGCACAAATAGGTGGCTCCCTATACTTATGTGATAGTAGTAAGGAACAATCAAGGAAAGTATACATTCCTTTTTAGGAATTTGCTGCAAGAAAACTATGCCTAAGGAGAATATAAAAAAAGAAACAAGAAAAAAATAAGAAAAGATTAAAAAAACACATCTCATTGATCTGCAGCATTAAGGGGTTATTATAGATGGAAATATTACCATATTGGGATGAATAAGTCATTTTATTATAGTAAACCAAAATAGTAATGTCAACAAGTTTTAAATAATACAAAATTAATAACATCTAAGAGATATTCTACTTTGAAATTATAGCACTGAATATGACTAAGTGGTTTTTGGCAAAAACGATGATTAGGTTATAAGCTGGTAGTTCCATATTTTCTATTACATGGGATAGTGACTTTGATAAGCATGGTGGAATAGAGCCTTGCCCTCAGAGAAAGAATGTGAGGAAGTGAGGAAAAGGTTACCAATCACCAGAAGAAATGTGAAACCCAATGTCAGAAAACTTGCTGTCTTGCCCTAAGGAGACGGTGAACTGGCAGCCGATGGCCCGAGTGCAGGAGATTGCTCCTGGACCCCCGCTGGACCACCAGGGGCTTTTGGCAAGTTTTGGGGGACCCTCCTGACCCCCACAAGACTTGCCAAAATTCCAGCGGGGGTCCGGGAGCGACCTCCTGCACTCGAACCGTCGGCTGCCAGTATTAAAAAATGGCGCTGATAGCCTTTGCCCTTACTATGTCACAGGGGCTACCGGTGCCATTGATCAACCCCTGTCACATGGTAGGAGCACAAGATGGCGCCGGCCATCCAGTGCTCCTACCATGTGACAGGATCCCCACTGGACCACCAGGTACCCGTAAAAAGTTTTGGGGGGGGGTCGGGAGGGTGGGGGAAGCTAAGGTATTATTTTTAAAGGGTCGGGGTGGGTTTAGGGGTTATTTTTGTGTGCCGTTTTTCCCGCCCTCCCCCAAAACGATAAGAGAACCCCCACAATCAATATCGTGGGGTTTTCCTATCGTTTTGGGGGAGCCCCTGATTTCTGACTATTTTGAAAATATCATCCGATATTTTCAATCGTCCGAAGCCCGATTCACATCCCTACCAGATTTTAATACCTACGTGTGCGGGTGTACATTTGTGCACGCAACCCGGTGCACACAAATGTACGACCAATTTTATAACATGTGCGCGCAGTTCCGCGCATATTATAAAATCCGGGTTTGGCATGCACAAGGGGGTGCACAATAGTGCACCTTGCACGGCCGAGCCCTTGGGGAGCCCTGCTGGCTTTTCCCGTTCCCTCCAAGGCTGCTCTGAATTTTGGATAAATTAGCTTCTTTCACCTTCCCTTTTAACCATGCTGGTAATCATTTTGCCTTCTTTCCACCTTTCTTAATGTGTGGAATACATCTGGACTGTTCTTCTAGGATGGTATTTTTTTTAACAATGACCACTCCTCTTGCACACTTTTTACCTTTGTAGCTGCTCCTTTCAGTTTTTTTCTATTTTTCTCATTTTGTCAAAGTTTCCCTTTTGAAAGTTTAGCACTAGAGCCGTGGATTTGCTTACTGTCCCCCTTCCAGTCATTAATTCAAATTTGATCATATTATGATCACTATTGCCAAGCAGCTCCACCACCACAGTTACCTCTCTCACCAAATCCTGTGCTCCACTGAGAATTAGATCTAAAATTGTTCCCTCTTGGCGGTTCCTGAACCAATTGCTCCATAAAGCTATCATTTATTCCATCCAGGAACTTTATCTCTCTAGCATGTCCCCATGATACATTTACATTTACTCAGTCAATATTGGCTTATTACATTAGCACCTATGTTTATATGAATGTCAATGAATAAAACACTGAAATTTGACTGTGGGTGGTCTTTTCTTTGTTCATTTTCAAACAAAATAAACCGAAATACAAGATTTTTGTCACATTTTTCATTTCATTTGAAAACAAATACACACCGCAAATCTATATTGTCTTGGATGCACATGCACATCTTCATCCTTAATAATCTTTGTTTGCTTATTGTTATCTGAAAAGAATCTTATTACATCCAAAGTTATTTTTAAGATTGTATGTCAAGATAGCACGAATAAGCCAAACATATTGACAGAGCGCTCTTAAAACTCAGTGTGAAAGCTATTTGTTTTGGAGTATGGTGAAATATAAAGAAAGTTGAAGCCATTTCTCAGTTTATCCACACTGCCCTGATTGACTAATTCTTCATGTCAGTTACTGGGCTATGAGAAGAACCCAGCATGCCAGGGAGTTACTGCAATTTCTTCCTCTAACATCAACTGGATGCACAGCCCTTACCTATTCTGGCTGGTGAAGGCATTTTGAGCATCTGCATTATTGTTGGCCTCTCTGGCTAACATATTATTGTCAGACTTGCAGCCAATACAGTTTGATACATCTGCTGAAGTAAGCCAGCCCTGTCAGTTTGATTTTGCTTAGGCCCAGAAAGCTGTTTGGAGATGGCTGAAAAGGGCTACCAATACAGAGGTTCTGTGGTACTATTCCTAGCTGGAGAGATACAAAAGTGTATTGCAATACCTTAGCTGATCAACCTTGAAAAGTTTCAGAAAGATATTTTGAAACTGGAAGAAAGGACAACTATAAAAATGAACACAATGCAATTAGCAGTACAAGTCGTAGTTTAAAATGCTAGCACACAATGTAGATATGAAAAAGAATTCTCAAAGGGTGGAAGATTTAAAGCACTGGATAATCACATTTCAAGATGTAATACTTTAGTAAAAGGTAATATCTTGGAGGTAGTTGAAAATATTGTTTTTTCATTTTGTTTTGTGTGCACAAAATATATCTAGTGCAGTGAAAACCCACAAGAATGAGTTAAATGTGCACATAAAAAACATGTATCCACATAATCATGTACCCATATTTAATTTAATGCCCATAAGTAAATTTGTGTGCACAAAATGAAATAAAAGAAAACAACGCATCCCTATTAAAAAAGAAAACAGAACAAAAGAGGAGCATAATGTCCACTGTGTGAAAACATCTGAAATAATTTATGAAGTTCTAATATGGCAGAACTAGAACTTGGAAAAAGTGCAGAGAAGTGCTACAAAAATGGTTAAGGAGATATGAAGAAAGAACAGATTATGGATCTTTAGTTTGGGGAAGAGATGACTGAGAAGTTTTTAATATCATGAGTGGTTTGGAACACACTGATTGGAAGGAGAAATTACTACTTACCTGATAATTTCCTTTCTTCTAATGAGGGCAGGCCAATGCCCACCAGTGGGATATGCACCTCTGCTAGCAGATGGAGATGGAGTAAGAAGCTGACGTCATGGATATATAGTCCTGCCCTGACATCAGCCCACCAGTATCCTCTGGAAAAGCCAAACTGTGCACAAACTGATTAAACCTGAATATGATTATTAACAATCAACCACTCATGCTTCAAACCAATAGGGAACACTGAGCTCAGCCAAAAGAATAAACTTATTCATTAATCTGAGGGACTGGATAAACCACTTACCAGTCTTCAAATGAATGACAGGAACAACACTTTGCAATGTCCTCATCAAAAAGGTGAACCAAATGTAAAAATGCAGCAGCTGAGGGTACGTCGTGATTGGCCTGCCCTCATTAGAGGAAAAGAAATTATCAGGTAAGTAGTAATTTCTCCATCCTCTGCATTCAGGCAGGCCAGTCCCTAGCAATGGGATGTACCAAAGCTACTCCCAAACAGGGTGGGAGGCTGCCTGTGGTCCAGTCAACACCACCCGCATGAGCACAGTGTCCTCCCAAGCCCGAACTTCCAAGCAATAACGCTTGGAAAAGGTGTGCAATGATGACCACATCACTGCTCGGCAAATCTCAACAGGCAACAATAATCAAAGCTCCTCTCATGATACATCTGAGCCCTCATGGAATGCACTCTCATCTGCTTTGGCAAAGGATTCTCTGCAGTCACATAGGCAGCCATAGACCTCCTTAACGCAACGGGCTATAATCAGTTGCATTGAAGGAGCACCGTGTTTGCTGCCACCATGGAGCTCAAACAGGCGATCAGACTTCCAGGCAGATTTAGTAACCTCCAAGTACCGCAGCGAATGTTGCTTGACATCAAAGGTATGCAAAATATGATACTCACTTTCATCTCTATCCCTGTCCAAGGTAGGCAGGGACAAGGGCAGATTCAAATGAAACTCCAAAACCACTTTTGGCAAAAAAGAGGGCACAGTCCAAATCTACACCACTCCCGGAGTCATATGAAGAAAGGGCTCACAGCAAGAAAAGGCCTGCAGTTTGGAAACCTAAAGTACAGGACAAATTGCCACTAGAAAAACTGTCTTCAAGGTGAGCAGCCACAAGGAAAGACCACACAGTGGCTGAAAGGTCAGACTTGCCAAGAATTCCAGGACTAGATTAAGCTCCCACAGAGGCACCATATTATGACTGTCGCTGCCCGACGTCTCCACTCCGCCCTCCTTACCTCTCTGGCGACTCCTCCCGCGGTTGTCGGATGTTTGGCTACCATGGCGTCTGCCTGCCATCCTCTCCGGCATCCCCAGTTCAGCTTGGGCGCTGCCTCCCGCCATGCTGTCCAGCTACCTTAGGGCGCATGCGCCACGCAGCCCTGCTTCAAATACTTTCTTTGGCGCGAACCCCAGGGGCATTCCCCTGTGATGATGTCATGCATCCCGGATACAAAAGACCTACGCTACTGCTAGCTAATCGAGTTAGCAAGGTTCAGGTATTCGTACTGGTGAACTCCCTACGGATGGGATTCGCTCTCCGTACCTAGCTAGTCTGCCTTTCCATTATTGGACTTACTCTATTTGGGGTACCCGCTCCTCGGGGGCCTCTCTCTTCTCTTTTAGGTTGCTGTCTGGAACTGGTACTCGCTCCTTGAGGGCCTATGTTCCTGGACTCGCTGCCTAGACTTCACTTCTGCCTGGAAGATACCGCTGCCTACACCATCAGTGAGTTACCATCTACTTCTCTCAGAGCTGTTCCCTGGAACCAGGTACTCGCTCCTCGAGGGCCTGCCTCTACTCCAGCTCCTGTGATTCCTACTGAGAGAAACTGCTGTCACAGCTATTGTGGGATTGCTGTTCCAGAGCCCTGAGGGACTACAAGCCCAGCTGGGCTTCATCTCTGCTCACTACTGCCACCTCTGGTGGCTCTTCAATACTGTTAATAAAAGATCTATCTGTGTTGTGTGTCCTAAGCTGAGCCTGACCTGTGGCCCCTCACGGGACTTCCCCCCGTGGGCGTGGTCAGCAGCCACAGTGTCCAAGGGTCCACCCAAAACCTTACAAACAATAACACACCAGAAGCTGCAAAGGAGGACAAAGATGTTTAACTCCCTTTAAGAACTGGGACACATTGGGATAGGAAAATAAAGGACCACCATTGACTCAATGTATATAACAAGTGAGGGCTGACACTTGAACCTTCAAGGTGTTAAGGGCCAGATGTTTACACAATCCATTCTGTAAGAATCCCAAAATGAAGGGAATGTCTACCTTAAGAGGCTGAGAACCTCACTCAGTACACCAGGCTATGAAAACTCTCCAAACTCTAACAGAGACATAGAAAATTTTACTGTCCCAAAGCAAAGTGGAAATCCCAGCAGGCAAATAACCATGTTTCAACAACCTAGCTCTCTCAATGGCCAAACTGTAAGACAAAATCAACCCAGATCATCTTGTAGACTGGGTCCCTGCCACAACAGATCCTTCTGAGATGGTAGCTTGAGGGGACTGCCCACCAGCAGACTCTGCTGATTGGCATACCATGTCCTCTGGGGCCAATCCAGAGCCAACAAAAGGACAGTGTAAGCTTGACTTGCAATCTTACAAATGATCCTGCCTAACAGAGGCCAGGGCAGGATGGCATACAGCAGGCTGCTCCTTGGCCACACCTGAATGAAAGCATTGATGCCCAGAGCTTTCGAGTCCTGTCTGAGACTGAAAAAACGTGGAACTTTCGTGTTGTTAGAGGCCGCCAGCAAGTCTAGGTTAGGGTGGCCCCAGCACTCCACAATGAGCTGAAAGGTTTTGTCTGCTAGCTCCCACTCTCCTCAGTCCAAGTTTCTCCTGCTGAGAAATGGATATCCTGCTGAGAGGTGGATATTCCTAGCAGATTTTGCTCCACCCATACCATGAGCACATCTATCTCTTCCTACACCTACAGACTCTTGGTTCCGCCCTGATGATTGATGTAGGCCACTGACATCACATTGTCTGACATTATGCAGACTGCCTGAGTCTCTATGTGCTCTGCTTACTATGAGCATGCTAGATACCCTCTGAGCTTTCCTGGTTGATGCTCCACTGCCAATCCTTGTCTTTCCAGTGACCTTGCACCATCAACTCCTGGCAGTAAGCCCTCCCCAACCCAGGAGGTGAGCACTAAACAATCTAGCATCTCCAAGGAAACTCCCTTTCTGAGATGATCTGCCTGCAATCACCACTACAACTGGGGCACTCACCTCCAGTGGCAGGACATGTCTAACCACTTCACCCACTTCACCCACCCTCCAAACCCTTGACCTGACTTCCGCTAAAGAAGTGGAATCTATTCTCAGAAAACTTAAACCAGCTTCCCACCCTTCAGACACCATTCCCACAAAATCCCTCCTCTCCATCCCGAACACTATATCCAAACCCATCGCAGACATCATAAACTCCTCCCTCTCTTCAGGCTCTGTCCCAGATGCTCTTAAACAAGCTATTGTCAAGCCCCTCCTAAAAAAACCAACACTAGACCCTAAAGACCCCGCTAACTTCCGCCCTATCTCTAACCTGCCCTTCCTATCCAAAATTATGGAAAAGATTGTAAACATCCAACTTACAGAATATCTAGAAAGCAACAACATTCTGCATCCAGCCCAATACGGCTTCCGTAAATACCTCAATACAGAAACCCTCCTGCTCTCCCTCACGGACCACTTACTCATAGGCATGGACCGAGGCAACTGTTACCTCCTCGCCCTACTCGACATCTCAGCTGCCTTTGATACCATCAACCATAACCTCCTCATCAACCTGCTATCCGAAATAGGCATCTCAGGCCTAGCCCTACTATGGTTTAAATCCTACTTATCTAACAGAAAGTTCTCCGTCAAGATAGGAAACGCCAACTCCACACTCTATCCCTTGTCTCAAGGTGTCCCACAAGGCTCCTTCCTCTCCTCCACCCTTTTCAACATTGATCTCACACCTCTATGTCAGCTCCTCACAGACCTCGGCCTCAAATTCTACCTCTATGCAGATGACGTTCAAATCGTTATTCCCATTCACAACTCTCTCTCAGATGCCCTTGCCTTCTGGAACACATGTCTTGCCAACATCAATGACTTCCTCACCAACATCCACCTCGCTCTAAACTCCTCCAAAACAGAGCTGCTCCTTATCTCTCCTCACCTCCCTCCCAAACCACCGATCTCCAACGATCCAGCTTTCAACGTCATAACACCCCAACCCACAGTAAGAGACCTTGGGGTTATCATAGATCAACAACTCAATCTCAAAAAACAGATCAACTCCATCCTCAAAGAAGGTTTCTTCAAGCTTCACATCCTGAAGAAACTCAGACCCCTCCTCCACTATCATGACTTCCGCACCGTCGTCCAAGCCACCCTTTCCTCAAAGCTGGACTACTGTAATGCCCTCTTCCTTGGCCTACCCTCCTCCACCACCAAGCCCTTACAAATGCTCCAGAATGCCATCGCCAGGGTCATCACCAACTCAAGGAAAGCTGATCACATTACCCCAATACTCAAAGAACTCCACTGGCTCCCCATCGCATCCCGAATTCTCTTCAAAATTCTAACCATAGTGCACAAGTCCATCCACTCGCACAATTCCAATTGGCTGGATGAACCCTTTCGTCCTATACGCACTGAACGACCCACTCGCACTGTCAACAAAGGCACCCTCTCCATTCCCCCTTTGAAAAAAGCCCACCTCTCCTCTACTAGGGACCGTGCACTATCCATTGCAGGCCCTAAACAATGGAACACCCTCCCTACCACTCTCAGGCTAGAGCCATGTTACGCCAAGTTCAGAAAAAAACTTAAAACATGGCTCTTCCGACAAGCCTACCCTGATTAAGTACACCGACTTCCGCAAGTATCTTGCCTACGCCTTGTATATTCCTGTAAATAGTCCGTTGCAGTTTTTATTTATTGCTTTAATTCCTCCACCTCCTGCTCTTTGTATACTCCTCCTTGTTCGCCCTCCCTGTTCATTGTAATTTCTACCTTTAAAGTTACATTGTAAACCGGTATGATGTATGCATACTAATACCGGTATATAAAAGTTTTTAAATAAATAAATAAATAACCACAAAGTCCTGCAACTGTGGGTTCCAGCAGGAAACCAATCCACGTTGAAAAGGTCTCAAATGAGCTCTTGCCCAGGGATCTACTTCAAATGTGGCTGCCATCAAACCAAGGAAACCAGGACCTGTCAATAAGACCCCACTGTCAGGCGAGCAGCATTTATTAGGGTGCAAACTTGAGCAATCAACTTTTGAATTCAACTCTTCGGCAGAAATATTCTGCCTTGCTTCATATCAGAGTGAACACCGAGATAATCCAACATCTGAGATGACTGTATAAGTTGCTCTTGGCTAGGTTCACCACCCAGCGTAGCTCCTGTAGTAAGGAGACAAGCTTGCGAGAAGCCCGGAGACTCTTCTGCGTTCATAGCAAGAATCAACCAGTTCTCCAGAATGCCGTCCTTACACAAGAATGCTACTACCTCCACGATGACCTTGAAGAAAGTCCTGGGCACAATGGTCAGCCTAAAGGGCAAGACCTGAAACTGGTAATGATAATCCAGAATAGCAAACCGTAGGAACAGTTGATGTTCCCGATGAATGGGAATATGCAGATGTGCCTCCATCAGATCCAGAGACATGAGGTATTCCCATGTATTGGGATTGTACTGCCATTATGATGGAGCTTACAGTTTCCATTCAGAAATGAGTGACCCGCAAAAGACGATTGACTCCCTTGAGATCTAGGATGGGGCGAAAGGACCCCTCTTTCTTGGGTATGACAAAATAGATAGAATGGCTTGTATTTTGCTGCAATTCTGGAGCAGGAATCTTTGCCTTCAGGGCTGTCTTCTCAATGTAGTCTCCACTGCTGCCCTCTTCATAAAGGCATCTGGAGAAATGTAAAGACATTCTAGAGCATAGCCATCCTGAATCACTTCGAGGACCCACCTGTGATAGGTATCTGCCTATCTGTTGCACCAACAGGTGAGCTTGCTAATCTTCATTGAGCAGATTGAGAGGCTCCACTCACTGAGCCTGCATCTTTCCAAGGCCTTCTGGGGTGAAAGGACTGAGACCTACTGAAGGGATGGGATCTCTGAGGAGAAGCTCCCCTATAATGATGAAATGGCTTTATTCACGAGAGTGGCCACTTGCCCAAAAGGGCCAAGAAGCTGGCTTCTTATCCTCTTGGAAATGAGGGATCTGGGCTTCCCCCCCATCTGTTTGCCATCTTTTCCAACTCACTTCCAAACAAATGGGAACCCTTGAAGGGCAACTTGGTAAGATTGGATTTAGACACAGTGCCAGCCAACCAATTATGCAGCCACAGCTGCCATCCAGCCATTTATTTGGAAGCAACTACTCAGGAGGCTGTGCAAACTAAGTCACGTCCTACATCGGCCAAAAAAGGCAGCTCCCAGTTCTGTCGCCAAAACGGCACTGCCAAAGTCTTGCGAAAGTTACAAGGAAGCTTGAGCCACCAAGGCACAACAAGAAGCAATCTGCAAATTAATTGCCACGGCCTCAAAGGCTTGTTTAAGGATAGCCTCAATCCTCCTATCCTGAATATGCTTTAGAGCTGCCCATTCTTGCACCAGGATGATGGTTTGCTCAGGAGCAGAACACACCAATGTGTGAACTTTTGGGAAATGCAGCTCCTCTCTGGCCTGAGGATCCAAGGGGTAAAACCCGGCAAGGAGCGCCCCCCCCCCCCTTTAAAGGTCACCTTTGGTGCACTCTATTCAAGGTCAATCAACTCTTGAATAGCATCCAGGAGGGGAAAGAAACATGAAAGAAAACATTATATACGGTATATTATATATATGGTATGTTATATATTATATATTATATTTTATTATATTATATAAATTTATTATATACGGTATATTACCTTGTTACTCTTTTTATCACAGTGTTAATTTTCTATCGCTTTCCTTACTGTCCAAGTTACTTTATGTCCCTGTTTTATTGTAACTGCTATTTCTTCTTATATCACATGTTAATGTTCTAAGTTTTTCTCCTCTTGTCACACCCTGTTAATTGTAAACCGACATGATGCGACTCCCATCGTGAATGCCGGTATATAAAAAATTAAAATAAATAAATAAATAAATAAATGAAGCCTTGCATAGGGTGACCAATATGGGGTCCTTCTTCTGCACAGCCAGCTACTCCAAGGGTCTTCAGAGTCTGAGAGATCAGTTCCAGCAACTCATCTCTATGAAAGAAACAGAGAAGAGTTCTCTGTGGCTCTAAATCCAGTGAAATTTCCCCTTTCTCAAGGGGGGAGCCACCCAAATCATCATTAGTGTCATTTTGATCCACGTCAACCCAAATATCATAAGGATGAGCAGCGCCATGGCATTTAATTTAGACAGAATTGCTGACTCAGAGAGATGCCCCTGTAGAAAGATCTGTAATCCCTGGAAGAAGTCCACCCAAGAAAAGGAAGATGGCTGCATATCAGGACCCATAGGCCCAAACTTGATGTCCTAAGAGTGAGGCTCCCCTGAAGACTATTCAGCCAGTGAATCAAAGAAGGGAACACTTGTCATATCACCCTTGGCCCCACTCCCTTCAGACTGAGGGGGATGGACCTCAGCAAAATCAGAAGGAGGCAAATCTCCTCGAGCATCCAGACAGCACTGACACAGGCTTGTAGAAAGCTCTGGCAGTATCGGTCTTATATGACAAGCAGCACAAATAGCTAAACGCTTTGATTTCCTTGACGCCGGCACCACGATTAATATGTGCTCAATACACACACACAGTCACAGTTATGCGCTTAACGACACCCACAGTTATGTGCGTAGCAAAATGCAGAAAATGTGCTGAAATACAGACACAGAAGACACGCAGGCAGGTAAGCGCTTAACTAAATGCCCAGTTATGCATGTAGGAAAGCACACAAAACACACTGAAATACATGCACAGAAATTGCACAAATACACGCTCACCAACACACTTAACTACATGCACGATATAGGCACAAAGTACATGCACAACAGGGGATGCAGATTTAGGAGCACAAGAAGGCACGCAGTTGCGTGCCAATGTCACACAGAAAATCGCGTGAAGGAAACACTTCGGCCTACCACGCGGTCCGGGAAGGAAACCTGAGAGTGAGGCCTAGCCAAAAGGCTGCTCAACCCACCATGCCTGAGCTGTCCTCACACTTACAAATCTCCCCAAAGACATGAGTAGAAGCCGAACGTCGAGTAGAAGGGTCTAATAGGAAGTAGCCTCACTAACATCACTCTTCTTATTTATTTTTTGCATGAAAATGTTTATTTGAAATCAGCCTTCCCTGGATGGGAGCAGGAATGGGTTCCTGTGTACGAGGGCGAGAGGGCAAAAGCCTTTGTCGCCAAGCCTCTCTCGTCCTGCAACCACACATTTTTGTTTTTTTTTTGTCTACTCCAGAACAAGGCTACCTGCCTAAGTCTCTCAACTGAAGGAGAGACCCAACGGTATCACCTCAGAAGGTAAGCGGTGCAATATAATCAGCCCGTCAATCTTCCTGGTTTTTTTGGGGTTTTTTACAGGCAATCTCCAGTAGGGAAATGCATGTGTACCATCTGCTAGAGATGGACAATATTGGCGGGCTGATGTCAGGGCAGGACTATATATCCATGATGTCAGCTTCTTATTCTGTCTCTATCTGCTGGCAGAAGTGCACAACACACTGGTGAGGAATGGCCTGCCTGAATGCAGAGGAAGCAATTATTTACTCTTTCCAATAGTATTAGGACTACTGGACATACCATGAAACTAACTAATAGATTTAAAATAATTCTAGAAAGCATTTTTTCAATTTGTATAAATAAACTATGTGTGATCTGGTCATCTTACCAGCCTCCTCTTTGTCCTTGTGCTCACAGATTAACTCTCTATTTCAAAATTGAGTTTCTATGTTCTCTTAAACTTTTCCTTGAATTCTCTGATTTCCTGTTAGACACCCAAACTTTGTTTCTTTCTGTACTGGATTCCTACAATGCCCTGTTTCTAGGCCTCCCACTTTCACATCTGAAAGTTCTGCAGCTCATTCAGAATTCTGCTGCACTGCTCATTTCTGGTAATCCCTCACCTGAATATTTCTCACCTGTGCTGATGTCTTTATACTGCCTTCCTCTTCACATTTAAGGTTCTCATTACTGTCCATAAAGCCTTGCACAACTTAATTCCTCCTTGTGTCCAACTTGCCAAACTTCAATATGCTCCTATGTGCTCCCCTTCTCCTCACCTCAGCACATCCTTGAAGTGCCTATGATGAAACATGCTCACCTGGCTTCGAACAGAGAATGTATGTTTAGTATAGCTGGTCTGATCCTATGGAATGAACTGCTTGAGGAGCTTAGAACTGAAATCGACCTGCTTTAAGGAAACAACTTAATACTCATGTTTCCCATGACTTTTGACTAAAGACAAAGTTGACACTAATCTAGTACCCACTAAGCTTGGTTACGCATCGACTGAGTTTCATTTTGGCTTTGTTTTATGGTATTGTGTGCTGATATGTTTTATGTTTATTACTGTTTGTTTGTATTTTATGTGTGTGTTTTCTGTTACCTGCTGAGATTTGTTGATCAGTGGAATAGAAATGTTATAAATAAATAAAATAAATACATTTGTTGCCAGAAAATCTGGTCAAGATAAATAATTTATCTGAGTTTAAAAGGTTTGGTTAAGTTTCTAGAGAACAGTTCTATTAACTATTATTTTATCTGGATAGCTTTATTCAATCTTCCACTTCTGGGAGTGAATCATATGGAATGGACTTTCTTATTTGGGATCTTATAGGTACTTCCAAATGAGCCAGACTGGCTACTGTTGGAACAAGATTGTGTTTGGACCATTGGACCAACCCAGCTTGGCACTTCATATGTTTTTAATTTAGTATATGCTTCAAAAATGCAAAATTTTAAGTTGATATATTTTCTAAAGATCCAGAATTGAACCTTTATTTATTTATTTGTTTGTTTAAATAGGTCTACATCAATGAAATATTGTAAATTCTTAAAAATTTGTCATCTCTTTCAAAAGTATGTTTTTTAAGTATTGCTTTCCCTAAGGAATTAAAGAATCCAGAAAATAATAGAAAATGAAGGCAATCTCACAGAATTGTTGACGAGTTCCAGTAGAACTAGAACATGAAAACATAAGATGTTGCCATATTGTATCAGATTGTGGGTCCATCAAGCCCAGCATTCTGTTTCCAATAGTGTTCAATCCAGATGCAAGTACCCAAACATTAAATAGATCTCATGCTACTAATGCCAGTAATTAACAGTAGCTATTCCCTAAGTCAGCTTGATTAATAGCAGTTTATGAACTTCTCCAGGAACTTGTCCAAAACATTTTAAACCCAGCTACTCTAACTGCTATGACCACATCCTTCAGCAATGAATTCCAGAGTTTAATTGCGCATTGAGAGAAAATAATTGTTTTCCAATTTCCTAGTGCCCAGAGAGATGAATTCAGGTGCAGTGGGTTATGCACCTTTACCAATAGATGGAGATAAAGCAAACTGAAATCACAGTATAAATTAGAGATGTGCATTGTTTTTTGTGTTTGGGTCGTTCTTCGTTTTTCGGCCGCAATGGAAAATTTCGGTTTGGGTCTTTTTTTCGCGAAAAATCAATTTTTAGTTAGTGCGCGCTAACTTCCATTAGTGCGTGCTAACTCCCATTAGTGCGCGCTAACTCCCCGTTAGTGCGCACTAACAAAAACCGTTAGATTTTGTTAGTTTTTGTTAGTTTTTGTTAGTGCGCACCAACGGGGAATTAGCACGCACTGACTCCCATTAGTGCGCACTAATCGGAAAAACAAATTTTTGCGAAAAAACAGGAAAATCCCAATCTTTTTCGGGCTTCCTAAACATGCCAAATTGGACAATTTTGTTGAAATTTTCCAATTTGGCAAAAACGAATGCACATCTCTAGTATAAATGCTCTTGCAGTGACTTAAGCCTGCCAGTATTCTCCATCTCCAGCAGATGGTGATGTACTTCTTCCTATTGGGGATTGCTTCAAATTTTAGTAAGAGAAATAAAAAGACAATAATTTGTTCCCTCTCCCAAGGGAGGTTAAGGGACTTTGGGCAGCCTGGTAGGTTGAGCAGCCTTTGTGGGCTAGGCCCCACTGATTTTTTTCTGTGCATTGCATGGTAGGTCATAGTGGTGCTTTTTCTGTATGGTAGGCTGCCTTCTTCAGGACCCTCAGTGCATGCAAGTGGATATGACTGCGCGTCCAAGTTGTGGGACAAATTGGTTGTGTGCTTAAGTTTGGAGTGCCTAGCTTTGGGACACTTACTTTTTGTATGCCTAAATTTTACAGCATGAATTCAGCTGGACACACATCTTCAGTTGCTCTTAAGCATACTGACAGACTAAGGGCCCCTGTGGCTAAGAAACCTCAGCGCCTTTCCCTCTATGTTGCCTGTCACAGTCTTTATATAGGATTACCTAAGGTTACACTACAACCTGTTCAATTATTACTCAATGCTGCCGCTAGGCTTATATCTCATACGAACTGTTCAGAGCATATTTCACCAATTTTATGTAAAATTAATTGGTTACCCGTTACTCAGCGAATTGAATTCAAAATCGTTATGATTGTTTTCAAACTTCTCAATTTAGATTCTTCATATTGGTCGAACGCATTGTTGCGCATTTATAAACTTATTAGAGGATTAAGATCCTCTCAATTGAATCTTTTGGAAATACCTTCAGTGCGCCAAGCACATTTGTTCTTTTCTAGAGAGTCTTCATTTTCTATTGCTGCACCAGCTCTGTGGAATCTTATTCCGTTTGAACTGCATTCCTTAGACAATCTGAAAAAATGTAAATGTCTATTGAAAGACTTCCTATTCCATCGTGCCTTTAGTGTATTTTAAAGTCTATTAGGTGAGATGATCTCCTTATCCTATGCAATAGGTGTGATTTGTGAGTTATATAGTATTAAGCATTATTTAGATTACCTTGAATAAGGTATTGGATATTATAGTTTCTATGAAACTAAAGGTATTTATTTTCTGTTAAGTCTATTGTCAATAATGTATATGATATATCATATTGTGCATGTTTTTTTACTGTATATCACCTAGGTCTGTTTCTGATAGGTGATTAATAAATTTTAATAAAATGAAAAAAAACAATATTCAGGCTTCTCAGCCTGGAGCGCCCTCTAATGCTGCTTAGAGGCTCATGGAGAAATGTCTTCCTCTGGTTTTATTAAGCCTGGTTCTTCTTAGTCTGATGGCCTGGGTAAGGACATGAAGAAAATGGAAAAGAGGGAACAAACTATATTTTACAATTTTAGTAATAATACACTTTTAAACATTACTTATTTATAAAAATTCCTATAGCAAAAGTTTTTAACCCAAACTTACAATAGCTCAGGGTCACAACACACATTAATGATTGTTTAAAACTTATTGAATCCACCTCATAGCTCAACCATACTTAAACCCTTATCCATGCATACAATCCATACAGTCTGTATTCACATCCAAACAAACAATATAATAAGTTATCTTCAGAGAAAACCCCTAAAGAGATCTCTGTTTTGCTATAAAAAATAGCTTTTTCAAGGGGATTTCTAAACCTCATAAATAAATAAAATTCAGACCCAGGTGCTATTGCTGTACATCGCACTATTCAAAAAATAAAGTTCTAAACCTATTGAAAGAAAGTTGTTAATAATAATTCAGATGTTTTTGAATCAGACTGTGTAAACGTTGGCTTTACTTGATACAAGATACAATATAGCTCTGCTTAATTGGAAGATTGTGCTTGAAAATCCGCTAATGTGTTAAGATGTCACCCGAGTTTTGTACTGGCACCCATTAATTGTGAAAAGTTTATGCTAGAGATTCCCAGTTTATAGAGGGAGTTTATGAAGGGCTGCCCATGTTGCAGATCTTTACTTCAAAATCTTTCTAGAATCACGCCTCCTCCAACCCGACGCCGAGAGCTATCTAGAGAAATAACAAATGTTCTGAAAAGATGCGGTCAGTTAGAGAAGGGACCTGAACCTGCCATCAGAGGAGGCTGATGACTCTGGAGTGAATTCCAGGGCAGTTATGGAGCCAGCAGCCGACTTTTTAGCAGATGCAGGCTGCGATTTGCTCCGCACCTCAACCAGAGGGGTGGCTTTGGTAATAGCAACCAGGTGTCAGTTATGGCTGAGAAGGATGAGCACCTGACCTTGGAACTCCCTTAACTGGTTTGTCAACAGGGGACAGTAGCTCAGTGGGCACAGCACATGTGCCTTCTGGTTTTAGCATCGATCCTTCTTCCTTTTCAAGGATTGCAATTCCTTCTTCAGGCGCAGTCCTCAGTCCCATCCAATCCTGTCAGATCAGAGTCGCAGATGGTAACCTCTCACTCGCCCAGTACTACTGTTAAGTGTGAAGTACACCTAGATTGGTAGCAGGCCCTCCCAATAGGAATCCGGATGGCACTGATGATCAGGCTGATCCTGATTCTCTAGAGAATAGGGAAATTCCTCTGGGACTGGAACCATATAGGACCATATTGTGGTTCTTTCACAGAGAAGAGCTACCAGCTCTGATTTCCTAGACATTGAAGATGCTGGGAGTACCTGGGGCAGATTCCATGTCTGAGCCAAAGAAAAATGCCATATTGGTTTCATTGCATAAAGCCTCTTATTTTATCCTTGTTATAGAGCCATTCAAGAATTAATTGATCTTGATTAGGACACCTCGGAGACTAATTTCAAAGGAGGTTGGGCTTTAAAAGGCCTGTACACCCTGTATCCAGTGGTGACAGATCATCTGCACTTTCTGAAAGTAGATGTGCTTGTCTGTGCTGTCTCTAAGTGGATGACTATTCCTGTTCAGGGAGGAGTGGCCTTGAAGGATGTACACAATAGGTAGATTGAGCCATCCTTAAGCAAGTATTTGAAGCAGTGGCAATGACTTTGCAGATAGCTTCCTGTTGTTCCCTGGTGGCTCACTCTTCTTTACTTCTCTCTCAGGAGGTTAGTGACTCTGGAGTGAATTCCAGGGCTGTTATGGAGCCAGCAGCCGCCTTTTTGGCAGATGCGGGCTGCGATTTGGTCTGCACATCAGCCAGAGGCGTGGCTTCAGTAATAGTGGCCAAACGTCGGTTATGGCTGAGAAATTGGTCGGCTGAGGCGACTTCCAAAGTTACTCTTATGAAATTGCCCTTTAAAGGCTTGCTCTTGTTTGAGAGTGATTTGGAGAAACTAGGCAGTAAGTGGGGCAAATCCCTGGTTCCTCGGTTGCCATAGGATAAGAAATAGACGCCACACTCCTTTGGGAAGAGAGATTGTACCAGAGACTGTAAGCATTTTTGACCCTACAGAAAAGCAACCTTTTAGAGGACTTGACCTTTTGTTAGGTCTCAGTCCTTTCATCCCAGACAGCCTAGGTGGGGTGCGGGCTCGGGTAGTGGGACCTCCCAAGCCTCCTAATGAAGGTTTGCCGACCCATCCCCAGGAACAGGAGATGGGAGGTGCCTCTCTGTCTTCAGAGGTGGCTCAAAATCACATAATTTCATTGTGTCCTGGAGGTAAGAAGAGAAGGATAAGCACTGGATTTTCTCAGTGTTTCTTCCCGTAAAAGAAGCATACAGTGGAGTGTACATGGTCAAGGCTCTTCAGCTTGAGGGCTGCGATCTCAGTGCCCACGTCTCTAGAAAATGTCGATATTCCATTTATTTTGTTGTGCCCAAGAAGGAGGGCTCCTTTCGTCCCATCCTGAATCTGAAAGGGGTCAACTGTCATTTGCAGGTGACTCATTTTCGCATGGAAACATTGCACTCAGTGATAATGGCCGTGCAGTTGGGGGGATTTATGACTTCCTTGGATCTGACCGAGGCATACTTCCATATTCCCAACTGATTGGAGCACTAATGTTTTCTGCATTTTGCAGTGTTGGGGGTGCTATAATCAGGTTTGAGCGTTGCCTTTTGGTCTGGCCACTGCTCCTAGAACTGTTTAAGGTTATGGTGGTGGTACACTCATATTTGGATGACTGGCTGATTCAGGCCTAGTCTCTGGAAGAGAGCCACCTGGTGACCTGCAAGGAGCTCAGTTGGGTGGTGAATTTAGCCAAGAGCAGTCTTCAGCCATCTCAGACATTAGAGTATCTGTGTGTTTGGTTAGACACAAAGCAGGGCAAGATTTTCCTGCTGGAACCTCATATTCTGAAGTTGATGGTGCAGCTGCATCTCTTGATAACACTATCTATAGGTACTCGGTTTGATGGCAGCAACCCTGGAAATGGTGCCATGGGCAAGAACGGATATGCGTCCTCTTCAGCACTCCCTGCTGTCTCGTTGGAGTCCACAGTCTCAGGACTATTTGATTTGGCTCCACCTGCCGATGGAGATCTGCTCTCATCTACAGTGGTGGTTACAAGAGGATCAAGTAAGAAGGGAAGTTTCCCTGAAATTGTCGGACTGGTTAGGACTCACAACAGATGCAGTATTCAGGGTTGGGGAGCTCACTTTCAGGGACTAACAGTACAAGTATGCTGGAATGTGGAAGAATTTCTCTGGATTATCAATCAGCCCGGGCAGACCAGTTGGCATGCTTGCAGTTCAGCAGCAGGTTGCAGGGGCAAGTGGTCCAGATAATGTTGGACAATGCAATGACAATGGCTTACATCAATCAGCAGGAAGGAACCAAGAGCCAGCAAGTGTCACAGGAGATAGACCAACTTATGGAATGGGTGGAAGTGCATCTACAGGAGATCTCAGCCTCACACATTGCAGAAAAAGACAATGTAAGAGCTGAATTTATCGGAAGGGAGAGTCTAGACCCAGGAGAATGGATATTGTCAGATAAGGCATTTCAGCTGATAGTGGATTGCTGGGGCCTTCCATTTCTAGACCTTCTGGCAACTTCTCACAATGTGAAGGTTCCTCGATTCTTCAGTCACAGGAAAGATCCAAAGACACTGAGTATCAATGCTCTCATGCTGCTGTATACCTTTTCCCCATTCAGAATAGTTTGGAAGGTCAAGAGTCACAGAGGGATGGTGCTTTTAGTGGTAACAGATTGGCCCAGGAAGCCATGGTATGCATATCTGCAGCAGCTCCTGGTAGTCTTCCCCCCTCTGGTTTCCGATGCACAGAAATCTGTTGTGGCAGGGACCTGTTCTTCACAAAGATCCGACTTGATTTTGTCTTATGGTATGTCCCTTGAGATGGCTCACTCACTGAAGTGTGGATATTCTACTGTGGTGATTGCCACCTTGCTATGAGCAAGAAAGTTCTCTACTTCCTTAGCTTATGTGTGGGTTTGGCAAGTGTTTGAGGCTTGGTGTGAAGATCAAGGGGTGCTTCCTCGTTCAGTGAAGATTCTGCTCATTTTGGAATTTTTGTAGGATGGATTGAATAAAGAGTTGGCCTTTAATTCCTTTAAGGTACAGATAGTGGTTCTTGCCTGCTTCAGGGATCAGGTGAATAGTAAATCCTTATCAGCTAATCGAGATGTGATCCATTTCTTGAAAGGAGTGAAACATCTTCGCCCTCTGTTGCAGTTACTGGTACCAGTCTTGGATTTCTTGGCGGGCCCTAGGTTTTGTCCAATGCGTAGCCTTTCCTTGCAGTTACTGACCTTGAAAATGGTATTTCTTTTGGCAATTTGTTCTGTGTGTCGAATATCCGAGCTGCAGGCCTTATCTTGCTGGAAGCCATTTCTTCAGGTGACTCCAGGGGTGATACAGCTGTGTACTATTCTTTCCTTTTTGCCAAAAATGGTATCAGATTTTCACTGGAATCAGTCCATTTCCTTGCTGTCTCTGAATAGGGATAGAGATACAGAGGAATATTGCCTGTTGTGGCCCTTGGATGTCAAGAGACATGTTGTGAGGTATCTGGAGATTTCTAAACCTTTCCATAATCGGATCTCCTGTTTGTCCTTCACAGTGGAGGTAAACAGGGTGAGCTAGCTTGCTGGATTAAGGAGGTAGTCACAGTCACGCATGTGGATGCTGAAAAGCCGTACCTAGTCAGGTTAGGGCTCAGGCAGTGTCTTGGGCGGACGTTAGATTATTGTGTCTCATCGACATTTGCCGAGCTGCAACGTGGTCCTCCTTACACAGGGCCGCGGGCAGCCTCCCACCCTATTTGGGAGTAGCTTGGGTACATCACACTGGTCCTGAATTAATCTGTCTGGGCACTAGGAAATGAGAAAATACTACTTACCTGATAATTTCCTTTTCCTTAGATCAGACAGATTAATTCATCTTCCCACCCTTGGCTACCGAATGATCATGTTATGGTCCTCCTGCGTGGCTATGTGTTTCAAAGGTTACTGGTAAGTGGTACTCCTGTCCTTATGCTAGTGTTAATGCATTCTTGTCTGAGCTCAGTGTTTCTTATTGGCTGTTATCAACCAAGTTTTTGTCTATTCTGTCCATAGTTGGCTTTTGAAGAGAATACTGGTAGGTTGATGTCACTGCAGGAGTTTATATACTGTGACATCAGTTTGCTCCGTCTCCATCTGCTGGTACTGGTGCATAACCCACTGGTCCTGAATTCATCGGTCTGGTCTAAGGAAAAGGAAATTATTAGACAAATAGTAATTTTTCATATGTTTTAATTGTTCAACTTGCTAACTTCATGGAATGCCCTTTATTCTTGAATTATCTGAAAGAGTAAATAACCAATTCACATTTACCTGCTTCTAGTCCTCTCATGATTTTATAGACCTCTATCATATCCCCCCTTAGTCATCTCTTCTCCAAGCTGAACAGCCCTAACCTCTTTAGCCTTTCTTAATAGGGGAGATGTTGCATCCCCTTTTTCATTTTGGATGCCCTTCTCTGTACCTTCTCCAGTGCAACTATATTTGTTTTGAGATGCGACAACTATAATTGCACACAGTACTCAAGGTGCGGTCTCACCTTGGAGCGAAAAAAAGAGACATTATGACATTATCTGATTTATTCATCATTCCCTTCCTAATAATTCCTAATTATCTGTTTCCTTTTTTGACTGCCACATCACACTGAGGCGATTTCAATGCATTGTCCACTATGATGCCTAGATATTTTTTCTGGGTGGTAACTACTAATATGGAACTTAATATCATCTAACTACAGTTTGGATTATTTTTCCCTATAAGCATCACTTTGCACTTGTCCACATTGAATTTCATCTGCCATTTGGATGCTCAATCTTCCAGTTTCGCAATGTCCTCTTGCAATTTACCACAATCCATATGTGACTTAACTACTCTAAATAATTTTGTGTCATCTGCAAATATGATCACTTCACTCATCGTACCTCTTTCCAGATCATTTATAAATATATTAAAAAGCATCAGTCCAAGTATAGATCCCTGAGGCATTCCACTGTTTACCTTTCTCCACTGGGAAAACTGACCATTTCATCCTACTTTGTTTTTTGACTTTTAATCAATTTGCAGTCAACAAAAGTACATTGCTTCCTATCCCATGATTTTTCAGTTTTCTTAGAAGCCATCATGGGGAACTTTGTCAAACGCCTTCTGAAAATCCAAATATACTACATCTACCAGCTCATCTTTATCTATATGTTTATTAACCCCTTTAAAAAATCTAGCAGATTTGTGAGGCAAGACTTCCCTTGGGTTAATCCATGCTAGCTGTATCCCATTAAACTACCTATAGAGAAGGTGATCTGCTGATGTCAATTTATTGGAACCAGATAGGAACATGTTTTGTGTTGTTTTTAAGAAAGAAGTACTATTTTTGGGAGATAGAGATTCAGAATATTCATTTTCTTTCTGGAATGTAATGTTGGTTTAATATCTTATATTTCAGATTTTTTCTGAGCTACTTCTGATCTTTACTTCCTTTTTCTCTTTACAAAAGGTCCCAATCACCATCTCTCAAAAATGACCCCTGGGTTAAATACTATTACCCTCAGATTCCCAACTGACTACTAAAACTCAGGTCCAGCTTTCTTCCACCTCTAACAGCTCCTTCACCTAGGAGCGTTACTGGACAATGCTGCCTTCCTAATTGCTGTTTGCACCACTGTTTTTCCTTGCCTGGACTACTGCAACTCACTGTATGTAGGAATCCCCAACACCTTAAACTGCCACCTTCAGCGTATATAATATTTTACTGCTTGTATGATGATACATAAATTTGACCATAGAATCCAAATCTTGAAGATCTTGCAGTGGCACCCAACACTATTGTACCAAATTCAAGATCCTGACCTTGACCTATAAATCCCTCAAAGCCTGATTGCAGCTTACCTCAGCAGCTTCCTCACCTCCTACAAACCCTCCCACTCACTACAGTCACTGTCAGAGGCCTACTTTGAGATCCCATCCCAGAAATCAATGCATCTAGTCACTACTAAAAACAGAATTTTCACATGCTCGACTTCAACCCTTTGGAATTTCTTACCTCCTCCCAATAGGGTGGCCCCCTGACCTCTTATACTTTAGAAAACTATTAAAAAAAACCTGGCTGAGTCAGCTCTTGCTGCCAGCCATTGTGTTAGATTGCAAGCAATAATGTGGACCTCATGACCCATATTCATCTGTACCACCTTGGATCTACAGAGAACCTCAATCTACATGCACAAGATGCTCTGACCTCACTGACTCCAGTCTGCCTTAACCTCTCACCTCCTTTACTAATGGAATAACCTATAACCACTTTCTAAAGTAAATCATGTACTAAAATGTCAGTGAATTGTTATATTTTACATACCTGTTTTGACCCATTGTATTCCAATTGTTGACAAATTGTTTATAACTTGCTTTGAACTCTCTTGATAGAAAAGAGTTACCTAAAGGACTTAATTTATGGTTTCTAACATTCTTGATCTGTTATACATAGGGAGGGTAATATTATAATCATAAACCATGGAATAAAGTCTATGTATGTGTTTTATGTGCAGATTTTACTCAGAATCTTCTAAACAAATTTATGTGCATAAGTTTGCTTTGAGAATTTGTGCATAAGGGACCTAGTATATGCAGAAACCCACTCACACACTATTACATCTGGTATGACATGTGTAGTTGAACTTCAATGGATAATTTTTTAAATGAAAAGTAGGCATGTAATTTGCAACTCTGCCTCTTGAACGCCTCTCCTCAGTATGTAAAAGTAAACATGAAAGAGATTGATACATTTATTTTTACATGCACTGGGCCCTGATCAATTTTTAAAATACTGTTTATGCACATAAAACAGGATTTTATGCACATAAGTCAATCTGAAAATCAAGCCCCCAAACATTGCCTGGTTTCTTTGGACAGATCCAGAGTGCTGTGAGCCATAGTAAATGGTATTGTGATTTTATTCCTCATGGGACATCATGGGTGATCATTGCAATTCATAATAACATGAAGCAGTCCAAATACAGTGCTTCAGAAATACTGCATCCAAATCTGTAATGTAAGCATGTATGAAAACAGAGTTGTGAACTCTGCATTAATTCCAATATTAGCAATTATATGCTGCAAGTATGGATTCAAACAATTAGTTCACGTTAATTGTATTAATTAGAAAAGTATTATTATAAAGCAACCATATGCATCTACTGCATAATTTTCTAAATACATCTTGGCTGCTATGTATTTTATAGAATATAGATGCATTTTAAAATCTGTCTCCTAGAAAATCTCATTATAGATAACAATAGACTCATTTATGGCAACCAAGCTTTGTAAAAAAGAATGCCAGCTCTTTGTAATTTAGCTTAGAGAATTACTTTCTATGGCTTTCTTGCAAAGAAGAAAAACATTTCTAACCTTATTCATGCTGACTGTTGCTTTAGGTATCCTATGTATTCATTATGGATAACAGGCCTGTTTTGGCTTTGAGGACCACAGTTGGCCACTACTAATAAAAGTTACTGCTTTATTTATATACCTTTTGAAAGTGCAGTCATTTGCTTTGAGTGGAGGAGTAACTTAGAGGTTAGAGTAGCAGGCTACAAAACAGGAAAGCAATGGTTCAAATCCCACTGCTGCTTCTTGGGAAACTCACTTTACCTTTCATAGCCTCAGCTACAGACAGGGATGATAACTTTTAAATGGGTGCACATTGATATGCATCAGCCCACGCCCAGAGAGGTGGCCATTTTATAACATTCACACGCATAAGCATCCATGTTATAAAACAGCCTGGCCGTGAACACATGCGCACCAAAGTTAAAAGTATGCGGGCGCATGTGCACGGAAATCTCATTTCTGTCTCATAAATCAGGGAATTTTAAAAGGGATGCAGGCTGATGTCATTCCTAGTTTTACCATTTCGGCTCCAGTTCGCCCAGTTGAGAAAGCTCCTCCAACCCTCCATGGTTTGATAGCCTTCACTCCCACCAGTTAGCTGCAACTCTTAAAACCCCTCAGATCTGCCAAATTTTCTTTATTTTTTAGCTTAGACGTCATCAGTAGAAGAAGTAAACTTACATGGCAGGGGGGACTCGGGGTGTCGGATCATGTAAGTATTTACGCGCACATCTCAGGTTCTTGCTCCAAAATGCCCATGCCCCAGACAGACCTTGTCTGTGCATTTGATGGGAGATATGTGCATATCTCAGCAGCTTTTAAAATCTGCTTAGCACTATCCTAGAATTTTCAGAGACAATCAGGGACCTGGGTGTCATCATCGATCCTGAATTTACATTCAAAAAACATATTGCGATTAAAGTAAGAGACGGATATGCAAAATTATTAGTGCTAAGACGACTGAAACCTTTACTAGACCAAAATGACTACCATACAGTTTTAAAGTCGCTTGTATTCGGGAGTTTAGACTACTGTAATTCCCTTTTGTTAGGATTACCGGCATCCACTATCCGACCACTTCAGGTCCTGCAGAATGTGGCGGCCAGAATCCTAACCGGGACAAAAAAAAGTGATCACATTAGACCAATACTATTTAATTTACATTGGCTTCCAATTGAATCCTGAATTAAATTTAAGTCTATTTGCATTTTACATAAATTGATCTATGCCGATCAGGTAGACTGGTTGAACACTGCAATTAAACTACATGTCCCACAGAGAAACCTGCGTTCGGCGAATAAAAGTATTTTAACCTTACCATCTGTGCAATTGGCCCATTTGAATCAGGTGAGGGACAGAGCGTTGTCACTAGCTGGCCCTAGAATTTGGAATTCACTCCCGGCAGCTTTGAGATTGGAGTCCAACTTTACAAAATTCAAGAGAGAGCTTAAGACATTTTCAGTGAAGTCTACTCGAGCCAATCATAAATGTGTATTATGTTGTCTTACCTGATACTAGATCTATGGTATGGAAGGACAACTGCTGATTATATTATTTGTTTTAACTAGTTTTATTTTATGTTTTAATCACTAAGTATAGTTTTAAGTTGTTTTATGAAGAGATTAGAGTTTTTATGTTTTTTATGTTTTTAGGGACTATTTTTACCTAAATTTGTGAGGTTACTGTTATGCTCTGCTTGTGAACCCTTGGCCGACGGGAGATGGTATACCTTTCGGAGGATCTGTAGGTTCTCTCATTGGGTGGCAAGGCCGAGCAGAAGACTGGACCAGCTGACCCTTGGCACTGGAGACTGAGGCGACTGCGGAGGTGGATGAAGAGACGAGAAGAAGAGCTGCGTCTTCACCACTGGAAGTGTGTGGTCCCCCCAGGAGGAGCCCATAGGGACCCAGACCCCTGGGACTTAGGTGGACCTTTGAGAGGTCAGGGTGTCAGTGCAAGGGCTGACTGGAGCTTCGCTCTGGAAGCCCGCGGTCCCCCCCTGGAGGAGCCCATATGGACCCAGGCCGCTGGGACGTAGGCGGGCCCTTGGAGACGGTAGTCTAGAAGGAGTCCTAGGTCGAGTCCCAGAGGGTCGTCGCTCACCAGTCTGAGGTCACACACTGAAGGATCACCATTTGCCAGTCCGAAGTCACACACCAGAGAATCACCACTTGCCAATCCAAAGTCACACACCAGAGAATCACCACTTGCCAATCCAAAGTCGTACACCAGAGAATCACCGTAAGCCAATCCGAAGTCAGGAACCGGGAACACCAAGATGAAACAGGAACAGGATCCAAAGCTCAAGGAACTCACCGAAGCAAGCAGACTAGACAGCGCTGGAGGACGTTGCCAAGTCACTGAATGAGCAGAGGAAGCTTCCATTTATACTTCCCCTGCCTAGGCTGATCAGGAACAGGTGAAGCCAGTTAAAGGGATTAGGTCCCTTTAAATCTGTAGAGGAGGCACGGCCTCGCGCCTAAGGATGGCGGTGGCCATTTTGGATTTTCCCCCGCAGAGGAGAGATGCCGCTGGATGCTGCGGGGGGGGGGAGCAGAATGGCTTCCCCTGCAGCGAGCAGCACCGGAGGCCGCGCAGGAGGGACGTCCCGAATCAGAGCCCTCCCCCAGGGCTCCTGGGGTGAGGGAACACCGTGGACAAGGTAGGGGGCCGCGGTCGTGGTGCGCCACGGAACACAACAGTTACCTCTGTTATAATATAATGCAGTTTTTAGGCCTTATCATGTACACTAGTTTTTAGGTATATTGTATCTTGTTCTGTTGTGAACCATAACGATGGACTCCGAGTGACAGTAAATAAATTAAATAAATAAATAAATAAATGTGAACCCAACATATTCACCCATCACCTAATTAATTCACGCATCAGGCTTTTAAAATTCACCTTTTAGATACCTGTGTGCAGGGAAAAAGGTTTATTTTTGTTTTTGGCTTGTTTTTGGGAAGTTTTTAACCATGAATTTAGGTTCATAGAATGTTTAATTCGTATGAAAAAAGAAGAAGAATTTTTGTTTCATTTTTCATTTAATTTTCAGGGATTTAATTTTCTATGAATTTTGTTTTGTCAAAGTTTATTAGTTTATTTATTAAAAAAAAATAAAATAAATATTAAAAAAAAACTTAACCAAAAAAAAAAAAAAGAAACGCGTCTCCCAAGGCATCCCAAGCCTCCCACCCATTCCTCCCACTCGGTCTGGGGGTATCTGATGCTAAAGCCTAGGCCCAGGCCAGATCCTGAGCCTTGAATACAGTGTAGGCCAAGATTGCAGAGACCTACTATAGCCTAGGATACGCTAAGTTGCCACAACCTCAGCCTATGCCCTATGCAAGGCCCGATGCCTGGGCCTCTACTGAGGCTGGAGCCTGCCGACTCCTCAACCTGGTCCAGAGACAGGGTTTATTTATTTATAGTCTTTTCTATACCGTCGTTAAGTTAGCTACCATCAACAGTTTACAATGAGGCACATAAATTAATATTGATAACTGAATTAAATTATATCAACTAACCAGGTGCCATTAAGTTATGGTAACATAGTTTCATAGAAAATACTTATTGGTGGGTGTAATAAATCATGTCAATTCCTATCTGAATCAGCTTTAAAATAGATTAAAAATTGTATTTTAGTCTTTCTTGGTGAGCAAAAATAAAATAAAATACACACATATTGATTAAGGTGATGTGTGTGGGTACTCTACTGACCGCATCCTACAATTCCCTGAAATCTACTCTCCATTATCTTTGTGATATGCTTGTTTAAATAGCCATGTTTTTAAACTTTTCCTGAAGGTTTTGATGTCTCTTTGTAATCTGATTTCTAATGGCATGGTGTTCCATGGTGTTCCATGGTGTCCTGCTAAGGATAGTGCCCTTTCCCTTACTTGGGTTAGTCTTGCTGTTTTGACTGAAGGAATACTTAGTAGTGCTTTGTTTGCTGATCTCAGGCTTTTGATGGATGTGTACGCGAAGAGCTGTATTCAGCCATTCTGCTTTTTCGTTATGTATTAATTTATGTATGGTACATAGTGTTTTGTATTGTATTCTTTGCTCATTGGGTAACCAGTGTAGATCAGCTAGGGTTTCGGTGATATGGTCTCTCTTACTTTTACCAGTCAGAATTCTTGCAGCAGTGTTTTGTAGTATTTGGAGTGGTCTTAGTGTGGTGTATGGTAAACCCAGTAGGAAGGCATTACAATAGTCAGTGCTTGAAAAAATTAAAGTCTGTAACACTGATTGGAAGTTGGAAGTTGTTAGTAGTGGTTTAAGTCTTCTAAGAGTCATGAGTTTGGCCTATCCTTCCCTTACTTTTAAAGCTATATGTTGTTTCATACTTAGTTCTGTATCAATTATCACTCCGAGGTTTCGTACTTTATCTGCTAATTCTATTTTTTGGTTATTTTTGAGTGTGATTGGATTTTGGATGATCTCTGTTTTTGCATTCTAAATGTAGGAATTCAGTTTTCTCTGCATTAATGACTAATTCCATTTGGTTTAGAAGCTGTTTATGACATCTAGATACATGTTCACTATATTTAATGTTTTTTCAATTGTATTGTTGATGGGTAGTATTAATTGAATATCATCAGCATATATGTAATGTGAGATTACCAGACCAGCTAGCTGGTGACATAATGGCAGCAGGTATATGTTGAATAGTGTGGCTGATCGCTGTGGAACTCCTGTTTGAAGGTTTATTTTTTCTGCTGGGGCCTTGACCCAAACCAAGGACCTATGGCTTGGTCTCAGACTTGAATCAGCCCAACTCAGTCTCTGGCCCAACCTAGAATCAGGCCTGATGTTGCATCCCAACCAGGAGGCTGGATCTTGACACTAAGCATCAACCTGGACCCAGGCCCAATGCCCATATCCTGACTCCTAGGCTGGGTCCTGACACTGGGGCCTCGTCCCTCATGCAGGCCTGATGCCATGACTGACCAAGAGACGAGGTTCTGATGATGGGACCTTGGCCTGGACCCATGCCAAACACCACGACCCGAGCTAGAAGCCAGGTTTCAATTCCTTGGCCGTGTGCATTTTAGAAGAGGCCCGGCCGCGCGCGTAACCCCTGTTATGCACACAAGAGCCGAGCCTCTGCAAAGGGGTGGTCTGGGTGGGGAGAGGTGGTCCAGGGGCAGGGCGGGGCTGCAGGCAGCCGGTACAGTGGCTAGTTGCTGCTATGCCGGGGGATCATGCGCCGGCACCCTGCAACTTGCTGCTGCTCCTTTGGAGGAGCAAAAGGTAAATTTAAAAAAAAGGGGGTAGATAGGATAGGGATGGGGTGGTTAGGAGAAGGGAAGGGAAAGGGAGGTCAGGGAGAGGGTAGGGAAGTTCCCTCCCAGTCTGCTCCTTAATTGGAGCAGACTGGGAGAGAACTGGGGAAGGCTGATGATGTGTCATCCCGTGATTTTTGCTTAACTGTGCTCCCCCCTTGCGCCTGCTGCCCCCAATTTTATAACATGTGCAAACTGGCACGTGCATGTTATAAAATTGTGCCTCCGTGTATGTGCAGGATAGAGTGTACACATGGATGTGCACGTGTATTTTTTAAAAATCTACCCCACTGTGCACATATATCTTTTACATGCAAAAAAAAGATACATGTCTGTGGAAAAACCCTGATTTAAAGGCAAAGAGAGGTATTTTATAAAATTGCATGAATACCATTTTGAAAACATTTGTGCATTTACGTAAAAATCATCAGTTCTCTGATACTAATGCCAATTAATCCTGTTCATTTCTCTTGCACTTCATCCTGAATCCCCACCACTTCATCCAGATTTCTGACCCCAAAATTGCAGACAACAAAGAAGTCCAATTTTGCTTGCACCAGTCAATTTGCAGGTGTGAAAGTGCACAAATTCAGTGACATATATGTGTATATCATATGCAAACTAGGAAATACTGTGGGTACTTCTGAGCCATGCCCCAAAAGGCCTCTAGCCTGTCCCTTTTTTTCTGCTGGTAAAGTGTATGCATGAAATGAAAAATACATATTTATAAAATAGCATATCTGTGTGTATATGTTACTTATGCATGCATATGCTAGTTTGTTTGCACAAAAAATGGCATCAGTGAACCCTATCTCGCCCATCCCATTGGCATCCCTTGAAAAAAATGGTGTAGATCCTTAGAATGGTACCCAATTGTCAGCAAAATGGTACCAATCTTAGGGCTTCCAGTACCATTTTCATATATGACCATACAAACACATGGCTGTGCAAGAAAATGGTGCCAAACATCCTGAGTCCAGCACTATTTTATTGACATCAACTCGGTGCTGGTCTCAGGGCCAGCAGATGTCATTGTTAAAGGGGATGCCAATGGGGCGGGAGTGACTAGGGGATTGCTCCTGCCCCTTTCTACTTCTGCAACCCCCATGGAATGGGAAAAGGATGGCAGAAGGTAATGGGAGCTGCATTTCTTTTTTTTTTTAATAAAATTTCTCAGCAAATAGTGCTTGTTATTTGCTAATAGCAAGCACTATTTGCATAAATGAAACACCCAAACATTTTTTGGGTTTTCAGTCCCAATAGGGAATTGGTTCATTTTAAATGGACCAAACTAAAATGGCTATTTTTCTTTCAGATTCTTTATTCATTTCAAATGAATACACAACCCTAACTGCTATACTATATTCTCATAGCTCATGATTGCTGGGAAGTTTAACACAATGGGAATTTTCTTATTTGACAATGTTTATTCTTTCAAGTCCTCTAATATCATCAGGGTGGATCTTCCTTACGAGTACAATTTTCAAATCCATTTACATAGGTGAAGCACAATTTACCCGCGTAAAATCACTGAAATTTAGAGGTGCACAGAAAACAAATTCAGTTCATTTTGTTTTATTGTGGGGGTGATTTTGACCAAATTTTATTTCATCAGGGGTGGGGCTTTTATTCTATCTTTGATCAATAAATAAATAAATACATTTATTTATTTAAATACTCTTCTTTTCTGCAACTTCCAAATTAAAGGGTAGATTTAAAAAAATACGCGTGTGCCTCCATGTGCGCGCGCTACCTGGCCTGCGCACAGACGCACAGTTTTATAACATGCGCGCACCTGCGATCACGTTATAAAACCGGTAGACCATGTGCACATGCACACCGGATTTTGTAATCTGCATGCGCATGTGTGCGCAGCACACGCAATGAGAGGGGGGTAGATTTTACATAGTTTCGTGTGGTCACACATCGCAGCCTTCCCCAGTTCCCTACCCCCGTACTTAACCTCCCTTCCCCTTCCCTCTCCTCCACACCCCCTAAACCTAATCTGCGTTACCTATTTTTTTTTATTTTTTAAGTTGCTGCTCCTCCAGAGCAGAAGCAACTTGTGCACGCCAGCCGACTGCCGGCACGCGCTTCTGCAACTCAGTGGTAAATGGCTGCTGTACCAGAGCGTCCAGCCCCACCCCTCCCCGCCACCCAGAACAGCCCTCTCTGCCCCCCCCCCCCCCAGAGCGTCCCCTTTTCAGGCCTCGGCACTTACTCGCGTACCAGGATTTACTCACGTGCCGGACCCGTTTGAAAATTGGCCCAGCGTGCGTAAGGCCCAGCCACACTTCTAAACCCCGGGATTTATGTGTGCTAGAGTTTATACCTCAGAGAGAGGAAACTCACATAAAGATGAGATTTGTACTCTCAACCTAGCTTGATGGTCTCTACCTGGGTAACATAAAGCTAGGTGGAGAGAACATTGCACAAATCTCATCTTTGGGTGAGTTTCCTTACTCCGAAGGTCAAAGTGGCCCCTAACCCCTACACTCCTATCTAAACCTCACCTCGAGTAACTAGGTGGGTCTCTTATAGAGGTATAAATACCTACCTAGTATGAAGGCTTTATAACTAGTCTCTGTCTCTGTCTCTCTTCTTCCCCCCCTGTTTATAGTTAGTAATTACAACAATTCTGGCACTTACCACAAGGTGTGAAAAAGTTATCACAGTTTGTGGTAATACCTATGCAATGCGCTAAGATAGTGTACTTTGCAATAAACAGCCTATTACCATAAAATACACCCCCTTTTCCTATTTTATGCAATATTTAGTAGGGATGTGAATCGTGTGCCCGATCGTCTTAACGATCGGGTTCGATTGGAGGTAGAAAAAAATCTGATCGGTGGAGATGTGAATCGGAATCTGTTCCCAAAACATTTTAAAATTACCTGGTGGTCCAGTGGTGGTCTCGGGAGCGATCTCCCGTTCTCGGGCCGTCGGCTGCCACTCATAAAGATGGCGCTGATGGCCCTTTGCCCTTACCATATGACAGGGTATCCGTACCATTGATGGGAATTTTCTTATTTGTCACATTGACAGGGTATCCGTGCCATTGATGGGAATTTTCTTATTTGTCACATGGTAAGGGCAAAGGGCCCTCGGCGCCATCTTTATGAGTGGCAGCCGACGGCCCGAGAACGGGAGATCGCTCCCGGGACCACCACTGGACCACCAGGTAATTTTAAAATGTTTTGGGGGGATCGGGAGGGTAGGGGAAGCTAAGGGGTCATTTTTAAAGGGTCGGGTGGGTTTTTTTTTTTTATCTGGCCATCGGCGCCATTTTTGAGTGGCAGCCAAAATGGCGCCGATGGCCCGAGAGCGGGAGATCGGTCCCCGCGCCCCCACTGGACCACCAGGTACTCGTAAAAGGTTTTGGGGGGGTTCGGGAGGGTGGGGGAAGGTAAGGGATTAGTTTTATAGGGTCGGGGTGGGTTTAGGGGTTGTATTGGTGTGCTGGTTTTCCCGCTCTTCGCCCAAATAATTCCCGTTAGTGGACACTAACGGGAATAACGATTTTTCACGATAAATCGGGAAAATTTCTATTGTATCGCGCACTCTAACGATTTTTGACAATTTAAAAAATATCGGTCAATTTTTTTTAATCGTCAAAAAACGATTCACATCCCTAATATTTAGTGCATTTTGATAAATCCAGGCCTAACTTTGTACCTGAGGCAATGGAGGGAAAAGTGACTTGCCCAAGGTCACAAGAAGCAACAGTGGGACTAGAACACTGGTCTCCGGGTTTGTAGCCCACTGATCTAACCACTAGGCTACTCCTCCACTCTCATATTTTGATTTAATATTATGAAGATTTGAAGCAGAGTTCAGAATAGGATAGAAAGTACCATTCTGCAGTATAAAGAGGCAAGACTGAAAGTTTTTGATGGAACGTCCAGCCTGAAACATCTGGATTCCATTGCCCTCCCCAAGCACACAGCTCATAACTGCTGCAGAAATTATTAATAGAACAGAAATGGATGGTAAGGAAATTTTTGATTGTTAATCTCTTGGAGACAGAAAGCTCACTTACATGTGGAAAGAAAAAATCAAGTAGGGCTCATCCTGAGCTCAATTCTGCAAAATCCACAATACTGCAAAAAATAAATATATAAACAAAAATATTCATATTCAGAGTTGAAAAATAATGCCGCATGTATAATTAATTAGTTGCATTTTGTGTTTCAAAGTTTACAAGTCTCTCTCTTGGCCATGAAATGCATTATCTCTTTCATTGAGGAGTCTGCTCACCCCTTTATCTCTTTAATATTAAATTTTATCCTTTCTTGAAAAAGAAAGGAGCTGGAGGGACACAAATGAGCATGACCCAACTGCTGATGTCATCACTGAGTAGGATTAAGCCAAAAAATTTGTCTTCACTTTTAGAAAAAAGCAACCTTTCCTAATTGTATGCACACCAGATTGATTTCAAATACTGAACTCACAGTACTATGGGCTAGATTTTAAAAGCCCTGCATGTGTAAATCCTCCCGGATTTATGTGCGCAGGGCACTTGCGCGCCGGCACGGCGCGCCTATTTTGCATAGGCCGCCGGCACGCGCAAAGTCCTGGGGCTTCGTAAAAGGGGCAGGAAGGGGGCGTGGTGACGGTTCGGGGGCGGGCCGGGAGGGCGGTCCCGAGTCCCCCGGCACTGCAGTCTGTGCCGGGGGATGCGAGGTGGCGCATGCAAGTTACGCCTGCTTCAAGTAGGCGTAACTTGCCCAACAAAGGTAGGGGGGTGGGATTTAGGTAGGGCCGGGGGGGGTGGGTTAGGTAGGGGAAGGGAGGGGAAGGTGGGGGGACTCGGAGGGAACGGAGGCAGGCTGCGCGGCTCGGAGCGTGCAGGCTGCCGATTTTGCGCAGCCCTGTGCACGCCGACCCCGGATTTTATAAGATACGCGCGGCTACGCGCGTATCTTATAAAATCCAGCGTACTTTTTAAAGATCTACCTCTATGGTTTTATAAATACAAATATGGCAACTCCTCTACAGGCAAGAATCCTGAGAACTACTACACATTTGAAAGTGCTTAAAAATATGTAAAAATGCTACCTGATTTCTAAGGGCATTCTAGTCTATCCTATGCACTTCCATGCAGTAAAAAATGTATTCATTCTGGAAATTGCCAGGCTTTTAGTAATAAAGCTTTATTTTCTGAGGTAGTAGTCCAGTGGAGTATTTATGAAGCCCCCCCCCCCCCCACCCCTGCCAGTAAGCAACAGGAATAAATCTCCGTTACATGGACGCTTACCTCCTGTGCCAACCTGAAAATTTGTTTTACAGCATCAAACAAAATAAAATTATCACTTGCTGAGTGTTTCAAGATAGTCTGACATTTATGCAACCCAGGTATTTGGCAGAATTGAGCTCCTTCTGTGTGAATAGCTAGAGCACCAAGGCAAAATAAAGAATGCAAAATATAATAATAAATGAAAATGCAATTAAACTCACATGGTAGCTTCCCTTATTGCCCTGGCCTTTAATACAGTTAAGATTTACACTATGCACACTAGTTTCCATAATTTCATTTTTTATCTGTGACACATTGTAGAGATAAGAGTAATTTTCAAAGGCATTTCCATGGGAAAAACATATTTTACCCACAGAAATAGTCTGTTATATATTTGCATGCTGGATAGGAGGGTACTTGTCCACTTGTTTTATGCATGTAAGTTTACCTGAACTGAGTGAAGGCATTCCCAGCAGCAGGGATGGGAAGGGATTTGCACTTATGTGCATATTTTATTTTGAAAATCATGCATATGAAATTTTTTAAAAAGTGTTGCATGAGTATAGGGGTCCACAGGATCTGCTTTTTGTTTTTTAGAACCTGAATGGACCCATTTGCACAGGTTTTAAAATATGCATACCCCACCCCCTAAACCAAGTGCTTACTTTACAGTAAATACAAAATGTTGTGCATATTTGAAAACTTTAGTACATGCATACTTTTTCATGCATGTGAGGAGCTGATTTATTCCAAGATGACACCCCTGGCAAGAGAGCTAAATTTTACCACCAGGGACAAGGCCAAGCTGGCCTCTATGCTGGTGGAAAATGAGGATATCTTGTTCCCCATCCTGGGAATAAGAAGGAATACCTGGACTATAAGCCAGACCTCGCAGGGTTTCAGGAACAGTTCAACTGTGGAACCTCCTACCGGTGGGATGTAAGTGCATCAAGGGAACTAGGGGGATTAAAAAAAATGTTTCCCTGTTTGTGAGCTGCTACAAAATTGCCCCTTTCAGGGTAATTTAGTGTTTACTCACAGAGAAATCCTTGGCGCAGTGTACAAGTAGCTATTCATACTTGAAGTTGGTCTTCACTAGAGGTAATAAAGTAGATTTTAATAGCCTTACGCACGGAAAATGGCCATTTATGTGCTTAAGTAGCCCTAGTGGGAGCTATGTGAATTTTAAGTAGCTGGGAAAGGTGCCAGCACTGATGCGCATAGCCTCTAATTTTCCTCAACTGGTGTGCATGACATACATGTGCCACTTTGCTACTGCCCCTTCTTAGACACAGGAGTCTGGCAAACATGAGAGAGAGAGAGAGAGCCTTTTTATACGGCTCAGTTTGATACTCTAGATATGGACCATTGTAAGGGGGGCACTTTGATTCGGGGTGACTTTTCGGGAGATAGGTTGGGGTTAGGGTGGTGTTGTTACAGACACATTCAGCGGTATCCATTGTAAAACTGACCTCATTAAAGAATTTTTGACCTTATAGGTGATGAAAACGAGTTGATTTGTATACTGCAGTGTATGTGTCTCTCTTTCTCTCCACCCCCTCTCCCCATCCCTGCAATGTTCACCAAACTCCTGCACCTAACAAGGAGCAGTAGCAAAGTGGTACATGTATGTCTGTGCATACAGCTCCAGACATGTATGCGGCCCTTTTAAGATGCTACTGACTAGAGGCACCAAATGCTGTAGAGGGCAAGTTGTTTAATATATGATTCAAGGAATCCAGAACATGATTTTTTTCTGAATCAGTTTTAGTAAATACTGCTTCTGTCACCTGAGAAGCAGTAATAATACAGTGAAATCTTGGTTTTTGGAGCTGCACTTCTACTACCTCTTCCTTTTGCTGTGGTGTAATGTCAGTGGCTAAATACTGGAAGTAATCAATAGTCATAAGAACTGTAAGAGACACAGTTTGAAGACAAAAACTATAATTTTCAAACTAGCATGTAGGTACTCTGGCACGTGCATCAGCACACACCCAGATACACAGCTATTTTATAACTTGCACATGTATATGTGTGCATGTAATAAACTAGCCTGACCGCACACATTTATGCGCCCAATTTTAAGTGGCTGCATGCCTATACACATAAATTCCGCATCTACCATGTAAGTTGGGTAATTTTAAAATGGGCACATTTCCACACCATTACCAGTTTCACCAGCTTGTCCACAGTTCGCCCTTTTAACAGCTAGATTCTCCAAACCCCCCTTGGTTTGATAGTCTGCACTCCCCCCAGTTACCCCAGACCTTTTAAACCTCTAACAAATGGCACTAGTTTTTTTTTTAATTTTTTAACTTGCATCTCACTCCTATCAGAAGTAAACTTATGCAGCAGGGGTTCTGGGCACGTGTCGAGACATATAAGTATTTACATGCACATCTCTTGGCCGTGCCCTGAAATTCCCATATCCTGCCCAGACCACCCCCACCCCCATCCCTTTTTGTAAACATTTGAGATGTGCATGAAGTGGGAGATATGAGCACATCTGGGAAGCTTTAAAATTCAGTGGGCATGCACAAGTCCAACTTGTACGCATATCTCCTGATTTTTGCATGTGCTGGGCTTTCAAAAATTCTTCTCAAATTCTAAGAGAGCAAGAGAGCATAAAACCATTAAAGATATCTAGGTAAGGTGTGTACAAAGCAATTAATTACTAGGTCAAGAACAAGAGTCAGCAAGTACCATGAGAGAAGAGCATTTGGAAAGAACCTTGAAGACAGCCAGAGCAGAGGAAGCATCCTAATGTGAGTTTTCATGTTGATATGGCACGCTTATGGTTGGCCACTAGATGTCACCCAGTCCTTATAGATGATAACCAGCTAGAGGGAATATAATTTTGCAGCTCGTCCTCTAGAGACAGCTGAGTAGGTAGATCCTACTTATAGCTAGGGACTAGGACTAGATCCGGTGTGGCATTTGAGTTAGAGTTTTATAGAGAGAGGATATGTCTTTGTAGTGAGTTCTTTTGGGTGAGGCCTATGCCCTCACTCAGAATATTGTGGGGGATATTCCTTCCTGTGTACTCCCTATCAGGTTGGGTATTCCTCCAGTTTAGCAAGAGACTTTATTAAAATATTTGACTATTTTGAAGATTAATAAGCTGGGTTACAGCCTGATGCTCCTAGTGAAGGTCAACCCCTAGATCTGGAGGCTAGGTCTCTACCCTTCTAGCACCAGAGAAGAACAATAAAGACAGTGATATCCAAGAAGCTTTTGGACATTTTAGTGAAGCATTCTCTCTTGATTGAAAGTATTTTTGTTACCCTTCCACTTGTTTGGAGACTGGGCAGTGTATCTGATTTTTGTCCTGTAACTGTTGAAGACTGCTGGAACTAAGGTAGGACTGTCTGGTCAATATTTGCTTAAGAGAAGCATCTTGAATATATTAAGTTGACTTAGAAAATAGCCACTGCTATTACTAGCAACGGTAACCTGGAATAGACTTAGTTTTTGGGTACTTGCCAGGTTCTTATGGCCTGCATTGGCCATTGTTGGAAACAGGATGCTGGGCTTAATGGACCCTTGGTCTGGCCCAGTATGGTATGATCTTATGTTCTTATGTCTGAAGGACCTCCAGCCTTGACTTCAACTCAAGGATTCTAGCCTGGTACTCCTCTGGAGTTGAGATGAGTTCATGGTACCCTCCCCCACCCCTTTGTTCCTGTGGATTCTGAACTATAGCAGGGGTTTTTGGATGATGTATGTATGTATTTATTTATTTATTTTGGACTTTTATATACCGATGTTCCTGTATAGGATAAATATCGCACTGGTTTACATAAGAACTGAACTGTCGCCTTGGGGCGAGTACAAGGAACATGGAACATGTAATACAGATAAATTATAATATAGTAAAGTCTAACAAAAACATAGGGTTAAACATGAAATCACTTCAAATACACCTATGGTAAACGCAATAATTGGGGAAGCTAGAGTGGGCTAATGGATAACGGGAGGACTAATACAAACTAGTAGGCAAATTACAACGGTAAAAAGGAGGTAATATATTAAAAATGACTAGCTTACAGGTTCTAATTAAAGGAGACTAGGTGACTTCTAGCTGCGTGCCGGGCAGTTGGACTGTGGTTGAATGTGGTGTGACAGGACAAGAGTGTCCTGTCACACCACATTAGAGTAGTCCTTAGGAGGGGCCAAGGGTACCTCTGTGAAACGTTTATCTCTCTGAAAAGGCCTGACTGAAAAGCCATGTCTTGAGTTTCTTTTTGAAAACCAGCGGGCAGGGTTCTTGTCGTAGGTCCGGAGGGAGCGAGTTCCAAAGGGGAGGACCCGCTGTGGACAGGGCACGCTTCCTTAGTGAGGTTTTGGCGGGTGGGGTATACAAAGTGTCTTTGATGCATTTCTGATAGGTCTGTTCGAGATGTGTGGTCGTAGTTGGAAACTTAGCTTGAGGGGGGAGATATTATGCAAGGCCTTGTGGATCCACATGAGAACTTTGAAGAGAATCCTGTATTTGATTGGTAGCCAGTGGAGGTTTTGAAGGATAGAGTTGATGTGTTCTCTTTTGTTGGCGTTGGTAAGGATCCTGGCCGCCTCGTTCTGGACCATCTGCAGAGGCTTGATAGTGTTAGCGGGGAGGCCAAACAGGAGGGAGTTGCAGTAATCGATTTTGGACAGGATGATAGATTGGAGCACCAAGCGGAAGTCTCTGAGGTGTAGAAGTGGTTTAAGTTTTCTTAGTGTCTGCAGTTTGAAAAAGCATTCTTTGGTGGTGTTATTTACGAATTTTTTTAGGTTGAGCTGTTTGTCCAGCAGAACGCCTAGGACTCTCACATGTGGTGAGTGATTGATGTTTTGGCTAGTTGGGAAGAACTTGGGGAGTTGAGAAGGACTTTGTTGTTGTCCTGAGCTATGATCCTGGAAGGTCTTAACCTCTGGTACTATTCTTCCTTCCAAATTGAGATGGGGTCCTTCTCTGTTGGAGTGACTTAGAAAGCTCCTCATAACATCTCATTCTTCCTCCTCCCCTGATCCCCCTTATTACGATAGCAAAGGAAAGAGGGTCCCTCCTCTTTTCTGCTAACCCAGTTTTGATCACATTCATCTCTACACCAATTTTTCAACACCAATACATCCTTAGCATCCATTTTTCCCTAATCTGCCACTTCTGTTCACACTAAGAAAAATCAAAATGAATCAAATTTATCGCAGTGGTGCCTCAAAAAATGTATGCAATGCCTCTTGAATGCTTACCTTCTGGGTCTGTGACTAAGCTGGTGGGAGCTCCCCCCAGGCAGACTCCATTGGTCCTCTAGAGTGATCCAGAATCTGAATTAGAAAATCATAAATTTTTGAAACAAATCTTTCTCTGCCTGGAAAAATAATTTGTAAGTTACAGATGGTTGAGAATATGGTTGCTTGTATCATATTGGGTAGATCTAGAAGATCATGTGACAAACCATTATTGCAACAACTACACTGGTTGGTGATTGAAGATAGATGCATTTTTAAAAATCTGTTTTTGGCATAAAACGTCATAGCTCTTCTATTTTAAAAGGTAGCCTGAAATGGTATGAGGCTAGAAGGAATATGATATTTGCTGGGATGTGCTTATTACTACTACCTTCTGTTATACAATTTTGCCAATCTCATCTACATAACAGATCGTTTTCAATGATCATGCCAAGTTTGTGGATTAATCTTCCATTGATCTTGAAAGAGGAATTTGATGTATTGAAATTTTACAAAAAATTAAAAACCTGGCTTATGTTTGATGGTAATGGTGTTTCCATCTAAGTCTGAGTTTGTTTTGATGATCCTGTGTATGAATGAGTTTTGTAACTGTACATTTTTTTATTGTATTGCCTGTTTTATTTTGTTCAGTGCATTGGGTGATTTTTAATCTATAAACTGATTAAGAAATGATGTTAAATAAAATTACTGCACTGTGATGACGTAATGAAAACGCTCGCAGATTAAATAACCTGTATATGAAACAAAGAATATCCCTATTCCATTAGCAACGGAGAGTGAACCTGATACCAGAGAGGTTCCTCAGGCAGCTGGGACACAAAACGTGATCACGTCGAAGTGCACGCTGATATCAGCTAAAAGAAAGTATCCTGAATTTACTTCTTTTGGGCGAAATAATAAGAGAATGTCAATATTTGCTTAGGAGAAGCATCTTGAATATAATTTATATTAACAAAAAAAAACTTTGAAAAATAACAAAAAAATATATTTAAAAAAGGAAAAGCAATAGGTTGAGTAAAGACCAATGATTAAAGATGACCCTGTTAGCGGTTTAAACAAGGAGCAGACATGCCTGAGAGACCGTGGGGTGGTATGAAGGTCTATCATACTCATTCCTGGTATATGGATAATGGGTTTCTATTTTGAAAATAAAAAAATCAGAAAATATAACATTTATTGTTGACGTGGTGCTCGCATAAATCAATATTTTATCATCAACTCAGAGAAAAAGGAGTATTCACAGTAAATAAAATTACCCAACAGTTTATTCCAGGTGATTAATGTGGTTTCATATTGGTGGGTGTGCTAATTGTACATATATATATATATATATATATATATATATATATATATATATATAAATAGGAGCTTGCCTGTGGAGATACGGGCATGACCCATGGAGATCAAGAGTGGGTTTAGATTTCCCCTGAGGAAGCCCTTTCCGGGCGAAACAAGGCACCTTGTTGGGGTGAATGCTGTCGAAAGAAGAAGAGGGGATACATCCATCAAGAAGATAGGAGTGTACAACACTGGGGGTTTATTCTAGTGATAAAAGAATTGGGGATAAATTTAGCAAAGAGTAAAGTGTTATAGTATTGTGTGAAAATAGTGGTGAATAGTGAATAACTGATAGATTTATCCAATAAAAAAAAAATTAAGAATTATAGTATTAAAGAGGAGAATATCATAAAGGATAGGAATTAGAAATCTAGGTTGGTGCCAGTGTGGATATTGATGTGTCCATGTTTTTGAAGTGAGGTGTTATATGTTATCTGTATATGTACATGTATATGTGTATGTGTAAACATCGGGGCAGATTTTCAAAGGGTTACACACGTAACCCTGAAAACATGTCCCTGCGTGCGCCGAGCCTATTTTGCATAGGCTCGGTGACGCGCACAAGCCCCAGGATGCACGTATGTCCTGGGGCTTTGAAAAAGGGGCAGGGGAGGGGGTGGGCGGGGCACCAGTCCGGGGGCGGGACTGAGGCCTCCGGCACAGCGGCTGTGGCGGGGGTTCGCGTGCCAGCACGCGCAAGTTACGTCTACCCAGAGGCAGGCGTAAATCACAAAATAAAGGTGGGGAGAATTTAGGTAGGGCTGGGGGGCGGGTTAGATAGGGGAAGGGAGGGGAAGGTGAGGGGGTGGTAGGAAAGTTCCCTCCAAGGCCATTCCGATTTCGGAGCAGCCTCGGAGAGAACGGGCAAAGCCATCGGGGCTCCCCTAGGGCTCAGCACGCGCAAGGTGCACAAGTGTGCACCCCCTTGTGCGCGCGCAGACCCTGGATTTTATAACATGCGTGTGGCTGCACGCGCATTTTATAAAATTGGGTGTAGATTTGTGCACGCCGGGTTGTACGCGCAAATCTATGCCCGCGTGCATGTCATAAAATCTGGCCCATCATTTTGTGAACAGGTACTTGCAAATAGTATTTTGTAAAAAATCTTTTTCTATGTAAAGGAATATTTTTGGAAATTCAATAAATAAATAAATAAGTAGACTGTGTGAAACATATGTATTATGTTTATAGATATTGAAGAAATTATTTCATATTAAGTTATATAGAATTAAATATGGAGTTATATGATTACGTGGATGTGATTTCCCTAGCTGATATATTATCTAAATTGATCTGTTAGTTCACTCTAGGATTGTTACCAAAAAAGGTTATCTGTACTGTTTAGGGCCACTGAGAGTCTTAGATCTGCAGGCAGGCCAGCTAAAAGTGTGTCACACGGTGGAACAAGTTTTATGTTAGTTTAATGTGCTGTTTTCTGAATGTTTCTAAGTCTTATGATTTAATGTTGAAATCAGCTTTCTGGAATCAAGGGTAAATTTAGAATGACACTTGGGACATAGTCATAGTGAAACTGCAAGGCTAGCTGTTTATGGGGGAGAAGAAATGTCACGAGTTGGTTTGAAGAAAAACACCACGAGTTGCCTTTCTAAGATGGAGGACAGAGGCGTCTGCTATGGCATTATAATCTGTTGATGAACAGTATGTGATTGGATTGAGGGTTATAGATCTGACCCTTGATTGGCTCTAGGGTATAGCAATTGATATAAGGATATGATTTAGGGAAATGTGTAATCAAATTGTAACCTGTTGATTAGTTCTGTCTGATTCCAGTGATAAGTGAGATTTATATTAATGTCTGTCTGGATTTTTAACAGAAAGAAGCAGCTTTGAGATTGTAACTTGTCCTGGTTTGTTTTTTTTTTTCTTTCTCAATAGAAACCATAAAGAGGAGGTCCTAGTTTGATGTGAAATAAGTATATTAATGCCACTTTATTTCTTATAGCTGCTCCTGGAGGTTGCATCAGAGGAGGTCTGCCTGTGGACTTACATAGATGGGCCCTTTCTCATGACAGGAAACCCACAGAGCGGTTCTGGGTCCTCCATGGGACTTTCCAATTGGGAAGAGATTGGAAAGCTGAGAGGGCTGGGCCTCCCTGGGCCCCTCCAGACATCAGAAAAATTTTCTGGGGCCAGAAACCTCTCTGGCTCCCACTTATTTCTTCCATGGGGGTCCTGAAGAATGACTTGGGGAGGAGCAATGCCCATATTGCTCCTGCTCCACCATGATGCTTTAAAAAAAAAATGGCACTGAAGTCAGTGTCAGTTATTTTGGAGTTTTGGGAGGATTTTGGTATTTTTATAATTTGGTTTGGGAAAGAAACTGGACCTAAATTAGCATTAAACAAACCAAAACAAAAAAGAAAGCACTGACCCTAATCAAAAAATGAACCTAATAAAATTGCTTTTCCCTGCTTTTCAGTGCCATTTATCACTACGCTCTGGCTATCTTTCAACGAGTTTCTAATTGTTATTCTAATCTTATTTTTATGTTTGTTCATTTGTGAAGTGCCCCAGAAGGCCTAATCATATGAATACTTTTTTGCCCATAAGTCTTTGTAGCATGTAGACTTTAAATTATGTCCTTACATTGTAGGCATATGCATGCTTAGTTATTTCTATTATGGACACTTATGTGTCCTCAGTGCTTTCCCTTTTGTGTGGTTGCCTGTAACTTTTTGTACAGACATGGTTGTTTGTGTCTAATTCATTTTATTTTCTTGTTCAAGGCTGCTTCATTTCTTTATATCTATGAATAATAAGCTATAAACAACTGCCATTAGCCAAGGGATTAACAGGCTTCTATGTATAATTTGAATTCATTTATATGTAGATTTGTATTAAGGTATCATTCCAAATGCTCAAAGTACTTTATAAAATGGCAAAGAGACAGTACAATAACAGTATAATTAAATATAAAGCAAAGGTAAAATAAAGCGGCTGCATCTCAATCCTACAGCGGCAGTGACAGCAATAACTTTAAAAAAAAAAAAATGCGGTGTGGAGCCTCCAGCCTCCCATGGCATGCTCAAAGCCCTGCGGTGGTCCCAACCTCCCCTTCCCACACAGGCTCCCTGTTATTATGGAAAACCTTGTGAGGGGCGGAGCTGCCGCCGGTATTTGAGTGAGCAAGGAGTGACTGGAGGCTCTGTGCTCAATTTTTTTTTTTTTAAGTTGCTGCTGCAGGATCAAGATGCTACCACTTTAAGTGACAAGCATCTGGGAGGTGAGAGGGAGGATCTGGACAGGGGGAATCTGGATCCCTTGCTCCCTTCCCCTCTCCTCCTCTTTCTCAAGGCCTGGAAGGGGGTGGGATGGGAATGGACACACCCCCACCCTTCTTTTTTTTTTTTTTTTTGGGGGGGGTGGCACAATCCTCAACCTCTGCTGTCAATGGGCATCAGAAATGTAAATCTGGCTCTGTACAGCATTTATAAAATAGGAACTTCTGTGTGCACTTCTTCACTCTGTCCCAGAATGCTCTTAGACCACCCCTTCTTTTTACATTGGTAAAATGTGTGCAAAATAAAAAATATGCACATACTTTCACTGTTTATAATCTAACATATACATGAAAACAGACTATTTTGCACATATATATGGTATTTTCCTACCTGGAATCTCCTTGAAAATGTACTCGTGTGTTTAAATCATGAGCCTGCCCTGACTCTCCCTCTCAGAATGCCTTTTTGTAGAGCACATAACAGTATGTGTAACATTGCTTTTCTGTTTAAATTTACATGCACCCCACCCCCACACACACACCGAGTAATTTGTAAAGGCCATTTGTATGCATAAAACTGTGATATGCACAAAAATGGCTTTGAAAAGTATCACCTAAATTAGTCTCATATCTTTAAAGGCAAGGGAGAGTGTAAAGATAGAAACTGGATTGCCATAAATTGTCTGAAATATAAATATCATAGTTTTGAAATACTGATAATTAGCCAGGTCCTCCAAAGTCATTTGGGGGTTTGTAGGGATAGTGTGGGAGTAATAAGAGATTTGTTAAGTCAGGATGATATGTCTCTAACCTGTTTTTGCCATATTAAGCCATTTATTACCTATGGGTTATTTCTTACTCACTTTCCATGTACTTTTGTAGTGTTTAAAAGACTCATTTTTGTATTGTAAAATAGCAAGGTAGGGTGCTATATGAATGCCAAACTATAGTTAGCTATTATAACTGTTATCAAAATGCTATATTTGTATCAGAAATAGTACCTGTGATAAAAAAAAAAGGGGGTGTTGTTAGGCTAATTTCCCTGCTTCTGAATAGATAATTTCCACAAGAGAGAGAGAGAGAACAATATAATAACTTAACTATTTACACCACTGTAAGAGGGGGCACTTTTAACTCAGGGTGAGGTAGGTTTGGGGGGACAGTTTTACATACACAGTAGGAGGTACGAATAGCAAAGTTGATATCTCTGAACATTTTCTGTTTGAATTGATGACAGGTACAAGAGTAATTGATTTGTGCAATGTAATCTCTACCTAGCTTCAATGCATCATGCATGGAGCAGCACTACTTAGCCAGACACATTTAAATTTTATATCCTTGTTATTTTATATTGTAATATATTATGACTGTTTTTATACACATTGCCTAGGAATGGCAGGTGGTCAATTAACAAATGTATTAAATAAATAAATGCATTTGAATGACATTAAATGTAATGGTAAAGTAAAAAACTGGCAGTGGGAACATGGGTGGAGCTTGTGGCAGAGTTGTGGATAATGCAGGGGAGGAACTTGATTGGTCTCCCAATCAAAAAGGTGTTCCACTGACCCTGGTTTCACAGGACTTGTGTTTTAAGTCTTTATTGTGACCTTAAAGATTGGCAAACAGTAACCTAAGTTAAAGTCATATTTGAAAAGATGCCAGTATTGGGGTAGATTTTAAAAGGTGTGCGCGGGCATACATGTGTGCTCGCTACCTGGCGCACACACTTGTACACCTGATTTTATAACATGCGCACACAGGCGCGCTTATCTTATAAAATCCAGGCTCAGCGCGCACAAGGGGGTGCACAACTGTGCACCTTGAGTGTGCCGAGCCGCACTGCCTTCCCCTGTTCCCTTCCCCCTAGCCTGACCTTCCCACCTCTTCCCTAACCTTCCGCCCTTAGCCCTACTCTACCCCCCCCCCCCGACCTTTGTCTTACCTTTTGCGCCTGCCTCTGAGCAGGCGCAAGTTGCACGTGCCGGCAGCCTGATCTTGATGCCTGCCGGCACGCGATACCCCGCACAGTGGCAAATGGCTGCTGTGCCGGAAGCCTCTGACCCCACCATGCCCCTGGACTGCCCCGCCAATGCCCCATCCCCTTCCCACCCCTTTAGTAAAGCCCCGGGACTTACACGCATTCCGGGGCTTTACGCGCATCACCGGGCCTTTCGAAAAATAGGCCCGGCCCGCGTAACCTTTTTAAAATCCGGCCCATTGTGTTTAAGCCTCATCCAACATCCTCCAAGAAAAGAGAATAATTAGTATTTGATATCCTGTTGTGTGTATCACAATGCCTTTTGATTCTATGCACTGGCAATCATTTGCTAGTACCACTACTTTTTGTAGAGCCCATTAAACTCAATTAGCAGCATGTCTTATTGATTCTGAACACTGCGACATGAAAGAATTTCATTGTAATTTCACCCTACATTATCTCAAAACACATTAAAATTGTGGAATTTTACCAACATACTGTATACGCAACCATGTCGGATGAAGATAGCTGTTAGGTTTCAGTTCGTAATCACTTCCAAAGGGAATAAATTATATGGGTCATTATTATCACCCAATTATAGATGGAAATTGAGATTAAGGGAATTAAAATGACTTCACTAAGATTATAAACTGTCAGTGTCAGAGCGTAAATATAGAACCTTTACTCTCAGCACTGTATTGTAATCATCAGACCTCTTCTTTTTTTGATTGCATTAAACATCAAGCCCTTTGATATGGTGTTTACTTCAGCCCTTTCAGTTTTGGTACACTCACAAGACCTAGCTGTACAGGTTCAATGATTAGTTTTAATCTCTCAGGCACTCAAATAAGTGAGCTCAAGTGAGACAGCACATCTTTCACTAATCCAAACTATCCTGATTTCACAGCAGCCCGTATTAATTTACTACTGTTCAATACCATTATGCATACCTCAGACATTTTTATTGGTCTCTCCTAATTATTATTAATGAGAGAGATCTATGAAGACATACAAATATTTATGTCTAAGTAATTATTTTTTAGAGGGTAATTTTATAACTCCCCACATAGCAGTAAAGTCTGCATGCACAATGTTCGCATAGATTTTACTGAGGATTTTAAAAGCTAGCTTATGCATATAAATTTACTTTTAAAATCCTTCCCTAATTGGCCAGGTACACACAAAACTGTCCATGCACAAAGTTACACTGGCTCCAAGCAGAGAGTAACTTGTGTTCAGTAATTTACAAGCATACTTTCAAAAATATGAAAGTATGAGCGTAAGTTGTATTCTTCCCCAACTCCTTTGAAACACCTACTCCCAGTGCACCTAAAAACAGGCATAAAACCAAATTACAAACTTACTTTTACACTCTCTGGCCTCAATTGATTTTCAAAACACCACTTATGCACATAAAACAGGGTTTTATGCAAACAGAGTAAGTTATTTTGAAAATTAGGCCTTTAAAATCTTCATTCAGCTCACTACATTTTTGTTGAAGTGGGAGCAGTCACATTAGCAAGAGTCATCTTAGCCTTAAATTTGATTGTTTTATATTAGTTTTGAAATTATTAATGATATCACAGACAATATGACATAACAGACATTGCTTACATCAATTAAATCCATAATTATGGTTGATTCCACTGGTTTAGAGGAATTGAGGGCAATCGCTTAAAGAGTTGTATAAATAATGACTTGGTAGCAAACCATTTTAATCTGCAAGAGTATATCTCACAGGAATAAAGCGGTGTACCCAATAATTTAAATAAGTATTAAATTAAAAAAAAATATTAATCATTTATAACCTTAATAATTTTACAGTATTAAAGGTTTCTCAATTTGCAACATCTTTCTCACTTAAAGAATACTAGAACCCCATTCCACAATATCATCCCCTATAATCTCCAGCCACATCTAAGAGCACAATTACAACCATTATTTAAAAAAATCATTAAATTAAAAAAAAACATCCAATAATCACACACAATTTAGTTCAGAGTCAAAAAAAAATTAAATGGTTTTAAGTCACTCGCTCCAAAAAAATGATTTGAAAAAGCTTGCCATACTCATCAGTCATCAATGAGTTTATACAAGCCAAACACAAACTGCAGAAAAACCAAAGACTTTCAGGAGAAAGGAGTTCCAGATATATTTATCAATATCCAGTGGCATATAGCAGCATATTCAACTTCATCAACAAATACAACCTGATCAATATCCAACATTTGATAGTGAACAGTAGCAACCGGCAGCATATCCTCTTCAGTATCAGCAAAACACCCAACATGTTTAATCCTATATACTAAACAGATTTTTTTAGAATGAACAAACAGGTACTTCCTATATACTAACACTGCATACTAACAAAAGTCATACCTAGAAAGCAGGCAAAACCCCCTCATATTCAAACATTTACAGAACATATATAAATATCATATTACCTTTTAAAGAATAATCTCAACATGTCGACATCAACTATCTTTTCAAGTCTCATGTTCATTAACCATCCAATCCCTAATAACTTCTTATATCAGTCATACAACACCTATCACATGACCCAGTTACCTAAGAGCACACATTTAGACTACATCAAAAAGAAAAAACAAATCTTTATCTAAATAAATACACTCTCTTCCACCTTGATGTTCAAACCTGATGGATACACTATCGGCCAAATTTTTATTCCCCTGTGCGCGTAAAAAACGGGGGTTACGCATGTGGCCGAGCCTTGCGCGAGCTGCACACTTCTTCAAAGGGGCCCGGCCATCCACATAACCCCTGTTATGCGCCGAAGTGCTGTGCCCACATCAAGGGGCGGTCCAGGCGGCAGGGAGGGGGCAATCCGAGGGGCAGGAAGGGGGAGGGGCTGGAGGCGGCTGGTACAGCAGCCATTTGCCGCTGTGCTGAGGAGGCGCGTGCTGGCAGCCTGCCAGTGCGTGCAAGTTACTACTGCTCTGGAGGAGAGCAGCAGCTTGAAAAATAAAAAAAATAAGGTAGGGTAGGTTTAGGAGGAGAGGAGGAGAGGGGAAGGGGAAGGAAGGTTAGATAGGGGAGTAGGGAAGGCAAGGATGCGTCGCTGTGCGAGAATTGCATACATCTTCCCCATTTGTGTGCCCTGCTCCTTTAACTCTTTGATTTATGTGTGTACCGGGAGATACATACGTGTGTGCGCGCTTCTTAAAATCTGTAAGGCGTGAGCTGGCCCAAGACGAGTGTCTCCCAGCTTTGGCGCACATAGGGATTTTAAAATTCACCTTTAAAGAGATGAGGTGGAGGAGAGTGCCATCTTTGCAATGGAAATTCTGTTATCAGTCAGTCTCAGATATTTTTCATATGTTGAAGCTAGCCAAATTTCATATAGAATTTAAAAAACAAAAGTCAGAATTGTTTTTTTGTTTTTTTTTTTTAGAATGAACAGGTACTTCCTGTCTCTAAAACTAACACAGAAGCTAGGAAATCTGCTGTTGGGGGAGGGGATTATGCATGAGTTTAGCTGCTCATCAGAACCTGAGCTGCTAATAGCCTTGTGCTCATGCAGGCTATTACTGGGAGAGAGAGAGAGAACCTGTTTATAAGGTCTTCCTAGTAGTCAACTATTTATATCATGATAGGAGGGCCAGCTAAAATCTCAAGGTTAGGTTTGGTGGTGGTTTAGGGTTTTGGAGCCAGTTTGACATGCAGAGTGAGACGTATGAACAGCACAGTACACCTCAGCAAAGATTTGATGTCATTTGGAGTGAGGAAAGTCTCCCAAAGATGAGATTTCTAGCATATTGTATGTGTGCATGCATGTCCCCAGTCTATGACAAACTTAGGATGACAGATATGGAGAGCAGGAGATTTTTTAAAATCCTTATTATTTTTAGTTATTGGGTGTTATTTGATATTTTTGTTGTTTTGAACTAATTTACTGATGTTTAGAAAATGTTAAAATTATATGTGGGGGTGCCAAAGCAAGTATCCGCCCCTAGTGCCAAATACTTTAGGTATGCCACTTTGGTACTTGGTACATACGTGCGGGCGTACATTTGTGCATGCAACCCGGCGCGCACAAATGTACGCCCAATTTTATAACATGCGCGTGCAGCCGCGCGTATTTATAAAATCCGTGATCAACACACGCAAGGGGGTGCACACTAGTGCACCTTGCGCGCTCGGAGCCCTAGAAGAGCCCCGATGGCTTTCCCCGTTCCCTCCGAAGCTGCTCCAAAATCAGAGCAGCCTCAGAGGGAACTTTCCTTCCACCCCCCCACTTTCCCCTCCCCTCCCTTGTCCTACCTAAACCCCCCTAACATAAGAACATAAGGACATGCCATACTGGGTCAGACCAAGGGTCCATCAAGCCCAGCATCCTGTTTCCAACAGTGGCCAATCCAGGCCATAAGAACCTGGCAAGTACCCAAAAACTAAGTCTATTCCATGTTACCGTTGCTAGTAATAGCAGTGGTTATTATCTAAGTCACTTAATTAATAGCAGGTAATGGACTTCTCCTCCAAGAACGTATCCAATCTTTTTTTAAACACAGCTATACTAACTGCACTAACCACATCCTCTGGCAGCAAATTCCAGAGTTTAATTGTGCGTTGAGTAAAAAAGAACTTTCTCCGATTAGTTTTAAATGTGCCACATGCTAAATTCATGGAGTGCCCCCTAGTCTTTCTATTATCTGAAAGAGTAAATAACCGATTCACATCTACCCATTCTAGACCTCTCATGATTTTAAACACCTCTATCATATCCCCCCTCAGCCGTCTCTTCTCCAAGCTGAAAACTCCTAACCTCTTTAGTCTTTCCTCATAGGGGAACATAAGAACATAAGAATATGCCATACTGGGTCAGACCAAGGGTCCATCAAGCCCAGCATCCTGTTTCCAACAGTGGCCAATCCAGGCCATAAGAACCTGGCAAGCACCCAAAAACTAAGTCTATTCCATGTTACCGTTGCTAATAATAGCGGTGGTTATTATATAAGTCAACTTAATTAATAGCAGGTAATGGACTTCTTATCCAAGAACTTATTCAAGGAAGCTGTTCCATTCCCCTTGTCATTTTGGTAGCCCTTCTCTGTGCCTTCTCCATCACAATTATATCTTTCTTGAGATGCGGCGACCAGTATTCAAGGTGTGGTCTCACCATGGAGTGACCCCGGATTTTATAAGATACGCGCAGCTACGCGCGTATCTTATAAAATCCAGCGTACTTTTGTTCGCGCCTGGTGCACGAACAAAAGTACGCCCGCGCGTACATTTATAAAATCTACCCCAGCGCTTCTGATTGGTTTATTTGAAGTATCATATAACCAATCACAGATGAATAAGCAAAACATCAGAGAAACATCATAATTGAATCCATTGGGAGCAATTTTATGATAACACAGAAAAATCTTGTTCATTTTTCAATCCCAGAGGAGTAACGGTATTTAAATATCAACCGTTGTTCACATTGTAATAAAAAGCAATCATAATCACCTTCCCACTGTCTCAGTGAAAGAATTTCAATAGCAGAAAAACTAGATCTTCAAAAATATGACCTTTCTCTACACAATGTGCCTCTATTGGGTCATCTAATTGCTGTCTTCAATGTTTATAAATATGCACTCGGAGGGGATGTCTGGTCTTTCCACTATATAATAGCTGGCAAGGGCATTTAATGACATAAATGTCAAGCATTGTCATGCACATAAAGCGGTTCTTAAAAATTATACTTCAATCTGAGATACTGGAAAAGACACTCCTGAAAAAGATTGTGGAGATATTCCACATTACCCACAAGGATAATGACCTGGTTGTGTCTCGTGTATATCCACTATGAAACAAAATTCCAAATGCACTAGTTTGTCTCTTAAAGTTTGCACTCACCTAAACAGAAAAATGGAACTCACATCCAAAACTGATCAATGTTTTTAAATAATTATCCTAACTAAATCAAAAATAAATATTCAAAACATTCAAAATACATATTATAAGCACATCTTTAGTGTCAATTATATACAGAAACAGAAGTGCTGAATATACATTTTAACATCAATTCTAAATACAGTTGTGAATAAATATGTCATAGCAATTCATATACAATGTAAAAATACCTTACAAAACACTCAAATAATTTGAATGTCTACAAATGTTTTTAATGTTACCAACAAGAAATCACCTCATAGAGCTGTATTTACTTCCACTTAATGTGTCAAAGACTTGAATTAAAAATATCTCAATTGAGTAACTCCATAATATGAATAAGTGTAATTAAAAAAAAAATTTGTAGCTAGAGAGGAAAGTTTCATACTTTGTTCTTTTTACCCACACAATCGGGTAATTTGTATATTTGTAATCATGAACAAACCTCCACCAGCCAAATATTTTCATGTGATTATTTTTAGTGTAATATGTGAAATCAAATTAAGAAATATTCTGCCGTGTCAATACAATTGATTTCAAGTCCGCTTCAACCGAAGCTTAGGCTGTAACTGTTACTGTACAACCCTGTTCTCTGTACTTTACTTAAAAAAAACTGACACCGACTTATCTGTATAGCCGTTTGAGCTCCCAACGTGGCTGAGTTTCAGATCCTCACAGATCTTTCCTCAGGCGATATAAACTCCTTTCAATAGTCGGACTCTTCATTGTACAGCCAAATTTCTCAAGAGGTTGTCTCACTCCATATCTGGGAATACTTCCATAATTCGATAATTTCCTTCACGGCGGCACAGACATCTGTTTCCGCTGAATTCAGTACCAAGTATGAAACTTTCCTTTCTAGTTACAAAAAATTAAAAAAAAAATTACACTTATTCATATTATGGAGTTACTTAATTGAGATATTTAATTGAAGTGTTTGACACATTAAGTGGAAGTAAATACAGTTCTATGAGGTGATGTGTTGTTGGTAACATTGATATCATATTTTGGATCCCTCTGTATAAAACAACATTTCAGTGCGTTGAATTTTGGTATCTTACAAATGTTTTTAAACATTCATGTTGTACCTGAAAAAGGCAAACAACTTTTTTTTAACACCATTAATTAAAACATAATTCCATATGATCCAGTTCCATACAACCTAACCATGCTGACACATATACACACACCCTGCTGAATATACTGGACACATTTTCTGGCTAACTTTATCCAAATAACTTGTCCATTAACCAACCTATTGAATACTACCCCCATATTGAATAAGAAAGGTGATAATTTACAGTGCGTTCAGGGTGTTGTATCTGTGGACCCTTGGGCCGAAGCAGGATTGGCTCTATCTGCAGGGAGAAAACCAGGTTCCCACCATCAGCAGGTGGACCCTGACAGAGCAGAGACCAGTGAGGACCACCTATACCATGCTATGTTCCCTTCAGGTTTAGCCTTTGGATTCCTGGACCAGTAGACTTAGATAGGGTCTTGCTGATGGTAAGGGGGAAGGTCTGTAGTAAGCCAGGTGAAAGACAGGTGGTAATCAGGTGTGTCAGGGGTCCAGGCAATGGTCAAAGGTAGGCATCAGTCTGTCGGCAGGCAGTGGTCAGAGGCCAGGATCCAGGCCAAGGTCAAAACCAGTTATTCGTCTCAGAGAAGAGAAGAGGGACAGATAGATAGGTAGGCAAGCAAGGACAAGAACAAGTGGACAATTAGGATGGAATGGACTAGACCAAAGATAGAAGACAAACTGAAGACAAGCTGGACGATAACGGAAGACAAGGTGAATGAAGACTGAAGACAGAAGACAAGCTGAATGAAGACTGAAGACAAGGCTTGAACAGAGACTGAAGATAAGGCTGGAATGCAACAGGCACTACTGGGAGTTATTGGATCTGTTGCTGAGGTGATGAGGGACTTATATAGGCTTGAGCCTGTGACATCAGATGGCACTATGGGGCTTTTCCCACCACTGGCCCTCTAAATTAAGTGTTGTCGGGGGCGTATACAAGCCTAAGGTGGAGTGTGGCTTGTCAGAGTCTGCAGTCAGGTCCAGGGGTTCTTGACCACATTGGGAGCCTGACCGGGAGGTAAGTGCAGTGGTTTGTGGGAGCAGCCCGTGGACTGCCAAGCGTAACAAAGGGTCTAGAAATTCCATTTTTAGTAGCGGCTGAAACCTAGCATAAAGCCCAAAGTCAAGCTGCTATTAATCAACATTTATAAAGGCTCTGTCAAACCTAATTCTGCCTTCTTATTATATTTCATAGACATAGGATGTAGGGTAGAAGTGGAGGAACTAAAAATAAAAACATCATTTTTTGCCTAAAGAAAGGGGAAATTGGGTTGAATGCAGTCCAGTTACATGACAGAGCTGGAGCAGTCAGAATCTTTTACTTCATCTAGCTCTTCCATCATAGGATTTATTTAGCTGGTTTGAGAAAAACTCTCTTTAATAGTGTACACTTTATTGTCAAAAAGTAGCAAATTGATCTGCTGTCAACGACAAATTTTCAGTAGAACAGGACACAGTCTTATTAGAGAATTGTGAAATTATTTGAAAGAGCTCTTTTGGGCTATTCTCAGCTTGTGACAAAGATATAGTTAAAAAAGATTTGTTTTTTGCTTGTTTGATAGCGGCACTAATTGTCTGCAGTGTGTTTTTTATAATGATGTTTTTCTGCTATTTGATCTTTGCGCCATTGACTTTTGTGTTGGTGCCTTTGTAGTCTCAGTACTCTGTCCCATATGATACCATGGCTGGCTAGGCCTACAGGATTTATGCCACTTGTAGAGGTACAATTTTGTCAAAAGCAGCTTTTGAACTAGAATACCAGACTGACACTTGTTTGTCTAATTCAAAAGTGTCATAGTCATCTTCAAATGATGGAAGATTAGTAGATAAAGTTTTTTTTTCCGAGCAATTGAACTTCATCTTTATTGAGTCAGAGGAAGTACAATATCATTCGGCCGCAACAAGTCAGTAAACAGGTGAACAATGCAACCATCATAACCATATAGCAGCCTCCATATAAAGGAAAGCCCAATGGGCCGTATTTTAAAAGCTCTATGCACATAAATTGGCTTACGCGCACTGGGCCTATTTTATAAAGGCCCAGCGATGCGTGAAAAGCCCCGGGAAGCATCTAAGTCCCAAGGCTTTACTAAAGGGGAGGGGCAGGGCCTGAGGCCTCCGGCAAGGCAGCCATTTGCTGCTGTGTCGGAGGATTGCGTGCCAGCAGGCTGCCGGGTCATGCAACCTGCGCCTGCCTGGAGGCAGGCGCAAAAGGTGAGTTCAAATTTTGGAGGGGAATTAGGATAGGGCTGGGGGAGGATAGGTTAGGGGAAGGGGTGGGAAAGTTAGTTAAGGGGGAAGGGAACGAGGGAAGCCCGCGAGCATCGGCGTGCGCAAGGTGCACTAGTGTGCACCCCCTTGCGCACACAGACTCCCAATTTTATAACATGCGTGCGCCTGCGGGCACATGTTATAAAATCGGGCGTACATATGTGTGCACGGGTAGCGCGCACACATGTACGCCTGCATGCAGTTTTGAAAATTCACCCCAATGCGAATAGCCCATGACTCACAAAGGGCCGGATTTTAAAAGGGTTACGCGCGCCGGACCTATTTTAAAAAGGCCCAGCAACGTGCGTAAAACCCTGGGATGCATGTAAGTCCCGGAGCTTGCAAAAAGGGGTGGGGAGGGGGTGGGGCGGGGTCAGGCTCCCGGCACAGCGGCCATATTTGCCGCTGTGCCAGGAATCGCGTGCTAGCAGTCAGCCGGCGCACACAACTTGCTTCAGCCCCAGGGCTGAAATAAGTTTAGAAACAAAAAAAAGAAGTCATCAAAGGTAGGGGGGGAAAGGGTGGAGGAGGTAGGGGAAGGGAAGGTGGGGGGGGGTAGGAAAGTTCCCTCCCAGGCCACTGATTTTGGAGTGGCCTGGGAGGGAAAGGGGGAAGGCAGCGTGGCTCGGAGTGGGCTGGGTGCGTGCAAGGTGCACAATTGTGCGCCCCCTTGCGTGCGCATGTTATAAAATTAGGCGTACATGTGTGCGTGCTGGGTAGCACATGTGCACCTGCGCGCAAGCTTTTAAAATCTACCCAGCAGGGTAAAAGACATATTGCTCAAGTCCCTAACTTTGCAAAATACTCTTCTAGTGTAACTTGGTTCTACTATTGTTTTTAATTTACTATTAATTTATAATCCCCCTGACACCTCCAATCTTGCCTTAACAGAAACACTCAGTTGTATTTGTGAAGTTTTTACCATGTATCAATGTCTTAATTTTACAAGATTTTAAAGTTCATATGGACAATCTGCAAAAGGCTCCAGAATCCCCTTTTGTTTCTACTATGAAAGATCTTAGACTAGTGCAATAGGTAAAAGGACCTACACATACAGCTGGTTACAGACTAGATTCAGTTTTTACTGATAGAAAAATTAAGAAGGTGAGAAGTCTGTCTTTTCTTACCCTTTTCTATGGCTTGATCACTATCTAATTACCTTCAGAATTGTGCTCCTGACTCCTATTTCTCTCATCTCATACAATGACTTTTGGAGAGAAGTTTTTCATCAAGACGTTATCTATTTGTACAGCTCCTCTAAAGTGCGGGCTATGTGAATGCCTAGATCAGAGCTTTCCAAACTTTTCATGTTGGTGACACACTTTTTAGACAAACATAATTTCACGACACGGTAATTCAGTCTACTAGTAAACCAGAGGTTAAAGGTTAAATGAACGAAACATATTTCGACAATTTATGTATGTTTCCTTAAATATATACATAAATAAAATGTTTCATGACACAACCTATCTCATGAAAACCTTAAATTTATATTAAAAATATATATTCCAAGATTCATGTTATTGTTATAATTTATGAGAAACAATAATAAAACAAATTCTGTCCCCCACTCACTCATCTCTCTCCCCGCAGCACATGTCTGGCCCCCACCCTCATGTACCTCGTCTTTTTGATTGTTGCCAGTTAAGTGCTTCACTCCCTTCCATGATCACCAGACACTGCTGCTTGCAGTCAGTACTCCTCATGGCCAGGCCTCATCGACAGCAGCAGCCAATGCAAGGATGGCTGGGCTCGTTCCACCCACCAAGCCCCCCAAAAAAACACGATTGACAGCAAAAATCACCCAATAACAAGCAACCCATAAACTGAAAAAAAAAAGTGAATCTCTAGAAAAAAAAAAAGCCCAAACTCGCATCAGAGTTGACCGGGCTTGCGCGACACACCTGCACACTGCAGGCGACACACTAACGTGTCCCGACACATAGTTTGGAAAGCTCTGGCCTAGATGGTGCTAAGAATTTTAAGGCAGCAGCCATCCTTTTGGCAAAAAATTCTATTTTCCTCTGCTGGAAGCTGGAAGAAGCCCATTCACTCAGTGAAAATGTCTGATGCAACAGCACACACAAATTGAAATGTGACAAAAAAAAAAAAAAGAGGCTGCCTCAGTGAGATCCTTTATGGCCAGGAAGGGCTATTGCTAGTTTTGGCACAGTGCCCAGCTTGCAACTTAAGATGCATGTGCCTTCGAGAGCATTGTTACTGATCTCCTGAACTATTGGTTGGCCACCACCAGAATGCCTATTTCTCCTTTTTCTTCTTTTGGTTTTGCTTGTCTTGATTTTCTTGGGAAGACATGGGGTGGTTATCCTCTGGTCTTTTGTGGGCTATGAATGTGGTATCTGGCTGTGTGTGTGGAAGTGGGGGGCTTTCTCTCTTTGTTGTGTAATTTGAAAAACTTTGGGGCAGATTTTAATAGCCTTACGCGCACTGGGCCTATTTTCAAAAGGCCCGGCGGTGCGCGTAAAGCCCTGGGACGCATGTAAGTCCCGGGGCTTTACTGAATGGGTGGGGCGGGGGCTGGGGCGGGTCACGGGCGGAGTTGAGGCCTCCAGCACATCGGCCTTTGCCGCTGTGCCGGGGGATCACGCGCCGGGAGTAGGCTGGCACGCGCAACCTACGCCTGCCCAGAGGCAGGCGAAACTTATAAAATAAAGGTATGGGGGGTTTAGGTAGGGGAAGGGAGGGGAAGATGGGGGGAGGCGGAGGGAACGGGGAAAGCCAGCAGGGCTCCCCAAGGGCTCGGCGCGCGCAACATGCACTATTGTGCACCCCGTTGTGTGCGTCAACCCCGGATTTTATAAGACGCGCACGGCTGCGAGCGCATGTTATAAAATCAGGCGTACATTTGTGCGCGCCGGGCTGCACACGCAAATGTACGCCCGCGCGTAGGTATTAAAATCCGGCCCTAAACTTTTACAGAGATCTGCACACCAGAAAGAAGGTACTAAAAAGGGGAGAGCCTGGGTGGGTGCATTCTTTTAAGAAGAGCTCAGAGCGAATGGTTAGAAGTGAAAGAAAATGTCAAGAATGAGAACAGTTTCAGTGGCTTAACTTTTAGGAATGTATACTTTTGTTTTGCTGTATGGATCGCACTGTTGTTCGATGTGCACTGTACGGATTCTGTTCAGCTACATGAGTTATTCCATAAAGGATTTAATTTTGAACAATACCTGACAGTATGGCAGTGCAGTATTCATACTGCACTGCCATACTCTCCCCCTCCCCCCCATCAGGAAAGAACCCAAGAGGTTATGGGGTGTCTACTTGCCCCACATGTGCCCCAAAGTTCTAGGAGCTGGTGGGGTTACATTATTATGCCCTTAGCTTGGTGACTACCTTTCTGCAGTATTTGTCAAGACGTTTGCTATTAGGTAGATTCTAAAAGCTCAGCACACTCCAAAATCAGCAGATGCGCGCACAAGTTGGGCTTATGTGCGCCCAACAAATTTTAAGTCACCTGGATGTTGGCATATCTCCTGCTGCGTGTACATCTCACTTGATTTCGAAAAGGGGCATAGTCTGAGCGGGGCATGGGCATTTTATGGCATGGCCGAGAGATGTGCGCTTAAAAACGTACCCCCAGCACTCACCCAGGTCCATTGCCGCATAAGTTTACTTCTGCTATAAGGAGCTGTAAAAAAAAAAAAAAGCCATTTTGGAGTGGTTTAACAGGGGGAAATGCAGGCTATTAAACCAAGGGGTTTTGGAGGACCTAGCACAACACTGGGCGAATTAATGGGTGACCTGGTCATGATGTGGACGTGCACCGGTTTTAAAATACCATGTCTTACGCAATAGAAATGGAATTTTAAGCATACGCCAACTTAAAATAAGGTGCACATGTGCATGCTCAGGCTATTTTATAGCAGGTGCGCGTATGTGTGCACAAGTTATAAAACTGTCGTATCCCTGGGCATAAGCTGACACACACGAGCCAATGTGAGCCCGCGCACCGCTTTGAAAGTTAATGTCCCTGTGTGTTGTAATTGTTTACAAATGGAAAAAGAGAGTTAAAGGTTTATTGAAAACATTGATGCATGCAGCACACTACTTGTCATATAAGGATTTTAATAGAATATTAATAGACATTTGTACAGGGTGAAGTGCACTGTTATTCATTTAATTTGTGAAGAGTCATTTGAGCTTAGTGAACACGGTTATCCAAACTGTCAGTACAGAGTTTATCTTATTATTTGCAGATCAATATGGCAGGACACTGAGGACTCGGAGCCTCTTTTATTTTTTAACATACTAATCATTTTATGATAAAAATGGAACCTGCCAAAATGTCATCATTCCAAGATGACTTTGTAGTTCACAAAAAGAAATAAATTAAGAAATTGATTAAATACTGACATCATTAACTGCATCAGAATTGTATGGGAAAAATATTATCCTGCTTAGTCTGCCCAAATCTTTCTTTGTGCTTTGCATTCCCTTAGTATTGAAAAAACCAAGGCATCTGTCCTCAATAAATGTTCATCTCGACCACTTTCTTACATTGGACTGCACGGCTCAGGGTTAAATCCTGGATTCAAATGTCCATTGTTCCATTGTATATACATTTAATGCTTGCAGTTTAGGGCATGGCTGTGTGGGGTTAAGTCAAAGGTGTCAGCCAAAAGGACCTGTGATTTTAATGCTGGCCAGTAATGATGTGCATTCATTTGAAATGACAGAGGAAATGGCAATGGGCATTTCTATTTCATTTCATTAAGTTTTAAGTAATAACTGCTGGCAAAAAATATATCTGCCATGGGTCCATGTCTTCCAAAATGTCACCAGGGCCCAGAGAATTCCCAGGCTTCTCTGACACCACCTAAAAAAAAACCACAAATGTTCTAGGTCCTCCAATCTCCCCCGCCCAAAAAAAAAAAAAAAAGGTGCTGGGACTGGGAAGCACTTTCTTTCCCTACTCTCCTCCTGCCCATCTGAGATCCTTGTTAATAGGATGCCAGTCAGCCCTGAGACTGGCAACATAGTGAATTCAAACAGTGGCACTGGTCTCAGGGCTGGCCAGCACCGTTTTCTTGTATGGCCATATATTTATAGGACATCAGAATATTCTCATTGGTAAGTACCTGGTCCAGTGTCACCTTCCTCCCATCTGAGTTCCATTACCAATTGATGGAACTATTATCCCTGCAGAGAATCCAGGATTTCGTACTACTTCTAGAAGATACTGCAGCTTGCATGTCACAGTAAATATCTGGCAGATTAAAATCACCTACATAAGAACATAAAAATTGCCATGCTGGGTCAGACCAAAGGTCCATTAAGCCCAGCATCCTGTTTCCAACAGAGGCCAAAACCAGGCCACAAGAACCTGGCAATTACCCAAACACTAAGAAGGTCACATGCTACTGATGCAATTAATAGCAGTGGCTATTCCCTAGGTAAACTTGATTAATAGCAGTTAATGGACTTCTCCTCCAAGAACTTATTCAAACCTTTTTTGAACCCAGCTACACTAACTGCACTAACCACATCCTCTGGCAACAAATTCCAGAGCTTTATTGTGCGTTGAGTGAAAAAGAATTTTCTCTGATTAGTCTTAAATGTGCTACTTGCTAACTTCATGGAATACCCCCTAGTCCTTCTATTATTCGAAAATGTAAATAACCGATTCACATCTACTCGTTCAAGACCTCTCATGATCTTAAAGACCTCTATCATATCCCCCCTCAGCCATCTCTTCTCCAAGCTGAACAGCCCTAACCTCTTTAGCCTTTCCTCATAGGGGAGCTGTTCCATTCCCATTACCATTTTGGTTGCCCTTCTCTGTACCTTCTCCATCACAACTATATCTTTTTTGAGATGCGGCGACCAGAATTGTACACAGAATTCAAGGTCCGGTCTCACCATGGAGCGATATAGAGGCATTATGACATTTTCCGTTTTATTAACCATTCCCTTCCTAATAATTCCTAACATTCTGTTTGCTTTTTTGAATGCTGCAGCACACTGAGCTGACGTTTTTAAAGTACTATCCACTATGATGCCTAGATCTTTTTCCTGGGTGGTAGCTCCTAATATGGAATCAAACATTGTGTAACTACAGCAAGGGTTATTTTTCCCTATATGCAACACCTTGCACTTATTCACATTAAATTTCATCTGCCATGTGGATGCCCAATCTTCCAGTCTTGCAACGTCCTCCTGTAATGTATCACAATCCACTTGTGATTTAACTACTCTGAATAATTTTGTATCATCCACAAATTTGATAATCTCACTCATCATATTCCTTTCCAGATCATTTATATATATATTGAAAAGTACCGGTCCAAGTTCAGATCCCTGAGGCACTCCAATGTTTACCCTTTTCCACTGAGAAAATTGACCATTTAATCCTATTCTCTGTTTCCTGTCTTAACTAGTTTGTAATCCACGAAAGGACATTATGTCCTATCTCATGACTTTTTAGTTTTCTTAGAAGCTTCTCATGAGGGACTTTGTCTTATGCCTTCTGAAAATCCAAATACACTACATCTACCGGTTCACCTTTATCTACATGTTTATTATCCCCTTCAAAAAAAATGAAGCAGATTTGTTAGGCAAGACTTCCCTAGGGTAAATCCTTGTTGACTGTGTTTCATTAAACCATGTCTTTCTATATGCTCTACAATTTTGATCTTGAGAATAGTTCCACTATTTTTCCCGGCACTGAAGTCAGGCTCACTGGTCTATAGTTACCCGTATCGCCCCTGGAGCCTTTTTTAAATATTGGGGTTACATTGGCCACCCTCCAGTCTTCAGGTACAATGGATGATTTTAATGATAGGTTACAAATTTTAACTAATAGATCAGAAATTTCATTTTTGAGTTCCTTCAGTACCCTAGGATGCATACCATCCGGTCCACCTAGCATCTCCCCTATTCAATTTTGTGAATATCCTCCATTTAACCTCCTGATTTCTTCTGCCTGTAAAAGAGGTATGTGTATCACACTACTATAAAAGGATGTTCCGTTCTGTCTTTGCAGATTAATCCGCAGTGCCTCATCCTTACCTCGAAAGGCCCTGCAGTTCTTCTGCTTTGATATTATTTACATAATAGTTCCACTTCTCCCTTTCATCCCTGAATATATTAAAGCCTATCATAGTTGTGTAGCCTGTTTCCATGACAGTCATTAATTACATCCATGTCATCCCCTTCTATGACTGCCTCTAGATCCAGGCCTTTATTTTCCCTACTCTAGGTATTAGTATTCATAGCTTTCCTCATTTGTATACAAGTTTTAATGTTTTACATACCTGAATAAGTTTTTTTCAGCCATCCTTGCCAATCCTAGCTTAAAGCTCTCCTCAGTAGGTTTGCTAGTCTGCATAAAATATGCATGTATTTTTATGTCATTTCCGTTTTAGGCTTAATGTTATTTTCAGGTATATGTTTTATGTTCGAGTATTTTGTTGTTGGAATGATCTGATATGTTGCTCATAGAAAATTGGCAGCTAGAGTTGAACACTCTAATTACAATCCGCTGCTTAAAATATAGCTTTCAGAACATAATGAAAACCAAATCTATACTTTGAGGGGTGATTTTTTCCAAATATTTACATGCATTAAATTAGCATATACATGTGTAAGTAGTATTTACGCGCATACATGCTATTTTAAGAACAGCAGAAGTACATGTGCAGTTTTGGTCTTCCAGAAAAATGTATGCACAAAAAAAAGGAGCGGTATAGGGGTGTTCTGGGGCAGGGCTAAGTGTTACACATGCAAGCTGCTATTTTATAAGAGACTTATGCATGTATATGTATTTGTGTTTGATATCAGACTAGTATTGGTTGGGTGGGAGCTCTGGGTGAACTGGGGGAGTTCAGAGGGAAGAACTAGGAGGGTCTCAATGACTTGGAGAAGTGCTGGGTGAACTGGTGGAGGTTTTGGCAAACTGGTGATTTCAATTATGTGTGCATGTATTTAAATATGACTGACTTCCATGCATATTTTTAAAATATGAAGGAAAAATATGCACTTTCAATGCCTTGCAGGTATTTACTCGTAACAAAACTTTAATGGTTTAATTTTGAAAGGCTGGCGCGCGCCAATACCGGAAGATATGTGCGTGGCCAGGCCACGTGCATTTATAAAGCACCATGTCCATGTGAGTATCTCCTGGTACGAGCGGAAGAGCTGGCTTTGAAAAAAGGGGTGGGATCTGGGCGGGACAGGGCAGACTGGGACAGACTGGGACAGTGCCATTAGGTGCTGTCCCGTTAAAGCATGCGTCAGCAGCCGGCCGGCCTGCTCAACTTACTGCTGCTCCGGAGAGCAGGTAAGTTGAAAAAGAAAAAAAAAAGAGGTAGTTATGGGAGTTTTAGGGGTTGAGGAAGATAGGGGAAAAGGCAGGAAAGGTAGGTAGCAGGTTTAGCAAGTTCCCAGTTAGTTCCTTTATTGGAGCAGACTGGAAGGGAGCTGGGAAAGGCCCTATCACGTCCCTCCGTACGTCTTAGGAAATTCCCCCCACCCCCTCGCATGCACAAATTGGCACCTGTGCACACATGCACGCGCCGCTATAAAATCAGTGCTCATATTATAAAATTGGCGTCAATGTGCGCACACCAGGAACTAAGCGCACATGAATGCCTGTGCCCCAGTTTAAAAATTCACCTTTAAATGTATTTTTTGGGGTAGACGTATACGTATTTTATAATCTACATGTACCTCAATACATGCAGGTTATAAAATACTGCTGCAGATCTCCACGCGGCCAAATTCACATGTATATGTGGCCGTGCAGAGTTGTTGGAAAGTTACCCTCATAGAATTTATATAAAATAGAACCATTTAAATGACATAGAAATTAGTAGAGATGTGAATCGTGTGATCGGTCGTCTTAACGATCGATTTTGGCTGGGGGGGGAGGGAATCTGATCGTCGTGGTTTTGTTTTTTTTTTAAAATCGTTTAAATCGTAAATCGGGGGAGGGCGGGAAAACCGGCACACTTAAACAACCCTAAAACCCACCCCGACCCTTTAAAATAAATCCCCTACCCTCCCAAACCCCCCCAAAATGTTTTAAATTACCTGGGGTCCAGTGGGGGGGTCCCGGTGTGATCTTCCACTCTCGGGCCACAGCTGCGTTAATAGAAATGGCGCCGGCGCTACCTTTGCCCTGTCATATGACAGGGCAAAGGTAGCGCAGGCGCCATTTTGGTTCCTATCCCCCGACGTCATGAGCGCAGGAGATCGCTCCCGGACCCCCGCTGGACCCCCAGGGACTTTTGGCCAGCTTGGGGGGGGCCTCCTGACCCCCACAAGACTTGCCAAAAGTCCAGCGGGGGTCCGGGAGCGACCTCCTGCACTCGGGCCGTATTGCAAAATGGCGCCGGCCATACGGTCGGCGCCATTTTGCAATACGGCCATACGGCCAGCGCCATTTTGCAATATGACAGGGCAAAGGTAATGCCGGCGCCATTTCTATTAACTCTGCCGTGGCCCGAGAGTGGAAGATCACACCGGGACCCCCCACTGGACCCAGGTAATTTAAAACATTTTGGGGGGGTTCGGGAGGGTGGGGGATTTATTTTAAAGGTTTGGGGTGGGTTTTAGGGTTGTTTTAGTGTGCCGGTTTTCCCGCCCTCCCCCTTCCCCTCCCCCGATTTACGATTTTTGACGATAAATCGGGGGAATTCCTATTGTATCGCGCCTCTAACAATTTTTGACGATTTAAAATATATCGGACGATATTTTAAATCGTCAAAAAACAATTCACATCCCTAGAAATTAGTACATATTTACATTTTGAATCTGTTACTAATGATCAACCCCTAAAAGGGAAATTTTAAAGGAGAGGGCAGAAAAATAAATTGATGAATTGTGTCTGAGGCACACATTCAGAAATTGTAAACTAGATCATAAGAGGTCAGCTCTTGGATTAGAAACCATAAAAAAAAATGGTAATGGTAAATATTTCTGCTTGTGATGTGGAAATGTAATAATGACTAGTTTAATATTCAAATTTGCATACAAAATTAAAATAGGAAAACACATTGGGATACAAGAAGCATTTTTATATCTACTATATATATGTAAAACAAAGATCTCTGACCCACAGAAGCATGTTGTATTATTGGATTTCTTATTACAATATTCAATATCTGTGCACATAACATTGACACCATGTCCTTTATTCACCATATTAAACTAATAAAATACCCCAACCTCTACCGGCACAATACCTCATACAAATAGACTTTAACATTATACTAAACTAAGATTCAGGTTAGGATATACATAAAAAATGTATTAGGGTAACAAGTTTACTAAGTATTTTTTTTTAACAGATAGAATTAGAAATTATTGATGAATGGAAGATTTGCAACAAAAATGTGGTGTTGGTTTTTTTTTTTTAATTGTTCTACTCCTCATAGTTCATATACTAGTCCAAATTAGTAACAAAGTACATTACAAAAATAAATAAAATATACATACACAATAGTCTAGGGAATTTTTAGATTTATTCAACAACTGTTTAACTGATTTTAAGGAAAAAATTATGGGGCGGATTTTAAAAGGCGCGCAAATAGCCTACTTTTGTTTGCGCTCCAGGCGCAAACAAAAGTACGCTGGATTTTAGTAGATACGCGCGGAGCCGCGCGTATCTGCTAAAAACCTGGATCGGCGCGCGCAAGGCTATCTATTTTGTATAGCCGGCGCGCGCCGAGCCGCGCAGCCTACCCCCGTTCCCTCCGAGGCCGCTCCGAAATCGGAGCGGCCTCGGAGGGAACTTTCCTTTGCCCTCCCCTCACCTTCCCCTCCCTTCCCCTACCTAACCCACCCACCCGGCCCTGTCTAAAACCCCCCCTTACCTTTGTCGGGGGATTTACGCCTTCCGGAGGGAGGCGTAAATCCCCGCGCGCAAGCGGGCCTCCTGCGCGCCGGGCCGCAACCTGGGGGCGGGTATGGAGGGCGCGGCCACGCCCCCGGACCGCCCCGGGCCGTAGCCACGCCCCGTACCCGCCCCCAAAACGCTGCCGACACGCCCCCGAAACGCCGCGACGACCGGGCCCGCCCCCGACACGCCCCCCTCGGAGAACCCCGGGACTTACGCGACTCCCGGGGCTCTGCGCGCGCCGGGAGGCCTATGTAAAATAGGCTTCCCGGCGCGCAGGGCCCTGCTCGCGTAAATCCGCCCGGTTTTGGGCGGATTTACGCGAGCAGGGCTCTGAAAATCCGCCCCTATATGTGTAATCCCTGCTCCACTATCTTCTTGGACATATAAGCACAACTGGGATCCATGGGGCCAACATGGTTTGACATTAAGGTTTTGACAATCGTCTATAGATGTTTGTATAGATGCTAAATGCTTGGCTGATGTGTTATCTGTTACCTACAAAAAGACTCACAGGCAAATTCACAAGTTATGAACCACAATGTCTGAGTTAACTGATATAATTGAGACCCTCATAAAATGAGCCTGAAATAGCTCATATATTAGCAGTTACACAATATTGTTCACCAAACAGATGCTATACTGCACAATTGTTTTAATCATAGGTCTCTTAAATGTTGTAACATTTTTTTCCAATTAGAAAGAGTCTCTGTCAAAGTTTAAAACTTATCTGTCTCTCCTGATGTTGTAAGTATCTGGAGTTAGAAAACACCAACCCAACATGTTTCAATACTTCTTCAGGGGCTGTATTTAACAAATTATTTAATAATAATTGTAATTTTTTTGTTATAGTGAATAGAAACTTATTTAAAAAATCACAGTTCACCAACATTTTTAGCATGTATTTCAGGGATTTGTGACCGCATGATGTAATAGCTGGGCATGAACCAACATGAGTGTTGATCGATAAAGCAATGCCTTCTCTTTCAGAGTTTCAGACTACTTGTACAGCATTTTGTTATTATGCAACAAGTCTTTGGAAGGATTTACCTCTGAATATTTGGAAAGATAATTTATGTTTCTGTAAGAGTGATATCTTAGTTATATGAACAGGCTTTTCAGAATATGTGAGTCGGGGATAACTGATTTTTGGAAGCTCATATTGGTTTAGATACAAGTTGAGACAAGGGCAATGCAGGAAGTTGAAGAGTTAGGGTACTATATTTTTTTTTATTTTTTTTTTCTGTTTACTGATTTATTCAAATTGTACAAAGAATATCCTCTTTGCAGAGAAACAGGGAAATATAAACTTATACAAGAACACAGTAAATACTGCTTATCAACAATAAAAAGAAAAACATTTCTCTTAGTTGACCTCAAATATAGACTAGTTAGGGGCTTACACCAGAATTATGAGGAGATTAAACAAGAAAAGATTATCAAGTATAAGCTTAGTGTTTTGGCTAATCCTATTTTCTCTATGACTCACTGGTAGTAGAATCCTGGCCTATGGGATTAGGTAATACTTTTTTCTTATTATCCAATAGTGCCTTCAATTGCTCGGGAACAAAAAAAAACAAAGGTAACATTATCCATTTTTAATATACAACGGCACGGATATCTAAGCATAAATACAGTTCCCATGGAGCGAGCTTCTTGCCGCATGGCAAGGAACCCTCTCCTCCTATCCTGGGTAGCTTTGGCCAAATCGGGGAACACTTGTACAACCTTACCCATAAACTCCACTCTCATATTTTGAAAATAATTTCTCATACTTAAACTGAGGTTCTGTGAATATATAAAAGACACTAGGAGGGTAGCCCTCTCTATTATCTCAGACGTAGAAGTCTCTAGAAAGGCAGTTAAATTTGCCATATCGATCGTAGGTGCCACTTCTTCTTCCCTTTCTCTTGCATGTGGTAGAAAATATACTTTGTTGAAAACTGGTATATTTTCAGGTGCAATTTTTAATATCTCAATAAAATATCTCTTAAGAGTTATCCTTGGTTGTTCTCCCAGAACCTTAGGAAAGTTAATAAACCTAAGGCTCAAATTTCTGGTCTTATTTTCCAATTGTTCCATTTTCCTATTCAGGATAACTTGGTCTTGCACTAATGCCACCTGGATATCTTGAAATGTCTTAGTTTGTTCCTCCAACTGCTGGATCATCTGTATTTGATTCACACTTTTTTTGCTGCAAGGAAACTGTTTGTAATACTACCCCCATCAGTGCCAACAGTCCCCATAGGGAATCCATGGTTACTACCGAGGGCTTAGGGAACATGGTTTTTGCAGCTTCAGATTCCACAACTTCACCAGTTAAGGCGTTTAAAGAAAGCACAGCCTCAGGAATGAGGCTTGCTGCCTGCAAATCAGCCATGTTTTCCCCTTCCAGGCCTTGCACGTTTCTCCCGCTCCCCACAGTGGCACCCACAGCTGCATCATCTAGTCCCGTCAGGGCTGCTTCTGCACTCACCGGGCTTGAGAAGTTTTGGGGAATCGGCACTGGAGGCATCTGAGAGTCCGGGGGGCTTAAGCTGGTCTCTCCAGAATCGTTCGTGGCTCCTCTCGCGAGCGTCTCAGCGGAGAACTGCTCCCCCTGCCTTGAAAAGCCAGCAGCCAACTCTGTTATGGTCTGCTGTCCTTGAGGGAGAGAAGGGGCTGCAGGGTACACTCTTACTCTCCCTTTTTGCTTTGGAGGCATTTTGCATCAAAAGTAGGAGAAAAATTCAGTAGAATCAAGCAAAAACGGACAGCATCCAGAGCAGCACTGCTATTCTGCCGCCATCTTGGCTCTGCCCCGGGTACTATATTTTTGTGCAATGTATCTATTTGATTGTATTGATATATAATCCACTTTGAGGATTAAAGAAATGGTAGAAATCAATTAACAGTATGGGGCAGATGCAATAAATTTTGCAGAAAGCAGACACTGACTTTTCAGCACCCGCTTTCATAGCACATGCATGGTGCCCAGAAGGGGGGGCGCAATGCAATATGCAAATTAGGATGCTGTGCTAGCAAGGAGGTGCTAGGGTTGCTTGCATGACCTTAGTGCCTCCTTGCTAATGCGACCCTGCGGCGGCTGTCGATTATGAAGTCCACCGACGCCAGTAAACTCAGCGTCTGTTTTCATAACCGGCCGTCTGCCAGTAATGAAAACAGATGCCGAGTTTACCAGCGTCAGTCTTCATAACTTGGTGGACTGCCGAAGTTTTGTTTTTTTTATTGAAGTACCGAAAAGCAGTTTTTTCTGCTTTTCTGTACTACTTCTACGTACGCTCAGCTATTAACGCCTGCTCCAGGCAGGCGTTAATATCTGAGCGATAAATGTGCATCTGAGACGCACATTTATTTTTTTAATGCAGAGTGAATGAGTAATAGCCTCATTCACATGCATTTGCATGTGATGAGCGCTAACTCATTCACTCCACATCGGACGTGCATTAAATAGTCGCTAATTCCCCTATTGCATTAGGGGGTGGATTAGCACCTATTTAACCCGAGTCCGACAGTGTGTTAAACAGTGCACTCGTGTGCGCGCACTGTATTTCATCAGCCCCCAGGTAAATAAATTAAGGGTTAATTTCCAAAAGGATTTACACACAAAAAACTGGGTTTTACACATGTAAATGCACTTTACCCATGTAAGTGGGCTTTGAAAATTGATTCAGTATATGCAATATACATATACAGTATATATGAATTGTCTATAGGTTATACACATGTAAGTGCTCTTTATCGAGTAAATAACTTTTTAAAATTGCTATGACAGTACATCCCGTTTACATATGTAAAAGTACCTCTATTCTGTTAGGCTGAGTTCAGCTAGCAAGAGTGTAAGATTTTTTCTGATCATAACTGGTTGAAGGAGCTACAGATAGAAATGGTCTCTTACATTTCACTAGTTTCCATCCCAAACACATTAGGGAGAATATTCCATTGAGTCAGTTTTTTCGAGTAAGAAGGATTTGTTCTGACATAGGAGTTTTTAAGAAACATGCTAGAGACATCTCTAAGAGATTTTCTGCAAGAGGATATCCCGATCATGTAGTGCGTCATGCCTACAAGAGAGCACAATATATTAATCGGGATCTCCTCTTGACCCCACGGAAGTGTTGCGAGTCCCCATCATTGGTCTGTGTTTTGCCTTTTTCTAATAGAGTAGGAGACTTGATTCAAATTATGAAATGACATTTGCATTTGGTTCAGGGTTTTTCAGGATTAAATGACCCTCCATTTTCTCCTTTTGTAGATCGAGGAACTTGAGAGACATATTGGTACATTCAGATGTGGTATCTCATAATGTATCTGATACAGTGTTGACAGCACATGGTCCTTGTAATAATTGTGGAGTATGCAAATTCTATCAATAGAGCATTTTGCTCAAGTGATATCCGGACAAAAAATCTTTTTGAAATCAAAGGCAACATGTCAATCAATGTCAGTTGTCTATATTGCTCGATGCCCATGTGATTTGTTTTATGTGGGGAGGACCTCTAGAAAAATTAAAACACGTATTGCAGAACATTGTAGTTGGATTCGGAATGTAGTGCATAAAGCCCTGCTGGTGGAACATTGGCAGCGGTATCAGCATTTGGTGGAGGACTTGTGATTTTTTTGTGGTCCAACAGATAAATATTAGGAGAGGTGGAGACATTAATAAAACTTTATTACGAGCAGAACAACGATGGATATTTTTTCTAAAAACTTTGGCACCGGTAGGTTTAAATGAGAGAGTTGATTGGGTAGCGTGTTTTTGAATTGGCAAAATTTGATTGGCTTTTTTGCCCTTTAAAACTAGTTGGGAAGGTTGCATGGTTGTTTGATTTGAACAGCTGGAAGGTTTGATGTAACATACGTGCAAAAGACGCGGGTTTATCTCATTTATTTGTGGTGAGTTTCAACTTTTCCCTCAATGGTTTATGAGGTACATTGTGCGATTTGGTGGTTTGTGCAGTATATTAATTTTGTGGGTTAAAATTTAACTTTTTCAGAATTGAAATATGTGAAAATTGAAGGACAGCATCTCCTCTGTGTATGTATTTGAGATCTCAGGATTGGGATTCAAGATTTGCGTTATATTTCTATATATATATGACGATGTTTTGTTCTTTGAAGAAATACTTTTATTGAAAAATTGTTTGAATGTGAATTATATTTTGTAGAAAGGATAAATATGTATGATCTATAATTAGAATTACACGGGCGGATTTTAAAAGCCCTGCTCGCGTAAATCTGCCTGGATTTACGCGAGCAGGGCCTTGCGCACCGGCGCGTCTATTTTCCATAGGCCGCCGGCGCGCGCAGAGCCCCAGGACGCGCGTAGGTCCCGGGGTTTTTGGAAGGGGGCGTGTCGGGGGCGGGGCGTGGCGTTTCGGGGGCGGGACTGGGGCCGTGGTTTCGGCCCAGGGCGTTTCGGGGGCGTGGCCACGCCCTCCGGAACCGCCCCCGGGATGAGTCTCGGCGCGCCAGCAGCCCGCTGGCGCTCGTGGATTTAAGTCTCCCTCCGGGAGGCGTAAATCCGTGGATAAAGGTAGGGGGGGGGGTTTAGATAGGGCCGGGGGGGTGGGTTAGGTAGGGGAAGGGAGGGGAAGGTGAGGGGAGGGCGAAAGAAAGTTCCCTCCGAGGCCGCTCCGATTTCGGGGCGGCCTCGGAAGGAAAGGAGACAGGCTGCGCGGCTCGGTGCGCACCGGCTGCCCAAAATCGGCAGCCTTGTGCGCACCGATCCAGGATTTTAGAAGATACGCGCGGCTACGCGCGTATCTTATAAAATCCAGCGTACTTTTGTTTGCGCACCAGGCGCAAACAAAAGTACGCGAATGCGCTTTTTTAAAAAATCTACCCCACAGGCTTTGAAGACGAAGCAGCATGGAAATGCCTTATTTAAGCCCTCAGGAACATTAAGGGGTAGATTTTATAAATTTGTGCACACGCGACCTTTGGTTAACGTGATTTCAATAGATACATGCGTAGCCGTGCGTATCCATTAAAATCCTGGGTCGGCGAGCGCAAGGCTGCCCAAAATCGGCAGCCTGCGCGTGCCGAACCACACAGCCTGCCTCCGTTCCCTCAGAGGCAGGCATAACTTTGCGCACGCTGGGCCGGCTGCCGCGCGCCATGGTCCGGGGGCTGGTCCGGAGGCTTCGGACACACACCTGGAATGCCCCCAGATGATGCGCCAGCCATGTCACGCCCCCCAATGAAGCACCAGTCGCAACAAGCCCCCAGACACGCCCCCCCAGGAAAACCCCGGGACTTACGCGCGTCCCGGGGCTTTGTGCACGCCGGAAGCCTATGCGAGATAGGCTCAGCGTGTGCAGTGGGGGTTTGGGGTAGGTTTTTGGGGGTTACGCACGTAATGTACGCGTGTAACCCTCTGAAAATCTACCCCTAATTGTGTGAACTGGATGTATACTCCCCTGAAGAAGCCTTTATAGTGAAACATGTTGGGAATGTTGTAGAAAAACAAAGGACATTTGAAAAAGAAGTACTATAATGCCTATTTTAAAAAAAAATATTGTGTGAATGGATGTATGAATGTTTATTTTATGTATAATGTGGGGTATATATTGTTCCTGAGCTAATTCTATATGTATCTGATGAAAGAAATGGGATTTTTATAAATTGATATTTTGTACTAAATAAAGAATTTTTGAATAACTATTTTATATGTCACTATAATATATTGATTCCTTAGCGATGTGATATAGGTAAAATTGCCACTAATTTTTGTAATATGTAAAGCCAGGCAAGAAAGGATTACATGTACATTTTTACTACAGCTTAGAAAATGTGGATGTTTTAAACTCAAACTCACTTTCAAATTCTTCCCATTTCCCTGTTTTGTGACAATATAAAACTAAAACAAATCTTACTGAATATTGTGCTTATTTATTCATCAGACAGAGAGCAAAAATGATTACAACAACTCTTTCAAATCTAAAGTTTATACCAAAGGCCTACCTACTAAAAGATACCAGGCTCCAGATCCATAAAAGTAGTTTCAAGAACTTGGGGTTTTTTTTGTTGTTGTTTCTTTTTTAATCATCCTGCTCACTATGTTGTCAACTAACCATGTAGACCTTTTACATTGTCATGAGGCAACTTGCATCCAATATATAGACAATGTATTTCTGCATTTTATAGCCCAAAGCTACAGCGTTATTTATTCACTTGAGCAGCAAGCATGAACAAGTAGCAATACATTGTAATAAATAATCAACACCATCCAATATAACATTTTCAAATGCAGCCTCTCTGTACCTGACATATAAGAAAGTAATTGCCCATTTATTCTTGTGTCAGATTGAAGCACTATAGAACTCTAACCAGCTTGAACCTTATGTAGTGCAGATAAAACATTTCCTAGGAAATGTTTCTCTAGCATTTAAACAAGCTTTTCACAACCCTGTCCTGGAGGCACACCTAGCCAGTCAGGTTGTCAGGACTACCAGAATGATTATGCATGAGAGATCTGCCTCTACTGTATGCAAATCTGACTCATTCATAATCACTTTGGTAATTCAGAAAACCTGACTGGCTAGGTGTGCCTTTAAGAAGGGTTTGGAAACATGCTTTAAATAGCAATTTCTTTAAAAATGACACCTTGCAGAATTCTAATGGACTTTGTATTCAAAGAACTATCAATATCTTAGAAGGAAGTCTTCTGCTGGATTTCTGCATATATAGGGGTAGATTTTAAAACCCCTGCGCGCGTAAATCCTCCCGCGCCAGTGCGCCTATTTTGCATAGGCCGCTGGCACGCGCAAAGCCCCGGGACGCACGTAATTCCCGGGGCTTCGTAAAAGGGGCGGGAGGGGGCGTGCCCGAGGGGCGTGTCCGTGGTCAGGGAGCGGTCCGGGGCGGGTTTGGGGGCGGGCCGGGAGGGCGGGTCCCTAGTCCCCCGGCACTGCGGCCTGTGCCGGGGGATGCCGGGGCGGCGTGCGCAAGTTACGCCTGCTTCAAGCAGGCGTAACTTGCCCAACAATGGTAGGCTGCGCGGCTCGGCGCGTGCAGGCTGCCGATTTTGCGCAGCCTTGCGCGCGCTGACCCCGGATTTTATAAGATACGATTGGCTACTCGCGTATCTTATAAAATCTGGTGTACTTTTGTTCGCTCCGGTGGCGCGACCAAAAGTACGCGCGCACGTATGTTTTGAAGATCTACCTCATAGTATGTACAGCATGACAGTTTTCAAGGAGGAGAGAGGAAATTAATAATTAAGAGATCATTGAGCCTCAGTGTGACAGAGATATCCTTAACCTGCCTTATCCTTCCCCCAAAACCCTACCCCCATCCACCTGGTTTAGAGGTTGTTGCAGTGGGAAAATATTCTGCCATGGCAACCTGGGATAGGTAGTGGTAGGGCAGCATACAGATTTAGAATCCTTAGTTGTTGCCAACAAATTTTTGTTTAAAGTATGCAACAAGTTGCTTTAAGCTAATAACCTCACCTACAGCAGTCTATAAATGATCTGATTACTATGAATCACCTGCAAACTTCTAGATTCAGGGCAGGTACTTAGCACTGCCATGCCACTGCCAGCTAGGATCTCTGCAGCCATGAAAAAGAATGTTTTCACCAATGTTGCTTTGCTCCCACAATCATCCAAGTTTGTTGGTCATGGAATGTAATGACTCCTGAGGGGTATACCGGACAGAAATATGGCAATGCTCATAAAGAAGAACATAAGATATGCCAAAGGTCCATCAAAAATCCCTCAAGCCTAGTATATTTATTTATGGAAAATCTTCACAATCTATAACAGGAATGGTGAGTATGTATCTGATTGAGCAAATTGTGGAGAAACGGTAACTGAGAACCCTACCCACATTGTCATGTTCAGGGGTACTCAAAAGGTTAGAAATAGATGCAAGTCAAAAAACAGGAGCTGAAAACAGAGTCTAGATTTAGTGAGCCCTCCAGCAATACGATAGTCCATCCAATGATAGTGTGCAAGCACCTCAGCCAAAGTTAGAGACTGAACCAGTCTGAGATCCTCTCACATTAAAGGCCAATCTTAAAAGCCCTGCATGTGCCAAAGCTGGGAGATACACATGTGAGCTGGGCTGTGTACACGAGTATCTCCTGCTACGTGCATAAGTCAAACGTTTACAAAAAAGGGGTGTTGCATGGGCCTGTTGGGGAAAGACCAAGAGATATGCAAGTAAATACTTACATGCACAGGCATGCACCGGTGTTCCAGTCAGCCTCTTCTGTGAGTCTTCATTTGCAACTGCCAGACATTCCTTCCCCTCCCCTTTCCATTATTAACACTCTCTACCCTTCCTCCAGCCTCATTGTTAACACTCCCAACTTTCCCAACAAACTCAACCATCATAGGGATAATCCTCTGCCAAGAGTCATGCATAGATCATTGCTCCCTCAGGAACCTTGTACATGGCATACCCTGTGTCACTGGTGATTGCTAGGGCTCCATCCCCTCAGGGACTGTGAATGCTGTCTCCACAGTTGTCCCAGCCAGCATGAAAAGTAGAAGCAGGACTTAGGAACTGAACCCAGATGTCTCATGTGGCAACATGGAGCATTGCACCTGATTCATCTTTTTCTTTTCAAATATGATTAGTGTATATGGATGAGCATTTGTTTAAAAGGATTCAAAGTCATTTCAATCAGGAGGTCAATTATTGTATCTTGGTATTCAGGTGTGGTAAATTGCTTCCCTCCAGATGTATTAACATAGTGTTATATTCTGTGTTAAGTGACATTAAATTAATTTTATGATGGGTGCACATTTTGACACCTCAGGCAACTCTGGGAACTATAAATTATGTAGAATACTACAGAATTGCAAAATTTTGTAATTTTCTTGAGGTCTGATTATAGTTTTGCTCTTATTAGCAAAATGCAAATATCTAATGAATTCTCTGTTGCTTTCTCCAACCTTACCCGTAGGTCTAATTGTAATTTATTGCTTGGAATATGATTAGAAACTTCAAAGAAGAACCACTAGCTCTGCTTCCTTCCATCACATTTGATGTCCTTGCTTAGTGTTGGTATAAATGAGCTATTTGAGACCTGTGCTCCTAGTGCATGAATTTGAACTATAAAATGGCATTTGTTCCTTATCTACTGTCCCCTCCCCATAATCTCTCTCCAATGTGGCCTCTGCAGGAATATTCTTCCTGGGAGATTCTGTGCCAGAGGCAATCATGGGAAAGGCGAGGGATGAACTGGCCAAGTACCATAGGAGGAGCTGTGACCCTAGTGGTATTCTCTTTGTGCTCCAGCCAATAATATGCACCCACCTATGTACTTTTTCTTCTACAGCTGCAGCCTTATTTTGCTTACCAGTTGTGCACAATGTTTGACTTGCTATATTTGATTTCCATTTTGTCATAATAGGCAGGGTATTTGAACCAAAAGTTAAAGACTTAATTGGGAAATTGTAACAGTGCAGCCAACCTATGATGGGGGGTGTCTATTTTGCATTAAGCAAGACCCTCTCTCAAGAGAGGCACTGTGGGTTGCCCTGATTCACACAGGTAGGTGGTTGTAGTAGCACCATATCATGCACGTTGCTTAGGATGGTTCCATTGTGGGAAGCCACATGGCTAGAGTACAGAGAATTGTGACAAGATTGCAAATGAAAGCTGTGGTCTTTGTTCAGCCCACTGCAGATTCTTGAATTGAGTTTTCTTTATTAGTGAACAGTTTCAGCGGGTGGGAGGAAACAGAGGGTCAAAACTGCTGTTATACCCATTTTATAGAGGTCAGATATGCAAATAAGTCTTTTTTTTTTTATAATAAAATTCCAGCTTAATGCATTACAGCCTAATGTTCAGTCAAAAAGAGGTGTTTCCAAGATCTTTAGATTATGCATATCATACCTGATATGTCAAGAAAGCTTCATGAAAGTTTATGGCTGTCCCCTACTTCAGTTCTTACAGCTTTGCTCTAGGTTTCTGTTTTAGGGAATACGGTCAGGGTTTGCAAATTTTTGACTGCCTATGGCCTTACTGATATCTTGTGTTACCTTCTGAAGATGGTTATCAGTTTCATTTCTTGTACTGGTACTACCACACCTCTAAAACAGCACATTAGTTTAAATGAGGTCAAACAGAATGTTAGTTTAAATGAGGTCAAACAGAATGTTGGGAATTATTAGAAAAGGAATGATGAATAAAACGGAAAATGTCATAATGCCTCTGTATCGCTCCATGGTGAGACCGCACCTTGAATACTGTGTACAATTCTGGTCGCCGCATCTCAAAAAAGATATAATTGCGATGGAGAAGGTACAGAGAAGGGCTACCAAAATGATAAGGGGAATGGAACAACTCCCCTATGAGGAAAGACTAAAGAGGTTAGGACTTTTCAGCTTGGAGAAGAGACGACTGAGGGGGGATATGATAGAGGTGTTTAAAATCATGAGAGGTCTAGAACGGGTAGATGTGAATCGGTTATTTACTCTTTCGGATAGTAGAAAGACTAGGGGACACTCCATGAAGTTAGCATGGGGCACATTTAAAACTAATCGGAGAAAGTTCTTTTTTACTCAACGCACAATTAAACTCTGGAATTTGTTGCCAGAGAATGTGGTTCGTGCAGTTAGTATAGCTGTGTTTAAAAAAGGATTGGATAACTTCTTGGAGGAGAAGTCCATTACCTGCTATTAAGTTCACTTAGAGAATAGCCACTGCCATTAGCAATGGTTACATGGAATAGACTTAGTTTTTGGGTACTTGCCAGGTTCTTATGGCCTGGATTGGCCACTGTTGGAAACAGGATGCTGGGCTTGATGGACCCTTGGTCTGACCCAGTATGGCATTTTCTTATGTTCTTATGTTCTAATATGAACATTAACACTGGTTTCTGTCATACGTGCTGAATTGGAAATCATAATGGTGGGTGTGTGGGGGGGGGGGGGGTCCTGGGAGAGGAGGGGGTGATGGGGTTGACCTGATACTATTTAAAACCACTGCAACTTTGCTGGTTCATCACTGATCTGATGAAGATAGATTACCTCTCAAAAGATAGTAACACAGATGTAATGTTACTTTTTTATTGTACTATCACAGATTCTTTGACATTACATATGTCTATATTCAGATGCTAAATAGTAGGGATGTGCATTCATTTGCGATGAAATAGGAAATATAGATTATATTTTCTATTTCATCGCAGTTCGGGGGTCCCCGAAATGATAGGAAAACCCATGAAATTTTATGTGGTTTTCCTATCGTTTTTTTTGGGGGGGGAGAAAGCACACATAAAAAGAAACCCCAAACCCACCCCAACCCTTCAGATTTAATTAATTACAATCCCCCACCCTCTTGACCCCCCAAAAACTTGCCTAAAGTCCCTGGTGGTCCAGCGGGGGTCCTGGGAGTGATCTCCCCCTCTCGGGCCATCTGCTGCCACTAATCAAAATGGCGCCATCCGTCCATTGCTCCAACCATGTGACAGAGGCCGGCCAATGGCACCGATATCCCCGTCACATGGTAAGGGCAAAGGGCCACAGGTGCCATTGTGTTTACTGGCAGCTGATGACCTGAGAGCGGGAGATCATTCCCAGGACCCCTGCTGGACCACCATGGACTTTAGGTAAGTTTTTTATTTGGGGGGGGGTCAGGAGGGGGGAATTCTAATTAAATCTGAAGGGTTGGGGTGAGGGGTTTCGGATCTGGACAGCTGAAAAAAAATCGGCCCAAACCGCGGGAAACTAAATTTCCCACGGCAGGCCGATAATGAAGGCCAAACCAAAAGGTTCAGCTGAATTACACCTCTACTATATAGTTGCTATAAATTAAACTCTAACCAACTCTAGAATAGGTAGGAAGCTGAAACTAAACACAAAAGGAGGATAACTTTCAAAGAAATGTTCTTGGTGTCATGTAGACGTGTGTTTGGTTGCGAGAAGATCCTCACAAGTATTTTATAATATACAAGAATGAAATATGCACATTTTATAAAATGCATGTCTCTACCCCACAACATATGCACATACATAGGCTTACACATGAATACATATAATTTACTGAAACCATGTATATCAATGCATTGAATGCACTTACTTTTCCTACCAATTTGTAAGCTATATATGTTATATGCAAAAGTAGAACCTACTCATGTAAGTCCCAATTTACACGTGTAAGTTGGTCAATTTTAAAACATACATGCGTATTTTTTACTTTTATAAATTATGGAATACAGGATAAAGGCTGCTTATATGCCTATATCCTAATTTTTACACACGTAATATTTTGAAAATTCATCCCTAATTGTCTAAATATTCAACCTAATGAGAACAATCTGAAAAGAAAGCATTCTTAATTTCTAAGTCAGGATGAGGGGAGATGGCCCCTCCAAGAGCTGAAGTTTTGTCAACTAAGTTGAATACACTTCAGTGTGTTGTTTAAAAATTAAACCCTATTATAGACAGCTTAATAGATTTTTTTTCCAGCAATCCCCTGCCTCTTCCATCTCCAGTTATTCTAATCAAAGTAGAAAATGAGTCCTAAGATGGATACAAGATAGAAAAAATGAGTTCTGTATGGATATTTTTGGCATTACCTGTTAGGATTGTGAAAAACAATTTAAGTAGTAAATGTCTCCCTGAATGAGGTATGCAAAGGACCTTGAATATACATGTATCTGTGTGAGTGACAGAGTAGGGACTCTATACACCCAAAAGTAGCCCATCAGACAGTCAACTCCAAAGGGGAAAGGAGGTAATACTGCTTTAATTAAAAGACTATTGGATAATGTACTCTCAGGGGTCAGAGATGCAGAGAAGTTGGACCACCGAGCAGCAGTGGATGCTTCAGAGAGAGAAAGTAATACTGTTATAAGGAAAAGTGTATTAGGTAATGTAGTTCCAGAGAGACAAGGCCTGTAGAGCCAAATAAGAGTAAATTTTGGTGCTACTTAGAGAGTATCCTTTATTGCAATAGAAATCTGTTAGAGAAGCAAAACTTGTGAGGGACAGAGATCCTGCAAAGCAAAAAGGAACTGCCAGAGAGGTACAGAGGAACAAGGACAGGTTGAAGGGAGACTATGGAAAGCCAAGAACTTATACCAGATGGGCATTGTCTTGCAAAAAAGTCTAGGAAGGATTCTGCTTCGGACTGATTAGAGAGTGACAGAGTTTTGGGTTATTGCTTGAAGATTTATACCAGCCTGTGTATGAATGCCTTATGTGTATTTATATGGAATGTTCCCATTTTCAAAAAAACTGTCATCTGTGAAAGAGACCTAGAAAAGAAATAAATATACTGTTCTTGTAGGTTTGTGTGGTTTCTTGATTGTTTTGGGCTATCTGGCAGCAAACCAGATCAGGTCATAAGATGAGGACTGTCACAATGGGCATATATATAGATTTATATACAATACTACACGTTTATTCGAAGGCCCATTATCTGGGAAATCCTATTATGTGGAAAAATCTTCACTGCCAGCAGTGATTTTGTGCCAGGTTGTCAATCCAGAGCTGAATTATAAGCTTTGTGAGTTTTATTTCTTTTCTTTATTGTAGCTGGAGTGGAAGTTAGAGACCACCACGGGCTCCAACTTATTTATTTTTCTTTAAGAAAATTACTACTGCCAGTGCCTATTGCCAGGTGTTGCTGGGAGTCCATAGAGTAATAGGGAAGAAGAGAGAGAGAAAAAAAAGTGTCTTGCACCGCTGTGTCTGCACCTGTCCCCTCACCCCTGCAGTAGCCTGACTCAGTCTGTATGCTGAGCCAGTAAGGTACACTTGTGTCCTCCTGCTGGCTTGCCTTTGGAAGGGCATTTATTTATTTATTTTTTGGGGGGGGGGTTGCTTCTGGAGGGTATGTAGATGATAGTGGATGAAGAGTGGAGATAAGGTGGTCCATTTTTCTGGCACAGGACATATGACGACCCTTTGGGATCCTCGCAATATGGCCCTAGTTCTCAAACTGTTTTGGAGCTAGGAGTTAGAGTTAGGTAGGGAGGGGGAGGTGTTCACCATTTCAGAACAGCTCTTCCACGGAGGTTGCTGGGGTGGCCAGCCCCCCTGCCCGCATCATAGCTAGATGTGGCTTTTTGAGTTGGAACTCAGAAGTTTCCTAATTGGTGGACTACACCCCCAAAGCCTGGAATCCTGCATTCATTAGAAAGGAGAAGAAGTGTTTACTGGTGCTAGCCTTAGGGATTTTTTGTAATCATATTTTGGGAAACTTTTTTTTTTTTCCTCTGAGAGTCCTTGTATCTCTGGCTCAGACGGTTTCGAGAAGTCCCTGGCTAGGTTAGAATAAGATGTAGGGGAGGTTCCGCTGTTCTTCATCTCACACAGCGTGGGTGGAACAGGGGCAGCTTGCTGCAGAAGACTTCTGGGTTTTCCCATTTTTGTGAAGATTTTGCCTTGTGCTTTTGAGGGGAAGTTTGCTGACATCCTTCCTACCCTAAAGTCGAAGACCCAAAGAGCTGCTTGTTCTTTGCTGCTTAGCCTTTTCATCTGGCAGATCCTGTAGATTTTCTGAAGAGAGAAAACTGAGTAGAAACTTTTATTACACTTGGAATTCCCTCACAGGGTCTTCACCCTGTGGAGAAAGAGGTACATATTGGGAGATTTGAATGCACTGCCGCGAGGTCCTGGGAGGTGTATTGCAGGCAGCTGCCATCTCCTTATCGACCCGGGTGGGAGTTTTTCTGTTTATATTGAGCCTGACAGGAGGATACTCTCGCTTCCTTCTCCTCTTTCTGGCCCAGTGGGGGGTGGGGAGTGGGGGGAGGCTGTTTCTTCTTTCATCCAGATCAAAGTGAGACATTGCCAATTCCTGCTGTTCTGGGCCCAATGGGACACAAACTTGAGTGCTGCTGCTGCTGATCTCTTCACCCTGTGGAGGGTGGGGGAAAGGAGGTTGGAAATTCTGGGCAGATAGAAGTGGAAGGGAGAGGGAGTGTAGGGGCTTCTGAGCAGGAAGGGATGAAAAACAGGGGGTCAGGGTAGCTGGGCAGGGAGGGGTTAGGGAGAATCAAGCAGGGGAGAGAGGGAGCACAGGGAAGAGGATGTGGGGGGAGGGGGTCTGGAATGATGGGCAGGGATGTGAGAGAGTGCAATGCATAGAAAGTGACAAAACATCTTCTTTAGAATGGGGTTCTAAAAAGGATGTTGATCAGTTTTGCATCTCTACTGGGGACAAGAGAAATAATGGATTTAAATTGCTTCTGAAGAGATGCAAGTTAAACTTTATGACAATGTTCTAACTGCAAATGAAATTGCCATAATTGGAGATTTTTTTTTTTTTTAAATAGATAAACATTTGTCAGAGATAATTTAGCTACAGTAAATCCTGCTTTGATATGAGGTAAGGGTGACGGAATGATCTAAATGAGATTTCTTTTTGAACTATTTATTTAGATTTAGTTCACTTACTGTAATATGATTTCATAATAGTGCTATATTCCCATGACTGTGCACCAAAAGTCAATTTTATTGAAATACAGCCTTAATCTGATATAATATGGTATCGTTTATAATATTAGCAGGGTTCTGCAAATATTGCATATTATGTTTTAAATATTGTTAGGAAAAAATTGAATTGCAAGGATTCAAACACATATTTGAAAACAATGCATAATTTTCTTCCAGAACTATAATAGAAATGAACGCTATAATTAACATTTTTTCTGCATAGGCAAGAATATTGTTACAGATGCCAATTTCTGTGACATGAAAATCACAATCTAGTAAACCACTGAATAAAATGAAAAAAATGATACAATAACAAAATTTGGGGGGTTTAGGTTTGGCATTACTGTCTTGTCTTATTTGCAGGCAGCCTAGAGCATTACCTAGTATCATTCAAAATGTTTATTTGTATCAACTTTGTATACACAGTACAGTTCAAATTGAATACATCTTACAATTATGTATCCAATGCTGAGAAAGCAGCTGTCACAGTAATATTGATATTCCTGTAGGCCAGATCTTAGTGATTATTTCATGTAAAAAGACTTAGAAACATTTTTTACATTTTTAAAGATGCAAAGGGAAATTAGAATATGCATTTGCAGAACAGCATTAGCATTAACATTGGTGAATTGGTTTTCCCATTCATAGCCAGTATTTTCATTTTGAATACAATTTACAATACATTAAAATTAAATGATAGAACAAGAACACAGTCAAAAAGATCCTGAAGATCTTACAAAATTAACTTGCAGTCAAGATGTTATGTAAGGTAAAGTATTTTTCCACCATACTAGAAGAAATAATTGAATCCCAGAGCTTGCTTAATATTTCCAGGTTAAAACCAAAGAACAAAGGTGACATACTGTAACCCCTGGACTGGTCGTACCCAATTAGTGGTACCAGAGGAAAATCATAGTTTCAGGTGGTAAACTTAACTTTAAAATATCTCAAACTGCAAGGTTCCATGAGTGGTGGAAAGATTAACTTCCAAGGCCCTTGCATTGCAAGTCCCAGTTCAGCATTTTGTATACAGCGTAGGGATGTGAATCGTTTTTTGATGATTTAAAATATCGTCCGATATATTTTAAATCGTCAAAAAATCGTTAGGGCCCTCGACACAATACCAATTCCCCCGATTTATCGTTAAAAAATCGTAAATCGGGGGAAGGGGGAGGGCAGGAAAACCGGCACACTAAAACCCCCTAAAACCCACCCCCGACCCTTTAAATTAAATCCCCCACCCTCCCGAACCCCCCCCCCCCCCCAATGCTTTAAATTACCTGGGGATCCGGCCGTGGTCCAGAACGGCGGCGGTCCGGAACGGCCCCCTCAATAGAATCGTGTTGTCTTCAGCCGGTGCCATTTTTCAAAATGGCCGCCGCAAAATGGCGGCGGCCATAGACAAAAACGATTCGACGGAGGAGGTCGTTCTGGACCCCCGCTGGACTTTTGGCAAGTCTTGTGGGGGTCAGGAGGCCGCCCCAAGCTGGCCAAAAATTTCCTGGGAGTCCAGCGGGGTTCCGGGAGCGATTTCTTGCCACGAATCGTTTTCGTACGGAAAATGGCGCCGGCAGGAGATCGACTGCAGGAGGTCGTTCAGCGGGGGTTCTGGACCGCCGCTGAACGACCTCCTGCACTCGATCTCCTGCCGGCGCCATTTTCCGTACAAAAACGATTTGCGGCAAGAAATCGCTCCCGGAACCCCGCTGGACTCCCAGGAAACTTTTGGCCAGCTTGGGGGGGCCTCCTGACCCCCACAAGACTTGCCAAAAGTCCAGCGGGGGTCCGGAACAACCTCCTCCGTCGAATCGTTTTTGTCTATGGCCGCCGCCATTTTGCGGCGGCCATTTTGAAAAATGGCGCCGGCTGAAGACAACACGATTCTATTGAGGGGACCGTTCCGGACCGCCGCCGTTCTGGACCACCGCCGGATCCCCAGGTAATTTAAAGCATTTGGGGGGGTTCGGGAGGGTGGGGGATTTAATTTAAAGGGTCGGGGTGGGTTTTAGGGGGGTTTAGTGTGCCGGCTCACGATTTTAACGATTTTTCACGATAGTTTACACACCCAAACGGCAACAATACGATTCCCTCCCCCTCCCAGCCGAAATCGATCGTTAAGACGATCGAGGACACGATTCACATCTCTATACAGCAGTGATTATAACAGCACTGATGAGCGTTAAAGTCACTATGCAGTAAAGACACACTGAAAGCTGACTTAGTTTCCAGCAATCCTTTTATTGATATAGTGTAAGATGATGAACATATTCTTTACAGCGGTTCAGTTCACATTTTGATGATACATGTGCTGTAAATAAATGTGTGACTTCTTATACTCTTGTTTAAGTTTAAGATGTTGATTCAGTCTTTAATCTGATATTTCTCCCTTCCCATTTGGTATAGGACAAGCTCTATACTTCCCTAACAATATTGGTGAAGTATTAAAGGTGAAATCCATTTGACACAGTTTTCTCCTCTGAACCCCTAAGTTTCCTCACAGTACCTGAATAGCACCAAGTATTCTCCTCTTCTCCCTTTCAGTATCAGAATGATTCTCCCGTTACTCCTCTTTTCCAAATCTCCAGTAGATGTTCATGGGCTCTATTTGAGGGTCCATACCAACTACTCTCTTCCTTCTCTCCTTGCTCTCATCTGGATGGCTGTAAATCATTCCTTTGGATAATGAAGATCCTCAGGTTCCTTTTCAGTGAAGGGACCTCTCTCTTTGATGTTTGAGCAGCAAAGAAAATAGCTAATCAGAGTCCCTAGTTAATGAGTACTCAGAACTCAAATGAATAATCCTAAAAATATAAAAGAGAAAGGGAGAATGGACAGAAACTGCCATATCCAAAATAAAAGTATCCATGGGGGGAATTAAGAATCAAACAGAAAATAGCAGAGGAGAACCAAGACATGCTGCCTCTGGAAAAATAAACTAAAATCCATACCCTAAGATGGTGGTCTGGCTTTAAAAATACAGAGAAATTTCCCAAATTCTTCCATATGGGGGAGCCATAAACCCATACTATAGTTGTTATGTTTCCTCCGAAAACAAAAGTGATTTGCTCTTACACTGGTTCCTAGAAGAGATCCAAGGGATCTCTACAATACAAGTTCTCTGTAATTGTTCTCAATTGTTCTTTTTTGAAATTCTGTTAATGTTCATTGTAATTGCTTGCACTTTTGAAGCATTGTTTTTGTTCAATGTAAACCGAACTGATTTGTACCCCCTACAAGAATTTCGGTATATAAAACTGCTAAATAAATAAATAAATATCAGGAGATCTTTCTGTTTTCCATGTATTGTATGAGACATTCAGGCCTATATTGAGTAAAATGGTGAGCAGGAAAGTGGTCTAGAAAAGTTCTGTTGAATATACTCAGCTAAAATTATCTAGGTAACTTGACTGCTCACCACCGGCTTACTCAATTTTGCCTACTATAGTTATCAAGCAGAATGGGGCAAGGGTCAACAACCTCCCTCCCCATAGGATCCCCTTCCCTGTTGTGAAGTTTAGCAAGTAATGTAGGGGATCTGACAGGTCCCTCCTGGAATATAAAAATGTGGGGCACCTGGAGCCCCTGCTCACTCCTCTGAAGTTAGATGACAAGCGTCAGCCCTGATTCTATTTTCTAATCATACCACATCTAGCCCAGATATTTAAATAAAAAAGTATGTGATTACGGGCCCTCTTCTGACCCAATGAGAAGCCCCAGATAGCAGTAGAGGCTTGCTATGCTCCCAGTGTCCAGCATTGCTCTGACAGCATTGCTGGTAGCACATGCTAGTAGCATTGCTGTAAGAGGAATTCTGAATACTGGAACACAGTAAGTTTCTTCCCAGCTGGAAGGAGGTTTTGGGGTATGGGGGGTTCTAGGTGAGTTGAGAGGAGACCCAGAGGCAGGACCTTTAATTTAAATATCTGGGGTGAATGGCACATAATTAGGAGGAGGAAGAGGAGGCCTAGGTAGAATATTTTCATCTAACATTGGAGAGGTGGGCAGGAAGGCAGGAGGTCCTATCACTCAAATATTTTGGCCACTGAGCCTATCACTGAGGCCTATATTCAAGCTGGCCTACAGACTGTCTCCCCCATTGTCTAGGCACCAGGCCCTAGATCAGGTCTGGGCCTGGTGCCTGCTTCTGGTGCTGAGGCCTATGCTTAGTTTGGGCCTAGCACTGAGGCCTAGATCTCTGTGTCAGGGTCTGGCACTGAGGCCAGGTCCTGGTGCCAAGGCCTAGCCTCAGGCCATACCTGGTGCAGAGGCCTAGGTGTTTCCCAGCATCAAGGCCTGGAACTGCAGCCTGGCCCTAGTGTTGAGGCCTAGGCCTAGTCTGGGCTCTGAGTGAAAGCCTAGACCTAGTGCAAGTTGGGTATTAAAACCTGGACCAGGAGCCATGATCTATGCCCAATCCAGGCCTGGCACCAAGACCTAGGCTGGTGCTAAGACCTAATCCTTGGCTTTGGGGCCCAACATGAAGCCTGGTTCTGGAACTGAGACCTAGACCTGGAACTGAGGCCTAGTCCCAGTGATGAGGCCAAGGCACAATCTAGGATGGTATTGAGTCCTATGCCTGGTCTGGGCCTGTGCTGAGGCTTGGGCCTAATTCAGCCTGGGTGCGGAAGCCTAGACCCAATCCAGGCCCTGTGCTGGGACTTAGCCCTAAAGCCTGGTCCGGCACCAAGGTCTGTGCTTGGTCTTGGCCCAGCTCTGAGGCCTTGGCCCAGTGTGTTGCAGTGGCCCGGCATTGAAACATGGTCTGAGCCAAGTGCCAATAGCTAGACCTTGTGCTGAGGACTAATACCCAGATCCAGAACCTGGCACTGAGGACAGGTATCAGCACCAAATCCTAGGCCCGGCACCTTGGCCTGTTTCAGCACCAAAGCCTAAGCCAGACCACGCCCAGCACTAACGCTTGGATCTAATGCTGAGTAGAGATGTGAATCGTGTCCTCGATCGTCTTAACGATCGATTTCGGCTGGGAGGGGGAGGGAATCGTATTGTTTGCCGTTTGGGTGTGTAAAGTATCGTGAAAATCGTTAAAATCGTGAGCCGGCACACTAAAACCCCGTAAAACCCACCCCCGACCCTTTAAATTAAATCCCCCCACCCTCCCGAACCCCCCCCCCAAATGCTTTAAATTACCCTGGGGTCCAGCGGCGGTCCGTAGCTAAATCGGGGGAAGGGGGAGGGCAGGAAAACCGGCACACTAAAACCCCCTAAAACCCACCCCCGACCCTTTAAATTAAATCCCCCCACCAAATGCCTTAAATTACCCTGGGGTAGAGCGGCGGTCCGAAACGGCCTCCTGCTATTGAATCGTGTCGTCTTCAGCCGGCGCCATTTTGCAAAATGGCCGCCGCAAAATGGCGGCGGCCATAGACCAACACGATTCGACTGCTGGAGGTCGTTCCGGACCCCCGCTGGACTTTTGGCAAGTCTTGTGAGGGTCAGGAGGCCCCCCCAAGCTGGCCAAAAGTTCCTGGGGGTCCAGCGGGGGTCCGTGAGCGATTTCCTGCCGCAAATCGTTTTCCGTACGGATAATGGCGCCGGCAGGAGATGGACTGCAGGAGGTCATTCAGCGGGGGTCAGGAACCCTCGCTGAACCTTCGCCTCCTGCCCCCTGCCCCCTGTTTTCGCTGGATTCATCATTCATCATTCAGCGATGAATGATGAATCCAGGCCAAAGATTGGTTATAGAGGTGGTTTTCATAAGCAGGCATTGATATCTATTAAGGGAAATTTCCTTCCTAGTACATATGAAAATTGATCTAGTATTTAAGGTAAAGAGTACAGATAATTAAAATAAAATGATAGTTTCCATGTCTTAGTGAGTTGTTTTGAGAATCTTGCATGCTAATGTTTGATTTATTCTTCATGATTCATCTGGAAATGCCAAGTTTCCTTCTCTGAAATAAAACATCCTTTTTGCTGAATATAAGTGTATAATAGAATCTTTATCTTGATGAAATACAAAAGCACCCATGGTGGGATTTGCATACTCGCCACTGTCTTGCAGTGAAGTCCATTCAGTTGGGAGATGTTCCGCAGGAGTACTCACCTCCAATGCTACCAAGGACCCCACCTCAGTCACCTGCATCATTACTGGGGACCTGGATCAATGTTCATTCTCCCCTCAGATCAGAGGAAGGATCAATAGGAATTATTTTTTACCTACTACCTAAGCCTCTGAAATACTCAACACTACCCAAAGACCTCTCCTATTACAGATTATTGGATAAACTGGGTAAGGCACTGGGAACTAATGTTCGTAGGGACAAGGACCCTCCGAACATTAAAGTCCAGACCCTCACATCTTCTCCAGCAATACATTTGCTCAAGTGAGCAAAGAATACAAGGATTTTCTTCAGTAATCTACCAGGAAATGATTCCAGGCTGCTGGACAACTTTGAGAAACGGTGTTCCAGAGCTCAATGCTTAATGCTCATATTTTCATGTACTAGCTCCACATGGTGAAGTACCAACATGATTGCATTCAGAAATTGAAGCCATTGCTAGACCCAGTTGTTGGGAGTTACACTGCATATCCACAGCTATTATGCAGAAGAATGCATACAACATCTCATTCAGTCAGTGTACAAGACATTTGACAAAACAGCTGGCTCATCATCCACTTCCATTGATGCACGGCACATGGCGTGGCTTCGAGCAAGTAGTTTGCATGTCAATATCCACATCCATGGGAACTTTTGATTTCCAATCACCCTGAGATTGTTGCGGGTGTGGGGGGGGGGGGGGGTAGTGCAAGCATGCATGCGCACACCAGCAGCAGAATTTATGTTAATAATTTAACTTTTATTAATGTTATTTAGCTTTTTGCTTTGTTTAAAATTATTTCATTATTGATGTTTAAATGTATTAGACTAAGGAATTTTACTTCCTGCTCATTCTGTTTCATTGTAAACCGGTTTGATATGCATTTTATGCAGGAAAATCGGTATAAAAAAACTTAAAATAAAAAAATAAAAAATAAACATCTGTGTATCAATAGCAGCATGCACACAAACTTTCTCACATACACACAGATTTGCATTTTCCTCTCATATCTTTCACATACATACATGGTCATTAGCTCAACACATATTCACTCTTATTCCCCTCAATCACCTCCAGACTCACATAAACACTCACTCAATTCTCCTGATTTTCCACATACACACATTTCAGTAATAGCAAACCATAAAACCTCTATTGGCAAATACTTTGTGAAATAACACAAACCCCTGAAAAAAAATGACACCTAGAACCTTGCCATACTATATCATAGCACTAAATCTCAGGATTCAAACAGCAGCAACCTTATCTATGAAAATGCAGCAATGAAAATAATATATTTGACATAGAATACTAATGTACCACCTACTGGGGAAATAGAACAAATCGAGCTGCCACAAATCCTTATAGAGAAGCTACATGCTAACAGAACTACTGCATCTCAGTTACTCATGCAAAACACAGACCCTTACCTAATACAGAATAAGGGACTACAAATTAGAAACAAAAACATGTAAACAAAAATAAATGGAAAGCCTGAGAAACCAACAGTGGAATACTGAAGAAAGAACAGAATATAAATATATAATACATTTCCCAAAGATAGCATTTGCCAATCACTAAAAATTCAGAAAATCTTAGAAAATGCTGCGGGCCATCCATTGCTCCTTCCATGTGACAGGGGCCAACCAATGGCACCGGTAGCCCCTGTCACATGGTAAGGGAAAAGGGCCACTGGCGCCATTTTGTTTAATGGCAGCTGATGGCCCGAGAGCGGGAGATCACTCCCGGGACCCCCGCTGGACCACCAGGGACTTTAGGGAAGGTTTTGTGGGGTCGGGAGGGTGGGGGGGGGGGGTTGTAATTAACTAAGTTTGAAGGGTTGAGGTGGGTTTGGGTTTTGTTTTTTTTAAATAAATGTGCCCCTCCCCCTGTGCAAACCCGAACAATTAATTTTCTCCGAAGTTCGGGGAAAATCCGTCTCGGGATTCGGGTCCTCCAACCCATGCCGAATTGGACTGAAATTTTCCAATTCAGCAAAAATGATTGCACATCCCTAGTGCTTAAAGGCACCCAGGGCTCTGAGTCAATGCTACTGGACCCTTGTGCCATGAAGTAGGACATCTGTCCAAATTAGTCCTTTCTAATGTCTGTAGCACCACCTCTGGACTGGAGGTGGTGACTTCATACACTTGTTCCAAAAGGCATTTACCCTGTTAGTCTCTGGATTAGCACTTATGGGCCCTTTTCCGTATGGTGTACCATTTAATAGTTCCTTGACATAATCTTCAGACTTGGTACAGGAACTCCCAAAACTGAGCAATCCTTTCTTGTGGTGACAACAATGGAGCTGCTGAGCTGGTTCAGCCCTGTGAAAAATCCTGTAGATGGGACTTACCCAGGAGGCCTGGCTTTGTACATTTCTGTCTATACCAATTTAAAAGCTTTAAAGAAAAATGTGTAATCACTAAAGAAACAGAATGCAATTAGCTTAATTGCTTATTTTATTATCTGATAAAACAGATAAAACAGGTCACCAACAGCAACCCAAGATATGAGAGTTCTGAGTAGTGCAGCAACAATTCACACCTTATAAATGATCTTAAGGCATTGATAACAGTCTTTAGACAAATCAACAGTCAGTATGTCATGCTCTACATGAACATTTATGACATTATCTCAATATTTATTGAATTGCGAGAACTTATACCTAATTTGTGTAACTAATATCTATTCATAAGCTTACATATTTTTCTATGAACGGTTACTTTTTGGAGTAAACAATTCTAAACATTTCCATAGTTGGTTAACCTTGGCTACTAAAAAATTATAGAAATATATAATTCCTAGCCTGCTGTAGCTATGCCATTTTAACTACCTCTGCCATCAGCTGTTTCTAGCCAGGTCTTAAAGTGCAGTCTCAGTCCTTATGATGGCAATCCTGAAATTAACTACAGCCCTGTCCTGGTTTTGTATACAGTGTCCAAAGTAGACAGCCTCCCTCATTTACCCCTGCTATTTCTTTGCTTTGCCTGCTGGTTGACTTCAGTGGTAAGGGTCAGCTGCTCTTTTACTCCATCCAAAATAATGGTTAACCTGACTCCTGACCAGACTGTGAGCTCCCAGTTTTAACAAACAATAATAATTAAAAAAAAAAGTTCCAAGGACCAAGAAGCATTCCCTTAATTGCTTTTATTCTTAAGCTTTACATGTGCAACTTCCATTGAGAAAGCTTTGAGAAAGCAAGACAATTTTATTCTTCAGGTGGGAATATAATTCTTTAGTAACTTCATAGTCCAAACTCTTGGATTTATACAAAACAGTTGCAGTTTCCACAAACAGACTATAACACTCAAGGTGATTAAGTTCATAAGGCAGCAACTATGAGAGTGAGAGAGAAAAAGAAAGCCTATCTACAGGGCACATCTAGTAGTTAACTATTTATGCTATTATAGGAGGCCCACCTCGTAACTCGAGGTGCGGTTTAGGTAGTAGTGTAGGGGTTAGAGGCCATTTTACATGCAAAGTGAGAAGTACGAACAGAACAGTACACTCTTGTGAAGATTTCATGTCTTTTGGAGTGTGGAAACTCAGACTACGATGAGATTTGTAAATTTTCTCTCAACCTAACTTGATGTTGCCCAGGTAGGGAGTCCATCAAGCTAGTTTGAGATAGCATTGTACAAATTTCGTCATTGTCTGAGTTTCCTCACTCCAAAGGACATCAAATCTTCAGAAGACTGTACTGTTCTGTTCGTATGTCTCACTCTGCATGTAAAAATGGCCCCTAACCCCTACTCTATTACCTAAACTGCACCTCGAGTTACTAGGTGGGCCTCCTATAATAGAATAAATAGCTAACTACTAGAAGTGCCTTGTAGTTGTTCTCTCTCTTTCTCTCTCTCTCTCAGTAAAATGAGCACTTTGGAGGTAGGAAAATGCAATTATGGTAGGTATTAGGGATGTGAATCGTGTCCTCGATCGTCTTAACGATCGATTTCGGCTGGGAGGGGGGAGGGAATCATATTGTTGCCGTTTGGGGGGGTAAAATATCGTGAAAAATCGTTAAAATCGTTAAAAATCGAAAAATCGAAAAATCGAAAAACCGGCACATTAAAACCCCCTAAAACCCACCCCCGACCCTTTAAATTAAATCCCCCGCCCTCCCGAACCCCCCCCAAATAACTTAAATAACCTGCGGGTCCAGCGGCGGTCCGGACCGGCAGCGGTCCGGAACGGGCTCCTGCTCCTGAATCTTGTCGTCTTCAGCCGGCGCCATTTTCCAAAATGGCGCCGAAAAATGGCGGCGGCCATAGACGTAAAAGATTGGACGGCAGGAGGTCCTTCCGGACCCCCGCTGGACTTTTGGCAAGTCTCGTGGGGGTCAGGAGGCCCCCCACAAGCTGGCCAAAAGTTCCTGGAGGTCCAGCGGGGGTCAGGGAGCGATTTCCCGCCGCGAATCGTTTTCGTACGGAAAATGGCGCCGGCAGGAGATCGACTGCAGGAGGTCGTTCAGCGAGGTGCCGGAACCCTCGCTGAACGACCTCCTGCAGTCGATCTCCTGCCGGCGCCATTTTCCGTACGAAAACGATTCGCGGCGGGAAATCGCTCCCTGACCCCCGCTGGACCTCCAGGAACTTTTGGCCAGCTTGTGGGGGGCCTCCTGACCCCCACGAGACTTGCCAAAAGTCCAGCGGGGGTCCGGAAGGACCTCCTGCCGTCCAATCTTTTTCGTCTATGGCCGCCGCCATTTTTCGGCGCCATTTTGGAAAATGGCGCCGGCTGAAGACGACAAGATTCAGGAGCAGGAGCCCGTTCCGGACCGCTGCCGTTCCGGACCGCCGCTGGACCCGCAGGTTATTTAAGTTATTGGGGGGGGGGGGGTTCGGGAGGGTGGGGGATTTAATTTAAAGGGTCGGGGGTGGGTTTTAGGGGGTTTTAGTGTGCCGGCTCACGATTCTAACGATTTATAACGATAAATCGTTAGAATCTGTATTGTATTGTGTTCCATAACGGTTTAAGACGATATTAAAATTATCGGACAATAATTTTAATCGTCCTAAAACGATTCACATCCCTAGTAGGTATTACCACAAAGTGTGAAAAGTTAACACACTTTGCGGTAATACCTGTGCTAAGATAACACACATTACAATAAATAGGCTATTACCATAAAACACATCCCTTTTTATATTGTAAGCGCTATTTACTGGTTTTTGATAAATCTAGGCCTTAGATTGTAAGTCCTACAGGAATAGGGAAATATCTACAGTACCTGAATGTAATCATCTTTGAAGTGGCTGAAAAGCAGAATATAAATAAATAAACAAAAAACTCATCCTACACAGAATATGGACACTAACAAGTTTAAAAAGTGAGGATATGCAGCTGAAAACTAGAACTCTTAAATGCTGTAATCCACAATATTGTGCATGCTGAAGTTTGGGCAGACATAGTAGGTCACATAAAGAGAGATGGATAGACAAGGTAGAAACATTTTTCAGTATTTTGTAGAAGAGCTCCATAAAATCATCCATGATAAAGCTCCACTCTTGGGCTTAAAGCCTCACCTCATGTCACAAAAATATAAACAGGCTCTTGGGTTTGCCCCCATCTCATCCTCCATGAACCACAAACTTATTTTATAAGCTTTGGAAATTCAGGGAGAAGAAGCTATTCCTAATTCCTTCCTGCTACACTGTCAGCTAGGGATGTGCAGAGGGGCGCCATACGTTGCATTCGAGATACGTATTTGTCGGGGGGGGCAAATACGTTGCATACGCCCGTATGGCGCCCCGATACGGTTTTATGTCTAATCCTATTCGGTACCCAGCTAAAATTAAATTTACTACAACCCCCACCCTCCTGAACCCCCCCCCCCCCAAGACTTACCAAAACTCCCTGGTGGTCCAGCGGGGGGTCCGGGACCCATCCCCTGCACTCTCACACCCTCGAACAGTTTCAAAATGGCGCCGATAGCCTTTGACCTACCATGTCAAAGGGGCTACCGGTGCTATTGGTTAGCAGTTGTCACATGGCCATTGGCGCCATCTTGTGCTCCTACCATGTGACAGGGGCTGACCAATGGCACCGGTAGCCCCTGTGACATAGTAAGGGCAAGGCTATCGGTGCCATTTTGATTCCTGGCACCTGATGGCACGAGTGCAGGAGATCGCTTCCCGGACCCCCGCTGGACCCCCAGGGACTTTTGGACAGCTTTGGGGGGCCTCCTGACCCCCACAAGACTTGCCAAAAGTCCAGCGGGGGTCCAGAATGACCTCCTGCTCTCGGGCCGTATTGCCAGTATTCAAAATGGCGTTGGTGCTACCTTTGCCCTCACTATGTCACAGGGGCCGACGGTTGGCCCCTGTGACATAGTGAGGGCAAAAGCTAGCGGCTGCCAATACTCAAAATGGCACCGGCACTAGCCTTCGCCCTCACTATGTCACAGAGGCTGACCATTGGCCCCTGTGACATAGTGAGGGCGAAGGTAGCGCCGGCGCCATTTTGAATACTGGCAATATGGCCCGAGTGCAGGAGGTCGCTCCCGGACCCCTGCTGGACATTTGGCAAGGCTTGTGGGGGTCAAGAGGCCCCCCCAAGCTGGCCAAAAGTCCCTGAGGGTCCAGCGGGGGTCCGGGAGCGATCTCCTGCACTCGTGCCGTCGGGTGCCAGGAATCAAAATGGCGCCAATAGCCTTGCCCTTACTATGTCACAGGGGCTACCGGCTCCATTTTGAAACATACCGAGGGTGTGAGAGTGCAGGGGATGGATCCCGGACCCCCCTGCTGGACCACCAGGGAGGTTTGGTAAGTCTTGGGGGGATCAGGAGGGTGGGAGGGTTGTTTAAATTGGCGGCCGAATAATTTGGGGAAAATTTGTTGTATTCGTGGGGAATCGCGATACGTTTTGCTTCCCCACGAATACAACGAATATTGGCACATCCGTTGCAGATTGCCAATACGTAGGGAGCGAATGCACACCCTTACTGTCAGCCATCTTTCAAAATGGCACCAGCTGACCTGCAGCTATCTTTTGTCCAGCACATGAGGGGCAAAGGAGAGCCTGGAGTCAGCTGGTGCCATTTTGAAAGATGGCTGTCAGTGGTGTAGGAGGGAGTGGGGATCACTCCTGCCCTCTGAATACCCCAAAGACTGTGGGGCAAGCTTAGGCAGAATCCTGGAGGAATGTGTGGGGACAAACCCAAGGGGCTGTTTATTTTTTTTATGAAAGTGAGACGAAGTCCTGAGAGGTGGACTGAGGAAAAACCCAAGGGAATGTATATATATATATATATATATATATATATATTTATTTTTTTTTAGAGGAAACTGAGCTTTAAGTCCAGGGATGGAGTTTAGCTACAGATAATTTTTTTAAATAATATATGGGTCAGGGAAATGCGGGGAGGTGGGGAAGCCCGTGATTTAACATTATCCCATGGACCACTGTGGATTTTTGCCACAGGGGTTGGAGATGAAGAAGACATCTTACAGGGCCTTGAAACCCCTTTCAGATAGCAGCCCTGAGATGAGTGTTTACCCTTGCACACTTCCACAACCAGGAGCATGTGAAATACCAGACCATGGCAAAGCAAATAATACCTTTGTGGGATGTATTAAACTGCAGTACTTTGGAACTGCTGTTTAGTAAATCCTGCAAATGATTTTTACTCATGATGAAATTGTGCTTCCATTGCCATTTTACCACAACTTAGGCCACTTAGCTTACTGGATCCCACTGAAAATTGGCTCCATAATACATGTTCCTGGCATACAAAATAGATAAGCATATTTTTCAGTTTCAGAAGACCAATAAAGTGATTTACATCATGGATATTATAATTAATTTTCAGCAGCAGGAGTATTCAGTGCATTGCATACATAAAAGCTGGAAGGATATGTTGCAGCAGTGCTTAATATATAGTCCTGCAATATGGTAAAACCCAAGTACACTATTTGTTAATTCCATCTTGAGCTATGTGTCTTATGTATTGGAATATCCATGCATAGTATAGCCAGAAGAAAAATGTGTTATCAGTTGTGTAAATATTAAGTCTTTAATAATTTAACGATTTTCAATACTTTTAGCCAGATTTAAACATTGCCCAAAACTCCTGCAGTGCAAAAATTTGTTTTACAGATTTTTTTTTCCCTTGTTGAAAATTTAGGCTTCGGGTAAATGCTTCACTTTCTAAAGACTATAAAAGACTTGAAGTATGGTTATTTGTTCTTTTGTGCTGAATTTTCAAATAAATATTAACCTAATGATCTCCATTAAATTAAAAATGGGTATTTCTAACTGTCTTGAGTGAAGAAAATATTTAATGAGCTTAATTATTGTGCAGGCAACTCTACAAGTTTCATTTTGCACTTTTGCATTAGGTGATTTGGAAATGATATAAGAAAAACAAGGAATTGTTAATTTGACATGTGTTGCCAGCCTTATACTTCAAAAAAAAGAGATGCTACAAGACATGCATTTGATTAGTTTTTACTGTAATTTATCAACCTAATTGTAATGCCAGGGTTAACCTAATATGCATGCATGAGATAACTCTGGTGGTGTTGAATTGTTTATAGCATTAGTGCAGTCACAATATCATTTTATGTGTTCTTAATTTTTTTGCCTCCTTTTAGGCATGTTCATACATAATGTTATTTTTGTGAAAGAATATGGGCTAGATTTTTAAACCTACGCACACGGGATAGCTTTGTGCACACTACCCGGCACGCACAAATGTATGCCTGATTTTATAACATGCGCAGCCTCGGAGGGAACTTTCCTTCCACCCCCCCACCTTCCCCTCCCTTCCCCTACCTAACCCGTCCCCCAGCCCTACCTAACCCCCCCCCCAACCTTTATTTCATAAGTTGCGCCTGCCTCTGGGCAGGCGTAAGTTGTGCACGCCAGCCGAGTGCCAGCTTGCGATCCCCCGGCATGGCCGGTGTGCCAGAGGCCTCTGTCCCATCCCCACCCTGCCCCCACCCCTTTCACAAAGCCCCGGGATATGCGCGTGTCCCGGGGCTTTGCGCACGTCGCTGGGCCTATGCAAAATAGGCTCGGCACGCATAACCCTTTTAAAATCCGCCCCTGTATGTTTTCCCTAAATTATTGTTTCAGAATAAAGCTGAGTACCTGTTTTATATACACTTTGCTTTAAAAATCTTTGTGTCCTGAGTTCAGCATTGAACTCTAGGGGTATACATTTGTTTTACAACGAATAGTTTCTCTGAACAATACAACACCACCAAAGTTATCTCATATATGCATATTAGGATTTTGGTCTATACCAAAAAATAATAAAATTTAAATAAGCGTCCTTCTTGAACCACCCACCACTTTGTCTGGTCCGAGGACCATCTTGAGGTCTCCCCAGACCACCTGACTATTCCCACTTCATGCTAATAATCCAGGTCTGGGACTGGACAGTCAAAATTAGCTGGAGTCTTCCCAGGCCTTTTGTCCTTCCATCTCTGCAAAGAAGTTGATTCCAGGGCTGGGACTTCCCCTGGTCTTAACTTACCCATTCCATTGGGATCTTCATCCTCTGAAGGGTCAGGAGCCATCACTGTTTTTTCTTGCCCCACTGGCATCCCCTTTAAGAATGGCAATAGCTTACCCTGAGACAAGTACCAACTTTCATATCAACAAAATGGTGCTTGTCTCTGCTGGCTAGCACCCTCATGTTGTAAGGCTGTATGTTAGTGCACTATCAGTATCTCGCCCGACTATAATATACCATTCCCTCATATCTCTGCACAGCTTGGTGCATGATTAATTAATTTTTTGCATTGAATCTTAATTACCAAACACTCATTTACTACAAATTTTTTAGATCACAGTTCATTCTGTCTAATCCCTCAAGGGTGATCTACCCATTTGCATTTTTTTAGTGACATCTGCAAAAAGGCAGACTTTTCCTTCTGATACCTCCACAGAATCGCTCACAAAGATATTAAACAGAATTGACCCCACATTCCTCTTAGTGTTGGGCAAAACGTAAAGTCCCTTCATTAAAAAATAAATAAATAAATAAAAGTCAAAGGGGTAGATTTTTAAAGACACATGCACGCTTCTCGGAGCGCACACTTATACGCACTGATTTTATAACATGCGCACGCTGGCGGATTTTGTAATCTGCGCACATATGTGTGGGCGGCGCACGCAAGGGGGGATACACAAATTTTGCACAGCGACGAATCCCAGCCTTCCCAGTTTCCTCCCAGTCTGCTCCAATTAAGGAGCAGAGTGGGAGTGAACTGCCCTACTCCCTTCTCTAACCTCCCTTCCCCTTCCCCTCTCCTCCCCAACCCCTAAATGTTACCTTTTTTTCCCTTGTTTTTCAACTTACTTCAAGGCCCGACCTGAAGTAAGTTTCACGCGCTAGCAGAGCGATGAATGGCGCTGTCCCGGCCTGCCCCCCAACCCACCCCTCCCTGCCCTCAGGCCCACCCCTTCAAAGAGGCACGGCAGTTCCAACTTAGTTGCTCAGCTATTCTGTATGCTCTACAAATCATATACCATGTTAATTTCTCCATCTTATTGAAAAGGTCTTCATACACTGGAACAGAGGTATAAATGAATAACTCTTTACATTCCTCATTGGCCAAAAATATGCACTTTAAAATATCTTACTTCATTCATCCATCCTATATATCACAACATGGTTCCATGTTTTAAGTATCTCACTACTCATGAGATATCAAATCAACTTTCTTATCCTGGCACTGACATTTAGTATACTCTCCTGCAATGCTGCTGGTCAATCTACAAGAAGGCAAAAATTGGTGTTTAGAAATGTTGCTAGTTTTTCATTCATCCAATAGAAATTAGAGTACTAAAAAAAGTTCCAATGCCACTCCATGTAATCTAGTGCTTTCTCATGATCATATTCACCAAAAGATGCAGTTACATGGTCAAGAATAATCCATTTGGGGTCAGACAAATCATGATGCTCTTTCTTAGAATGATCAACAATTGGGGCATGCATTCTTGCTGTAAATAAGAGTGACTGAACACAAAAGTTGTTTTGCATGCATTTAGTCCAGAGGTGGGCAAACATATTTTAAACAGGGCCACATTTCTGATGCTTATTAGAACAGGGTCTAGGGAGGGAGCCATTAATATTCCATGAGTGAGGGTGGGGTGGTGGTACAGTGGCAAGTAAACCGCATAGTGAAAAAGACCAAAGCAGCAACTATACCAATAGAAACAATTCAAAACAGTTATCAAATAGAATAACATTAAATAGTTAAAAACTCACTTCAAAATGTTCCAAACATCCATAAAATATTTCAAAACAGACACATCAAATAATACTCAGTAATTAAAACTAGTAAGGATTTTTTAAAAATTCCCCACTCTCCCTACCTGGGAACTTTTGATTTCCATATGCTCTGAGATTGTCATGGATTATTAGGCAGAGAGGAAGGGGGGGTTGTTGCAAACATATGTGCTCTCTCTCACCCATCGCTGACACATGCTCTCTCTCATCCACACACATTTTCCCTCACCCACACATATGCTCTCTTACACACACACAGAGGCTGTCTCTCACCCACACATATGTTCTTACCCACACACTCTCTGACCCACCGACACACACACACACACACAAACTCTCTCACACAGCCACACACACATGCGCTCTCTTGTCCACCAAATATGTTCTCTTTCCCCACCCACACACCCTCCTTCACTCATTCACTTTATCTCCCCTCTGGTAGCAACAGTCTTTGTCTTCAGCCCCTATGGCTGACCAATTGTGGCCTGGATGAAAGAGAGGGATGCCATGCTATTCCTCCTAATCTATGGCCCCACTGATCATGCTGCCAATTCCAGTGGGGCTGTGTTGTTCTCCCTACTACAGCATGTTACACCTCAGAGAGGAACTTCACTGCTAGCACTGACGCCCAGGTTAACATCATCAACAAAGGCCTGCGATATCAGGTTTTTGATGATATCATCGCAAGGAGAATAGGTAGGAGGGCTGGAAAAAAACTGTTATCGGGCCAGGTTTTCCAACCCTGTATTAGTCCTCCCAGAATATAATTTAGGGCAAGGGCATATGACATATATTACCCATGAAGACCAGGAATCTGTATTATGTTGTGTTTGTATTGAATGTGAGTAAGGGGATGTGTCCAAATAATACCTGCTATGGACTGTGCACAAAATGCACAGTCCCCACACCTTTGATGTTCATTAAGAACAGTAGTCTCATGTTAGGATAATACTTGCCAATATCTAAGGATCACATCCACGATAGCCATGGCTTTGCTAAAAAATGTCAACACATGTTTGACATTAGAATCAATGAGGGGGGGGGGGGTTAACCCCAATAAGAAATCCAAGTTGGTGTAAAGAGCTCTGTGGTGTGCTCTTTTTACAACATCTTTCATGTAGCCATACACTAAAAAAAAATGGTATGCAAGATCTAGTGCCTATAATTTATATTCTTCTACAGACTAACACAATCCTCTGATGTGCAAAAACTGTCTCACCAGAAGTCCTTGACATAATTATCTAGGATAATAACTATTATATCATAAGATGTTTTTACACACAATAAATTTGTTAAACAGTATATTGTGTATCTTGGTTCCTTCCTTGATGTCTTTTATATCCAGAAAGGAAGACAGTGCCGATCAAATGATATGGTGAATTTTAAATTTATATCCAAGGTGTTAATCCATTCATGAAATAAGTGAAGATATCCAGATTAATAATTTATCAGTATATCTGTATCAACAAATAACATCTTTAAATCATGAAGAACCATAAACATGTATTTCCTCAAATTTTGCAACATACAAGTTAGCTATGTCAGGTGCCATGGTTGCCATCATAGCTTTCCTATGTATTTGAAGATAATATTGCTCATTAAAACAAAAGTAATTTCTGCATAAGTCTACATGGCTTAGATCAATAATAAAGCTTAATAAAGCTTCACGGAAAGTGCTAGGAATTGGGGGGGGGGGGGGGCCGGGCGGGGGTCTGCTCTCAGTAGCTGCTACAAAGTCTAATGCTGCCATCTATAGGATATTTGTCTTCAACATTTCAGTATCTAAAGTGACCCAAAATATATCAACTGTTAGGCCATCCAAGCCATCTAAAGTACTCAACATATAGGAAGAATCTTGTACAAAAAATCTAGTTCTAGGGATAAACTGATTTGGAAAATATCCACAAAAACTGAGAGGTTCCAACAGGGGTTCCTTAATATTTATTTATTTATTTATAACTTTTATATACCGAGGTTCAATTAACAGGATTAATTATCACTTCGGTTTACATTACAACCAGCAAAAAAAACCCAACAATGACAAAGTCTTGTCTTACATTGAACAAGGTAGAGAAACCTGGATAACATAACTAGGGTGAAAGCAGGTATAGAAACATGGGTAAACATAACTTGGGCGAAAGCAGAGAACTATACATTGGGGAGGACTATGAAAATCTCATTAGGGAGACAGTAAACTGATGATGCGGACTAAAACCATGGCTGAAAGGAGTGGTTATGGGAAAGCTTGGCCAAACAACAAAGTCTTAAGTCTCTTCTTGAAGGTGATTGGACATTGTTCAAGTCTTAGTTCAGGAGGGAGCAGGTTCCATTGCTTGGGGCCCGAAGCGGACATAGCTCTTTTTCTGAAGGAGGTCTTGATGGTAGGTGCTTGAAGAGTGCCTCTCTGGGCTAGTCTTAGAGGACGGGCGGAGGTGTGGAGTTGCAAAGCTATTGTAAGATCCAGTGGTGTGATGTTGTGTATGGCCTTGTGAGTGACTGTTAATAGTTTGTGAAGGATTCTAAACTTAATTGGGAGCCAATGTAATTTCTTTAAAATTGGAGTAATATGGTCCCTCTTGTTGGATTTTGTGAGAATCCTAGCAGTTGCGTTCTGTAGCAACTGGAGGGGCTTGAGTGAGATATCAGGCAGGCTGTGAAGAAGTGCATTGCAATAGTCAATTTTTGAGAATATGATGGCTTGTAAGACTGACCTGAAATCGTGGAAATGGAGAAGGGGTCTTAGCCTTTTTAGAACTTGGAGTTTAAAGTAACACTCCTTTACCGTGTTGTTGATAAAGCCTGTGAAGGTCATTTGGCTGTCCATGATTACCCCGAGGTTCCTGACCTTAGGTGAGAATGAAGGGAACACTGAATGTTGAAGGTTGTTTAGCGGTAAGCTGCCATCTTGTGTGATTAGTAGGAACTCTGTCTTGTCGGCGTTGAGTAACAGATTGAGCTTTGAGAGGATGTTGTTAATGTAGATAAGACAGGCGTTCCAATGGAGAATGGTTTTTTTGCAGTGAGTCGGTGATTGGTATCAGGATTTTGACATCATCTGCATATAGGTAATGGGTGTTTCAGCTCGGAAAGAAGTTTTCAAAGAGGGAGAAGATAGATGTTGAATAGTGTCGGGGATAACGATGATCCTTGTGGAACTCCTAGGGTAGAGATGAAAGGGGGGGATTCTTTACTGTTAATCTTGACTTTGTAATGCCTATTCTGAAGGAAGGATTTGAACCAGTTTAGGACAGTATTTTTTATGCTGATCTCCGCTAGCCTTTCAATGAGACACTGTGTCGAATGCGGCCGATAAGTCTAGGAGGATGAGCAGGCAGGGCTGTTTCCTTTCTAGGTTCATGAGGATGTTGTTCGAAAGAGAAATAAGGAGGGATTCCGTATTTCTAGCTTTGCGAAATCCAAGTTGAGCTGGTGAGAGGATATTGTTATTGTCCAGGAAATCGGAGAGTTGTTTATTGACTATTCTTTCTAGGATCTTGGCGATGATAGGAAGGTTTGCAATCGGACGAAAGTTCACTGGGTTGTCTGTGGAGAGGTTTGTTTTTTTTAGAAGGGGTTTTAAGAGGGTCGGGAACATGACCTTGTGCTAAGGAGGCATTGATGATTTGCGAGATAAGCTTGGAAACTTCAGCGGCACATGTTATAAGAAGATTGGCTGGGATCGCATCAAAAGGATGGGAGGCTGGTTTTAGTTTCCTCAGTAGTGATTCTATTTCTAGAGAGGAAGTGGATTCGAATTCTTCCAGGCATGCCGTATGAGGCGAAGAGGCGGTGAGAGGTTGATTAGTCTTATAGCTAAAAGGCACTGCCGTGGGGAGAGGACATGATTGGCCAGGGGAAGTTAAAGTTGTGCTATTTTGTCTTTGAAATAGTTGGCAAGTTCAATGGATTTGAGAGCTGCTTTGTCATCTGGGATAGCCGGAACTGGTGGTTTGGTGAGAGAAGAAACCAGGGAGAAAAGGGCTTTTGGATCGAAGATGAAATTGTGGATTTTCTGGGAGTAGAAATCTTTTTTTTGTCTGAAGAATTGTGATCCTGTAGTGGTGCATGAGCAATTTAAAAGATACTAGGTTAGAGGAAGAAGGATTCCTGCGCCAGTTCTGTTCCCTTTTTCTGAGTTCCCGTTTCATGGATTTTAATTCTGGAGAGAACCAAGGTTTTTTCTTGTCCTTGTTAGAGAGGATAAGCTTGGTTTTGAGGGGGCAGGTCAAGTCCGCCACACTACTTGTGATTTTGGACCATGAGGATAAGGCCGTATCTGCATCAGTAAGGTCCAAAGGATTAAGCTCCGGAGAGAGATGAGAGATTAGGGTCTCCTGATTGCATAATTTTCTGAAATGTATTGTAGTTTTCTGTGAGGGAGAAGGCGTAGAGAGTTGGTTAAGGAATGAAGTGGAGATAAGTTTGTGGTCTGACCAGGGAATTGGCTGACAGACAATGTGGGATGCTTGGGTTAGGCTTTGGTTAATGAAAATTAAATCCAAGGTGTGCCCTGCTTTGTGAGTGGGTTCATTTATGAGTTGTTTGAAACCCATGCAGGATAGAGTATTGAGGAAGGATTCACAGTTGGATGGAAGCGGGGTGGCGTCCACATGAAGATTGAAATCGCTATACTTTCTATTAAAGGAGATGGGTCTGAGTCTAGGCATCCTGGTGGAGCATAAGTAAGGCCAATTTGAAGTTGAGCCGATTTGAAAACTGCAAATTCCAAGGAACGGGAAGAAGTAGTCGAATGAAGCGTCAGCCCCAGATTTTTTTTAGCAGCAAGGAGCAGACCGCCTCCTCTTTTCTTCTGTCTGGGTATGGAGAATATGTCGAATGTGTGAAGAGGAAGTTGATTTAGAAGTACCGTGTCTTCAGGTTTGAGCCAGGTTTCTGTGACTGCACATAGGTCTGGAGATTCATCCATAAGGTAGTCGTATAGAAGATGGGATTTTTTTGTGAGTGATTGGGCATTTAACAGAGTTAGGGAGAAAAGGGTAAGACCTAGTACTTGGTTCAATGGTGAAAGCATGATGGGGATGTCTTTTTTGTTGTTGATGATGTTTGATGGGTGCTAGGCCAGGATTGGTTGCTGCTGGTCTCCAGTGACAAGGAATGATCGGAATGGTGGGGAAGGGCAAGGTGGTTATCTGAGGTCTAAGTAGAAAGGGAGTTTGGGCGGTGTGGGAAGCAAGTAAGAGAGATGAACTTTGCTGCGGAGGGAGGTTGAAAGTGAGAACTATGGCTTGCTGATGCAGGAAGATTTTGCAGACAGCTAGGACTGCAGGGTCTGACTGCAGGGGCTGTATGAAGGGGCGTACAATGGGTAAGAAGCTGCAGGGAAAGGAAGGCCGGGGGTGAGAGCCCGAGAATTTAAAGGGCTCACACGGCTTCCTTCACAATCGTGGTCGTCACTTCCTTTTTTGCTTTTAGTTTTTTTTTTTTTGAAATTGGCGCGGTTTCAGGCCTCTGCCTTCTGGCTTCTGATAGGCAGGTGAGGTCCCACGTGGTTGGCAGTCGGGAGAGCAGCTCTAGCTTCAGGTCGGCGGGGCTTGGGTCTCGGGCGGGGCGGCGCCGATTTGAGAGCTTGGGGAGCGCTGGGTAAGAAGCTGCGATGTAAAAGGTTGTCCTACATAATAGATGTAAAAGGTTGTCCTAGTGGAGAAACCATATCCTTGGAACAGTGTAAAAAAGTGGAACATGATGTCTTGTTAAGTCTTGTTAAAAAAAAAAAAAAAAAAGCTTCTTTCCTATTTAAAAATAACTACTACTTCTTCCTCTCTTACTATACATGAGTTGTCTTGTTGGATTTCCATGGTAGGATCTACTTAGTATGTTTTCCTTTTGGCTATAAATTTATATCTTTATAATATCTCTTTCTTGATTAAAATCACTTTCATGATGACTGGTATAGCCTAGCCTTACCATTATCAACCATGGAACAAAAGCAAACAGGGGCATTCTTTAAAATGCAATGGGCCGTTATCACGTGCGTTAAGTTATTATTGCACAAGATAACACCCTAATGCATGTGATAATGGGTGCATTGCGGAGGTAAAATTTAAATTAGGGGAAGGGGTGGAGATAGACGTTTGGGCTAGGTTAAGCCTAATGAGGTGGCGGAACCACTGCAGGAGATAATGTTTTGGACATTATCGCCAACAGTAGCTCAGGACATAGCACCACCTTTTTCCATGGTGCTATGGGGGCGATAGTGTGAGGCACATAAAACCATACCACCACGATGTGTTTGGCTCCACACTTTCATTCCCCCACTCCCTTTTTTTTTTTTCACTGTGGCTCATCATTCCGCTGTATGATGAATCTAGGCCTAAGTCAGGTAAGTCACTAGTCAGATCATACAAACATATAACTTATAGTTCACATCAAGCATACATAGGTAGAAAAATAGAGTCCAAATCACATACATGCTTGAAGATGGAATAAAAGTACAATTCCTTATGCAATGAATGCCTTACGTAATGCATTAGCCAAATAGGTGCTTCTAGACTCATTATAAATCTAGAGTAGTTCAAATTAAAAACCTCCCTGAATAAAAATGTTTTCAAGTGCTTTTTAAAAGCTTTAAAATATATCTGTTTCTGAAGAGTCAGGCAACCAATTCCACAGCAGTGGGCTTATGGCTACAAATAATCTCTCATATCTCTACTTACTGAACCATACATGCCAAAGGTACATCAAGAAAACATTTTCCAGAAGATCTTAGGTTCTTTTCTGGCCAGTAAATTTTGAATTATGAACTGATACATTGTGGAGCCTAGTTACTTGTAGATCATTAACAAGACTGTACATTTTATTCTCCATTCCAATCACAACCAGTGGAATGAATACAATATTTATTTATTTATTTATATATTTTAATAATGCTTTTCAGCACTTCAAAATGTACATCAAAGAGGATTAAATTTAATCCAGTTAAATTTAGTCCTGTTAAAGAAAAAGAAACCCTCCACACACCTTTCCGACCCTATTCCCACAAAATTACTACTGACTGTATCGAATTTAATTGCTAAACCCCTAGCCAAAATCATTAATTGCTCCCTCTCCCTCGGACATGTCCCTAAAGCACTGAAACAAGCGATCCTCAAACCCCTATTAAAGAAACCCAACCTTGACCCTGGAGACCTCACTAACTTTCGCCCGATCTCAAACCTCCTATTTATAGCTAAACTCTTGGAAAGTGCAGTCAACATCCAACTGACTGAGTTCTTAGAAAAACAAAAGGTTCTTTACTCCTCCCAATTTGGCTTCCGTAAACTCTGCAACACAGAAACACTCCTAAATTGCCTCTCGGACACCATAATCAAGGGATTAGATAAAGGCCAATCATTTATCCTCGCACTGCTTGACATCTCATCAGTTTTTGACACGGTCAACTACAACATACTCTTAAGTCATCTCTCAGAAATAGGTGTTTCAGGAACTGTCCACCTATGGTTTCAGTCCTTCCTCAACGATAGACATTACAAAGTAAGAATTGGTAATAATGAATCCACCCCCATAAATATAATTAGAGGAGTTCCGCAAGGTTCCTCCCTCTCCCGAACCCTCTTCAACATTTATCTCATCCCTCTTTGCCAACTCCTATCTAACCTAGGCCTTACCCATTTCATCTATGTGGACGATGTCCAAATTCTCATTCCTATAAATGAATCTGTCTCCAAATCACTCAAGATCTGGGACAACTACCTTAACTCCATTAACCTGTTCCTCAATAACCTCAACCTCGCCCTCAACCCAGCAAAAATGGAACTACTCATTATCTCTCCAGACTTAAACCACCTCTCCCCTCCTGACATGACAGTTTCAACCACCCACCAAGTAAAAGACCTAGGTGTTATTCTAGACAACTAGCTGAACCTGAAAAAATTCATTAACTCCACGATAAAAGACGGGTTTTTTAAACTCCAAGTTCTAAAGAAATTAAAACCCCTCCTCCACCACAGCGACTTCTGTACAGTCCTCCAAGCCACCCTATTCTCAAAAATCAACTATTGCAACTCCCTTCTCCTAGGCCTCCCTATGACTACCATCAAACCTCTCCAATTGCTCCAAAACACCGCGGCCAGAATCCTCACCAACACCTGCAAGAGAGAACATATTACCCCCATCCTCAAGGACCTCCACTGGCTCCCCATCCACTTTAGAATAATCCATAAGAGCCTTACTATCATCCATAAGTCACTCCACAACCATCACACTCACTGGCTAAATGACTCTTTAAAATACCACACATCCAACAGACCAGTCAGAGCAGCTTACAAAGGATCCCTCCACACACCATCTCCCAAACTGTTCCACCTCGCTGCTACCAAAGAACGGGCCTTTTCATTAGCAGGACCCAAGTTATGGAACTCCATACCTCCAGATCTACGCCTGGAACACTGCACCCAAACCTTAAAAAAAAAACAAAACAAAACCTAAAAACCTGGCTATTTAAACAAACCTTCACATAGCCAATTCATTCCCTATGATTCTCCCTCCCACTAACCGCCTATATCCCTCTGCCTGTGGTCACTCAAGTACCTGATTCCCCTTACCCTTCCTAATTTTACATTAATTATTGTATACATCCTCTGTATATTGCCTTAGTATAGAATCCATTGTATATAAGCTTTAGTTTAGAAACCATTGGATCTCCAGTGGTCACACCTCTGATTAATTTTACATAACTATTTTATATATCCATTGTATATAAGCCATAGTTTAGAAAGCACTGGATTCCAGTGATCACACTTCCGACTTCCCAGTTAGTCAAATTATGCTCTATCTAGTTAACCATGACTCCCTTACCACTTTAATTTAAATTTTTCTTTCCCCTTCCAAGTTACTCCCCCCGTTCATTGTAACTTTGGCTCTTTGTTGCATTAACCAGTTGTTTGTAAACCGATGTGATATTGTATATGAATGTCGGTATAGAAAAGTTATTAAATAAATAAATTCCAGTTCTATAAGTATTTCCCTATCATCACAGGATTTACAATTTTATTTTGTACCTGAGGCAATGGAGAGTAGAGTGACTTGCCCAACATCACAAGGAGCAACAGTGGGATTTGATTTAAACAGTAGTTTCCCTGGGTCATACCACTAAGTTACTCCTCCACTCTATATAGTAGATATGTGATTAAAATGAATAGATCCAGTAAGTATATGTGCTACAGAATTCTGGATTACCTACAGGGGTCTCAAGGTGGATGAAGGAAGGCCAAGATAAATGGAGTTATGGTACCAAAAGACTTGATATTGCCAGAGATTGCAACACTATATGAAAATCACTGAGCTCTAAGTATGGTTTGAGCTTGCAAAACATCCAAAATATAAAAAAGCTTCGGACCACTGGACTCACTCAGGCCTTAAATAAAATCCCAGAATCAAATATGACTCCTAGATTTCTGACTTCATTGACAACAGGAATTGCCCAACCTTCAAATTTTATGCAGGAAAATTTGGATGAAAGAATTCTTCTTAATCTGATAATCTCACTCTGAGCCAGACTCAATTCCAGTTTCTTGTTTAAGATCCAACTCTTAATCAAACTCTCACCCCTAGATTAATCAAAAAGTGTTAGTAACACATTGATAATGCCCGTGATAATGAAAAGGGGTGTGTTTACAAACATTTTTTAGTTACTGCATGGTGTGGTAATTTACCACTTTGCATTGGTATTATTGCACGGCATCCCTATTTTTCGCATCCTGCACTAAGGAAGGGGGGAAGAGGAAAAGAGAGAGAGAGAGAACACCTATCTACAAAGCTGCCATAGTAGGGAAGTATATATCTCTATAGGAGGGCCACCTAATAGGTCGAGGTGAGGTGTTGGTGGTGGTTTAGGGTTTAGGGGCCAGTTTTGCATGTAGAGTGAAACATACGAACAGCACAGTACACCTTGCTGAAGATTTGATGTCATTTGGACTGAGGAAAGTCTAAAATAGATGAAAGTTTGTACTTTATCTCAGCCTGTTAGGATTTGTGGATTTGTAGGCCCTGGGCCGAGGTGAGAGATGGTACTGCCCACGGGGAGGAGCCCCATGAGCCTCACCGTTGGGAGGTGAGGTCTCAGCTGCTGGGTGTGCAGGACAGCAGGTACTGGAGAGAGAGAGAGAGAGACACTGCCCGCAGAGTGGGGAGTGTAGCAAGAAAGTCACACAGGCACAGAGGTGCCTCAGGGACTGTGAAGTGGGGTATACCCAATAGAGGATTCCTCTGTAGAGAAGATACGGTAAAGGTCCGCAGAGCGGGGTGCACAATGAGGGTTCCTCTGTAGAGAAGGATACGGTAGTGGTCCACGGAGCGGGGTAACTGATGAGGGTTCCTCAGTAGAGATGATAAGGTAGTGGTCCGCAGAGCGGGGTACACCAATGAGGGTTCCTCAGTAGAGATAATACAGTAATGGTCCGCAAGCGGAATACTCACAGTAGAAATAGAGATGGTTCCAGAGGAAGCCCCAGTGCATGGGGCAGGCAGAGATCCTAGGCACAAGGCCCTCTGAGGGACAGATAGAGACAAAGAAAAGGCCCCTGAGGAGTGGGTACCCGGGACGTCTCACGCCGAGGAAGCAGGAGCTGGAACAGGAAGTCCGTAGTGATCAAAGTGGATTCAGCAATGAGGAAACTCGTTGCCAAGTCGTAGGCAGACAGGGCCAGCTGGCTTAAGAGTCCATGGAGAATGACATCATCCGAGGGGGACGCCCCCGAGGTTCCTGCCATGACGTGCTTAAGACTGGCCTGGAAGCATGCGCCTAAGGAGGTCCGAGGGCAAGATGGCGGTCGGCAGCTTTTACACCGTCCAGGGAGGCCTGGGAACAGGGACGGGCAGGCTGGTGATAGCTGGCAGAGGCCGCAAGTCTTCCCAATGGAGTCAGTGCAGTGAGACAAGAGGTGAGCAACAGTGGTCGCAGCCATCTGTGACCGGGCATAACAGTACCCCCTTTCTTAGGACCCCTTCCCGGGAGTTTGGATTTTCTTGGGTGACAGACATGGAACTGCTTGATAGGGATGTGAATCATTTTTTGACGATTTAAAATATCGTCCGATATATTTTAAATCGTCAAAAATCGTTAGGGCCACGATACAATACCAATTCCCCTGATTTATCGTCAAAAAATCGTAAATCGGGGGAAGGGGGAGGGCAGGAAAACCGGCACACTAAAACACCCTAAAACCCACCCCCGACCCTTTAAATTAAATCCCCCACCCCCCCGAACCCCCCCCCCCCCAAATGCCTTAAATTACCTGGGGGTCCAGCGGTGGTCCGGAACGGTCTCCTGCAATTGAATCGTGTTGTCTTCAGCCGGCGCCATTCTGCGCCGCCATTTTGCAAAATGGCGGCGCAAAATGGCAGCGGCCATAGACCAACACGATTCGAATGCAGGAGGTCGTTCCGGACCCCCGCTGGACTTTTGGCAAGTCTTGTGGGGGTCAGGAGGCCCCCCAAGCTGGCCAAAATTCCCTGGGGGTCCAGCGGGGGTCTGGGAGCGATCTCCTGCCACGTTCAGCTGGGGTCCGGAACCCCCGCTGAACGACCTCCTGCAGTCGTTATCCTGCCGGCGCCATTTTCCGTATGGAAAACGATTCGTGGCAGGAAATCGCTCCTGGACCCCCGCTGGACCCCCAGGGACTTTTGGCCAGCTTGGGGGGGCCTCCTGACCCCCACAAGACTTGCCAAAAGTCCAGCGGGGGTCCGGAATGACCTGCATTCGAATCGTGTTGGTCTATGGCTGCTGCCATTTTGCAAAATGGCGGCGCAGAATGGCGCCGGCTGAAGACAACACGATTCAATTGCAGGAGACCGTTCCGGACCACCGCTGGACCCCCAGGTAATTTAAGGCATTTGGGGGGGGGGGTTCGGGAGGGTGGGGGATTTAATTTAAAGGGTCGGGGGTGGGTTTTAGGGTGTTTTAGTGTGCCGGTTTTCCTGCCCTCCCCTTCCCCCGATTTAGCTACGGACCGCCGCTGGACCCCCAGGTAATTTAAGGCATTTGGGGGGGGGGGGTTCGGGAGGGTGGGGGATTTAATTTAAAGGGTCGGGGGTGGGTTTTAGGGGGTTTTAGTGTGCCAGTTCACGATTTTAACGAATTTCACGATTCTCTAAACACCCAAACGGCGACGATACGATTCCCTCCCCCTCCCAGCCGAAATCGATTGTTAAGACGATCGAGGACACGATTCACATCTCTACTGCTTGATCAGTTCTTTTCAAGGATATTGACTGCAGGCTCCCAGCTGTTCTCTTCTGGGTCAAAACCTACCCACGAGAACAAGTATTCCCATCGCGTCCTGTGCTTCCTCACATCCAGATGTCCTGTACCTGATATGTAATGTCCTCTTCTGATGCCAGAGGTTGGGGCTCGGGAGGTTTCTTGGAGAATTTGGATAAGATGAGAGGCTTTAATAGTGAGATGTGGAAGGTGTTATGAATCTTGAGCGATGTAGGTAGGTGGAGACTGTAAGTGACTGGACACAGTCAGTGGAGTGTACAGCAAAAGAGGAGATGTACCTGGGAACGAAGCGGGCTGAAGGCTGAAGCGAAGAAAGCGAGTGCTGAGCCACACTTTGTCTCCAGATTTAAACTGTTGAGCTGCCCGATGATGGGCATCATAGAACTTCTTTGACTTCTGGGCGGCTTGCTGTAGAAGTTGTTTGGTGTGCTCCCAAAGTTGATGCAAATAGTGCTGAAGCCTGCGCCGCTGGAGAAGGCACAGACAGTGCTAGTGGAAGAGAAGGCAGAGGCTGTCATTTGTATACTATTTGAAAGGGTGATGACCCGGTAGATGCAGACTGATGGGAGTTTAAGGCGAACTCAGCCCAGGGTAATAAGTTGGACCAGTCGTTCTGCTGAGAGTTCACATACGCCCAAAGAAATTGTTTCGGGGTTCGGTTTATCCTCTCTGTCTGACCATTGGCCTGCAGGTGATAGGCCAATGTGAGGTCTAGGGCAATATCGAATTTTTTACATAGTGACCTCCAAAATCTCACCATGAATTGAACACCTCGATCTGAGAGTATGTGTCTCGGGAGTCCGTGGAGGTGGAAGATGTGGTGAATGAACAATTTTGCTAATTCTGGGGCTGAAGGAAGACCAGGTAATGCCACAAAGTGAGCCATCTTCAAAAATCGGTCCACGGTAACCCAAATGGTGTTGTTGCCACTGAAAGGAGGTAGGTCCACAATGAAATCTGTGGCTATGTGTGTCCATGGCTCACTAGGTGCAGGAAGAGGTTGTAAGAGACCCCAAGGATGGTCCGTCGGCGGCTTCATTCCATTCATGGTGAGCAATTACCAGGCGAAGTTACTTTCTCCACGGTCCCCATCCGACTCCGCACTGGATCACTGCACAGGGAGACCATTTCCTTTCTGGTACTGGACAAAGCTATATACCCTGTGGTCCTTTGATTGCTGTGGTTAAAACTACATTCCCCACAATTTGATTGGAGCACTCTACAATTGTCCCAATGGGGCAACTCCTGCCATAAAAACTGCTTGGAGGTAGTGTCCCCAATACCTTGCCCAGCTACTGTATATCATCTGCATAGATTTTAGAGTTTAAGCCTAGACCATCCAACAGATGACAGAGGGGTAAGAGATAGATATTAAAGAGGATAGCAGATAATGAAGAACCTTGGGAAACACCAGAAGCAATGGTGTACCAGTCAGAGTTGAGGCGACCAATATTGGCTTGTTGAGGGTGATTGGATGGAAAAGAGGAGAACTAGTTAAGCACTGTGTCATTGTTAACCAATAGTATTTTTAAGTGGGATGCCACCTGACATACTTCTCATAAATTATTGCCTTTGGCAAGAATTGACATAAGATTTATTTGCCCTATTTATATCATCTCTACATCTAATCAGAGCTTGATTAGCAGCACAACCACCCTCTATGAATTTCCAAGGGTCTGTACCAGGCATCACTGTGGGTAGCCAGCCCAACCCCTAAACATGGCATTATGTGCCCTACTCCAATTACTTCCAGGAACAACCTTGCTGTGGGGGTGAGTCCAAGGTAAGAGAAAAGGCCAAATAAACGGCCTGCAGTGGAGTTGGAAAGGTGAGCAGGCCCGTGCGCAGGCTGAGCGTGGACGGGGTGTGCAACAAAATCTTATAACACCAACTGTTGGAACATGCAAATATAAGGGTTTACTGAGCCTGGTAGGTTCTATGTTGAATGTGGGTGAAAAATGGATATATCTGAAATAGTACTCAAATTTAAATCAAAATATAGCCTGATGTTTAGCTTGCATACAAAGCAATATAAGCTATTCCTCTGTCAAATTCAGAATGTCCAGTAGTGGGAACGAATGATAATCCATTATTTAAAACTTCCAATTGAGCAACAATGAGCTCAACAAATGACAATTAACTACTCAGGATGTTTCTTGAATTGCTGTCACATTGTGCATGGCTGCTGTGGTATCTCTTTCTGATCCAATCTGCAATACCATCCCCGGTATACTCTTCTGGGTCCCCATCCCAGAGATTGGCCTTCTAAAAAAATTCCCTTGTTCTGAATTAGCCAGTCTCTCACCTTTTATTCTTTCTTCCATCTCAGCTGAGCCACCAAAACTATCTACAGACGAAAAGGTGAACCTTACTCGTTTGCGTTGCATTGTCTGTTGTCTTTTGGCTGTCCAGATGTATACCTGCTTCAATTTATAATCACCTTGATCTCATTTTAGTTCTTTATTTATTTGTTTTTCTATACCGATGTTCATTGGACATATCTCACCGGTTTACAGTCTGTTAGATTTAAATTTGTTGATCTGATTTTTCTCTCACACAAACATATATTAAATTCCACCTGCATATGAATGTAAAAACACTAAAGCCCTAGCAGAAATATTCACGGGACATTTACTCGAGCCACCTGTTAAGATTACGTGCACACATACGCGCAGGAGGGGTATTTTAAATTATATGCGTACACTTGCATGCACGATATAACATTTCAGCCTATCTCCACTCGCATGCTGATACATGGTGTTTATGGGCGCATGTGCGTTCCTTTTAAAATTAGCCAGTGAGTGTGCAAATACAAAAGAATCCCATTAAATGGTACAACCTAAATATTCCCCCTATTATCAGAGTTTAAAACAAATGGCTGAGTTAGATGGCTTTACTGGTTTCTTGAACAGGGACAATGGTGCTTGTCAAGATGATTTTGTTCTCCAAATTATTATATATGTTACACATGGTCCCTGTCTGGTTATGCTGTAAAGATTGCCATTTACTTATCAAGATATGTTCTTGTTTTATTTGGAAAAGGAAAAGAGCAAGCATGCCTATTTCTAAACTTTGTGTATCAAGTGCAGAGGGGGGGGGGGGGGTTAGGATTTTCAAATTTTAGATTGTATACTGTTGCTTGTTTGCTTCAAGCTTTAGGGGATTGTCTGTGAGACACTGTTCTCAGATTTTCAGATAAAGGGGGAAATGGTACACCCATTGTATTTAAGATATGTTTTACATGCTGACAGGAAGAGTATACCTGAGCACTTAATGTCTTCTGTGTTAATATGCACTATGCTTGGAAAACAGTACAGAATCTGGTGGGTCTGCGCTGGCACTGGTCTGTGTCTACCTGTGATAGGAAATCATTTGCTTGCTCCAGGGGAGGTATATTTCATGGATTAACAAGGTTGGGACATCTGATTTTAGGGCCAATTAAAGTTACCATTTTGATTATTTTGTAGAGAATATGGGGTTAAAGAAAAGAGATTACTTGCATTACTTAAAAATTTGCAGCTTTGTTTAGGCTTTATTTGCACTTAAATTGGAACCATTTACATCTGGAGGTTTTTAAACTATTCAACTTTTTTAAAAGAGGTAAATACACATTATATGTGTATAAATACCTCCAATCTGTTATGTCATACTCCATCCTAAAGTCCTAAAGGCTTCTTGGAATAGTGAGCTCTCTGGGGAAATCACTGAAGAAGCCATGATGGCAGGTAATTCTTTGATTGAAAAATACTACAGAATGGATAATATTGTGAGAGCTCCACTCGAGAATTGTACATCATATGAATTTTTTTTCTCCTTATCAAGGATCTAAGGTTGTGTTGACAGATTCTGACATTGTCGAAATGTCAGGATACTAGTACTTCCTTATTGCATTGTTATGGGAATCTATAATAAATCTGACAATCTATACATTTTGGGATACTATAGGGGCTATTATTATTCCTGTCATAGCTATTTCAGTACCACTTATGTCCCTTTTGTTTGACAGCAGGTGTAACCTTGTGCATGTGGATTTACATTAAGGATATGTATTCATTTTTAATGAATGCTTAAAATGCAATGAATGAGGCCCTTTTCAATTCATTCCATTTGGAATGATCAAAAAATGACCTCTCGTGAAAATACCTGAGAATTTTCATGCACATACCAGCAAGGGCAATTTTCAAACTGCCACTTACATGCCTTTCCAAATTACCCCCAAATGTCTTTCCCATATGGGTAACTATAGGGTCCTGTGAGACATGCTGACTCAAATTGCAACATGGTGTGCTGCAAGTTTTTGTGCTTTTTCATTCAATTTGAGTTTCTGATTGGTGCTGACTGTACTATTTAAATCCATTGTAATTGTGTTGATTCTTCACTGACCTGATGAAGAGATAACCCTTGAAAGCTAGTCACAGTTGTTTTAAATTAGTCCAATAAAAAAAATTATCACCTTGATTCTACATATCTTTTGGTAAAAATTCCCAATTATATCTTTCTACTGATACTTGACCCTGTGGTAACTTGGGCAATAGCGGCTTAGAAAACAGCCATGGAATCAAAGGAGGCAGACTCTAGCTGTTTCTTTACATGTTCTTTGATTTATAGTGAAAGCAAAACAGAACACAAATGCAGTTCACCTTGCTCACTTGGAAGTATTCATACTTCAAACAATATGTCCTCTCTTAGGATGGCTTTCCTCATACCCCTGTGACCCAGGTCTCTTATGCCCAGTTTGCAGTGATCCACCTTAACCCAGAATCCCTTGCTCCATTGGGACTTAAAGAGGATCAATACAGGAAGTTGTGGCCGGTCCTTTAAGGTGTTCTGAGGGAGTTTCATATATACTCCCTCACAGTCCCTTTATGAGCATTTGACTTCAAAGATTTTAAAGTAAAAAAAAAAATATTATTATTTGATAACCTTCTTTCCCACCATATGCCTTAATTACATTCATAATTGCATTCATAAAAGGCATATAAACCCATTTTAAATCAGATATGGTCTATACACACTATACATTAATTCAGCCAAAAACAAAACATTCTTTCCCCATCCTACACCCCACTATCTATCTACTTGACAGACCCACCATCCCTAAAAATATTACTTGTCTGATCAATCCATAATTTCACTCCACACAATTATCAGATCTCCTGAAATTGATGTAATTAAATACATGCTTGGTCAAATAGGTTTTAAACATTTTTTTTTCTAATCATCAAATAAAAATATATACTATAGCTGTTATACAACATGTTTATAAGATGTGCCTTTGATACAGTGATTTGACAGAAGTTTCCCCTTTAGTTGTGAGATTTTTTTATGATAGTTGCTGGGTTTACTAAAGTATATTATTATTTATTACACTATTATGATTCTGATGAAGAGAGAGAGTCCAGACACATTAATCTTTATGGACAGGCAAGTCACAGACCTAAAATCTTGAGACTGATTTAGTATTGCACATAGAAATCCCAGTAGTGAGGAAACATATCATGGTCATTGCTCATTATTTCATATCCAGAATTTACTGTTCCCTGCAGTTTTTGGTAAATTAAATCAGTGAACTGTTTGCTTTATTTATACACTAGTAAAACATGTTATTGGCTCCCATCCTCTAGAATGTTTATTGGTGTCATTTGTTGTAGATAGTGCACGACACCAAATAATGTCAAGGTTGTAATTTGTCTTTTGAAATAGTTTTTTTTTCCCCCTGTATTTTAAACTGATTTTGTCAATAACGATTTTATATTTAAAGAAATCTGATGAGAACTCTTGTACGTCAAAGCATTCAGGAGGGTTTTTTTTTCCTATATCTTTTAAACAATTTGCTTGAGATGTTGGTCCATTGCCATTTCCATTTTATAAAAATTACTTTTTTGGGGGTGGACAAAAGTTTAGTCTACTTCTATAAATCAAGAGAAGAAAAGGAAAATGTACATTGTAGTATAGTCCTTGTAATACGACACATGCAGTCCATAGGACAAATGGAAGTACTGAAATATAGATTTAAGTGACTCACTTCTTGTTTAGGTTTTAGGAGATGCAACCAAATTTTTGCTTCCAGACAGGAGAGATGAAACCAAACCTTTATAGGTTCCTTTACCTGATTACCTAATAGGGATGTGCAGAGGGACGCCATACGTTGCATTTGTGATTTGGATTTGTCAGGGAGCAGATACGTTGCATTCGGCCATATGGCGCCCCAATGCGTTAATACGGCAATTTCTATTTGTGTCCCAGCTAAAATTAAAATTAACTACAACCCCCCACCCTTCTGACCCCCCCCCCAAGACTTACCAAAACTCCCTGGTGGTCCAGCGGGGAGTCCGGGAGCCATCCCCTGCACTCTCACACCCTCGGTGCCGGTTTCATCATGGCATGGCGCCGATAGCCTTTGTCACAGGGGCTACCGGTGCCATTGGTCAGCCCCTGTCACATGGTCATCGGCGCCATCTTGTGCTCCTACCATGTGACAGGAGCTGACCAATGGCACCGGTAGCCCCTGTGACATAGTATGGGCAAAGGCTATCGGCGCCATTTTGAGTACTGGCATCGGACAGCCGGAGTGCAGGAGGTCGCTCTGGGACCCCCGTTGGACCCCCAGGGACTTGTGGCCAGCTTGGGGGGGCCTCCTGACCCCCACAAGACTTGCCAAAAGTCCAGCGGGGGTCCGGGAGCGACCTCCTGCACGCCGGCTGTCCGATGCCAGTACTCAAAATGGTGCCGTTCGCCTTTGCCCTCACTATGTCACAGGTACCGACGGTCGGCCCCTGTGACATAGTGAGGGCAAAGGCGATCTGCTGCCAGTATTCAAAATGGCGCAGATAGGATTCCATCTTTGGCCAGTCTATTCTATGCAACCTGTTTTCGGCTTAACTTTCCAACATCCTTTCACCGACCCATTCAGGGTTCAGGATGCCCTCCTAAACAAATTTCCACCCCTGTTGTTGTGCCTGTTGCACATCTTTGGGTGCATTTGGTGCTTTGCTCGGGCATCCTCAGCTCGGTACTCACCCATATGTGAGGACTTCCATCCTGCTTGTCCTGTGAGAAAGCAGAGTTGCTTACCTAAATCAGGTATTCTCACAGGACAGCAGGATTTTAGTCCTCACAAAACCCACCCGCCACCCCGCGTAGTTGGGTTCGTTTGTTTTCTTATTTTATTTTTCGCATGTACTTTTACTATAAGACGAGACTGAAGGGGGACCCCTGCTGGATGCAGGGTCAGTGCATTGCTGGGCATGCCCAGTAGTACCAGTCAAAGTTCTAGAAACTTTGACAAAAGTGTTACATGATTGGGCTCCATCCTGATAATGTCACCCATATGTGAGGACTAACATCCTGCTGTCCAGTGAGAACACCTTTTACAGGTAAGCAACTCTGCTAAATCAAGGGTCGGCGCACACAAGGGGGTGCACAATTGTGCACCTTGCACGTGCCGAACTGCGCTGCCTTCCCCCGTTCCCTCCCAGGCCACTCCAAAATTGGAGTGGCCTGAGAGGGAACTTCCCTTCTCCCTAGCCTGACCTTCCCACCCCTTCCCCTAACCTTTCCTCCCCTAGTCCTACTCTAACCCCACCAAATTTTTTTTTTTTACCTTTTGCGCTTACCTCCGGGCAAGTTGTGCGTGCCGGCCAATTTCCAGCACATGATCTCTGACACAGCATCAAATGGCTGCTCTGCCAGGAGCCACTGACCCCACCCCTGCCCCTGGACCACCCCGGACCGCCCACTTCCTGCCCCCCCTCTCCACCCCTTTTTACAAGCCCCAGGACTTATGCGCATCCCGGGGCTTTACGCACGCTGCCGGGCCTTTTGAAAATCGGCCCAGTGCTCATAAGGCTGGTTACGTGTGTAACCTTTTTAAAATCCGGCCCTTTGTCTTTAGCAAAGTATGGGCCCAATTCAACTTTGTCTTTTCCCTTAGACAAAGAATTGGATGAAAGCTTTAGTGAATCTGGTCCTGTGCTTGTTCCCTTAAAACATTAAAATAGCCTTCCTGTAATGAAGAGAACATATTCAAGCAAAAATGAAATGCTGAGAATAATTATGTGATGCCTCCGTGTCCTAATTACCTGGTGAGGATATTCCTCAGTCCTGGACCAGCCTGGAAGGAGCTCTCCCTCTCACCCGTATCTCAGTCATGCTCCATTGGAACTTGGTGCCTCCATCTGGGGAAAAAGGATATTGCTGAGTGGGATTTCCCTCCTTTCCCAGTAGAAGAAAAACATATTGGCTAAAATAAAATTACTTCCCTAATACAATATCTCATCAGATAACGAAGGGTAAGTATATAATCAATTTCAAATGATCCTAAACACATTAATTAAAAATATTTGTATTCATTTAAACAATTTATAAACCAATTTATATTAGTAATCAGATACATCTACTTATATTATATATCAAATGTTTATGTAACAAAATATAAATAATATCATGGAAATCAATAAAAAATGTTTACATACACATCCATACCTCAAAACGCTCACACACATGCACACCCACAATTTATAAAAACAAGTATTACAATAACATTTAAATATATGCAGCTTTAACAATAGCATAAACAATCTGTGAGTTTCCTCTAACTATACTTCAAGAAACGACCACATTTTTAATCCAGAATGAGAATATTCATACAAAGAAAAGTGCCAGTGATTTTTAATTCAGATCTTCATATGAAAGAGAATCCCGATCTTCAAATAAGAAAAATTCATGATCAGGTCCCAAGCTTTGCCTCAAAAATGAGGTTGCTTCAGGAGAACAACTTAAGTGTAATATACCAAAAACTGAAAGTAATTTTTGCACCATTCTCGTTAAAAAAAAACAAAAAAAAAAAAAAAAACAACTTTGGAGATATTCTTACATCACATATTACTACCAGCATCTGATTTTACCCTATCAACACTGCTCAATGGCAATACTGCTCAGTGGCAACGGGAATCACTCTAACATCGGCACTGCCAACCTGTACCGAGGCTCACTTGTAAACCTTTATTGGGCAGAAAAGCTCACATCACCAAAAAGGAAATGGCAAGAGTGATACACCAAATTTTTCTGAACAGCTTCAAATGTAACAAAATATCTCAAAATGTTGTGGAGTACACCGGAATAGCTGACTGAGTCCTCTTTTCCCCCAGGAAACCAAAAAGCCAAATGTAACTGTCAACAGGGCTGGCAACATAGAAACATGATGGCAAATAAAGATCATATAGTCTATCTAGTCTTCCCATTCACCCAACTAATTTAGCTTTACAATTCCCATCACTCCTCAGTGATCCCTTGTATTTTTCCCGTCCTTTCTTGAATTCACATACAATTTATGTTTCCACCACCTCCACTAGGAGGCTGTTCCATGCATCCACCACCCTCTCTGTAAAGAAATATTTCCTGTGATTACTCCTGAGTCTATCCCATTTCAACCTCATCACAGGACCCCTTGTTCTAGAGCCTCTTTTCTGATTGAAAAAGGCTCACTCCTGTGCATGGAAACCTTTGAGATATTTGAATATCTCCCCTATATTGCCGTTCCTCTAGGGTATACATGTTTAGAAATGTTTTAGAATGAAGACCGCTGACCATTTAAGTAGCCACCCTCTGGACTTACTCCATCTAGTTCATATCCTACTGTTGGTGCAGAATCCAGAAATGTACACAGTATTCCAAATGAGGCCTTACCAGGGACAATATAACCTCCATTTTTCTGCTGACCATTCTTCTCCCTATGCAGCCAAGTATTTTTCTGGCTTTCACTTTTGCTTTAACCATCTTTTTGGCCACCTTAAGATCATCAGATAGAATCACTCCTTCCTCGCTCTCTTCTTTGGTGCTTAGAAGATTTTTTCCTCTAATACTGTACATCTCACTTGGGGTTTTTGCATCCTAAATTCATTACTCTGCATTTTATTTAGCATTAAATTTTAGCTTCAAGTCTCTAGACCATTCTCGAACTTTGTTAGATCCCTTCTCATGTTTTCCAAACCTTCCTGGCTGTCTACCTTTTTGGAGATTTTGGTATCATCAGCAAAAAGACCAACTTTTCCCGACAATCTTTCTTCTGTTTCTCATGAAAATGTTGAAAAGAACCACTCCCAGGATTGATCCTTGAGGCAAATCACTGGCAATGCCCCCCTCCTCAGAGTAAACTCCATTTACCACTACCTTTTTTCACCTCCCACTCAGCCAGTTTCTAACCCTGTCAATCACTCTAGGTTCCATACCAAAGGTGCTCAATTTGGGGTAGATTTTAAATGCCTGGTGCATGCATCAATAGGGGATGTGTGAACAGCTTGGGCTTGCATGCGTTGACCCAATTTTAATAGCCACTCAGATGCACACGTATCTCCCTTAGCGCACACATTTCTCTCAATTTCAAAAAGGGTCATGGTCTGGGTGGGGCATGGGCATTTCAGGGCATGGGCATTTCAGGGCATGGCCAAGAGTGTGCGTGCAAATACTTACATGCTTGAAGTCATGCTCAGATCCATTACCATGTAATTTTACTTCTGCTATGGAGAAGATGTAAGTTTAAAAAAATACTGCCATTTCAGAGGGGTTTAAATGATTTGGGACAACTAGGGGGTGTGCAGGCTGTTAAAGTAGAGGCATTTGGAGGACCTAACTGAACTCTGGACAACCTGGTGAAACTGATCATGGCTGGATGAGAGCCTGTTTTAAAATACCCTGACTTACCTGCTAGAAACCCAATTTACATGGCTGGACATGCGTACACTTAAAATTGTATGCACATGTACACATGCCCTGGTTATATTATAACATGCTTGCATATGTGTATGCAAATTAGAAAATGGGTGAGTGCTGATGCGCATGCATCAATGTGTGCCCGTGTGCCACTTTATTTATTTATTTATTTGAATTTTTTATATACCGATATTCTATAAAGGATATAGATCACACCGGTTTACAAAGAACTAAACTTTCGCTAGGAGGCGATACAATAAACAGTGCATATAAACCATTGAACATTTTGAAACAATTGGAATTAAGGAACAACAGCAGGCCTAGAGCCACAATATATAAATTGTGAATCAATCATAAATAAAATAAATGAGATAAAATAAAATAAATAAAAGAATGAAGCGAAAAAACATATAGTACATTATTAAGATAAGATTATGACCTTAAAGGGCTGTGAAGAGAGAGTTCAATAAGTCCACTAAATGATTAGTCATGTCTTGTATTCATGTTTTAGGATCTGCCATCCCTATTTATAAATCAACTATGCAGAACTGTGTCAAAGACCTTGCTAATCAGGTTGAAAGAAAATCAGAGGTCAGACAAGACTAAGCACCTTCCGTTATCCTAGAATACACATTGTAGTGGGTTAAGGCACTGAGATAACTTACCTGTTCTTCTAAGAGTTGGATAAGTATGTAACTTGTAATGTCTTATTGCTGTAACGCTGGCATATTAATAAGGCTTTATACCTAGTATACACTTGTGGCTTCTGTAATGGGCACCAGCATTTAATGATATGACCACAACAAAAGCAATGTAATTGTGGGCAAAATCTATAAAGATATGTGCCAGCAGATGAAACCTTTGTATAAGTAACATATTCCAGAGGGAAGTAAGTGTGTGAAGAATTAAAAGCCTGTGGTGCATAATTGGATTGAAATGCAATCCCCAGTGTAGCTAACTAAAATGGTAATCCTTTATTTCGGAATTCAGTATTTAAATTAGTTGAATACAGTCAGTGAGCGTGCATACGATTTATTTCCTTTCTTTCTCAGCTTTCCCTCAGTGGCTTCTGCCCTTCACCTTCTTTTGTATAGGCAATGAATGCATGTTTATGTAACTTGCAGTTATAGGACTTGCCTGATTTCATTTTTGTAAAAGTCCCTTATAACACATGCTGCAGAGTCCTCATGCTGTTGAACACAGTCACAAAACTAGCCTTAAAACAACAACAACAATGTTATAGCAAAGAATTTGCACTTATTTTTTAACTGACATCTGAAGGGTCTTGCATGGATTCAAAAGCATGCGTATTATACTGCCTTGTATTACACTGTCCCATGTGTTGGTCCTTTGAAAGGTATCACAGCATGCACAGACTTCAATTTTTACAATAGGTCTAAAAAGCTTTAAAGGAGCACCAGTTGATTCCATGCTGTGCTGATAACTGAGAAATCAACAATTTTCATACTCTACAATGCTTGAAGTAGGTAGCAGAAGTGAAGTTTAACTCGCACCTCTAACCACTGAATTAAAACAATTGGAGGCTCTCTAATTCAGTCTGGGACTTCTGTCCCAGGACCCCTGAGTCAGATGGACTCTGCTTGGAGACCAGAGATTCCATGACCCTACTAACCCACCTACCTATCTTCCCACACACTAATTAACCACACATCTATCTTTCCCACCCTCACCTTTCTATGCACTCCCTGACCCACCACCTACCTCACTCTCTTCAGGCTTTACTATACTTACCTTTCCTGGATCTTCCTGTCTTTAGTGCAGCCAGTTTTTAAAATGGCAAGATTTCAGCTGAGCTCTCTGAGAGGGTGGACGATAAAGACGTGCAGCCAAACAAAATGTTTTGTGTTTTTTGTTCATTTTTAAAATGTTCCCACTTTCATTTTTTTTTCATTATTTTTTAGTGCACACTAATTGCACAATAGTACACATTAAAGCCCAAAATTTCAAAGCGCAGCCCGTAAAAAATGGGAGATACGTACAAAAGTGCCAGACTCCTTGAAAGGGGCAGGCTGGGTGGCAGGGTCTGGGCGGGGCAGGGGCCGACTGGGACAGCGGCCATTAGGCCCTGTCCCAGGGAAGTGCGCTCCAGCAGAACTTACTCCTGCTTGGAGGGGCAGGTAAGTTCTAAAACAAAAACAATTACGATAGTTATGGTAGGTTTAGGGGTCAGGGAGGAGAGGGGAAAAGGGAGGAAGGCTAGGTAAGGGGATAGGAAAGTTCCCTCCTAATCTGTTCCTTAATTGGAGCGGACAGGGAGGGAACTCAGGTAGGCCCGATTGCGTTGGTGCGCATTATTTTTTAAAATCCCTTCCCTTGCACACATGAGACGCCACTCGCCCGCACATGCAAGTGCCAATATTAAAATCAGCCGCGCAAGTGAACACTGGAATTGTATTTTATAACATGTGCAGTGACGTGCGCATGTTATAAAATCTGCGCGTCCTTGTGCACACACCAGGAATCGTGTGCACATGGACACGCGCACACGTGCCTTTGAATATCTACTCCAATGAATATCTACACTAATGAATGTTGGTGCACACAAAATCAAAATTAGTGCACATTATTTTGATTTAATTTAATTTTTAGTGCTCACTAATTGAAACCAGTAGGTAGGTAGCTGGGTGGTTGAATTGGTAGGTCAAGGAGTAAGGAGAGTCAGTGATCTAAGATCTGGAGTTCCCATATGCCAGGGTCCAGCACCTGGGGTTTCTAGGTGCAGTAGTTCCAGACTCAGGTCTCCCGAGTTGGGAACCACAGTGCTTAGCAATTTTGCGTTGTGTGTTTTATACCTGAAACTTTATTTCTGGGTCAGAGGTAGAGTAATGTGAACTCACATTTCGAAGGCTAATGGTCTATGGTGCTTTGCCTGCATGGTCTCAGGCATAGGAAATCCCAGGTCCAGGATCACCCTGGCACAGCAACATATGAAAACCTAATGCTAGGAACTTCAGGCTTTAATGCACCTCCTTGCTATGTGGAGTAATGCTAATCCATTTATTTACATGGGATTTGCATTAAGGTTTGCTAATTTAAGAGCACATTATTATTCCTCTTAGCACATTTTTTTGTGCACTAAAACCATTATTAAATTGAGAATGAAAGTCTAGCTTACCAAAATATGTGCTTAAACAGGAGTAAAAAGATGTACTAAGCATAGGGGTAGATTTTTTTAAAAACGCGCACCCGTCCATGTGTGCACGTTTCCCGGCATGTGCACATGGATGTGGCTATTATATAACACGCTCACATCGGCACGTCTGTTTTAAAATATGGTATCCATGTGCGGTGGATTTTAACATCTGTGCATGCATGTGTGGGCGGGTGGCATCTTCCGCACGCAGGGTGGAGAAATTTTAAAAGACAAGCAGCAGACTGGGAGGGAACTTCTCTATACCTATACCTTCCCTATACCCCTACCTAACCTTCCTCACCTTTACCCTCTCCTCCCCAATCCTTAACCCTTCCCTAGCTATAATAATTTTTGTTGAATTTTACCTTGCTGCTCCAAAGGAACAGCAGTAGACTCTGGCTGGCGCATGCTTCCCCAGGACAGCAGCTAATGGCACTGTCCCTGCCTCCCCTTCTGAGAGGCCCAGCACATCGGCGTGTACTGGGGTTTACGCGCATGGCCGGTCCTGTTGTAAAATGCATGCAGAGTGCGCAAGGCCCAGCCATGTGCGTAAACTCCAAAATTTATGTGCGTAGCCCCTTTGGAAATTTGATTGATAGTGTACCATCTCATAAGTATTTTGATGAATGGGTTTTTGTGGTCATGCCTGTGAGGGAACTGGGTCGCCTTAATGAAGGTCCTCTTCTTGCATATCCTGAATATCTTTCTCCAGGCCATGACAACAATATTTTTTTCTGTTACATATCTTATAAATATCTCCAGATATTTCCTCCTATTCAGCCTTTTCAGAACCAATGAATTGAGCAAACACTAGCCAGTCCCTTTACCTTGGTGATGTCATGTGACTCCTGAACCACATGCTTTTATCTTTTCTCTCATGCTCCCCTCTTTCCTAAAGTCTCCTCTAACACTTTAATAATCTAAGTCAGCACTTTTATTTTAATATGCCACCAATGTAGAAAAGCTGAGAAGCAACAATTACAAATAGTAAAACAAATCTAGAAAACAGTGTGGGATGTAGGTATTTATTTCAGAATATCACACAGTTAAAAAAATACTATAATAATATATCCACATGACACCCATTTTTAGTCAATTTCTCTTTCATATAACCATTATCATTTAGCATTCTTTTTTAAATGTTGACTATGCTGTTTTCAATTAACAACTTCAAGACAAATAACGTTTTGAAAGAAATATGAACAAGAAAAAGAACATGAAAAATTTACTCTTAAATCTACAAGGCAATCAAATAATCTCTTGTCATATAAAGTGCACAATAAAGGAAGAGAACTTAATACAACCCAAGGAAAATAATCCAATAATAAAATGAAAAAAGGACAAATTAAAGGAAATTATTAAATAAGAGGAGAGTTATTGTGAAGAGTTAACTATTGTTTGAGAAGGGAGAGCTTCCTCTTCAGAAACAAACTCATCTCTCAAGAAAAAGATATTGACTGTTCAGAAAAATCATATGAAACATTATGAAATTTAACAAGGCATTTACATGGAAACTTGAGAACAAAAATTGATCCCCCAGCTATAACACAATCTGTTTTCTGAGTAGCCTAAGCAACACCTGGCCCGAGTATAATGATGTTTAAATTAATACAATGATGGAACAACCAGTAGTTTCCCACTAGCAGATTGCATAGTTTGTGGGGATTCATACAATTGAATTTTTTCCTTTAAGTTACAAACTGTGTCCAAATAAAATAATTTATGAATAAGCATTAGCAACATAAATTGCAAACGCCATCACATAGGTAACAAATGAGAACAGCACCTGAGAAATGTGCTCATGCTTCTGTACAATAAACTGGCAGCTGAATTTTGATTTAATTGTAACACCCTAATATGCTTTGTTGGAAAAACCAATCTAAAGACTATTGCAGTGGTCTATTTGCTCAAAGAATAATATCTGTAAAACAATTTGAAAAGCATCAGAGGATAAAATAAACCTTAAAAGCTACAAAAATTTCAGTTTAAAAAAGGCAAGTTTAACTACTTTCTGTAAATGTGATTTAAAAGACAATTTTGAGTCCAGAATAACTCCCATCAATTGTACATTACTATATGCTAGAGTACCAAATTCTTCTTGGGTTAATTTTCTACCCACCCACATTACTGTTATCTTAGCTGCATTCAAATTCAGGGCATTTTTCTTTAGCCAGGGATTAATCATACACTAAGAAAAATCTGCAGTTGGCATCTCCCCTTTCTGCACACTTGAAATATAAACCTGTATGTCACCTATATACAGAATTTAAAACAGACCCAATGACTTAAAAACCTCCCCTAGTGGTGCATGAACATATTAAACAAAATACAGGTGAAAGTGATAACTTCTGAAAAAAAGACGAGATACTCCATGTACCAAAGCTGATTGCTATGCTCCAGAATTCCATGGTGATGTTTGCTCTGAGGTGCCCCCACTGAAGATATCCTTTTCTTCTACCAGAAAACAGCAAATTCAACTGCAGAAGATATTGCCACACTGGAGAGGGCCCAGAATCTCAAGGACTCGACCTTCCAAACCCCCAGTCCGTCATGCTCTCGATGCTTGACTCCCTCAAAGATCCGATTGGTCAGCAATATTTTGATGACCTCATCAGTGATCACACCTCTTCCAAGGGAGCAGCAGCAGCATCTAAACATCAATTCACTGGATGTCTCATGGCTGGGAGACAATGGGGACCTTTCTTATGTCTCCCAATGGCTCCACACTGGGCACAGTTTGAAAAGAAAGGACAAAATGATCACTTGATTTCTGCAGTGCCTGGGGTCCTGATAATATAGGGAAGAGTTTTGGTCTCCCTTTAAGCTTTACCTGTGAAAAATACCCTTAGGAAAAGAGAACATCTGTTCCTTTGGTTTGCTAACTTAGGTTTTCCTCCATTAACGATGATTTAGAATTCTAAAGCTTGTAATCATATTGTTCTCTTAATAAATATGGATTACGTAGCCTAAAATGGTTAAGACATGGGAGTAGTAACAAGCCAATATCAAAGAAATTTCCCAGTAATAAATAAGGAACTCATTTGATCTTTAACTAAAGCTAACTAGATGAGAATATGAGCAATTCCATATTTTACCAGCAACTGCCCTGTGCTTTAACATCTTTGCAATTAAGTCCAACTCCTGTCAGGTACTGAAGGCTCAAAATGAATGGCAAGATCCAATTCTAGGTTAATGCCAACATTCACGAAAATTATCTCAGGGTAAGGAAATTTACTGGCTGCTCAGTCTAAGTAAAAAGCACATGGAGATCGATATTCAAAAGGATCAGATCCTAAGATATGAATTCAATGCCCCTCCCCCTTGTACCCATGCTTGCTGAGTGGTTAAATTCTAAGTCATAACCCAATTAAAATTTACCCTCCTACAAAAGAGGAAGCACTGGGCATTCCAGGGGGACAGCTTAGTTTTATCTGATTACTGATATTAAGTGCCAACTGGATAATTATCCAGCTGAACAGAAAATTCCTGACCTAAATTTAGCCAGATAACAAAAATAATAAACCAGTGGCCCAGAAGTGGCCGATCTTCCCCCTTCCATGCATCCAGTATGTTAAAATACTTCTAGTCTGAGCCAGCTTATAAGGTCATTCATCAAATTGTGATACAAATTCTAAAATTTATATTCATGTGGGAGGAGTTGGGGCAGCATAAATGTAAAGTAGGGGGTGGTAGCACAACATGCGATAAGTATTGCACATTATTGTGGGTCTGTAATGCGGGTAATAGCTACACCTTTTTTCTTGGCGGTACTTTCTGAAAAGGTTTTATCGTGGGCGGTATTGCAGCATTTCTCACGTGTGATAAATACTGCAAACAATTTCCACACACCTTCCAAACATTCCTGGACCAATAAAAACGGCAGTTTTTACCAGGTTAACCTTCCTAACACCATTTTGTCACTCTCAAGTGTACTTGTACAAGCATAATTCATGCCTCGCCAGGCTCACCGCAGACGACAACATGTCGAAGAAGAACAACCTGAACAACAGCCAAGGCCACTTCCAAGACATCCGAGGGAAGTACCAGCAGTGCAAGCTCAGGCTCCAGCCCAGCGGCTGGCAAATGGGCAGCCATGACATGGGAGACACAGGGAGAGTATCTTTCCTCTCTGAAAATCCTTGCTGGGCATGCCTGAGGACTTTGTGGTTAGCAGGTATCGCCTCAGCTCTCAGGCAATCCTGGAATTATATGAAGACTTCCGAGGGGATCTTGATCCAGTTTCCGCAAGGTCCCACACCATCCCCAGCCTCACCAAACTCTTGGTCGCCTTCCATTTCACAGCAAGCGGATTCTTCTACACCACAGTGGTGGTCATGGGGGGAATGTCGCAAACCACATTCTCACACTGCTGGACCAAGTCATCGAAACAGTCACTGACCACATTAATTGATACATTAAATTTCCTCATGAAAGGCAGCACCTAATGGACTTAAAGAGAAGTTTCTATGTCTTCACACACTTTCCCAATGTTGTCAGAGCTATCGACTGCACTCACGTGGCCATAGTTCCATCCCATCAGAGGGAGGAGACGTACTGGAACAGGAAGCTCTTCCACTCCGCCAATGTGCAAGTGGTCTGCGACTCTCAAATGCGCATCCTTGGCATGGTGGCCAGGTACCTGAAAGCCGTGCATGATTCCTTTATGCTTATGCAATCGGCCCTCTTTGACAATTTTGAGGCTGGCCTGTTCGGTGCCGTTTGGCTCGTTGGTAAGACACACTTTTCTTTCTCAATTGTGTTTCTGCCTATGGGTATGGGGTGGGGGGCTGTGCGGTTGTGAATGCAGTTCATTGGCCATAGCCATGCCGCCTTCTGCCCATGTTTCTGACATCTGCCAAAGTAGTGCGGCCAAACAATGCACAGGACCTAAAGATTGCTGAGTGAGGACCCACTATATACGTAGCAGGTATTTATAGCCTAAAAGGTACTGTTTGTAACCTTCCCTTGGGAGCTGTTTCAATGTATGAGGTGAATCTGAATTGTGCACTGTCCACACTGACAGCACAGCACCATCATGAGTGGTCCGTTACTGAGGAATCAGGAAGATAGTCACACACAGTTTCCGAACACCCTCACACACCTGTACCACGAACAGTCCTCAGTGCATGTTGCTGGCCTGCCGTATCACGTGTGTGGGTTCACTAATGGGTTTCTATACAGGACAGACGCACAGCTGCCTCGGACAGCTGCACAGCATGAGGTACGGCATTTGCTGTTATCGCAGTTGTGTCACCTTGTACATATGTATTCAAGTTTAGCAGGCAGCCACACACTAGTAGCCTTTGCTGGGTTGCAAGAGCCTGTCATGCAGTCCTTCCAGTACCCACATGAACAGATAATATCCTTTTCGCAACAACTTGCCTGCACATATAGCAGCCAATAACAATCTAAAATAGTTAGGCAACGCTAATCAAAGGTACAGGCTACCTTATATGATTTTTCTGGATGCTGTGGTTAGCCGCTTACATCTGCTACTGAGAATGCTGGCATTCATGCCTTTCTTCTGTCGTTGCTGCAGGAGACTCAGGATATGGTTTCAGGTCCTGGCTTCTCATCCCATACACATGCCAAACACGCTGGCAGAGATGAGATACAACAAGGACTTTTGTGCTACCCGCTGCATCATAGAATGCACCTTCGGCTTTCTGAAAAGTTGCTTATGTATGCCCCACCCAAAGTTGCTAAGATTGTATTGCTGTGCTGCATTTCCCATAATGTGCTTTACACCATGGACTACCAATGGACCTTCCTTACGATCTCCCATGGGATCCCCCATGTCTCCCTGCACGAGTCCATGAGGCCAGATTAGACAAAACATTATACAAACACACTTTGCTTGAAAGGCCTCATGTACCAATTTCCCATTCAGGGGAGGACTGCCTCAAGCCTCTTAGCTGCTCCTGCATTCGCTATCCCTTTTCTTTGTCTCAGGATCTGTCTTGGCAATTCTTTGTCTCAGGATCTGTCTTGGCAATTCTCCATTACATTGTACAATAAATAGTTTTTACTGTAAACATCACATGATTGACATGTGGCCGCCATCATGTGTTCTGTCTGATAGTGAAAGTAAACAAGGCATATGTGTTATTACACTCGGTGGCCTATCTAGCACGGATGTCATAGTGACCTAACTGTCATGGTGGACCACATAGTCCATGACCCTGGAGAGTAACAGCTACACAAATGCTATAAATCTGAAATAACAGTGAAGATGCAATGCGCAGAGTTAAGTAAGAGAGGCACACTTAAATGTTGTACTGGCAGATAGCTAATATTACACCAGCATTTGGAAGTGCTCAAATGTGTGCAGGTGAAGTAATACCTCTGTAATAGGTATGCTCATAGTAACAAGGACATTCACAGGCCACTGTCACACCAGTGCCTGATCACTTAAAGAGTGAGGTCACACTCGGGTTTATAACCGCATACCAATTTGCAACATATGTACATTTAGCCATCGTGTAACTGGCATGACTGGAGGTATAGCGAGTGTTGGTGCTGCTTCCATGACATTTAAGGTGATGTCATGAAATTTGAGCATGTACTTACTTCACATTTGTTTCTTTATCCTCTTACTTTTTTACCATATTGATTTGTTTCCTTTGTAATAGCTCCTTTTAATTTGGCCCACTGTTGTTCTACCCCTTTCTTTTTCTCCCAGTCTTCTAGTTCTTCCTCCAGGTTAAACCCCATTTTGACAAAGTCCATATTTATGAAATTCAACACTTTGATCCTCATGTGACCTCTCTGTATCCTATTAGCAATATAAAACCATACTGTCTGATGATCACTGATGCCTAAGTGGATATCTACTTAGACATTAGAGATCAGGGAGGAGGAATAGCCTAGTAGTTAGAGCAGTGGACTATGAACCAGGAGACCAAGGTTCAAGTCCCGCTGTCACTCCTTGTGACCTTGGGCAAGTCACTTTACCCTACATTGCTTCAGGTACAAAAAACTTAGATTGTAAGCCCTCTGGGGATAGAGAAAATACCTACAGTACCTGAATGTAAACCGGTGTGATATCTCAATTGAGATGAATGTCGGTATATAAAAGTAATAAATAAATAAATAAAATAAATATTGTCCCTGTTTGTGAGAACTAGGTCGAGTATCACACATTAGCATTTGTTTAAGTGGAATCCTATCTCACAACTTCTTGCAGATTCAGTAGTAGGGATTAGAGATGTGAATCCTGTGCCCGATCGTCTTAACGATCAGGTTCGGCTGGAGGGAGAAAAAAATCTGATCGCTGGAGATGTGAATCTGAATCGGTTCCGATTCACATCGTTAAATTTTTTTTAGTGAGGCCCGACCCTTTAAAATTGACCCCTTACCTTCCCCCACCCCCCTGAACCCCCCCAAAACTTTTTACGAGTACCTGGTGGTCCAGTGGGGGCGCGGGGACCGATCTCCCACTCTCGGGCCATCAGCACCATTTTGACTGCCACTCAAAAATGGCGCCGATGGCCCGATTAAAAAAAATCCCCACCCGACCCTTTAAAGATGACCCCTTAACTTCTCCCACCTTCCCGATCCCCCCAAAACATTTTTAAATTACCTGGTGCTCTAGTGGTGGTCCCAGGAGCAATCTCCCGTTCTTGGGCCATCGGCTGCCAATCATAAAGATGGCGCCGATGGCCCTTTGCCCTTACCATGTGACAGGGTATCAGTGCCATTGGCCAGCCCCTGTCACATGGTAGGAGCACTGGCTGGCCGGCGCCATCTTTAAATATGGCCGCCACCATCGTAAAGATGCCCCCACTGGATCACCAGGTACTCATAAAAAGTTTTGGGGGGGTTCGGGGGGGGGTGGGGGAAGGTAAGGGATTAGTTTTATAGGGTCGGGGTGGGTTTAGGGGTTGTTTTGGTGTGCCGGTTTTCCCGCCCTCCCCCAAATAACTCCCGCTAGTGGACACTAACGGGAGTAACGATTTTTCACGATAAATCATGAAAATTTCTATTGTATCACGCACTGTACCGATTTTTGACAATTTAAAAAATATCGGACAATTTTTTTGAATTGTCAAAAAACGATTCACATCCCTAGTAGGCATACTCCAGTCTACATCAGGCAGATTAAAATTTCCAATGAGCAGCAATGTTTCCCTTCTTTCTCACCTTTTGGATTTCTTCGACCAGATCTCTGTCTAGTTCTTCTGTTTGAGTCAGAGGCCTGTAGACCACACCCATGTAAATGGAAGCAGCATCTTCTTTTTTTCAGGACAGCCTATAATGCTTCTTCCCACATCCCTTGCATTTCAGTTGCTTGAATATTGTTTTTTGACATAAAGAGCTACTCTTCCCCCTTTTCTGTCCTCTCTGACCTTCTTTAACAAGCTATATTCCAGGATGGCATATCCCAGTTATTAGATTCAGTGAACCAGGTCTCTGTAACAGCAACAATGGACAAGTTTGCCTCCACCATTAGGGCCTGCAGGTCTGGGATTTTATTGCCCAGACTTTGAGCATTTGTGGTAATAGCTTTCCAAATTTTCTCTCTTGGTATGCTGCTCTTCCTAGTCATCTTTTCTGCTTTTTTTGAGCTGAATTGATTTTGTTGTTTTCTCTTCCCACTTTCCCTGGAAACATTGGTCCTACAAGGGTCTGCCCTATCTACTATCTTGTTTAATGTATATCTTTTGCCAGTATTCCATCTGCTTGCAGGTTTAGGATTGAATTTTTACATCTATGCAGACAACATCCAATTTCTTGTTCTGATTGAAGACCCAGTCAAAAAAACTCAATATGATTGCTATCTATCTAAAGGCATTAAAGCAATTACTTTCACACATAAAATTAGCACTAAACATGGAAAAAAACTGAAGTAATATTCTAGAGAGAAAACTTAAAAATGAAGAGATTCCTCCTCTAATTTTCGAAAACAATATAAAGATAAAACCAACAGTCTTTGTGCGAGACCTCAGTATAACTTTAGAGAGACCTTAGTTTTAAAAAACATATATCTACCAAATTGAGGGAAGGGTACCATAAACTTATCACTTTACGAAGGTTACAACCATTGCTTGAAATAAACGACTTTAGAACAGTACTGCAATCGCTGATTTTTTCCAATATCGCTTACTGTAACGCATGGCTATTGGGACTTTCACTCTTCACTATCCAACCATTACAAGTATTACAGAATGCAGCCACTAGAATTTTGACAGGAAGCAGAAAGTGTGATCATATCACACCGATTTTAATTTCATTACATTGGTTGCCAATTATTCATCATTTCCAATATAAAACAGCCTGCATTATACATAAAATAATTTATGGTGAACAAACCGAATGGTTAAAAACTGCCATCCGATTACATGCTCCCCAAAGGAACCTCAGATCGGCAAACAAGGGCCTACTGACAATTTCCACAGTGAAGTCAGCACACTTGAGTCAGGTACGAGAGCGGGCACTATCGATAGCAGGCCCTAAACTCTGGAACATGCTGCCAGCAGAAATAAGATTACAGACAGATAGAAAAAAATTCAAAGCCGATCTTAAAACATGGCTTTTTAGCTGTGCTTATGCAGTTCTAATTAAGGTCTTTTTTTTATTGTTTTTAAGAAACTGACTATTTATCCACTGCTTTTAATTAATTTAATGTACTTAATCTTATCTTGCACTTATTTTATTTCAATTTTATATTCCTTATGTTAACTATTTTACTTATTGAACTATGTATCATTTATTATTGTGTTTTATTGACTATTTTATGTATTTTATTTCCTGTTATTGTAAACCGTCGTGATGGTTTTTCCGATACAACGGTATATAAAATTTAATAAACTAGAAACTGTAGTACTTGGGGGTGACATGCCAATTTCATTGGCCACCTGCTGTCCCCCGCCCTCTAGTTATATCTGATGATGCATGATCTTATTTTCTTACTTAGCATCCTCTTTCCGGATACCAACAAATGTATACCATCCTTACCATATAACCATTTACTGCTTCATACATGACCTCAGCCTTCAATATATCCAAAACCACTCTCGTTTCATCAGGTTTTGAGCCAGAAATTAAAATTAAAATTAACTATATGGCTCAGCCTTTCCTTTCCCTTTCCATGAGCAAGTAATATTTCTGAAAAAGCAATAGTGTCTGTCATGTGTCTAATCTTCTTCCCTAAATTTTGGAAATCTTTCTGTTCTGCATGGATACCATTTCTGACAAAAATATTGGTCCCCAGATGGATGACAACACTCACATCAGAGCCCCTACTTTCTTCTGTAATTGCATTGACTATCTGGTTTGCATGTCTACCAGCTGAGTATCCTGGAAGGCATTTAACTGTTTTGTCTTCATCAAAATTAGTTCCCTAACAGATGCCTCTGATGACTGATTCTCCCCAGCAGAAGCAGCTTTCTTTTATGACATTTGATCTTGGAGTTTCTGGGTGCATTGGGTGACTACTTCACCCTTCAAACATCACTTCATGTTCTATTGCTGGGTTTTTTTCATTTTCCAATAAGGCAAAGGTCTTATATAATGGTAACCAGAGGGAGAGTGGATGTCTCTTAGGCCAAGGCTACATTGTTAAGGATTTGGGGTGGGTTGTGAAGGGATGGCAACTGGACCATGGCTCAAGTTTTAAGCATTTTGTTTTTTTGGGGGGGAGGGAGTAGCCACTAGCCCAAGTTAGAAATTTTTATATTTTAGGGGCCAGGGGATGGGGGAAATCGGCAGCTGCTGTGTGACAAGTTTTATTTATTTATATTTTGCAATATTCAGTGATAAGCAGCAAAATTGCCTGAATAATTTTATGTGGGTAACTTTAGCTCAGTATATTTGAACCATGCGATTAGGGACTGAATACAAAGAAGTTAGCTGGATAAATTTAAGCTGTTAAATTTCCTACTCAGTCTTTTTGAATATTGATCAGATATCTTTTATTTTCTATGAGACTGATATTCAAAGAGGGTTCAGCACCTAATAAATAAGGCACCTTATTCATCACCTAAGTAAGATTCGTAATTATGGTGCTTAAACCTAAGAGTGGTATTGACTTACCTAAATTTATGGGCCTTAGGGTCTCATTTACTAAGAATTTTTCCCATAGACACAGAATAGGAAAAAAGCCTTAGTAAATTAGTCCTTAGTACCTGATTTACTAAGACAGTAACACGTACGCACATTCCTCAATGCGCCCAGGGATGTGGCTATTTTATAACAGAGGCGCATATATGCATGCATGTTATAAAATAGCCTGAATGCGTGCATATGTATGCACAATTTTAAGTGGATGCACACACATTTATTTATTTTATTTATTTAAGTTCTTTTAATATACCAATGCTCAAGACTAGGTCTTATCGTATCGGTTTACAATAAACAAGGGGGGAAACCAGTTAACACAGGAAGCGAAAGTTACATTAAAACAGGGAAGTAGAACACGGCTGTTTGAAGAAAAAGGATAGATTAACAATTTCTATTCTAAATGTATAGAAGAGCAGGTAAGCAAGGAGCGGTTGCTTATCTGGTAAACTTAAATACAAATTTACATAGTGGAGTTCAATTGAAATGTTAATATACGCAAGCGGTTCTAGAATAGCAGATCCTTAGTGAGGCTGAAAGAGGACGCAACCGAGGGGTGGAGGTCCTTGCGGATACCATGGGTTTCTTCAGCAATAAGCTTGGCGAAGAGCCATGTTTTCAATTTTTTTCTGAATGTGAGATGACAATGTTCCTGGCGTAGGTCTGGTGGTAGAGAGTTCCAATGATGTGGTCCAGCGGTTGATAGCGCTCATTTTTCGATGGAGTTGTGTATAGTGGAGTTGCTAGGGGGAACCTGGAGGGAGCCTCTATATGCAGATCTGGTTGGTCTTGATGAGGAGTGTAATTTGAGGGGTATGGTGAGTTGCAGAGAGGATTGCTGATATATGGATTTGTGAATGATGGTCAGAGTCTTGTAGAGTATTCTGAAGAGTCTTGTAGAGTATTCTGAAGTGCCACTTCTACCGCATAAATGGTGGGATTTTAAAAGACACGTACATCAATGCCATTAACAGTTTTCCCATATTATTCCCAGTTCGCCCAGATAAGGGATAGGACTTCCAAACCCCCTTAGTTCAATAGCCTCCCTTCTCTCCTGTTAGCCCGCCCCTTAAAACCCCTCCGATCTATTTATCTTTATTTTATTACTTACAAATCCTCCATAGCAGAAGTAAAGTTTCACAGCACGGGACCCCAATACACGCCTGTGCACGTTGGTATTTACACGCTAATTTGAAATCCGGAAAAACCCATGCCCCGCCCAGATCACACCCATTCCCCACCCCTTTTTTGCAACTTTTCATTTTTGCACACAGCCGGAGATATGCATGTACCCTGGTGGCTTTTTAAATCCGCTTGGCTCGCACCAGCCCAACATATTAACGTATCTCTCGGTTTTGGTGTGCATTGGACTTTTAAAATTCACGTTTTAAGGGGTTTTCTTGTAGACACAAAATGGGAGAAAAGCCTTAATGAATCTGGCCCATTGGTGGTGAGCACTGGATATCAATTCGGAGCTCAAAATTTCTTTCCTCTGCACTGGTCACCCCTTTGGCCCTACCAACTTTTAAGTCCCTGCCAACTTTTAAATTTAGATGCTGAGAGACTGCCACATTTTTTAAATTCAATAGTCTAGGCCCCTAACTTTTAAAGCTTAGATCTTTTGAATCTCAGATTCTAAATGTACTTCAAAAGTGTTAGTGGCATGAACTTGAACTACAAATTCAGAAACCAGAAGATAAAGCAAAACAAATGCTTTGGTAAACTGCAGTAAGCTGCACCAGTAAGAATCTTTTGGGAAAAGTATTTCTAAGATTTTAAAATAGATGAAGAGATTTAAAAAATAATGGAGATAATGTATATATAGTGTGAAGAAATCAGTGTTGTATGAATTGCTATGCTCCTTCCATACACTCCATAACTCCAATCTGATTCTTCTCATCTGACACCCAACATTGGAAAACCTACAGTAAACGATAGAGAAGAGAAAACAATATTTGCAACAAATAAAATAGGCTCATAAATTAGCAAATTTCCTCCAACTTAAAAAAATAATTCCCATTTCCACAACAGCCTGTGGGTAGTAGTGCAATTTCCTTAGAAGCATAAAAAATAAAATCCAGTTCAAAAAATGGGAACTAGAGTTGACTCTCTATTATTAGCAATGACCGTGTATGCTGCTGTGCAGAAGACCTGGGCTTGATTCCGGAATTCATCTCCAGCTCCTGAGCCCAGCCCATGCTTCACAGCCAGTGTTTAACAATGATGGTGAGGGAGGAAGTCTCAGCCATTGTACAACAGTGATATCTACTGGCTGAATCAAAAGTCCTTTTTTGCTGGGTTCTGGAGAGAAATACAGTTTGTGCTTCTCGGTCAGATGATTGTTATTGCGATGGCCATTGGAAGGGAGGGGGAATAAAATATGGAGGAGAAAACCAGGCAGTTCATGGCATCTTGATCCAGTTAGGGAAATTACTTATTAAGCTAGAAATGTATCTGAGCAGAAGGAAGTTGCTGGATCAAACGAGTGCCAGAAGAATATGTCCTAGTAATCATGGAGTTATTTAGAATCCTATTGCTATAAAGTAAATAATAGGGTTTTTTTTCTCTATATAAACAGTCAAAGCATGGTGTTTGTTAACCTTCTATCCCACTGCAATCTGGAATTTTAATCTTGGTTTGCTTAAACTCCTCAACTTCCAGAATTCAGCGAGATATAAAAAGACCAAGGAGAAGTGTGATGCCTATTTCTTTTGCTGCAAAACCTTGCATATGGTTATGACACAATTCCTTATATGAATTTTTATATACACGGACAGTAATTTTAAAACAGATGCACAGCCAGATGTGCTGCAATTTTATATCCTGCATGCAGATATGTGCACGTTATACAATAGGCTGGACACATGTATGTGTGCTATTTTAAACATGTTCATTCGCATCAGGGAAATGTCGGCTTTGAGATGCGCAGCTGATGGAATTTTATAACAGGTGCACATTCAGAACATGACCAGTTTCACCAGTTCATTCACCAGTTTGCCCAGTCTATAGCTAGGTTCTCAAGATCCCCCTGGTTCTTTAGCCTGTACTCCCCCCAGTGAACTCAGACTCCTCAAGCACTTCATAGATGTCTGGAAATAGTTTTATTCATCCATAGCAGAAGTAATTTGCGCTGAAATGGACCTGGTTGTGCATCCAGGTGCATAGCTACATACACACATATCTCTTCTCCCTGCCTCAGGACACCCATGTCCCACCCACATTCTGCCCCATTTATGTCTTGATGCGAGATGTGGGAGATTTAGAAAAATCAGGTGGACATGTGCGAGATGCGCACCCATCTCCTGGTTTTGGTACACATCTGGCTTTTATAATTCACCTTTTAATGCATCATCAAATATTAGAGAGAGTGTTTTTCCTTATAGGAAAATAGGAAATGGCGTTAGCTGATGATCACTGGCACTGAATGGCTAGAAAGCTTTAAAAATGCATGACAACATCAAAATGTGTGATCTCCCCAAGATTTCAATGGAACTTAACCAAAATGACCCATTCCCTATAAAAAAGAAAAGGGACTTTTTTTTTTTAAACAAGCAATTTCATTCTGTTCCTTTCTACTTCTTGGCACAATCAGACTCAGGGTTGGCATGAAGGGATGTGTATTTGTTTTAAGCAAATGCACAAAATACAATAGATGAGGCTTGGCTGCACTGGAGGAAGGTGCCAAAATTACATAACTTTGATGCTGCCCTCCAGGCAGATGCTCCTGCCCCAGATTCAAAACTTTAAAAATGGGGTCAAGTGGGCTTCATTCCTGCCCTTTAGGTTTTGAGAAGAAGGGGTAAATGGGTGCTGGGAGCTCCCTGGCCCCAAAACATTTGAATGGGGGAGCGAGCAGAACCCAGGGAGACCTCAGACTGGGTTATATTTTCGAGAATGGGGGTTGGAGTGGCCTAGGGAATCCCAGTTGGGAAGGCCTGGGCTACAGATTAAATTTTGGAAGGGTGAGAGGGTGTTTAAGGGCCACAGGAGGCCCATTTTATTTTTTAAATCAGTGAATTTTATTTTTGTGTTGTGGGTGTGTATTTATTTTGTTTTTTAATGCTTTATTTTTTTTAAATTTGGCAAATTAACTGACTTGAAAAAAACATCAAACTGAAAAAAAAAACCCTCCTGAAAATGAAAAATGAACAAAAACCTAAAATTTAGGGGCTTGATATCCCTATTGTGCTCATTTTCAACTACCTGGGGATTTTCCCCTATTTTATATCTCTCCCCTAACTTACTTACTTGATCATTGCAATGACAATCCTAGGCAGAGATCATGTTCCAGGGCTCCTTCTGGAATCCTGCAATTCTGGGCCCTGAATCTGGCCACTAGGAATCATCTATATGATCCCCTCTATCCAGAGACTATGATACCTTTACAGCATCCCCAGCCCCAGTTGATACAGGAAGCAGAACACTTGACTGAGGACCTTCTGCAAAGCAGTACAAAGGATGTACCACCTACGCTAGGCTGGCCCATAAAAAGAGATTCTAAGTATTGTACAATAAACATAGAAGCTGGGGGTCAATTTGCACTCTTCTGTGACATAAATTTAAATGAAATGGAGTGAATAATTCAAAAGTTATTAATCAAGAACAGACAAATGCAATCTTATAAGGTTATTTTCCCTATACAAACTAGGCTAAAAAAAACAATTGTGCCCATAAGCTGATGGCAATCCTGATTTTAAATATATGAACTGGAAGATAGAAGATGCCATTAGGAAAAAGATGGGCAAGGATGATGCTTCTTGCCAGTACAAAGTGGGCCGGATTTTAATATCAACGCGCGGGCGTAGATTTTATAACATACATATGCAGCCACGCTCATGTTATAAAATCCGGGGTCGGCGTGCACAAGGGTTGCACACTTGTGTACCTTGTGCGTGCTGAGCCCTAGGAGAGCCACGATGGCTTTCCCTATTCCCTCAGAGGCCGCTCCGAAATCGGAGTGACCTCGGAGGGAACTTTCCTTCCACCCCCCCTCCCCGCACCTTTCCCTCCCTTCCCCTATCTAACCCGCCCCCCCAGCCCTACCTAAATCCCCCCCACCTTTGTTTTCTTATTTACGCCTGCCTCTGAGCAGGTGTAGGTTGCGCGCACCAGCCGAGTGCCGGCGCGCAATCCCCAGGCCCAGCGGCAATGGAAAGGCCTCTGGCCATGCCCCGCCCCGGGACCACCCTGCTCTGCCCACACCCCGCCCATTTTTTCAAACCTCGGGACCTATGTGCGTCCTGGGACGTGCGTAACCCCCCCGCACGCATAAATCCAGCTGGATTTACGCTCGCAGGGCTTTTAAAATCTGCCCCAGTATGTGGAATCAACAATATAATAGACTGATAGACTTGACCTTGTCTTGTTTTAGTTGTCAATATTCTCTATACATTTCCCAACAAAACCAAGATCTAAAGCTTCAAATCTACAAAATTCATAAACTGTATGAGTGGTTTTTTGCCCTTGTTCATCTAATTGTGTCTATGTGAATTTAGAAACTTCTGCACAGCAATTACACACGTGGTTGAGTAGTGTGTGCAAGCCTGGCCAATTTTGTAACAGTTTTGAAACAGATGAATCTGTGTGTAATTTATTTCTTGAGAATGAGTTTCCTGCATCCATTGTAAAAAAAAACCAGTTCTTTTCAGAAGATCTATTGCCGTAGAATACTAAGAGAATAACTTTCAAACAATTTGTAAAACAGCATATATGGCCACTCATAGTTTTATTGGAATATTTTATAATTCACTTGTATGAAGAGGTGTAGCAAAGGGGGGGCATGGTGGTTGGGGTGGCCTAACATGGGATCCCATCTCGATCAGCATTAAAAGGCCCCATGGCTGCCAGAGAAACCAACCCACCAATGATGCGGACTGGAAGGTGGACCCTTGGGCCGGCCTGGCGGAATAGGGAGTTCCGCTGAAGGGGTAGGCCGGGAGGCGGATTCACAGCTGATGGATGTGAGAACTTCACCCAGGCGACCCAAGATCCCCCCAGGAGGAGCCCATAAGGTTCTGGAATGCTGGGACTTGAAAGGGGGTCGAGAGTGGAGACTTCACCCTGGAAGTCCTGGGTCCCCCCAGGAGGAGCCCGTAGGGACCAGGACCACCGGGACTTCGGGAGACCACAGGAAGACGAGTGGAAGATGATCCGAAGGTTGGGGCAGGCAGCAGTACGGAGAGTTGAAAGCAGGCAAGGGTCAGGAGCCAAAGAACCAACCAGAAGCGGAGTCAGGATCAGCAGGCATGGGGACAGGACCAGCAGGAATGGAGTCAGGACCAGCAGGAACGGAGTCAGGATCAGCAGGTAAGCAACTCGATACTCAGAGTGAGCGACCTCGTTGCAAGGCGTCTTCCTGCAGTCAGACGCCGGCTTAAATACTTTGCCGGTGTCTGACGTCAGTTTGGTGGCTGTCCAGCACTTCCGGGTGCTGGACCTTTAAACAGACGTCCCTCGTGCGTGCGCGTGATGCAAAGGGGCGGAGCTAGTGGTGGACCTCAGCAGCGTCTCCTTCGTGGAGATGCCGCTGCCACGCGGCCTGGAAGGTTCCCGGGGCCTGCAGCGGAGCGGGGCAGGTAAGGGCCCGGTCGCTAGTTTGGCGACCAGGACCGCAACAGTACCCCCTCCCTTATGCCAGGTTTACCCGGATGAGTCAAGTGGAATTGCTGCAGGGGGGATTTGTCCAGGATGTTACGGGCAGGTTCCCAAGTGTTGTCCTCAGAGCCACAAACCTCCCAGGCTAGCAGGTATTCGGCGGTTGAAGAACCGTACATCAAGGACCTCTCTAACTTGGTATGTGGTGTCTTCGGTGGTGGAGGAGACTGTCCCATCCAGGGGTTGCTGACGAAACCGGGAAAGGATTACAGGTTTAAGAAGGGAGACATGGAAGATGTTGTGGATTCGTAGAGTGGTGGGCAGGCGTAAGCGATAGGATACCATCCCAATACGTTCCGCCACTCGGAATGGTCCACAATACTTGGGTGCTAATTTCCTAGAAGGTAGACTGAGATGGATATTTTTAGTGCTAAGCTACACCCGATCTCCTGGGAGGAACACGGGTGCTGGTCGGCGATGTCGGTCAGCAACTCTCTTGGCAGTCTTGGCTGTAGATTTGAGCTTAGCTTGGATGGAATTCCAGAGTCCATGTAATTGTTGGGCCGACTCTTGAGCTGCCGGTGAGGGTACGGGTACCGGCAGGGGTAAAGGTGTCTTTAATTGTTTCCCGTAGACGGCTTGAAAAGGTGACCTCCCAGTAGCAGCATGGATCTGGTTGTTATAGGAGAACTCCAACCAGGGCAATAAATCCACTCAGTTGTCCTGTTTGTCATTAACAAAAGCCCAGAGAAATGTTTTCAGGGAACGATTCATTCGTTCTGTTTGCCCGTTGCTCTGTGGATGAAAGGCAGTGGAAAAGCTGAGTTGTACCTTGAATTTTTTGCATAATGCCTTCCAATAGCGGGCCGTAAATTGTGGACCCCAGTCCGAGACAATGTCTTGTGGGATTCCATGTATATGAAGGATGTGTTGGGCGAACAGTAACGCGAGCTCTGGTGCCAATGGCAATTTGGCTAATGGCACGAAATGGGCCATCTTAGAGAACCGGTCTACCGTGACCCAGATGACTGTCTTGCCATGGGAAGAAGGTAAATCAACCACAAAGTCTGTGGCTATATGAGTCCAAGGTTCCGTGGGAACTGGCAGGGGCTGCAATAATCCCCAGGGCTGCCCAATTCGAGGTTTCTGTCTGGCACACGTGGGTCAGGAGCTCACATAGGTATAGACATCACGTCGTACATTTGGCCACCAGTAGTAGCGGTTCAGCAACTCCAGTGTTCTGTCTCGGCCGGCATGACCCCCTGATAAGGAGTCGTGGGCCCAGCTAAGAACCCTCCTCCGGAGACGTTTTGGGACTACTGTCCTCTCTTGTGGATTTACGGTTACAGTGGCCAGGCTAACCTTGGCTGGATCCAAGATGTATTGAGGATGGTCCTCCTCCTCTTCTAACTCAGAGGTTTGGGACAGAGCATCGGCACGGACGTTCTTGGCTGTGGGGCGATAACGTAGAACAAAGTCGAATCGATTAAAGAAGAAAGACCACCTGGCTTGTCTGGGGTTTAGTCGCTGAGCTTGACACAGGAACTCCAGATTTTTGTGGTCAGTGTATACAGTGACAGGGTGATTAGCACCTTCAAGCCATTGCCTCCATTCTTCGAAGGCTAACTTTATTGCCAGGAGTTTCTTGTCTCCAATGCTGTAGTTGCATTCAGCTGGGGAGAATTTTCTAGAGAAATAGGAACATGGGAGCAACTGACCAGAGTCAGTGTGTTGGCTCAGTATTGCTCCCACTGCTATACTGGATGTGTCAACCTCCACGACAAAGGGACGCTTTGGGTCAGGGTGATGCAGGCAGGTGTCCATCAGAAAAGCTTGTTTCAACTCCTCAAAGGCTCGACATGCCGCTTCCGGCCATTCCTTAGCGTCTGCTCCCTTTCGAGTCAGGACGATAAGCGGTGCTATCTTCAGTGAATAGTGCGGAATAAAATGTCTGTAAAAGTTCGCAAATCCAAGGAACCGCTGTAAGGCCTTCACCCCCATGGGACGGGGCCATTTTGTGATCGCAGCTACTTTCTCGGGGTCCATTTGAAATCCAGTGGAGGACACAATGTAGCCCAAGAAGGGAAGAGATTCACATTCAAACTGACACTTCTCAAGTTTGGCGTACAACTGATTGTCCTTCAGGACTTGTAGCACTTGTCTGACGTGTTGACGGTGAGACTGTAGATCTCGGGAATATATTAAAATGTCATCCAGGTATACTATGATGTATGAATGCAGCATCTCTCTTAATACTTCGTTCATAAGATTTGGAAGACTGCCGGGGCGTTACATAATCCGAAGGGCATTACGAGGTATTCGTAATGCCCATCTCTTGTATTAAAGGCAGTCTTCCATTCATCTCCTGGGCAGATGCGGACTAAGTTGTATGCCCCCCCATAAGTCGAGTTTGGTGAAGAATTTGGCTCCTTGCAATCTGTCAAAGTTCTGGAATCAGAGTTAATGGATAGAGATCTCGTATGGTGATGGCGTTCAAGCCTCGGTAGTCGATACATGGTCTGAGGGTACCGTCCTTCTTGCCCACAAAGAAAAACCCCGCTCCGGCAGGGGACCAGGAAGGACGGATGAATCCCTTAGCAAGATTCTTGGTGATGTAGTCCAACATGGCTCGTGTTTCGGGCAAGGACAGTGGGTACACTCGACCACGTGGTGGTGTGGTACCAGGCAGTAGATCAATCGCACAGTCAAAGGGTCGATGACGTGGCAGGATGTCTGCCTTCTTTTTAGAGAAGACCTCAGCGAAATCCCTGTAAGGCTCAGGGGGTAATAAGGAAGTGGTATGTAGAGGCACTGCGGGAGGACTTGGAACATTAAGGCAATGCTTGAAGCAAGAGGGGCTCCACTGAGCTGTTTGTAGTGTATCCCAATGGATGATAGGCGAGTGTTGCTGCAGCCATGGCAAGCCCAACACCACTGGGTGCACTGCCTTTTCTAGTACCAGGAAGGATATTTCTTCAGAATGTAGCATACCCGTCTGGAGAGTTAGGGGTATCATGGAACTGGAAATGCTTCCGGGCAACACTGTTCCATGAATGGATGTGATACATAGTGGGAGATTCCTGGGCGTTGTGGACAGCTGTAGTTGTTGCACCAGGTCGGCTAGGATGAAGTTCCCCCCAGCCCCAGATTCAATGAAGGCTAAAGTGTGGAAGAACCCTCCAGGGTATTCCAAAGTTACCGAACTGTACATTGAGGAGCAGAGTTAACACAGCCTAGGAGTAGCCCCTCCATACATCCTAGGCTCCAGCGTTCTCCGGAAGCTCCTTGCATTGGGCTAGGAGATGTCCTTTTCCGCCACAGTACAGACATAGTCCCAGCGTGCGGTGTCTCCTTCTCTCCTCTGCTGTCAAAGGCGTACGACCTATTTGCATAGGTTCTTCAGGTGACGGATCCGCGGGTGGTCCTCTCTGACCTGAGGATGTCATCATGGGTCTAGAGAAGGTTGGAGCTAAAGGAATAGCACGGCGTAATGGGTACCCCTCCTTGGCCCTTTGTTGGCGGCATCGATCAATTCGCCCAGCTAAATCAATCCCTCGAGGTTATCTGGAATGTCTCAGGCGGCCAGTTCGTCTTTAATGCGCCCTGATAGGCCTTCCAAAAAGACTCCGCGTAGACTGTCGTCGCACCAACCCACCTCCATAGCGAGTGTGCAAAATTCTATGGCGTAGTCGGCCAAGGACCGGGATCCTTGTCTTAGCTGTAGCAGCTCTGATGTTGCTGTGGGTAGGCGTGCGGGTTCATCAAACGCTTGTTTGAACCCAAGGACGAACTGCTGTAAGTTGTGCAGCATGGGATCCTGACGTTCCCACATAGGCGAGGTCCACTGTAAGGCCCTCCCTTTGAGCAATGACAAAATGTAGGCTACCTTGACGGAGTCAGTAGGGAATTCTCCTGGAAGTAGTGAGAACCAGATGTAGCACTGGTTTAAGAAACCTCGACAACCCTTGGCATCACCTCCATAACGTGATGGAGCTGGAAGCTGAGTAGGCGTGGCTACGTTTACCATGGGGGCTGGAGGCGGCACCGGTGGTGGCTCCGGCGGAGTGGCGTCTAACTGGTTTGCCAGTCGTTCCACTGTGGCAGCTAAGACGTCGAGGCAGTGCTGTTGCTGCTGAAGCCGTTGGGCAATTCCCGGAATGGCCTGCAAGCCGGGCATATCCGCCGGGTCCATGGCCTTGCAAACTGTTGCAGACTGGAAGGTGGACCCTTGGGCCGGCCTGGCGGAATAGGGAGTTCCGCTGAAGGAGTAGGCCGGGAGGATCTGGAACGCTGGGACTTGAATGGGGGTCGAGAGTGAAGACTTCACCCAGGAAGTCCTGGGTCACCCCAGGAGGAGCCCATAGGGACCAGGACCACGGGACTTCGGGAGACCACAGGAAGACGAGTGGAAGATGATCCGAAGGTCGGGGAAGGCAGCAGTACGTAGAGTCGAAAGCAGGCAAGGGTCAGGAGCCAAAGGATCAGCAGGCATGGAGTCAGGATCAGCAGGTAAGCAACTCGATACTCAGAGTGAGCGACCTTGTTGCAAGGCGTCTTCCTGCAGTCAGACGCCACCTTAAATACTTTGCCGGCGTCTGACGTCAGTTTGGGGGCTGTCCAGCACTTCCGGGTGCTAGATCTTTAAACAGACATCCCTTGCACTCGCGCCCATGACACAAAGGGGCGGAGTCAGTGGCGGACCTCGGCGGCGTCTCCCTCGTGGAGACGCCGCTGCCACGCGGCCTGGAAGGCCTAGCTTGTGGCGGTTCCCGGGGCCTGCAGCGGAGCGGGGCAGGTAAGGGCACGGTCGCTAGTTTGGCGACCGGGACCGCAACAACCAAGCAGTTAATGTGGAGTCTGCCCGCGGGCACCAGGGGATCCCATCCCACCTGGTGGCAGAAGAAGTGGAGGCCCACAGTCACCAAGGGAGCCCATCCCATCTGGTGGCAGAGGATGAGGCTCACAGCTGCCAGGGGAGCCCAAACCACCCAGTGCCAGAAGAAGAGGAGATCTGCAACCCCCAAGGAAGTCCATCCTGCCAGGCAGCCCAACTGAAGGAAAGGGACAAGAGCCAATGTGTGTGTATGGAGGAGAAGGAGTGGAGTCAGCCTGTGAGTGTGTGTATGTGGAGGAGAGGGAATGGAGCCATTCTGTGTGCGTGGAGGATTGGGAGTTGAGCTAGCATGTGAGTGTGTGTGGAGGAGAGGGTGTGGAGCCAGTATGTGTTTGGCTGAGAGGGAGCCAGTGGTGTTTGTGCCTGAGAGAGAAGGAGCCAGCCAGCTTGTGTGTGTGTGCGTGTGTCTATGACAATATGTGATTTTTGAAAGAGCATATGTGTGTCTGTGTGAGCATGAGGATGAGAGAGGAAAAACTATATGCACCTCCTTTCCCCTTCACAGGAAGTTGAAGTTGACCAGAAATCAAAAGTTCCCATGTATGGAGAGTGAGTGATTTATGTTTTATCCTTATTGATTTTAATTAATTGGGTATTATTTAAGCATATGATGTTTTGAAATATGTATTGGTGCTTGGGAAATTTAAAAAATCTGAGTTTTTAAATATTGGATGTTATTCTGTTCATCTGCTGTTTTGAAATATTAATTATTTTTATTAGTATGGTTATACTATATTGCTTGATGCTTTATATTCCTTGATTTTATTGTTTGATGTTTTCTGAAAAATAGTGATGTTTCTGTTTTTCCATTAGTGCACTACATAAGGAGTCTGACTTGTAGTTTCCAGTTCAGTTTTTTTCTGCATTTTGTGAAAGTCTGTGTTTTTCATGTGTGATTGAGGTTAAGTAGGCTGCTGATGTGTCATTTCAATGTAGGGATCTTTAGAAGCTTGGTTTGTTCTGTTTTCCTAATAGGAGGTATGTTGGTGTTTTAGGACTTGGTGTAATGTTTGCAGAGTCACCTTTTCAAAGGGTTGTGACTGTTAGAGTGCTGCCAATTAGTGCTGTTTTGGAAGGGGAGGTTTATTATCTAGTAACTCTAATTTAGTTTGCGCATGGCTTTCTGAGGACCAAGCCCATACCCAACATGTGTTACAATGGTCCCTAATGCTATATGTGTTGCAAGAGTCTTTTTGGCATTTATGTAGTATTTTCTGCTCGATACCACAGCAGTGCATGTAAAAAAAACCGTAACTGCTGTGATATTTTGATATTATTTCAAAAGACTGTACTTTGAGTGTCTTTTTTCTTGTAAAATTGTTTATAATAAATGCATAATTTGAAATTGTGTGTGGAGAGCATCATGGTGGGGGGAAGGCTGAGCACAAAGCTATAAGATTTACTTAAGGCCTAATTTTAAAAGGCCTACACCTATAACGGGAGATATGTGCGTGGCTGGGCCACACATGCTCTATGCACATTTTCAAACACTTATGGCCATGCGTGAATCTTCTGGTATGCGCTGAAGAATGGGTTGAAAAAAAGGGGCAGACCAGGGGTGAGGTCTATGAGGGGCATGGGTGAGGTTTGGGTGGGCTGTTATAACGCCACTAGGCATTGTCCCACTGAAGCACATGCCGGCAGTCGACCGGCCTGCGTAACTTGCTGCTGCTCCGGAGAATAGGTAAATTTTCAATCAAAAAAGAATAGTAGTTAGCGGGGTTTTAGGGGTCACAGTGGAGAGGCAGGTTAGTTAGGGTGTTAGGAGGTTCCCTCACAGTCTGCTACTTTTTTTTTGGAGTGGACTGGGAGGGAACTAGGGAAAGGGCCTATCATGTCACTTCGCGCATCTACTGAAACCCCCTCCCCTTACTTGCGTGAGTTGGCATTCGCACACACATGCTCGCCAATATAAAATCAGGTGCGCATGTGCACAGGGGTAGTGGATTTTATAACATGTATGCATGTTATAAAATTGTTGCGTCAATGTGCACGTGCTGGGAACCGCTCGCATATGGACGCCCACATGCGGGTTTGAAAATGTACCTTTTAGTGTGCTAATACCCTTATACTGACCTTGATTAGTAAATGAATACAAATTAAATGTTTAAAAAACAGAATGAGGAGGGGCCAACACAGTAGTTGTTCACACAGGGCTGCAAAAAAGTTAGCACTGGCCCTGCATGGCAGCATCCTATTGTGACGCGCTGGTGAGTTTCCCACCCCTCCCAGTGAAAAGAGACCCCTCACAGTGGTGCCATGTGGTGATGCACTGGCCATTAATTGGGGGGGGGCAGGAGAGGGAACACAAATGCATTAGCCCCTGTGTACTGAGACCCTCTCTAAATGTGTATCACATACGCACGTATTATAAATTGCATGTATATATACTCTGCAACATGCATATGTATAATTAAGCATGAATACATTCAATGCCCTGAATGTGTGTATTTTTAAAAGTACACATGTGTATATTTTACACTCAAAATTAATGTGGGACTTACATGAAAAAGTTCCATTTTATGTGTGTATGTCAGACAAATTTAAAACATGTGAGTGCAAATGAAATTAACCAGTTTACCAATTAGTTTACTAGCTAGCTTACGCGGTACTATGCAATAAACAAGTTTCATATCACTTCCGCCAGATTAATTATCAGGTGTACAAATACACGAACAAGTTGCCAAATGTACATGAATAAGTGTCATTTAAAATAGCAACTTACCCACATAAATGTTGTCCCTCCCAGAACACCCTTAGAATGCCCCTTTTTTACACACATATATATGCACACACAAGTAAAAATACACACACACACGTTTTACTTTTCTAAAATACAAAATACAGAAGTAGAGACAACTTACATGCATATATGCTCATTTTTACACACACAACATTTTGAAAATTCTCTTTAAGCCTTTCCAGAAAATTCTCATGGTTTTTATTATCCACAATAATAATCGCTGGTTTTATTATCTAAATATTCTCACTCATTTTCTGTTCTATTGTGTGATTATTTAAACAGTAATATTATCATGAATAGAGAAGCTGTATGGTCACTGTCTTAAACTTCCATGTCTACAGCCCTATACAAAAACTTTTTTTTCACATATTTTCAAAAAATTAAATGATGCAATTGAATAATTACTATGATTTATAATTCGTGCGTATGTGATACAGGTTTAGAGAGGGTCTCCAGTACACAGGGGCTAATGCATTTGTGTTGCCTCCCCTGCGCCCCCCCCCCCCCCCAATTACTGTCCAGTGCATCACCACATGGCACCACTGTGAGTGGTCTCTTGTCACTGGGAGGAGTGGGAAACTCACCAGCGCGTCACAATAGGATGCTGCCATGCAAGGGGGGCAGCATCCTATTGTATAATTCTCATTTTCAAGCAAGCACAAGAACAGCAGGTAATGATATATCCTGGGATCTTTTTGTGGGCTTTATGATATCATCAAAACAGATACAGGTCAAAATGACTTCAGAATTTGATGTTTGGCAACTTGAGCTAAATGTAAAAAAAAGGTCATCTGTCAATATTATTCTTTTTCTACTTAGAATGTACAATTTCTAATAATATACATCTGCCAACAAAGAAGTTTAAAGGTAATAAACTACACATTTGACAACTGTAATTATTCTCTTCTGTCTTAAAAGAAAAATAACTTCTCCTCCCCATCTTGTCTTGAGCTATAACATGAAGTTTTCAGCCTTTATTGGTTTATAATGTCATACTTGAAAGAATACACAGGCTTTCTGTTTTTTGATCAAGCAAAATTTTTCAAGAGGCTTTTTCTGGTGTTTTGTTATGTGGGCACAGGAAGGAATAGAAGAGGAATGAAGGCTTCAGACCGTATGATTTACAAGTGCCATCATTTTGATATATATTTTAAATCATATTTTATGTATTGTTGCTTTTAATAGTGCTTGTAGTGCCATAGTGATATTAGGAACTGAAAAGTAGGAATGCACATTTGTTTAACATGAATGTCACATCCAAAATGAATGGGTCCCATTTGTTTCATTTGTGGTGGTCAAGAAACAAATGAGGGATTTTCCATGAATGAAACATAACCTATTCATTTAATTTGTTTAGTGCCCCATTCATTTTTTATTGGTGATTGATGTCTATGGGGAATTGGGAAACCGGTGTTGTGCCAGTTAATAATTGTAAATAAGTAATTAAAGTTGCCAGCCACCTGTAGGCATAGCAACCAGCCTTTCCCAGTGACTCATGTGTGACCTCACAATCTTGTCATAGACTGGTGGACACTGGGCGGGACTTTTCTATGCTAGCCTATCACTGGATCCAGTAACACTGATCCTGGAGCCTTGGTATGTGTGAAGAGTACTGCATACTTTTTCTGAGAATTTGTTCTGGAAGAAGGCTGTATATTGAGTGCTGATCTTACAGAGATTGTTCAAAACTTAAAATTTACATGTTCTTAACTTTAGAAAAATCTTTTTGCCTGCTTGCTGCTATAATACTGCTGCACTGGTCTCACTCACTGAGAAAGGAAAACAGTACAAGGCAGCCAGCAGTGGCACTTTGCTACTAATTTTTTTCTGTCCTGGGGAAGGATGCAGGCAGGGTCTGGGTGTGGATAAGAGAGTGTGGGGAGAGTTGCAGTGGACCAGCAGTACCACTACAACAGAGTGGGTTTTTTTTTCCTCTATATGGGTGGGCACTGCAGCAGCAGTGCAGTCAAGTAAGATGAGCACTGCAGTGCACAGAGAGATTGAGGAAAGCCGCATGCCAAATAGGCTGCCAGTATCTGCTTTGTGCAGCCTGTGAGCAGAGCAGTATTAGCTGTCCACTGGTGCATGCACAGCAAGACACTGCATAGTCCGAATGTGTGTCTAGTTCTCTACACTCACACACAGAATGGCACAGTCAACATTGTACACATAGACAGTTACAGTACAACTAATAAGAATAAAATACTGTTATTATTCATATCCCCAGTAGGCAGTGTCTAGTTCCATGATGTCAGGGAAGGGAAGATGCTGAGGGAAAAATGTTATTGGCAGAGAGGCTCTAACACAGGGATTCCCGCACCAAAATTGAATAGGGAATTTTTCAAATCCAAAATGGAAGAAGAGGCAGGCAGCTCCAGCCAGAAGAAACTGAAATTTATAAAGGATGTGACAGTGCCTCCACTACCTCTTTCTTTTTGTGTTGTTTTGGAGATGAGGGAGAGGGTGGCAAGCAGTAGCAGGACAGTAAAGGTAGCAGAGTTGAAGACCCAAAACCACCAGTGTACTTTTCCTTACTTAGTATTTCTGAGGTAGTGATGGCATTAATTGCATCTGATTCTCAAGAAGGATCAGAGAGATACCAGCTGAAGAAATGTTTGGAGGATTAGTTATTAGCATCTTAGCTTCCTCTTCAGTGATGGAGGAGACAGAGGAGGAAACTAGCGATGATGGTGAGGAAAGAGCAGGCCATGCAGGTACAGAGTGTGACCAATGCTGCTGTCATTGTTTCTCTACCTCAACTTTAGTGCCAGCATCTACCCCCCAAGGAAATCCATAATCTGGAGGCACTACAAAGTCAGTAAGGACATGCCTTTGGCTCAGTGTATTTACTGTGCCAAGGATATTAGCTGAAGTAAGCAAATGGAGCATCTTAAAAAATGCTGGTATGCTGTATGCAGAAGCATCATCCACTACTACTGGCATCTGGGGAGGGTAGCTGTACTAGCCAGGGGACCCCCTTCTTCCTGTCAGAGGAAAGTTGTTGAAGAATATTATTCAAGTTCATCCTATGCCCTTGGCCTCTTCCAGCAGTCAGGCGGCATGCCAGCAAACCCCTGTCATGCATCAGAAGTGACAGCCCACCATGGAGGAAATGGGGTAGGAGGCAGGCAAAATCAAAAGTGTAATGAGGAGCACTGGGGAAATGGTTAGCCCTTGATGACCAGCACCTGCAAGTAGTAGAGAATGCTTCTAAGTGTCTGTTGCAGATGTTAGCACCAAATACAAAGCCTACTCCAGGACCACCTTTTAGGAAGATCATCCCCAGCCGGTACACTTTTGCCATAGTTGCAGTCAGGTGCTGCTGGTTAAGGCAGAGGGGAGTAGTGTGCATTTCATCACTGACATCTGGACCTCTGTGAACACTATGTACTCTTATCTCTTCCTGATGGCACAATGGTGGAACCTAGGCAGGGGCAGGCAGCAGCTCTAATGAGGGCCTAGAAGCACACCAGTCAATGGTTGATTCCCATACCTTGGCCAATATTTTATCAGCTTTAAGAGAGATGCTAGAAGGTTGGCAGATAGGCCAGAGAGTTAGGAATCTTTTGGCAGGATTCTTTCTCACAGACAATGGTCAAAATATGGCTAAGCCAATATAATATGAGAGCTTTCAGGTATCGATTGTTTTGCATACATTCTGCACCTGGCAGTGAAGGAGCTGGGGTCCAAGGACAATGAGAATGAATAATTGTTGGAGCTTTAGAGAAATGTAGAAAAATAGCAGGGCACCTCCAGAGAAGTGTGAAGGCATGGCAGCTTCTCCAGAAAATGCAGCGGGAGATGCCTTACAAGCACTTACAATCTCACTGTTGATTATAGGCACCTGCTGGAATTATACCCACATAATGCTGCAAAGATAATGGAGCATCAGTCACCCCTTCGTGATCTGTCTCAGGAAATAGTGATAGGTGTGAATTGCCCCCTGGAGCTTCAGAATTGGGCAATCATGAGGCATCTGGTACAAATCCTGAAAGCCTGTAAGGATGCGTTAGAGGACCTGAGTTCCAGAAGTGCCACCTCCAGTGATGTCATCCCGTTAGTAAATTTTCTGGAGAGAAAATTGGAGGGGTTTCTGTCAGGATGAGAGAATAGAAGAGGAAGTGTTGTAGTCTGTGGAATCCTTGAAGCATCAGATATAAGAGAGATTGAAACCTCTGACTAAAACCAATACATACCTGCTTATTATGTACATCCATCCTCAGGTGAAAAGGAATCTCACCCTCTAGTCCCACACATGGAGGAGATGCTGGAAGAAAAGGTCTGTAAGGAGGAGTGCCAGAGCCATGGGCAGAATAGGGATATAGCACAGGATGTAGCTCAGAGAGTAGTGCAAGCAGGAGCAGAACTCTGAGAGTAAGCACTTCCTACCCCACCACAATATTTTATTTTATTTATTTAACATATTTCTATACCGGACTTCATGAAAGGGATTCATATCAGGCCGGTTTACATGGAACTTGGGGATTAACAAGTGTAACCAAACAAGAAAGCGGCGGCAAGCAAAGTTACATATAACAAGGGGATTGAACTTGGGGGCTATAGTAGCCAGGAAGTAGACAGAGAGAAACTAACTACATGTAAATAATAAATGATGGGTTATGGGATTAGTATACATCCCATTCCTTGGGCTGAGTACCAAATATACCAAAGCTATATTGTCCACAAACAACCGTCTTTCTTGGCACAGGCCAAAGTGAAAGCAGCTGGCAAGACAAAACACTCTCCAGCCCACCCAGGCAAAGGAGAGCTCAACACAAAAATCTATGCCATGCTATCTCACTGAGCCCACAGAGGACATGGGCACAGATATGCTTACATGTTGGGCACACAAGTCCACCTTCAGGCCAGACCTAGAGAAAGTAACACAACACTATCTTTCCTGCCTATCAACCAGCGTGCCCGGTTGAACCTGTATTTTTAATGGCAGGGGACATCATCAGACCTCAAGTGGAAAATCCCTAAGGAAAATCTTTTTGGGATTCCCCGGAACACCCCAAACTTGGCTTTGTATATTTCTGCCAAACCCTATGCAAAAATAAAATTTTTAAAAACAGTGACAGACAGATGCAGTTATACTTTTGTCTTTTATTATCAGATTACATGCAAACTGATGAAACAGAATACTTCAAAAACCAGAAACCTAAGCTTTCTTTTGGTACAGATAAAATTCATACTTTATATATGAATTAGATATCTTGATAATAAGCAATTAACAAATCAGCAGTCAGTATTTGATACGCTATTTCAATATTCATTAAATTCCTGGAACTAATACCTATGCATAAGCTTACATGTGGCTACATGACCTGAGAGTCCAATTTGCAGTAAACAACTTTATTTCTTACTATATATGGTAAACTTGAGCTTCTAAAGAGTAACTATATTTTCCTAGCAGGCACTAGCTATATCATCTTTGGTTCTCTTGCCTTTAACTCATTTCTGCCATATTTCCTAGCTTAACTGCTCAAACCTTATGATGGCTGCCTGCATAAATAACAATGGAATTTCAGCTGGAATTCCAGAATTTGGGATTTAAGAGAAGTATGATGAATTAAGGTGTTTGTGTACACAGTCTACTTATTTGTTTAAAATAGATTTTAAATTACTTAATCAAAAAATATTAAAAAGTGTACTTACAGTGAATGATAGAGAAGTCCAACAATATAACATGTGGGCTCACTGTGTCTGGCTTGATGACACCCTTACTATAACCTAATTAACTGGTTTGATGCTGTGTGTCACAGTATGTTTTATTGTTAACTCTGATATTACACCTTTTGTGATTTTTTTATATCCCTAATATCACCATAGGGGACTTGCTGTCTCATACTCAGCTGTCATATCCCTGATACCTCCATTGCTGCCTCATACCTAACTGCCATACCTCAAAAAATTAAGAAATTAAATACCCAGAGTTCAACTACAGAACATGTGAAAATCTTTCTTAATAAAGCAACCCTCAGAAATTATGAAGAAACGGTGCCCTCTTTTGGAGCCTCAAGGTTTTCTTCCCACCCTAGCTTTCTTCTTGGTTTGTTCTACTGGGGTGTTTTGTCCCTAGAACAAAATTGTGAAAAAAAGACAAAAGATACAGGTTTTTTCTACCATGGCACCTTTTCCGTAGTTCTTTTTTTTCTTCCACCCTAATAGAGTCCCCTCCTGATTGACCCACTCTTTTGATGGTTGATTATACTGGGGCAGATTGACCACAAAAGCTCTCGGTCAGAAGAGCAAAAGAAAAAAACAACAAGAGAAATAATTTAGATTTTCTGAATAGGATAAAAACAGTAGTAAGAATGAAATCATGGAAATCCAGAAAATCAGGAAATGGAGCAGCCAGAGTCTGCTAAAGAATATGGAGTAAGTTTTAAAAGCCCTGCACGCGTAAATCCAATCAGTTTTACGCGTGCAGGTGACTTGCGCACCGGCACGCCTATGTTGCATAGGCCGCCGGTGCGAGCAAAGCCCCGGGACATACGTAAGTCCTGGGGCTTTGCTTGGGGGGCATGTTGGGGGCATGTTGGGGACGGTGCAGCATTCGGGGGCCGAGGCCTCCAAAGCAGCCCCCGGGCTGGGGAATGGCATACCAGCAGCCAGCTGGCGAGCACAAGTTACGCCTGCCTCGGGCAGGCACAACTTTTTAGACAAAGGTAGGGGGGGGGATTTGGTTAGGGATGGGGGGTAGGTTAGATAGGGGAAGGAAGGGGAAGCCGGGGGGGGGGGGGGAATTGTCCTTGAAGGGAACGGGGAAAGCCATCGGGGCTCCCCTCGGGCTTGGCGCGTGCAAGGTGCACATGTGTGTACCCCCTTGTGCGCGCCAACCCCGGATTTTATAGCATGCACGCGGCAGCACACGCATGTTATAAAATCAGGCGTAGATTTGTTCGCACCGGGTTGCGAGAACAAATCTAAGCCCGCACGTATGTTTTAAGATCTGCCCCTATGGGAGCAGCTTTCTAAATCAACCCCTCACAACTTACCAGAAACACCAAACCACCCTCATTATAAACCATTTACATGTTTGGAACATGATAACAGTTTCATTAAGAAAGCCCATTTTACAAGAAAATCTAATTTCCCCACTAGATCAAGTTCAAGTAGGGAATGTAATAAAAGCATATGTCAAGAAAATGATACTTGGCAATGATTCCACACAATGATTACCACCATAGGAGAAGGTATAGTGCTGTAAAGCTTCATGGATCCAATTTTAAAGGATTCAATAAATCAAACTTGAGATCAATACATTCTTTATTTATTAAGTGATATTTTTGCAGAGAGGTCGTTAGGTCCCCCGACACGGACCGTGTTTCGCCACAAGGGCTGCGTCGGGAGGGACAAAGCCCAGTGGTAGAATGGTGGAATGTGTGACTTGAGATGTGTCAAATGTGAGGCATCAAAATTCAATGTCAAGCCCTATGCAGAGGGTCCAGAGTAACTGAAACTTGCAATTAGACAACATAGCTTTGAGAGAGGGTTTCAACCGAAACATTCAAATCGGTTAAAATTCAAATCGGTTAAAATTTGAATGTTTCGGTTGAAACCCTTTCTCAAAGCTAGGTTGTCTAATTGCAAGTTTTCAGTTGCTCTGGACCCCCTCCATAGGGCTCAACACTGAATTTTGACGCCTCACATTTGACACATCTCAAATCACACATTCCACCGTTCTACCACTGGGCTTTGTCCCTCCTGACGCAGCCCTTGTGGTGAAACACGGTCCATGACGGGGGACCTAAAGACCTCTCTGCAAAAATATCACTTAATAAATGAAGAATGTGTTGATCTCAAGTTTGATTTATTGAATCCTTTAAAATTGGATCCATGAACCTTTACAGCGCTATACCTTCTCCTATGGTGTTTACCTAACTCATCTCCTCCACCCTTTATTAGTCCACACAATGATTGACATCTCTCATGCCACACTGATTTGCTGCGTTACTCCTGATGCTAAACCTTGGGATCTTTGTGCTACTCAACCTTGCTGCCATGCCAAGACTTTACACCTTAGGTGTTCCTGCCACTCTGGGGGGTTGTTTTGCACCTTGCATGTTGCTTTGATGTCTTGATGCCACTCTTTGTGCTACTTAGTCCCTTTCTGAATGCCTTGGGATTCCTGCCACCATTTTTAACTAGTTTCCCCTTCATAGTGCCTTAGGATGCTGATGCTACTTTTTGTGCCACTTTCCTTCTTACACTGCCATCACGGGTTCATGCCACTGTTGCTGGTGCCCTCTATTTGAGACACATTAGCTTTTTCTTTTCTTGTTTCATTCCTTAGAGGACTCTTGCCAATAGGGATGTGAATCGGGCTTCGGATGATTGAAAATATCGTCAATATTTTCAAAATCGTCAGAAATCAGGGGCTCCCCCGAAATGATAGGAAAACCCCACGATATTGATCGTGGGGGTTCTCTTATCGTTTTGGGGGAGGGCAGGAAAAACGGCACACAAAAATAACCCCTAAACCCACCCCGACCCTTTAAAACTAATCCCTTTTCTTCCCCCACCCTCCCGACCCCCCAAAAAACATTTTACAGGTACCTGGTGGTCCAGTGGGGGTCCTGGGAGCGATCTCCCGCTCCCGGGCCGTCGGCTGCCACTAATCAAAATGGCGCCAATGGCCCTTTGCCCTTACCATATGACAGGGTATCCGTGCCATTGGCCGGCCCCTGTCACATGGTAGGAGCACTGGATGGCCCGTGCCATTTTTAAAGATGGCACTGATACACTGTATTTAAAGTTTCACAGTTTATTGGGAATATACGTTACGCTATGCTTTACACACATTGTTAATTGTAAACCGGGTTGATGTGATATCTGTCATGAAACTCGGTATAACAAAAATAATAAATAAATAATAAATAATAATATATTATGCACTAAACACAATTATACATTGCATGAAGTCCCAGTTGTGAAATCTCAGACAAAAACAATTGCAAAAAGGAGGTCTTTGGTCTGAAAATGTTAACGTGATTTTTTTTATTTTTTATTTTTTTACTAAATTACAGCATGATTCAGTCCTTTCTATTGTGATAAATGTGCATTCTGTTTTGTATTATGATTGAACTTCTGTTCCAGATATCTGACTGGTTGCTTTAGTTATCATATTCACTTTGGGGTGAACCACAATGATGTTGTCCTTTCTGGATTAGCTGCTTTCTACATATCTGTAATTGTGATATTACACTAAGGATAAATAGTGTTTTGAATTGAAGTGTGTAACTGAACTTTCAATCTATTACCTTGGCACAGACGTTATTGCCAAATATAGCCTATATTAGATATGTTTTCTTCTTTTTCCTCAAAGCCATTAGAATTGGGGGGTATAGTAGATTAACAATGGCATCTCTAAGCATGCAAATTGTTTTCTTTTTTGTCAGTGTCATCAGCAGTAGCATAGAACAATGGCATGTGTAAACCTAGGATTATTTGTTGGACAAGTTTAAAATTACCCTGCAGAGCACTTTTGATTTCATCAGTCATCTGATTTAGGGGCAGAGAAGACCAATGGCACCCGTGAGCCTGAGATGGCACAGTATCTTTTGTTTTTATCACAGTTACTGGAGCTAGGGGCAGAGTAATACAACAGTACTCCCAAGCCTGAGATGAAACATTGGCCCAGTTTTATGTTGTTTATACTCTGTTAGGCTGTCAGAAGTATGTTGTCTGTGCATGGATTGATAAGCAAATGTGTGCTTGCACTTTTTCATATAGTTTTTCTTCATCTCTTTATTCTAATTTTTTAAAACTTCGTTCTACATACTAATTTGATTTTGACCATACCACTGGTTTTCTCTGCTGCTTCTTGTAGCATTCATGTTACCTATTTTTATTTTAATTGAATATTCAGAATATGGACCCATCAGTTAATATCATACATAATTATCAATGCTGACATCTTCACATACATGAAAATCCATGTCATGATTATCCAGCAAATTATTAGCAAATTGCAATAGATAAATTTCTAAAACAAAAACTTTCCTTACCCTTGCTATTTTGTTTCATATAATCTAAGATTGATATATCATAGATTAAGAGGTGAGAACAGCAAGATCTCTGTCAGTATGGCAAGGTACAGGCAGCAAGAACAGCAGTAATAATCAGTGGAGAACAAAAGAGGTAAGAAGCTTGCAAATAGGATGAGATCCAGCCATAGCAATATGATCCAACTGTGAGAAACAACAAGCTCATCCAAGCCTTGCTATCTTTCTCCCCTTAAAAATGGTGGAATATGATGTACAAAACAAAGAGAGAGCACTGGAGAGTAGCAATATTATTCTCTCAGTCTCATTAGGATCAGAGACCAAAGCTTTAAGCCATGGAAATAAACAACTAGCCATTTATTGAGGCAACCTAAACAAACGGATAACTTTGAAACAACTCCATGCATCCCCATATATGTGAATATATAGGTGCATGGGGATCTACTATAGTATTTTATAACCTGTGCATATCAGGTTCACTTTGATCATAAAATAAGCATTTGTCCACCACCAACATATGCATATATGTTTCATTACATGCAAATATCACCAATGCATTGAATATACATATTTTTGCTACCTATTTTATAAACATACGTGTGTATATTTTATGTGCAAAAAAATAGAACTTATTTGCATAAAACCCTGATGTATATGTGGAAGTAGGACCCCATGTTTTGCCTGAAGGCTGCATCGGGAGGGACAGGATAAATTTATGAAACTGAAATATGAAAAAACAAAATTTACACATTTATAGAAACTAGACCAAAGGGGAGGGTACATAGTGTCAATATTTATGCCGATAAAGCATACCTTTAAATGCAGAACAGTGTTCACACAGCTGACAAGGCAAGGAGAGCGGGAAGGATTGACAGAACTCGGCATTTAAAGCTGGCAGTTTTGGCGCGAGATTTTTACACCAATCAAAACAGAGAAATTCTGACCAATCAGAGAACAGGTAAACAGTACAGTAATAAGAGAGCATTGTATGACTGGTTATATGAAATATTGCCACTCGATTTCATTGTTTAACCGTTAGGATGAAGGCAATCTAATTTAAAAATCCACTTTTGTTCTTTTTGAATCAGCATCTCAGAGAAATTACCACCCTGGGGGGGGGTGGAAGTAACATGTCAATTACAAATATTTTTAAATCATTTTCTGAATGGCCTGCCGATTGCCAATGTAGACCAGGGGCACCGTTTCATGGCCAGTACGAATATTAGAATGATGTTCTACAATTCTTGTCCTAACTTGTCTAGTACTTTTGCCCACATACAATTTGGGGCAAGGGCACGAGATCACATAAATTACTCCCCGTGATTGGCAAGTGGTGGAAAATTTAAGATAAAATTTTTTGTGGGTAATGAGATGTTCAAAAGTGGAAGTAGGAATAACATGAGAACAAACAGAACAATGTCCACATGATTGATGACCTGAAAAATTTGAAACACCTAAAGATGGACTATCTTGAAACTGAGAGTGAACTAAAATATTTCTGAGGTTCTTACCATGACAAAAAGAGAAACATAAGGGACAAACAAAAACTTCATGAAGTGCCAACATGGACCAATGATGTTTTATGATGGATGTGATGCTGTAAACATGGGTAGAAAAAGGTAAAATGCAATTAATGCAAGTGTCTACTGCTTAATTTGAGGAATAAAAAGGAAGTCCCGATTCACATATAAAGCTCTACGAAAGACCCAGTGAGGGTATCCTCTCTCCTTGAACCTAAGCAGCATCTACTTAGCTCGAGTTACAAAATCCACTCTGCACGAGCAGGGGCATCGAAGAACAATTGCCCAGCTGGAATATTCATTTTTAAAGCGGATGGATGATGGCTGTCAAACCGCAACAGATATTGTGATCTGTACTTTTGCGAAAGATAGATGTGGTGAAAACGCCATCTTGCAAATAAACTTGCACATCCAAAAATGAAATTGTAAAGGAATCAATTGAATAGTTAAATTTCAGATGCTCACTGCAATTATTGAGCCAGTCAAAAAATAGGAAAAATTGGATGTCCGTCCCCTTCCAAATCAAAAAAATATCATCTATGTAATGGTACCATGAGAAAATAAAAGGAAACCATGATGACGTGTAGATGAAATCCTCTTCGAATTTGCTCACATATAAACAAGCCAGGCTGGGGGCCATAGTGGCCCTTATAGCCGTACATTTAATCTGTTGATATGTGGTATTGTGAAATTGAAAATAATTTCTAGTGAGGGCTAACCGTGTTAAAGACAATAGAAATTCTGTAGAGATTCGACAAGGACGGGGACGGGCATTCAAAATATTTTCGACTAATGTTAGTGCTTTGTCCTGGGGAATGTTAGAATATAAAGATATAGGGGTAGATCTTAAAAGTACACACACGCGTCCTTTTGTTCGCGCAACTGGTGCAAACAAAAGTACGCCGGATTTTATAAGATACGCTCATAGCCGCGCATATCTCATAAAATCCGAGGTCAGCGTGTGCAAGGCTGCACAAAATCGGCAGCCTGCATGCGCCGAGCCGCGCAGCCTGCCTCCGTTCCCTCCGTGTCCTCCCACTTTCCCCTCCCTTCCCCTATCTAACTCATCCCCCCCCCACCTTTGTTGTGCAAGTTACGCCTGCTCGAAGCAGGCGTAACTTGTGCACGCCGCCTCGCCATCCCCCGGCACAGGCTGCAGTGCCAGGGACTCGGGACCACCCTCCCGGCCCGCCCCCAAACCTTCACCACGCCCCTGGACCCACCTAGGACCGCCCCCTGACCCCAGACATGCCCCCCAGACACACCCCCGGACTTCCAACACGCCCCCGGACACGCCCTTCCCCACCCCTCCCTACCCCTTTTATGAAGCCCCAGGACTTACACATGTCCCGGGGCTTTGCGCGCACCGGTGACCTATGCAAAATAGGTGCACCGGCGAGCGAGTGTCCTGCGCGCCTAAATCCAGCAGGATTTACGGGCACAGGGCTTTTAAAATCTACCCCATAATGTCTAAAGTAACCAAAAAACATGCATCAGAGGGAGGGGATATTTGTTCCAAAATGGTAATGAAATGATTGGAGTCGCGAACATAGTACCGGCTTAGACAAACTAGGGGTTGTAAGAAATTATCCACAAATTGAGATAAAGGTTCTAAAACAGAGCCTATGACAGCGACAATGGGACGTCCGGGAGGATTTATAAAGGTTTTGTGGATTTTAGGAAGAATATAGAATGTGGGAATTTTTGGAAAATCTGTCTGTAGAAAAATAGCCTCACGGGGGGTAATTTGAGGTGAGTCAAAAGCATCTTGTACAATATTTTTTATCAAGTCCTGTAACTCCTGTGTGTGTCTGTAGTAAGTGGAATGTAAAAATTTGTGTCTGACAATTGACGTGTTACTTCCTCAATGAAATCAGTCTTATTCAAAACCACACTAGCACCCCGTTTATCAGCTGGTTTAACAATGATTGAAGGATCATCTATCAAAGATTTAATGGCAGCTTTTTCATCCTTTGAAATGTTATAATGCTTTACCTTCTCAATATCTCAATATACATAAAATAATGAAGCAAATAAAAATCTTTCATACCCCTCTGGGACAAAGTAATCTCATACAGTCAAATATCGACAGTGAAGCTACTACATCAGAAATTCAAGTGAATTTACAACAAAAGTTGACTGACGAGAATGTAGCATATTCTTTCTGCAGTGCTCAATGAAAACAGAAATGGCATCTTGAACATAAATGGTTGATTGCAGGAAGATACTGAAGATTTAAATATTGACTGGAAACAATGGAAAACAAGATTTCTATGGCACAAATCAGAATTTGTGAATTAGAGTGGGATGTGTCAGACATACACAAACTGAATAAACAAAATAATTTATTACTACAAGCACAAAATAGAGGACTTGGAAAATAGGTTACATTGTTGTATCATAAGAAATATTGGTATTCCAGAGAGAACAAAACCTGAAATTACTCTACAACTGTTTCATCAGATTTTCAGACCATGACAGCTGCCAAATGATTTAGTGATACAACGGGATAGACTTGTGGCAGGTACATCATTGCACAGAGACAGTCCTAGAACTGTATTTGCAAAGATATTAAATTTTAAATATATAGAATTGGTAATGCAGTATTCTAGAGCACAAAAATAATACAAAATCTATGGGCCATGAAATAATGCATTTTCTGGACTTCACTGCTAATCTAGATAGGAAAGATAATGCAGCAAAGTATATAAAAACCCAAATGGTGCACAGATGTTAGAGATGCACAGCAAAAGAAATTAATTAATTATTTTTTTAACATTTTGGTGGGGGGGTTAAATTAATTTTTTTACTTTGTTTAGTGCTTTTTTTGATCAACCAAAATAAACATTTAAAAAAAGAACTAAAAGAGGGTCTCCCCATACTCCCTACTGCTGCCTAACATAACCTGGTCCATCTGGGGCTTTCCCAGGCTCCTTACCCCCTACAAATAAATCAAAGCTTCCCCAAATCCCCCATGCCCGCCAACCCCCCCCCCCAGCAAATATGCCAGGGCTTACCAGGCTTCCATTCTGCAGGTTATTGGTGGCTGAATTGGCAGCAGCAATACCCAGTAACTTCTGTAACATTGGCTCTTTTATAAACTGAAACTAGCCTCAGCTTCACCCGACAGCATGTTGTGTTATGACTGTAAATTATTATGGCAATATAGCTGTAAAACAATGTTTATGACCATATTGCTTTACGGCCATAAAACAAATATGGTGCAGCCAAGTCTGAGGCCAGCTCCATTCTTAAAAGGAAGTCAACAAGGCAGGAGCAACTGTGGTTCGCTGATGATTTTGGATCAATAATCCAACAGAAGAAGTAGGCGGGTGTTAGTAGGTCCCAATCCTGTCATCATCTTTTGACTTGGGGAGCCCTGGGGAGGACCTAGCTTGTTTGTGGAGAGAGGGCTGGGAAAGCAGAGGGGCCCATGAAGGCTCTGACTTATTTGTGGGATTATGTAGTAGGAAGGCCCTCTAGAGATCCAGTCATATTAGCAAAAGGGACTGGGAAGACCCTCCTTTTTTGTTTAATTTTGGTATGGAGCTGAACATATACAGAATTTTTTGAATATTTTCATGTAAGACTATTTTCAGCTTGTTTCATTTGAAACAAACCGAAAATAAGACTTTTTGTTTACGAAAAACAAATTTGTTTCTTTTTGAAAATGTATGGTTGGCTGGCCCCCACAGGCCCATCAGTACTTGTGGACTTTACATCTGCTTTGCAGCATGTGCAAAGTCCACACTGTAAATCATTTGCAGGCATTTCAAAATGAAATCGCAGAGTATGGTCTGCTGGTTCTGTCCTCTCCTACCCTTGGCCCGGCCCTTTTGCAGATTATACTCATCAAAAGAGGAACCTGGAAGGTTACAACTGTATGCTAGAACCAAATAAAGATTCACCCAAATAAACTGAAGAATTTTTCTTTCCAGTAGTTATAGAGAATCACAAAACCTTGGAACAGTATTCATGCCTGAGATAAATGTTATTTTTTTACATGAAAGAGAAACTCTCAGTAGTAATCAATATTGTATTTTATTTGTAATTATAAAAATACATTTTGATTTCTATGTGACTTTTGGATTCATGATCTTTATTTAAAATCACAGGGCCGAATTTTAATACCTACACACAGGCATACATTTGTGCGCGCAACCCGCCGTGCACAAATGTATGCCCGATTTTATAACATGCATGTGCAGCCACGCGCATGTTATAAAATCCGGGGTCGGCGCGCGCAAGTTTGTGTACAGTAGTGCACCTTGCACACGCTGAGCCCTTGGAGAACCTGCTGGCTTTCCCTGTTCCCTCCAAGGCCGCTCCGAAATCGGAGTGGCCTCGGAGGGAACTTTCCTTCCGGCCCCCCACCTTTCCCTACCTAACCCACCCCCCAGCCCTACCTAACCCCCCCAACCTTTATTTTATAAGTTGTGCCTGCCTCCGGCCAGGCGTAGTTTGCATGTGCTGGTCGACGGCCAGTCCGCGATCCCGGGCACAGTGGCAAATGGCCGCTGTGCCTGAAGGCTCCGGTTCTGCCCCTACCCTACCCATGCCCCACCCATTTTTTCAAGCCCTGGGACTTACACGCGTCCGGGGGCTTTACACGTGCTGCCAGGTGTTTTGAAAATAGGCCCGGCACGCGTAACCCCTCCCGGATTTACATGCGTTGGGCTTTGAAAATCTGCCCCACACTGTGCATTCTCGTCGAGACATCAAAACACTCTGAATGATGGAGGCAAAGGAAGAGGAATGCATTGAAAGAGGTATTTTTAATAGATTTGTTGGGTTTGTGGCATATTGTGGACTCTTGGTCGAAGTGGCGATGACTCCTCCCACGGGGAGGGGCCCCGGGAGGAACCACAACGATTGGCTAGACTCTTAGTAAGCAGACACTGAGGAAAGAAAGCTTTATTATACTGCTGTTGATGAGTTGAATCTTGCCCAAGGAACAGATAGTGCTGTACTCCAGCTATATCACAGCAAAGCACAGACAGACTCTGTAGTTGATGGTCTTACACAGATGTGGCAAAGGTCTGTTAGTGTTCCACAGCACGGGATAGGCCATGAACCTGAAGGGTGGAATGAAGAGAGCTGGAGCATAGTGATACTCACAGAGTAGCAGTGCTGATAACTTCCTTTGGAGTTGAATGAAGAGAGGGACCCATGGTCCGAGGTGCAGGTTACCCTGAGCAGAATAGGCCCTCAAGGAGCGAGGTCCTAGGAGCACCGAGGTTTTCTGAAAGAAAAGCAGACAGAACCCCCGAGGAGTGGGTGTCCTTAAGGTTAGACAGATTTTCCCCAGAGGGTGAGTAAAAGTGAGAGACCCCTGAGGAGCGAGTACCCAGAGCTTCCGTAGGAGCGAGATACCCCGGAGGGTAGTGAGGAATCCAAGTGAGCAGCTTAGAAGTGGTCAGAGTAGCAAAACCAAAGTCCTTGCTAAGTCAAAGTATTGGAGCGGAGTGGAAGTTTAAATACCTGGAGGTACTGATGTCATGTGGTGGGGCTGCCCCCGAAGTTCCCACCATGATGTATTCAAAACATAGGCAGCGTGCGCGCGCGTGCCCTAGGAGGCCTCAGGAAGAAGCAGACAAAAAATATCCTAACAAAAGGCTATGCAATATGCAGAAAAGGCAAAATCAGAAACAGTAATACAGAAATAACCACCACATGTTCAGAGAGTGAGGGGAAACATAATAACATAAGAAATTGCCATACTGGGTCCATCAAGCCCAGTGTCCTGTTTCCAACAGTGACCAATCTAGGTCACAAGTACCTGGCAAGATCCCAAACAGTAAATAGATCCCATGCTGCTATCATAGAATAATAAGTAGTGGCAATTTCTTAAGTCTATTTCATTAATAACAGTTTATGGACTTCTCCAGTGACTTGTCCAAACCTTTTTTAAACTCAGCTATGCTAACCGCCTTAAGCACATCCTCTGGTAATGAATTCCAGAGCTTAATTGTGAAGAAACATAGGAAAAGGAAACCTCCTCTTCTCAATCTAATTTCCCTTGTCTGCTCCACTTCTGCCTCCATCTTTTACTATTTTACTCCTTGAATGTTATATTTCTCACTTTGCCCTCCTAGTCAGTCAGCCTCACTGACTTTGCTATGTATGACTGTGCTGTATGATATTTTGACTTCTTTTCCTATGACCTCAATTACCTTTTTTTCTTGTCTTAATCACCCATCCTCCTATTCGATGATTTCTATACTTAACCTGGATTTGTCTACTGCATATTCTTTCCTTTCTATATGCATCTTTGTCTCTTTTACTGTTTTTTTCTATCCCTCCTACACTTTCTGCCAGCTAAATTCAGTTTTCTACTACAGTTGCTATGCGAGGAGGCCTACTCAACCACTCCAAATATAGGACCAAGAGATAGGCACACAACAGAAAAGAGAAAGCAGCTGTCATTGTGAAATCATAAGGAAAAAGCCACATCACATCTCAGTGATAGTTAGGAGAGGCAATCTGAACGAAATATAAAAAAACAAGGGCAGTGACTGATTTAGAACTCGCTGGAGGAGAATTCTAGAGCTCAGTGAAGAATGTGGAAGAAGATGATGACCTAGGAGATAAAGAAATGTACATGAGATTAGAAAGCCTCAGAGACTGATAAGAACGATGATGAAGGCATTTGAGAGAAGTAAGAATGAGAATAAAATAGATGTTGGAGAGAAGTTAGCTTAAGAGAGAGAAAACAGGAAGCATAACTGGTATAGCCTAGTCAAGGAGGTATGTACTGCACATTTATCCTTGAGGACGGATTGTCAGAGAGGTCAAAAGAATGAGGGACACAAGAGACCATAGGTAGTTACCAAAGGATGACAAGGATATCAACAGTGCCCTTTGGCCATCCTTAGGCTACACAGCCTGTGGTGAGTGACAGGTCAGGGTGTCAGATTTGAGTAATGCAGTTACTGGATCCAGAAACAGCAGGAGTGGTGGCAGGAGCAGCCCATGTTGGCTGGAGTAAATTCTGCTATTTATTTAGAATAACATATTTGTTTAAAAAAAGAAAATGTAATACAGGGATATTTGAGTATAACAAATTGCTTAAGAATCAGTTCTGAAAAAAAACTAAAGCTGCCTGGATCAGTAAGATCGATCCACATGAGGTTCAATTCTAGTTAAAGTAGGAGGTACAATACTCCTACTGTAATAAAACGTCATGAGTCTTGGGATTATTTTGGATTCAAAGTTAACAATGGAGGATTCATATTCTGTTACTGCTTGAAAAGCTTTGTTGAAATTATGTATGGTGAGGCAGCTGAAACTATAGATTTGGTAAAAATACTACTACAGGCTCCTGTGTTGTCAACCAAGATTATTGTAATTCACTATTGATGGGCCTTCTGACTAAACATTTGCACAGGTTACAATTTGTGCAAACTTCGAAGATGAGGCTACTCTAGCTGCCATTTGAGGGAACATAATGCTCTTATTTTGGCCAAGCTGCATGAGCTCCTAGCTGCATTACAGGCACATTTTCAACTGCTCTGTTTTATCTTAAAGGCCCTGAATGGCATTGGCTCAGATTATCTTTCCAACAGAGTGGCTTTGTATATCCTAGTTGTGATTTAGCATCAGGGAGGGATGGTCTCCTCTCTCTCCCTTTGATTAGAAAGCTGAAATCAATTAGCTTAAGATCTTGGGCCTTCTTTGATATAGCTTCCATTATGTGTAACGGACTTCCAAAAGATATTAGACGAGAAAAAAGATCTCCTTAGATTTAGATGTCTGGTAAAGGCTGAGGTGCATAAATATTTTTGTGTTTCTTAGATTTTGTACTGCTGTTCAAATTCTTACTGTAATTTTTAATTGGATATGTGGAATCCTGTTTATTGGCACTGTGTTTTGTAGTGGTTTATAGATATAATGGGATGAATATGGATATAGTCCTTTGTTTCCTGTATTTAAATAGTTTTTGTTTATTTTGATCATTTTTGTTTTATACTGTATTTGTTTAAATTTCCAAATCACCTACACCCTATTTTGGCTTGACAATATGTCAATTGTAATAAATCAATTTAGTGTAAAATATTTACTTATCTCCAGTCTCTCTTCTTTCTTTAGAATTGACTCTTATTAAAAGTATAATAATCAGAGCTTAATTGTAGACAAAACAGAAGTGGCATTGTGGAGGGGGTAAGATAGGCAAGGCCAGGGCCATGTGTGAACTCTTACACGCACACACACACACACACACACACCTCACAATTCTTCATTCCCTTAACATGCTCAAGCACTGGTAGGTGAAAGTTGCCTGGGTGTGGATGTTGCAGGAGCACTGGAGTAAGGAGGAGAAGGTAAATACAGAGAATATGGTTATTTTTCTCTAACCTCCTCATCGTCTTTGCCCTGGTGATCTTGATCCTCTATACCCATTCTCCCATAAATTCCAAGTGGTCCTTGTCTCCTCCCCCCCTTCACACACCGCCCCTTTCCCCAAGTGGTTCTAAAGCCCTCCTCCCTGGAAAATCACCCTCTACAGGATCTCTCCTCCTCTCTGTCCTTTACCAGTGAAGAACATGCCTCCTCTTCATCAGAATCAGCGGACTCACGTCTGCTTTATGGAGCAGGAGCAGACTGGTGTGTACTATCTGCTCTCTTCAATCTCTTTTGACAGAGGTGTGTCACCTGGAATTCAAAAGCATGGCCTGCTCTTTGCGTACTTGGAATAGAAGGAAGGGAGCAATGCTACATGGTCTCCTCACTCACTCTCTTCTCTCTGTCTCCCTTCTCCTACCATACCCAATCCTGTCTCCTCCCCTCCTTCATTCTCTCTAATCACTTCACACACAGTCTGCCCCCAGTTCTCTTATCTCACAAGCCATAGTACCTCCAGTCTCCTCACTCATATCCTGCAGCACCTTTGATCCCCTGATTCACTCTCCCTCCCATTCAGTCTACACCTTCCCCAATTCCTTCACTCACTCTTGTAACCTCCCACATCCCATCACTCACTCTTTCCCCTCCCTAGGATCCCTTCACTCACTTTTCCTCTCCCACATCCCCTCATTCACTCATGGCCTTTTTCACCCTCACTATTGTGATCACCAGCAATAGAGGCAATAGGGCCTGGGATGATAGCATGATAAGCAGGAAACCAACACACCCAGGAGTGGCAAAGCAGTGGGGCTGAGAGGTATTCACCCCACATTTTTTTTTTTTTTTACCTTGGCTGTTGTCCCTCACAGCCTCTTAAATTATGCTGAGAAACTGCACAAAAATCAAAGTCATGTGTCTGCCCTTGTTTCAGGGTAAACAGCATCAACACACTCTGTTGCCCTCTGCTTTTTCCAAAGGCAGGGGTCCATGAATAATCCATTCATCTACTGGCTCTGTTCTATTTTAGCAATGATACAGAAACAGGCTTTTTCATATATTGGACCACAACTTTTGAATGCCGTTATGTAATATTTAAGATTAACTAAGAAGGTAATGTGATGCAGTGAGCCTGGTGAGACATACTCACTCATCGGGGCTCCGGGTGCTGACCCTCCAAAAACTGCAAATTTTAAGTGTCAAAGCTTTAAAACTCGCGAAATAGGTGAAGTCCTGCATGGAAGAAGGTTAAAGCACCTCAAATAGACTGCCAAAGCTGGCTGGAGATGTCAGCTAAGCCGTCACGGAAAGATAAATTAAAACTGAACGGAGCTGATCCCAAGATGGCCGACAGCAGGAGAGCCTCAGATGGCACGGGCCTGGATGATGCGGCAGTGGCATGGCTGACTACAGCAGTAGTTGTGGCGCTGGAAAATAAATTTGACGGCAACAGCGAAAACTTTTCCGTGGTAAAAGAGACCTTGGGGGACATCGGCAGACGAATCAACATAGCGGAATGCAGGATTTCGGCGGTGGAGGAGGATCAGCAGGCCCTTACTGTCTGAGTTGCATCCTTGGTTAAAATGGCAGACAGCATGCTAGAGGACCTAGAAAATCGGGCCCGCCGAAACAACCTTAAGTTTCTGGGCATCCACGAAGACGTGCAGGAAGGAGACTTACAATCCTTCTTACCTGGCTCACCAGCGCTTACAATCCTTCTTATCCTGGCTCACCAGCGCTTTAAAATTGCCAACACTAGAAGGGAAGCTGGACTTAGAGCACGCACACTGCCTGGGACCTAGGAGGGACACTGATCGGCGCCCGAGGCTTGTGATCATGCGGTTTCTCAAATGGGCACAAAGGGCAATTGTTCTTACTGCCTTTAGGAAAATCAAGGACTTGCGATATAAAGATCACAAAGTCATGATCTTCCAGGACTTTTCAGCAGCAGTGGTGGCCAAGAGGTGACTCTTTTCTACTGTCTGTAATGTCCTGTACAATCAAAACATCCGGTTTACCCTGCAATTCCCAGCCTCATTGAAAATTTGGAAGGATGGCAAGGTATTTACTTTCGAGGCCCCGGATAAGGCAACAGACTGGCTGAAGAACTTATACTGCCAATCCTGACATATCAGATTGTAAGAGGACTGTGGTATTACTGCTTGACAATTTCATAATAACCAAGAGGAGTCTACTTCTCATTTATCTGGCGTATATCAAAATGTCTACAGAAGACTGCACAAAGTACTTCCATACCTATGAAGTGGGTACAGGCGGACAACGGACTTTTCCATGTGGTATTGGTTTATACATTTGTATGTTATAAGTTTATTTTCTTTCCTGAGTTACAATATAGGAGGTGAGTCAGCACCCGAGCCCAAGAAATACGGACCTCCCGCCCAAATTCTTCCGAGTGATTATGTATAAACTGTTTTGTAATGTAGAGGGGGGAGGGGGAGGGAGACATCACTTGCAGCAGGGATGTAGGGGTTTAGAACAGAGCTCCAGGTAAGTGCCGGGCCAGTGGTCCAGGCTGGGGTATCACTAGACCGGATATGGAATGCATATTTAGATCATTATGCCACTCGTCTAGTAACCAGATAGGTAAAGTGCGTTATATATCTTGGAATGTGGGGGGTATAGTAACACCAATTAAGAAGCAAAAAGTGCTTAGTGCACTCCAGAGACAAAAGGTGGGGATAGCCGGCCTATTTTACAGTAAATCCCAATTTGGTTAAAAAAAGAAGAGATTCACGGTATTAACCGGATTGTGTGCCGTTATATATGGTAGGAGCAATTGATGGCCCGTGCCATTTTTTAAGATGGTGCCAGCCGTCCATTGCTCCTACCATGTGACAGGGTCCGGCCAATGGCACCGATAGCACCTGTCACATGGTAAGGGGATGTGCAAAATGGCATTTTGCCATTTTGTTTACTGGCAGCCGATGACCCGAGAGCGGAAGATCGCTTCTGGGACCCCCGCTGGACCACTAGGTACTTTAGGAATGTTTTGGGGGGTCCGGAGGGTGGGGGATTCTAAATAATTAGATTTAAAGGGTCAGGATGGATTTTTTTTTTCGGCTCGGGACAGCAGAAAAAAAAAGCGGTCAGGACCGCAGGAAATGAAGATTTCCCACGGTTCTATGAATCCGATACCGGAAACAATTACGGAACTGATTCACATCTCTAATGATGATGCAGATAATGAAATATGTGACTCATGCAGAAGAATGGCTGTCCATGGACACTTGCCAAATGCCTATTGGTGTACTTGTCCCTGTTTTTAAGAATGAGAACTTGGTAGAAAAGAGCAAAAGGCAGACTATGTGGAGAAGTACTGGCCATGAATTAAGGACTCTCAGAGAGAGAGAGATGGTAAAAGGGATGCATCAGTCTTAAGTGGTATGATGTAAAAGACGTGTATTATTTTATCATATATGCATTATAAGTAGAAAGGTTTAATTGAAATCCACTGCATTAGCTTAACAATTTGCTAATTTTGAAAAATAAATGGATTAGCAGTTTTTATATCTATATTTGAAATAATTTAAAATAATAATGCCACCTGCTTTTCATGAGTGCCAGGTAAATTATCTGAGCTTTATGGAATATGCATTCTGTTGCTCCTGATTTTATACAGACAAGTACAGTACTGGAAAACACTATTCAGATGCACAAAATTAAACAAAGCTGATGAAAGGAGCTATAGACACGAATTGCTTCCTCACTTGCAATTTGTTTCTGTTTGTACGTTTAAAGCTGATTTTAACAATACAGAAAGGCACATCATAAAATAAATAGATTTGAGGAAGGAAATGGTGAAAAAGATAGCCAAAAAGAATATGTTCATACAGAACTGAAATAATTAATTCCTTTGGGATAACAGAATTTGTTCCATATATTTAGTAGATATTATAAAATATATTTCCAATCAGTCATGAACCATACACACAAGCTTGATATGTAAAAAGCCTGATTTTCTCCAATGTCAAGAAATCAATCTTTTTTACCCATCAGGGCTCCAGAAATAGCAGACATATCCTCTTCAAACACGTGAAAAAAGGCTTTGAACAAAATTGCACTACTTTCTCATTTGTGTATGTTAATAAGGCTACAAAGCAACATAAGAAATATATAGAGTACCTTAAAAATGCCTGAAAAACAGAATATAAAATAAATAATTAGAATTGTATGGGTGGAATGCCCTAAAATACTTACTTTTGTGAAACCAAACAGGACTTAAAATTCTATACCATGGAGCTTCTGTCAGAACTTATTCCTTGTTTTTTTAATCATGTGATTCTTTGCACTACCGCCAGGATTCAGAACTGAAAACAAAAAAAAGGGACAACTGGGATTTAGAGGCATTATTCTTGGGGGCATCAGTTTTTGTGTGAAGGCCAACCATGATCCTGGAATTCACCTTATTCCAATTCACCAGACTCTCATTAGTGAGAAGCTCCAAAGTACTACAAATTCTAAGGAAATGCATGGTTTTGACTACCTTATTTATTAGGATTATACAAAGTATTTTAGAGCTGTTTTTTTCCCCAGTACCCAGGGAAGACTGTAGTACAGTGACTCAGAAGAGTGTGCTATGAAAACAGATTGCTGTAGGCATAACCTCAGAAGAGCTATAGCTATCAGTATTACAAATAGCAGCTGGTAGTTTCCATACTTGGCTTTTGCTCCTCAGCCCACTCAATCTGGGAATGCTGTGGAGGCATTGTTCATATCCCTTGGGAGAGAGTCCTAGTCATTGCTCTCTATTTTCATTTCTTTTCATTTTCTCTATTTCTTATCTGCCTTTCTCAACAAGACTCACTATGGCTATAGTATAGAGCGTACTTGTACCAGACTCCTAAAGGAATTGCATTTTGGCTGAGGACTGTCACTGTGATGGCTAGCCTGAGGGGGAGGGGGCAGGGGGGCAGGGGTGGTAACAGCTTTCAAAAGAACCAACAATAATCTTTGGAGCTTTGTGTGAGGGCACATGGATCCTGATATTATGGGTTTGGTAGAAGCCCCAAAAATGAGCACTTGAATGCAGCCGAATTATTAAAACAATAGTTAGGTGGAGACAAACGGTATGCATGGATGTTGCAAATAACTGGGGGATCCGTGCATCATGCCGCACATCTTAGGCTTTCCATCATGAGGAGGAGGTGTGTGAGGTGCCAAGATGTAAGGCCACATGATGGTGCAGTTCAAAGAGCCACACAGTTATGTGGACTGCCATGGGGTCAGGAGGTGGTTTCCAGGTTCTGGAGGGGAGGCCATAGACAGCGTGTTTATTGTCCTGGTGGTCTTGCATATGAGCAGCTCGTAGCCAGCCCACCTGGGGATATGCAGGCAAGCTAAAGGAGGAAGAGTTGGCAGCAGGGGAGGATGAAGGAAGGATGTCAAACAATGCTCCCATGCTGCTGTTACCGTGAGTTGCTGTTCCAGGCTTCCCCCCTCTCTCTCTTTCTGCAACTTGAAAAAAATCATATGGCATTTTAAAGAGGCAGTGTGCTTTTAGGAATCCAGAATATGGAAGAGAATGCCCCATCAGTTCAGATCAGTGAACCCTGCTTGGTGCAAGCCCTGTCAAAGCGTGGCCACATCCAGCTATGATATGGATACAATGATACCCAAGGAGTTAAGTGTTTTGACTCCACGGCTTAGGTAACCAAAGATAAGGTGGACATGCAGGGCAGAGTAAGGGTTGCCAGTGAGGAAGCAGTATCGGTCCTCTGGTCTGCAAACCATTACAGCCAGTTAGCTGAGATGAGAACATGTTAGGGGATGGAATCTGTAGCTTGCCTGAGTTGAGGGGAAGGTGCAAATGCATCCTGGTTGGGGAGGCAGGAGAGAACAGTAGGGGAATGACCCTGGGAAAGGGGGGGGGGGGGGGTAAAGGGAACCTGGATCCATGGATGCCACACGGCGGCTCACCAGGGGGCTGCCAGAAGATGGGTCACTGGGCCTGCCAAACCCTGCAGTGGCATTGGTTACCCTCCTACAACATTATCAGCACCCCCTTGTCAGTGTGTGTGTGTGGGGGGGGGGGGGGCAGGGATTGAGGGGGAATAGAGAGCTCCATTGGCCATCATCATTATTACCATCATCATGTATTTATTTCATTCTTTTCCAGCCAATGAATTGAAAGTATGTTACTGCAGATCAAGATTACATTGCATTGTCTTATAAATAACATAAAAGGCATAGTCCAGTGTCTAATAGCCTCATAAATAAAACAAGATAATAAAGCAGTGTCTCAAATAAATTAGATAACAGGCACAGATCAATTATTACATTCATGAGCTCGTAAATAAATGACAGGAAAATTGCTGCCACAGGATAATAGTATCAGTTCTAAAAGGTCAGTAAGATAAAAGGCATAGAAAACATCAATACATTCATAATCATACACTTTCTAAAACAGTTACCATTCATAAACCCCATGCTATTAACTAAACATATACAATATTCCCTTTATTTAATCACATATATTTTCAAAAAATGTAGCACATATAAATAAAATCATTAACTGCAGCAAACCATTCACACTCAATCACACACAAACACCCCAATAAATAATCACATTTTCACTAAAACCAACTGTTCACTCATTGTAACCTATTCCAGTTGCTTGTCAGAGTGTACATTAGACCCTCATCAACAGTCCAGGAGTTGGCATTTAGTCTAGTCCACTTTAAGACAGCATCAAGGGAATCCTGGCTGCAGGGCATTTCCCTGAGGAGAGGGATAAGACACCAGGGCCCAGAAGGAAAGGGAGATCCCAGACAAGACTAGGAGGAAGCAGAAACTTTGCTAAACAACTTGTGTGATTAAGCTACTACATTTCTATGTCCAGCACTGCTGAGGTAAGCAGGCTTATATTTGTTAATTTTTGATTGTAATTAATAAAAAAACTGCAAAAGGATAGCCAGAGTCTAGACTGAATCTCTCCTCTGGTAAGCAAGTGCCACAAAAGATGATGAAAGGCACAGTATTACAGTAGACCAGTATTCACAGTTCTAATATCACCAAAAAACATAGGTGTTAGAACTGGTTAGGCCACATGGGCTATGCCCCACTAAGTTTTTGAAGGGACATCAATAGGGATAAGCACACACTAAATACAAAAAAAAGCAGGTATAGCCAGCCTCCTCCCGGTATGCTCCAATGTCACCCAAAAATAAATCCCTACTTCCGACTCCTTGCAGTGCACTATCCGCTGGGTCCCCTCTTACCCTCATTTATGGGTTGAAATGGGGTAAAAGCAATTCACAGTCACCCCTTCCCTATTGCCATTATTTCTTAGAAACTAAGGCTTTTGCAGCTACCAGAGCCTCTATATCACCCGGCACACTTCTGAAGCCACAGCGGTAGAAGGGGGAATAGCATCAGCGGCTTCATGCATCCGGAGTACAAGTTTGCCTCTGGGATCCCTCCCCCCAAATTCAAGCTGTGCTGGAAAAGTAGAGTCAGAGTTATAAGTGAGAGCACAAAAAACTGTTTTTTTGTTTTTTTTTGTGCCACCCAAGCCACAGAAGGTACAGAGGTTAAAGGTGCTGAAAGGTTTAATGGTAAAAATGCAGGTTTCCTCTTTATGGGTGCCTTGAGAGGTTGTAAGTAGTGTGTCAACAATAGGTTGGGAGTGCACAAGATGTGCATGGGCAAACGATTAATCTGGAACCAGCACAGAAATATTACAGAGCCCTGGGTCAACTATGAGTCAGGAGGTATAACCTGCCTTTTTGACAGACAAGGGGGAGCAAAAGTGATATAAAGACCCTAACTCTCCTGAGTTTGGGGTTGTTCCAGATTGCAAGGAAAGAGTATGAGATGGAGCTGTGATCCTCACCCAGGAACTTGGAAGGAAGTAGCCAGGAGTGTGCAGGGATTTTCTCCTAATCATCCCCAGAGGCTTGAGAGCAGAGGAGCAGAAGGTAAAGAGTGCAATATAGCCTGGAAGTTAAAAGATGAAAAGAGAAAAAATGCTGCATTTCAATAAGGCAGGAACTCATCTGGACCAGGAAGTAGAGATGTGAATCTGAACCGGAATAGGTTCCAATTCCGGTTCCGATTCACATTGTGAATTTTTTTCGTGTGGCCCAATTGGGTTTTTTTTTATCGGCTGCGCCCGATCCGATAAAAAACAAACCCACCCCAACCTTTTAAAACAGCTCCCTTAGCTTCCCCCCCCTCCCAAACCCCCCCCCCCAAAAGTTTTTAAATTACCTGGTGGTCTAGTGGGGGTCCCGGGAGCGATCTCCCACTCTCGGGCCGTCAGCTGCCTCTAATAAAAATGGCACCGACGGCCCTTTGCCCTTTCCATGTGACAGGGTATCCGTGCCATTGGCTGGCCCCTGTCACATGGTAGGAGCACTGAATGGCCCGCAGGCTGTCCAGTGGGCCATCCAGTGCTCCTACCATGTGACAGGGGCCGGCCAATGGCACGGATACCCTGTCACATGGTAAGGGCAAAGGGCCATCGGTGCCATTTTTATTAGAGGCAGCCGATGGCCCGAGAGCGGGAGATCGCTCCCGGGACCCCCACTGGACCACCAGGTAATTTTCAAATGTTTTTTGGGGGGTCGGGAGGGTGGGGGAAGCTAAGGGAGCTGTTTTAAAGGGTCGGGGGGGGGGGGTTTAGGGGTTATTTTTGTGTGTCATTTTTCCCACCCTCCCCCAAAACGATAAGAAAACCCCACGAACAATTTCGTGGGGGTTTCCTATTGGTTTCAGGGAGCCCCCGATCGATTTCTGACGACTTTGAAAATATCGTACGATATTTTCAGTCGTCAGAAAAACGATTCACATTCCTACCAGGAAGCCAAACTGTGCTAGAGGGAACTTATTTTTGGGCGTGGAGGAAACATTGATACTGAACCCGAAGGATTTTTTCTAGCGCTCAGCAGGACATTCTTGTGATAACTTTTTTTGCTATTGAGGAAATTAGAGAGAGGACCAGCTAGGGGTACCAAAGCTGAGGAGAGAGGGGAAACAAAGTAACCAGAACTACTGTGTTGTAAAAAGAAACTTACTCAAGGATAGGAGTTAAGATTTCTGGAACTGCAATTCAGTTTGATTTCTGCATCTACTTGAACTGTCACTTTGATTATTTTGGATCCTGAAGATTCTGCAATAAACTGTTTATTATTTGGAAAGTGGTTTGTCTATATGAACATAAGAACATTAGATATGCCATACTGGGTCAGACCAAGGGTCTATCAAGCCCAGCATCCTGTTTCCAACACTGGCCAATCCAAATCACAAGTACCTGGCAAGTACCCAAACATTAAATAATTAATGACTCATTTCTCTCTGGTCTTAACTCCTCCCACAGCTTTTTTCTAATCCTCATGTCTGTTCTTACAAACCAATGTTCTCTTAATTGTTTCTTTGAAGTGAAGGCCTGCGCCACCTCCCACAGTTATGAATGTAGACATTGATCTTATTTGTAAACTGATGTTATACCTGCTGTTGTTACACCTGTAAACTGTTGTTATACCTGTAAACCGGAGTGAAGGCCTTTCGCTAAACTTCGGTATATAAAAGCATACAAATAAATAAATAAATAAATATCAAGCTACTATTGATTAATAATTACCGTAGTAGCAGTTTATGGATTTTTCCTCTAGGATCTTATCCAAACCTTTTCTTAAACCCAGTTATACTAACTGCTGTAACCTCATCCTCTGGCAGTGAATTCCAGAGCTTAACTCTGGACTGAATGAAAAAAGAATTCTCTTCAATTTGTTTTAAATGAGCTACTTGCTAACTTCATAGAATGCCCTCTAGTCCTTCTATTATCTGAGAGAGTAAATAACTGATTTACATTAATTTGTTCAAGCCTTTCATGAATTTGTAGCCCTCTATCATATCCCCCCTCAGTCGTCTCTTCTCTAATCTGAACAGCCCTAACTTCCTTAGCATTTCCTCATAGGGCAGATATTGCATGCCCCTTATCATTTTGGTCTCTGAACTTTCTCCAGTGTAACTATATTTTTTTTTAGATGTTGCCACCAGAATTGCACACAGTATTCAAGATGCTGTGTCATCATAGAGCGATACAGAGGCATTATGACATCCACCATTTTATTTGCCATTCCCTTCTAAATAATTTCTAAAATTCTGTTTGCTTATTTGATCGCCACAGCACACTGAACTGACAATTTCAATGTATTATCCACCATGACACCTAGATCTCTTTCCTGGGTGGTAACTCCTAAGGTATTACCTAACACTGTGTAACTACAGGAAGGGTTATTTTTCCCTATATGCATCACTTTGCACTTGTCCACGTTAAATTTTATCTGCCATTTGGAAGCCCAAACTTCCAGTCTCACAAGGTCTTCCTGCAATTTATCACAATCCCCTTAATCCCCTTAATCCTGCATAATTTTTTGTCATCCGCATATTTGATCACCTCACTCATCATACCCCTTTCCAGATCATTTATAATATATTAAGAAACACTTGTCCAAGTATAGATCCCTGAGGCACTCCACTGTTTACCTTTTTCTACTGTGTAAACTGACCATTTAAATAAACTCTCTGTTTCTTGTCTTTTAAACAACTTGCAATCCAAAAGAGGACATCACCTTCTTTCCCATGACTTTATAGTTTTCTTAGAAGCCTCTCATGCGGAACTTTTCAAATGCCTTCTGAAAATCCAAATACACCATATCTACTAGTTCAACTTTGTCCACATGTTTATTCACCACTTCAAAAAGAAATGTAGGGGATTTGTGAGGCAATACTTCCCTTGGGTAAATCCATGCTGCTTGTGTCCCATTAAACCATGTCTATCTAACTGTTTTGTGATTTTATTCTTTATAACAGTTTCCACAATTTTTCCTGGTACTGAAATCAAACTCACTGGTCTATACTTTCCCAGATCACTCCTGGAGCCCTTTTTAAATATAGGCTGGTATACATTGGCCATTTTCCAATCTTCAGATACAGTGGATGATTTTAATAATAGATTACAAATTAATTGAAATAGGTTTGAAATTTCATTTTCTATTTCTTTCAGAACCCTAGGATGTATATCATCTGGTCCAGTTGATTTACTACTCTTAAGTCTGCAAATCTGCCCTGAAACATTACCCTTGAAAGAAGTCTCTGGAATGGGTATCTCCCCAACATCCTCTTCAGTAAACACAGAAGCAAAGAAATTGTTTAATCTTTCCACGATGGCCTTATCTTCCCTAAGTGCCCCATTAACCCTTCGATCATCTAATGGTCCAACCAATTCCTTTGCAGGCTTTCTTCTTCACATATATTTTTTAAAGTTTTTATTGTGAGATTTTGCCTCTACCCACAACTTCTTTTCAAATTATTTCTTAGCCTATCTTATCAATGTCTTACATTTAACTTGCCAATGCTTATGCTTTATCCTATTTTTTTTTCTGATGGATCCTTCTTCCAATTTTTGAATGAAGATCTTTTGGCTAACATAGTGTCTTTTACCTCACCTTTTAGCCATGCTGGCAATTGTTTGACCTTCCTTACACCTTTCTTAATGTGTGGAATACATCTGGACTGTGCTTCTAGGATTATATTTTTTTAACAATGCCCACACCTCTTACACACTTTTTACCTTTGTAGCTGCACCTTTCCATTTTGTTTTAACTATTTTTCTCTTTTTATTAGTTTTCCTTTTGAAAGTTTAGTGCTAGAGCCGTGGATTTGCTTATTGTCCCCCTTCCAGTTATTAATTCAAATTTGATCATATTATGGTCACAATTGCCAAGCGGCCCCACCACTGTTACTTCTGTCACCAATTCCTGCGCTTCACTGAAAACTAGATCTAAAATTTTTCCCTCTCTTGTTGGTTCCTGAACCAATTGCTCCATAAAACTTTCATTTATTCAAACCAGAAACTTTATATTTCTAGCAAGTCCTGATGTTTCACTTACCCAGTGAATATTGGGGTAATTTAAATCTCCCATTATTACTGTGCTACCAGTTTGGTCCAGGATTCATCTTTCCGTGCGGAATGATGAACCCTGCGCTACAGGGGATTGGGGGGGCGAAGCAGGGGGCGGTCAGGCGATAGCCTGCAGCCGGCCGTACCATGGTGGTGCAGTTTTGCCAGCCGCGGTGTGGCCGGCTGCAGGCTATCACAGGCATTGTGCCACCATAAAAGGTGGTGCTATTCCCCGTGCTACTGCCAGTGATAATATTCAAAAAAATCTTACAAACCTATGTATATCTTAAACCAAGTAAGATAATGTGTTCGTTAAAAAGGTGTGTGACATTCCTATGTGAATTGTTCTAAAAGAATTTTGCAGAACTATGTATACCTTAAAAACATATTTAAAAAATGTCAAATTTGTAGCAAATTGAACATCATTCGCAGCAGATTGGAAATTAATCCTATGGATTCTTAAACATGAACGGCAGCACAGACATATCTATTAAAAAATAATAAAACTTCAAAATGACCATAAAAAGTGAATAAGTCAGAAGAAATAAAAAATATAAAAGGAAAACAATTGACTAAAAAACACACCTTAAACATGAACGGCAGCACAGAAAAAAGGAGAGGATATTTGGGGTGGGAATTTTGGCCAAGTGGGCTGGGCTCACAGTTTTGTGAAGCCGTATCGCACGGCTTTAACGTGAATTTTAACTACACCTTTTTCAGTTGTGTAAAGCTGTGCAATGTTTTTGCAAATGCCATTTTTAGTGGTTTTAAGCTCCTGATGAGATTTGTGCAATGTTCTCTCAACCTAGCTTGATGTTACCCAAGTAGAGATTCCATCAAGCTAGGTTGAGAGAACATTGCATAAATCTCATCTTTGGGTGAGTTTAGTCACTCCAAAGGTCATCAAATCTTCATAAGAGAGCACTGTTCTGTTCTTATGACTCACTTTGAATGTCAAAGTGGCCCCAACCCCTACACTAATACGTAAACCACACCTCGAGTTACTAGGTGGGCCTCCCATAGAGATAAAAATATCTATCTAGTATGAGGGTATTATGGCTAGTCTCTTAGTCTCTCTCTCTCATTGTTGGAGGGCCCCAATAGCTAGGCTGGCTCTCCAGGAGCTTAAACATGGTTCCCCAAGTGGTTGTATGTAGGAAATACAATTCTGGCACTTATCACAAAGTGATAAAAAGTTATCACAATTTGTGCTAAGATAGCACTTCACATAGGTATTAGCATAAATTGTCTATTACCAAAAAACACACCCCTTTTCCTATCGCATGTGATATTTAGTGCATTTTGATAAATCCAGGTCTAAATAAATAGTTCATGATGGAGGCCATAATTTTACCTCTTTTAATACTGAGTACTAACTTCAAATGTACTGGTTGTGGGTAAAGATTAGGAATCTCCAATGGTTTTGGGTACAGTTAATGTTACTTTTAGGTAATAGGGGTGTGCATTCGTTTTTGCCGTATTGGCAATCTGCAACGTATATTGCACTATTCGTAGTATTTGTGGGGAAGCGAAACATATCGTGATTCCCCACGAATACACGAATCTTCGCCGAATTATACGGCCACCTAACTAAAAATTTAAACAGACCCCCCACGACTTACCAAAACTCCTTGGTGGTCCAGCTGGGGGTCCGGGAACAATCCCCTGCACTAACATCCTCGGTGCCGGTTTCATCATGGTGCCGATAGCCTTTGTCACAGGGGCTACCGGTGCCATTTGATTTCTATCTGATTGGACAGACTATGCTTTTGGTGCCAAAGCCAGTGCCTTTAAATAACTTGTTTTGCTGTTATCTGTAAGAGCTCCTGCCATGATCACGATTGTGTTCTTAATAGATATGTACGTTTAATACATCTTCTGATGACCCAGCTACTTTGTCCTTTGTATATTATGACATTTATTTATTTCTTTTATAGTGGTTATGCTATTGTCAACACCAGTGTTTCCCAGCTCACTCTTGAAGGCATACCTATCCAGTAAGGTTTTCAGGATATCTGTAACAAATATGCATGAGAGAGATTTGCATACACTGGCTCTCCATTGCATGCAAATCAATCTCATGAATTTTCATTGGGGTAATCCAGGAGAGGGTAGGGAAACACTGGTCTACATAGTCCCTCTTGACGAAGCATAGTGTCCATGTAGGGGGGCATATTGGCATTTGAAATATGTTTGTTTGGAATCTAGGAGTCTCTTTGTAAATAAATTGCATATGATTATCTCAAAGTGAATGATTGAATTTTCCCTAAAGGACAATCACTTGTACCATGCTCTTTTACCTATATATTGTTATTACTTGAGAGCAGATTATTACTTCCATCTTTGCTTTGTTTTTGGACCAACGTTTTGCTGTGGACCTCTAATAGTTATCTTGGTTGAGTGCAAGTCTCTCTTTGGACTTTGCAGCTTTTCTGTGCCCAACTACACTATAATCCTGGTTCAGGAGCTGCAGTGAGTTATAAGGTACATGCCCCCAACTCATTTCCCCCACCCCCCAAAAAAATCAATTAATGCACATGGTTCACCTTTTGAGTAAAATTATATTTAGCATACTAACATGCCTTTAAAGGATCATTTAATCAATATGGCTATTAAAGGATTAATTTTCATAAGCCTTACTCTTGCTGTCAGCAGTTTGCTCATTTATAAGATGTAGAGTATGTTGTCCTTTGGTGTAAAGAAAAATAATTTTTCTTTATGTGATTCCTTTGTAGGGAAAGTTTTGCATTCAAGAATTATTGTGTACAATTATCACAGGGGCTAGTGACACCATACAGAGCAACAGATTTATTGAAACATAAGCTTTCAGGAATAAGCATCCACGTCGTCAGATGCATCTGATGAAGTGGACTCATCCTTGAAAGCTTGTGCCTCAATAAATCTGTTGGTCTATAAGGTGGCATCTGCCTCTGTGACGATTTTGCAACTTCAGACTAAGGCAGCTGCCCCTCTGGAATTTTTATAAAATAAATCAATTTTTGTAAAGACAACAATGAAATTATTTTTTTATTGTGACATCCTTTATTCAAAGCTATATCCCCCAAGGTACTTTACAAGGATATTTTCATTCTCAGCAAGAAGTTATTTGTATTATGCACATCCTTGGAGAATAAGATTGCAGGAGCTGATGGCAGATTCACTACTGAGGTTAAAATGAAGCATATCTAGGGTATACATTGCCATACTCCATCTCAAGGGAAGAAGAAGAGGGAGAGAGAGAAATTAAAATAACTACCACTAATAGGAGATTTTCACAAGGAGCTAAGAGATTTTTCTTTCAATGGTACATTTTTTGGCTCAAGGTCGCACAATAAAGGGGTATTTTTATTACAGCCCATTTAAATTTGTGAACTGTTATGAGGTCTATATTCTAGAGATGTGAATCGGAACTGAAATCTGAACCGATTCTGGTTCCGATTCACATCTCTACTATATTCAGCTACTATGCAGCTGTGTTAGTTAGCTGGCTAACTAGCAGGGTATATTCAGTGGCATGGTCATGCCACTGAGTATACCCTGCTATCTTGAAGTTAGCCGGTTATGTATTACTAATTTTAGGACAGTCTTATGGCCTGACCAGAGTTAGCCACAGAAGGTAACCAGCTAACTTTGAATATCAGAGTTAGCCTGTTAACTTAAGAGGCTAACTCCGCTCTTTTCCAGAATGCCTCCTGCCTGTTCTCAGATTGTCACCATCTACAATTGTTCGCATCCCGTCCGCGCTAGGCCTGTGCTGGGATCTGCTCACCTTGCTCCTGCGCTGTCGAGCCCCGGGCCGTCCTCTGCCATTGCCAGTGTCACCCGTCTGCGGTGCTCTGAGGAGGTGTATCCCAGGCCCTCCACTTCGGGCCTAGCTCCATGCCGGAGCGCGGTGTCCTCTCTGGCGCTGACCCCACCCCTAGGTGCACACAGACTGCCCAGTCCTTTAAAGGACCAAGGGCAGGAACCAACTCCGTGGCACAACCTGATGACGTCACGTAGACTTCGTATAAAAGCGAGGCTCTGCTCCCCAGCACCTTGCCTTGGCAATCGGGTCGACACCGTGGTGTTCTTAGTTTGCCTAACTCCATGTTCCAGCGTCTCCTTTTTCCAGCGTCTCCTTTTTCCAGTGTCTCCCTGTTCCTGAGTCTCCCTGTTCCTGAGTCTCCGTGTGTTCCTGCATCCTTCCCAGGTAGTACCTCTACGGACTAATCTCTGGTACTGACCTCTGCCTGCCTGACCGCTCTCTTGCCTGCTGCCTGGAATTGGCCTCTGCCTGCCTGACCATTCTTTTGCCTGCCACCTGGAACTGACCTCTGCCTGCCTGACCATTCTCTTGTCTGCAGCCTGAAACTGATCCTCACTTGCCTTGACTATGCTCGGACTGACCTTGGTATTGAACCCTGATTTGGCTGACCACCTCTGGACTGATACTCTGGCTCTGACCCTTGTGCTTCATTTGGACACTCTCTTCTGCCTACTGTGACTACCAGACCAACATGCTGGGAATCCACTTGCGGCTTCCAGCCGACTAGACCCGCAGCAGGTGCTGCCTGTCTCGCCCGGAGAACCTTTTGACCTCATTGAGGTGTCCGGAGCTTCCAGTTCAATTCTAGTCCATCCTATCTGCATCAGCCGCGCACCCTTGCTTGTGGTGGGCACACCCCTCCGCTACCTCTCTGGGAGACCATCTAAGGCCCACCTAAGTCCAGGCGGTCCGGGTACCCAAGGGCTCAACCTGTGGAAACCCCGATCTGTTATTGGTGAAGCTCCAGCTAGCCTCTGTCTCCTCGTGTGCTCCACCTCCTGTGGCAGGCGCTCTCTGGGTCCAACCAGAGGGCTGTGCCAATCCTGCACTAGGCCAAGAGTCCACCTCCAGTGAAACAGGTTGCCAAGGCCAAGGACTCAGTGGAGTGTCTTGCTTTGCAGGCCATCCCTGGTCTGGTCAATCATGTCCGAGAACAACAATGGATTATGGAAGCATTGGCTTCTTCCGTGGAAAAGATGCATTCTCAATTGGAGGAATCAGCCATGTCCAACCCAGGGGCTCTTGCCCATTGCTTGCCCTCTCGGGCACTGCTGGCACTCCCAGCTCCACCCCATTTCAATGGGGATCTGTGCCTCTGTCGAGGCTTCATAAATCAATGTTATATGCAGTTCTCAATGCAAACCTCGCTATTTCCCGATGAGGCAACAAAGATTACGTTCATCCTCCACGTCTTGAAGGGAAGGCCCTGGCATGGGCTTCCCCACTTTGGGAGCATTCTGATGCAATCCATTGCCACCTCCCTCAGTTCATCTCCATCTTCTGACACATCTTTGAGGATCCAGGCTGACAGGTGGTCACTGGCCACCACCTACTCCACCTCCATCAAGGCTCACACTTGCTCGCTGAATACACAGTGCAGTTTAGAACTCTAGCTACTGAGTTAGGTTGGCAAGAAGATGCATGAAGCACTCTACCTCGAGGGACTGTCTCTTGCCTTAAGGATGAACTGGCCGCCTGTGAGATCACCGTATCTCTGGAAGACCTGATCTCTCTGATCGGTAGAATCGACTACCACCTTCGACAATGGGATCAGGAGGTAAGGCTCCTTTGACCTCCTGCCTTACAATCACCCCATTTGGAAAGCCCTCGGTTGAAGGCCCTACCAGCAGCCTCTCAACCTCCCAAGGAGCCTATTCAAATCAACCACGGTTGCCTTACCTCAGAGGAACATCTCTGTCGTAGACAATCGGGTCTCTGCCTATATTGTGGTAGATGCGGACACCTTCTCCAAACTTGCTCTGTGCATCTGGGAAACTTCAAAGCCTGAGCCTGATGGGGGTCCCGAGCTTGGGCGCTACAATTTCTAGCCCTCAACTGTTGCTGTCTATATCCCTCCTTAGGGAGTCACGTTCATTCGCCACCACCGCCCTCGTGGATACTGGGGCAAGTGGAAATTTCATTAAGGAAGAGATCATCAAGCTCCCTCTGGAGATTCCACTCCATATCACCTCAATTCAAGGAGAACATCTTCCTGATCATATCACTCACCGTACCATGGCCATTCGCCTCACTGTTTGAACCCTCCATGACAAAGAGATCTCCCTCCTGATCTTGAAACGATCAACACACCCCGAAGTCCTTGGACTTCCTTGGCTCCAGTTACATGCACCCCACTTTGACTGGCAATCCCTGCAACTAATCCAGTAGGGCCCTCGATGTCAAACCCACTATTTATGGCAAGTATCTCCATCTGTGACAGTTCTAAGCTCTACAACTCTTCCTGGGTTACCTGTCCCGTACTCGGAATTCAAGGACGTGTTCTCCAAACAAAACACTGATATCCTGCCTCCATTCTGAGAGTTTAACTCTCCCACAGAGCTCCTACTTGGAACCATGCCTCCCAAGGGCAGAACCTATCCCCTTTCACTCCCAGAAACCCAAGCAATGTCAACATACATCTAAGAAAATTTGGCCAAAGGGTTCATAAGACCCCCTAATTCCCCAGCAGGCACCGGGTTATTCTTTGTAAAGAAGAAGGATGGCAGTCCAAGACCATGTATAGACTACAGAGGTTTGAATGAAGTAACCCGTAAGGACCGGTACCCACTACCACTTATTAGTGAACTGTTTGACCGCCTACAGGGCGCACAAATGTTTACTAAATTGGATCTCCAGGAAGCATATAACCTAATAAACATTCAACCAGAAGATATCTGGAAGACCACCTTCAACTCAAGAGACGGTCACTACGAGTACGTAGCAATGCTCTTCGGACTTTGCAATGCCCCTGCATTCTTCCAACGGCTAATGAACGAGATTTTCTGAGACCTTTTGTACTCATTCGTCATAGTATATCTAGACGATATATTAATTTTCTCCAAAGACCTGAAGTCTCATCGCTCCCACATTCAAACAGTCCTCCAATGTCTCAGAGACCATCATCATGCTAAATTGGAGAAGTGCATTTTTGAACAACCCAGCCTCCCATTCTAGTCTACATCATCTCCAACCGTGGGTTCACCATGGACCCTAACAAACTCCAGGGTATTCGAGATTGGCCTCAACCAGTGGGCCTCCGAGCCCTACAAAGATTCCTTGGATTCACAAATTACTACCGAAACTTCATCACCAGGTACTCCACGCTGGCCACTCCACTCACCGCCATGAGTAGGAAGGGATGTGACCTTCAAGTGTGGAGCCCCAAGGCCCAATCAGCCTTCTATGCCTTAAAGGAGGCTTCTATATCAGCCCATGTCAACATCATCCAGATCCTAACCGTCCCTTCATTGTCGAAGTCGAAGCATCTGCCATCGGAGCAGGAGCAGTCTGGAGTCAATACTCCACCAAGGGAACACTAGTACCATGTTCCATCTAGTCACATAAATTCTCCTCCACAGAACAAAATTATACCATAGGGGACCGTGAACTCCTAGCAGTGAAACTTGCCCTCCAGGAATGGCGTCCCTGGCTTGAAGGAGCGCAACACAAATTCACAATCTCTACTGACCATAAGAATCTGGAACACCTAAAGGAGGCCCAGTTATGTAAGCCAAGACAAGCCCACTTGGCTCTGTTCTTTGAGCACTTCAACTTTGAGCTCCGCTATCGCCCAGCGGTGAAAAATCTCTGTGCAGATGCACTCTCTCACTCCGAGCCAGAAGACACACCCGAGACTCCCAGGCACATTATTGATCCAGCTTGCATATCTATTGCAGTCATCACCACAGTACCTGCTGGAAAGACGGTAGTCCCCCATTGTCTCCATGAGTGTGTGCTCCGTTGGACTCACGACTCTAAACTGGACGACCACCCCAGCCAAGCTCGGCCTCTCGAGATGCTCCGAAGGCACTATTAGTGGCCTGGTATGGTAAAGGACTCCTGTGATTATGTGGACTCCTGTCCGGTGTGCGCACAGTAAAAACCCCCAACTGGCCACCCATGGGGGCTTCTCCAGTCACTTCCTGTGCCCACTGAACCCTGGTCAAGTCTCTCCACAGATTTCATCGTGGATCTGCCTCATTCAAAAGGAAATAATGTAATTTGGGTCATCATTGACTGCTTCATAAAAATGGCTCACTTTGTCCCCTTACCTGGACTTCCGTTGGCTCCAGAGTTAGCTCGACTCTTCTTGACCCACGTATTTCATTTACATGGACTACAACAAGAAATTTTCTCCGATTGTGGACCCCAATTTGCTGCTAAATATTGGAGGTCTCTATGTAAAAAGTTCAATATTACGTTAAACTTAACATCAGCCTATCATCCGCAAGCAAATGGCCAGGCTGAAAGGAATAATCGCTCTTTGAAAACTTTCCTATAACCATATATCAAGAGCCAGCAAGAAAACTGGGCTGACCTCCTGCCATGGGCAGAACTATCCCATAATACTCATATTGCCTCTGCCATGGAAGTTTCACCCTTTACGGTGGTCTTCGGCCGTCAACCATGCCTACCTCTTTTGGTTCCACTTAGTGTACCCTCACCTGCAGCCCAATCTACAGCACAAACCATACGCCGGCGGTGGAACCAAGTAAGGGAAAGACTCTGCCAAGCAGCTGACCGGGCCAAACGCTTCACAGATACCCATCGTTGGGGTAGGAAGGTTAGGTTAGGGGAGCGGACTGGGAGGAAGGCAGCGCGCCTTGGCGTGCAGAAGGTGCACCCCCTTGTGCACGCTGACCCCGGATTTTATAATATGCGCGCGCAAGTTATAAAATCGGGCGTACATGTGTGCGCTATAAAATCTACCCCTAAGTTTGTACCTGAGGCAATGGAAGGTAAAGTGCCTTGCCCAAGGTCACAAGGAGGTGACAGCAGGACTCAAATGCTGGTCTCCTGGTTTGTAGCCCACTGCTCTAACCACTAGAATACTGCTCTAACCACTAGGATATTCCTCCAATCTTGCTTAATGCAATGTCTTGTTAGCATGTTAGAAGCCTTTACTTGTCTTTTTGCTAGAGCTGCAAGTACTTTACATGTACAAGATAAGTATATAATATTATATAAGTATATATTATTTATTTTATTTAACATTTTTTGTAGACCAACATTCGTTGGGAACATCATATTGGTTTACATGGAACAATAATGTAGCGTAATATGGCTTTACATGGAACAGAGATTAACAACAAAATATATTAGTAACAACTGGATTAGATAAATATGTTTAAGTTTATGGGAATATATATATATATATATATATATATATATATAGCAAGCAAAAAATGGCAGTGTTCACTCTACTAGTGCCGAAACTCAATATACAAAAACCCCCCCCAACATACACCTGTTGGAGTTTATAAGCACTATTATGATATTTAATAAATCATTTCAAAAATGTAGTTTTTTTAAAAAAAATATGAATTTTTATTAACAACTTCAACCCAATCACTAATAATTTATGTGAATAAATGTTTTACAAAACATGAAATATTTCATACATACTAAAATCCTCACTAAACCCATTAGTTTTAACCCTCCATCCTCTCCTAATTCTATCCTCAATCTGACCCTAATCAAACTAAATGTTCCCTACTCTCATTGATGTTATTACAGGTCTGTATTAAGAAATACACCACTTAATACTTCAACAATCTTATATCATATAACTGCAATCACATTCCTTAATTCACACAATTAACAAATGCTAGTGGTGTATATCCTTTAGATGACTTTTTCATCCCATGGATGGGAATGTGATTGCAGTTATATGATATAAGATTGTTGAAGTATTAAGTGGTGTATTTCTTAATACAGACCTGTAATAACATCAATGAGAGTAGGGAACATTTAGTTTGATTAGGGTCAGATTGAGGATAGAATTAGGAGAGGATGGAGGGTTAAAACTAATGGGTTTAGTGAGGATTTTAGTATGTATGAAATATTTCATGTTTTGTAAAACATTTATTCACATAAATTATTAGTGATTGGGTTGAAGTTGTTAATAAAAATTCATATTTTTTTTTTAAAACTACATTTTTGAAATGATTTATTAAATATCATAATAGTGCTTATAAACTCCAACAGGTGTATGTTGGGGGGGGTTTTTGTATATATATATATATATATATATATAAAATAAAGCTTGCTACGTCTTTCAAATCTTTTAAAATATTAGTGGTGCTTACCTTTGATAAGGGTTCTCTGAAGTATATATATTCAAAAGTTAAAATTGGCACAAAAACAAATATACATTTATTTATCACCTGTGCTAGTCAATCATTCATGACATTAACATCACAGCATTTGGACTGCAAAAAGGCATTGAAGTCTGCTCCAGATGCAGCTCTAGCAAAAAGACAAGTAAAGGCTTCTAACATGCTAACAAGACATTGTATTTAGCAAACTGTTAATTAAAAACAGTTGGTCTTGAGGCTCTGAATTGGCAAAATCGACAAAGTGGAATCAACAACGAGATCAATTTCTCGTCACTAAATACAGTCCATGGTATCATCGCAAGAATAATTATGAACCATATTTTTCTCTGAAGAAGCCATTTCTACAGCGAAACAGAGGACTTTTTAGGGACAGAAAGAACACAGGATAAAGCAGATGTATAACAGAGACTACACGCAATAAAGAATCATCATTTGGACAACACTCCTGTGAAACAATTACAAAGTATCCTTTTTTGTGGACTGTGGTTCATCTATATCCCCTTTTTAAAGAAGGTGTCATCCATGTGACTCCTTTACAATTCACTAAGTCCAGTTCTATTGCAAGTGATCTATTGTTTCATTACTAGCACTCAGTACATATTTTGACAATGTTTTATGTAGATATCTATATACACTATATAGGCATAAAACTATAGAGAGTTTAGAAGCAGTGTGAATGAGTAATGATTGACTAGGACAGGTGATAAATATATGTATATTTGATATTGTGCCAATTTTATCTTTTGAATAGTTTTGATAATCTTTGCCACTGTATAATAAAGCTTGCTACATTAAGTATCTTTCAAATCTTTTTAAATATTACTGTTGTTACTTACCCTTTCTTAGGGTTCTCTGATATATATACAATTTAGGTACCCACATATTTTTATTTAAAGCCTAGATCCACTATACTGTATACTAGGTCTAGTATACTGTATGTATATGTGTATGTGTGTGTATATATATATATATATATATATATATATATATATATATATATATATTTATTTATTTATGGGTTGTCATAACTACCTGCAGCAGTAGTTGCTACCCTTAAGAGAAACATTGAGTAAACTGCAGGTCATGGCAGATACAACCATTAGAAGCATACAAGGCAACTGAATAAGACAATTTGGTCCTATTCTGCCAACATTACCATGTTACTATGTAATCAGTTGTTTATTCTTTCAAGAGTGCAGCTCCAGTGGATACACAATGAAGTTACTAGGTAATACATTTAAAACTAATGAGAGGAATTTCTTTTTACTCGATGGATAATTAAGCTCTAGAATTTGTTGCCAGAGGGTGTTTAGCTGCCATTTAAAACAAGTTTTGGAGAAGTTCCTGGAGGAAAAGTCCATAATCCATTACTAAGGTGGACTTGCAGAAATCTACTGCTTATTGCTGGGTTAAGCACTGCAGCATGGATTCTGTCTAGCCTTGGGATCCTGCCTGATATTTGTGATCTGGATTGGGCATTGTTGGAGATGGGATGCTAGACTTGATGGACTGTTGGTCTGACTCTGTATGAAAAATCTTGCGTTCTTATTTGAACAGCAATTCTCAAAATCAAGTTATATATTTTTCAACTTATCAAGTTATGGGTATCCCATATAAACCAGTATTTTGGCCTCTTACCACATGAAGTCAGTGCATGGTTGCCAAATGCTACCAAAAGTAATATCAATGGCAAACATAAAAGTATAAAATAATTACAGGGAAAAACCCCCTAAACAAAATCTGTCAAAATGTTGTACATTTCTATTCCAGCGGGAAACATAATTTTGCATTTAAATTTCATTAGCTTCTGATCTGTAGTGCCACAGTGATTATTTACAGCTCCGTGAAGTTATTTTCTTTGAGCAATATGCAGAAGCAAACCTTGTACATTTTCACTGTTTTTGTGTCGCCAGCAGAAATTGAACATGGAAAATAAATTGAAAAGTTATTTAGTGCCAATTGGTTGGCCATTTTGGCACAACATGGTGCATGTCAGCAAATACTTATATTAATAACTTACCCACAGGTTCAGTTCCTCCCGTAAATTGATCCAGTGAAGCACAAATCTACTGTTGTATTGAAATTGATAGAAAGGGTAGCAGAGCCTGTAAATTACTGGTCTTAATTACCATATCTTTTTCTTTTCAGGCAGTGGGAATTGATTTTGAAATTTCTTTGCTGAGCTTGAGATAACATTTTGAATCATGCTTGCAATTTTAGTTGTGAGAACCTTTTTTTTTTTTAATGTTCCATGAAAAGAAACAGATACAGCATATCATTCTTATACCAGAACTGAATATACACTATTCTTGCTTTTGAGTTTGATCAATTCATTGCGAACTGGAAATTGCTGGGGTACTTATGCTTTTCGTTATCTAAGATCCCATTTGCTGGTCATTTTGGATTAAAATCCCTTTTATGGATTTTCCTTTCATCTACCGTTCTTCATGCTTTTCAAGACGTAGGCTTTTGAACTGCCTTGTTTGGGTTCTTTTGCCTTTGCTCACCTCAAACATTTCTTCTTTTAGTCATTTCATTAGACTTTACTTGGCACAATCAAGATCATACTTGGCCTAGTCTTATTTATCTTTACAATTTCACAAACAGAATGAAATCATTTCTCCAGGCCCGGTATGCAATTTCTGCACAATTGGCAAAGCAAAGAAACTGATAGCACTGAGTTTATACATAACTGAGTTTCTGCTGCATAAAATTGATCCTGTTCCCTTTGCTAAGTTTGAATGAATAGTTAACTGCCTACGTGCTACTCCAGGGTGACTATATGGCTGTGTATATAAAATAACGACGATGCAGTAAGGTGCCAATGTGTAAGATTTTTTTTTGTTAGACTGAAGATGCCCAAAACATTAGACTGAAGATGCATCTTCAGTCTAATGTTTCTTAGAATAAGCCCTGTCACAAAGAAGGTTTTAAGAGTAGTGGGAAAGGTTTTGTTTTTTTTTTTCCATAAAGGTTGAACAGATGGAAAAAATGGCCTAATTTGTATTGCTGCAGGAAAAATTACGGGTGCAAACTAAAGTAAGAACCAAAAGCCCTATGAAATAAGACTAAAGAACTTAAATAAACATATATCCTAGGGAAGGGTGTGGGGTCATGATAGACATTCAGCTACCTCAAATTATAAATAATATACAAATAGCAAACACATTTGTTTGTTGTCCAGCTCATGTTCATACACATGATGAAGCAGACTGCCTCTCCTATAGATGATGGTGACATGTATACGCTGGTCAAGCCTTGAAGCTCCATCAGTGCAGGCCCTGCTGCTGGTTCAGATATTGACCTCACCCCTCCATGGGGCTCTGGTCTGGGCCCGAATGTCGATCCCTTCAACAGCAGTTGCTTCGTCAATGGTAGTCAGAGATTGGCATGCTGCTCCTCCACGAGAGGAGCAGGCATCTCATACATGCTGGTATAAGTGGGCAGTATCGCCACTAGCTGCCGCAGTGGCATTAAACTCCTTAGAGCTTGCCAGTTCTCCCTCAGCCTGACTGTGACCACTTCCGGCCCCTGAAGATGTTGAGACTGGTCCAGAAGGACAGATAGGCAATAACACTTCCCCTCCAGCCAGAGGAGTCTGGACTTGCAATTTTGGAGTTCCAAAGGTGGAGATGACTCATCAGGACATTCATGTATAAACAGCCAAGTCTGGCAGCTCTTACCTGATAGGATGGCAGGCATACAGTGCTGATGCATGCAACATTGCTAGTGCAGGGCTCGAGGCATAGTTCACAGGTAGTGTGTTCCATCTGGCGGGGCCTGCAATAGACAGGGCTCTGTCTCTGGTGGAGGATAGGTGTGCCTTTTTGAGGGAAGGGATATGGAGCATGCCATTGCGACTCGTTCAAGCGGGACGGCTGGATTGTATGAAGTGAAATGGTTCATCAAGCCAGTTAGAATTATGTGAGTAAATAGATTTATGAATAATGGTGAGGGTTTTGAAGAGGATTCGTGAAGGGATTGGGAGCCAGTGAAGATCTTTGAGGATAGGGATGATGTGATCAAATTTGCGGGCGTGGGTGATTGTTCTGGCTACAGCATTCTGCAGCATTTGGAGTGGTCTTATGGTGGAGTAGGGGAGGCCAAGGAAAAGGGAGATGCAGTAGTCAAGTTTGGGTGAGAGGGTTGCTTGAATTACTGTGCGAAGATCGTGGGTGTGAAGAAGCGGTTTGAGCTTTTTCATGACGTGGAGCTTGTAGAAACCTTCCTTTAGGACTTTGTTGATGTGTTTTTTTTTTTTTTTTTGTTGGAATTTCTTTATTGAACATTTACAAAATAAGAACAGCCATTGTGTCAACAGAGTATTTTGAGAAAGGAGCAGACACATATTCATTCATCAACAAAAACGAGAAACAATGTGTACATGTTGACCAGTACAATTAACAATAAGAACCGCATTCCTGGACATTCATGGAAGATCAGAAAGAAAAAGGGGGGGGGGGGGGTGAGGAGGAAGGGGGGGGGGGGGTAAACCAGAGGGAAAAAAAAAAATTGAAATTGGGAAAGAAACATAAAATCTAGAGGGAAGAAGAAGAGAAGAATAAAATAGAAGAGAAAAGTAGAAAAGCAGGCTACTCGGACGAACTCTCTGTGTGGTGACATATGCTATAATAGGAGAGTAGTAGTGAAATTATGGGGTATGTCGATCTAAAGGTTTCCACATCAAATCCCAAGACGCCAAGCGTCGATCTTTAATGGCCATGGCCCTCTCATATTTACTGTAAATACATATAGTGTTCCACCATAGCGGTTCAGATAAACGATCGCTGTGCTTCCAATTTGAGGTAATATTATGCAAGGCTACCCCAATAAAGAAATCTAATAGTTTCCTATGTGGGGGTAGTAATCTGATATCAGGATGGGAACTCCGTAGGATAACTACACCATAAGTTATCAGGCCTGGAACTGGAAGTATTCGACCAATAGTAGTCCAAATTCGGGACCAGAACTCATATACTATAGGGCAGAAAAATAATAGATGGTCCAATGTCGCACCTGGGGCTAGACAAGACCAGCAAGCATGTGATGGCGTTAAATGAGCCCTGTGTAGTTTCCAAGGGGTCCACAGTGCTCTGTGTAGGATAAAAAAGGAGGTTTGTTTGATACTGGTCGATAGTGATGTGCTGGAGATAGATTGCCAAAGTCTGGACCAAACCTCACGAGTTACATGAGTGTTAATCTCCGTGGACCAGATGGACATGACAGGCGGGGCATGGGTCGGGAGTCTGTAATGTTTGATTAGTTTATACAGCTTGGAAGCTAAGTGACCTAAGGGCCGTAATTCCTCAACTAAAGACAAAAAGTGAGGGAGTTGAGCTAGGTTTCCGAAGGAAATCTGCCCTTGTCGGAGAACATCCCTTAATTGTAACCATTTATAAAATTGTGTGGTTGGTAGGGAAAAGAGAGCTTGAATGGAAGAAAAAGGAAGCATGTGGCCATTGGAAAAGAGAGAAGCAACAGACCATATTCCAAGACTTTGCCATAAGGGCCAATTAATCATATGTCCTTCAATAGTAAGCTTCGGATTGAACCAAATGGGAGTACAGCTGGAATTGGACCATGGTGGGTAAGGAGGTGGACACATAGCATCAAATTCTCTAAGTGCACGATGCAGAGATAACAAAATCCGGTTGTTACAATTCCTGGCGGATATTGCAATTCCCGGAAAGTGAAGTAAGGGAATCGGGCTAATGACGGACTTCTCAATAGTAAGCCATCGAGGGCTATCATCTGATTCAGATTCTGAATTAAATAAAGTGGAACTTTGTTGAAGCATGAAAGATAAATGGTAGGCATATAAGTCTGGGAAGTTAACTCCCCCATTCTGCTTTGTGTACTTTAATTTTAATAAGGCTATCCGGGGGCGTTTGTTATTCCACAAGAAGTTAACCAATAATCTGTCTATTGCCTTATAAAAGGCATGAGAAAAGAAAATCGGAATCATGGATAAAACAAAAGTGATTTTAGGAGCTAAAACCATTTTAATCGTATCTAATCTACCCCACCAAGATAAATGGAGGGGGGACCATCGTAGGGTAGCTTCCTGAATTTGCTTCAACAAAGTTTGCTCACAACCCTGAAGGGTATGAAGTGGATTCGTAAAAAATTTAATGCCTAAATATTTCAAACCACTCCTGGCTTTTAAGATGGGGTGATGCGAGAAATCAATGGCATCCGATATGGGATTCAATGGAAGAAATTCCGTCTTAGACCAGTTCACCTTATATCCAGATAACAAAGAGTAAGAGTCAATGAGGCGAAACAAATTCGTCAGCGAGGTATCCGGTGCAGAAAGAAACAATAAGACATCATCGGCATAAGCAGAAAGTTTGTGAGTCTCTGAACCTATCTGGATACCCGAGATGTCTGAGGATTGGCGAATAGCTAGTAGCAGCGGTTCCAAAGCCAGATTAAATAATAAGGGAGAGAGTGGGCAACCTTGGCGCGTACCACGAAAAAGATGGAAGTAAGGGGAATTTTGATTGTTGACATAAAGAGAAGCTTTAGGGGAGTCATAGATTGCTCGGATCCAGTTGAGAAAAAGAGGACCAAAACCAAATCTATGCAGAGTGTCATGAAGAAAAAACCACTCAATGCGATCAAAAGCTTTCTCTGCGTCGAGAGACACAGCGATCGCCGGGTCTAGGGAATCAGATAAAGCTTCTTGAATATGAAGGAATAATCTGGTGTTATTAGCAATCAATCTTTTAGCAATGAAACCAGATTGATCCGAATGAATGAGAGTACCTAACACTTTAGAGAGCCTCATAGCAATGAGCTTGGTAAAAATTTTGTAATCCACGTTCAACAGTGAAATTGGCCGGTAATTAGCCGGGTTGGCCGTGTCCCGGCCTGGCTTTGGAATCACTACTATTTTAGCATCAGTAAATCCAGATACATCAAAGGTCGTAGAGGTCAAGGAGGAAAGGTATGACAGCAAGTGTGGGGACAACAGAGCATGAAAGGCATGATAAAAGTCCGTATTAAAGCCGTCGGGGCCAGGCGATTTACCAGGAGAGAGAGACAAAGCAGCAGCAGAAAGTTCAAGAGCGGTAATCGGGGCATCCAATGCTTGAGTTTGAGTTTGCGTAAGACGTGGGTGTTTAATTTTAGCAAAGAACGTGGATATATCCTCAGACGTAGGAGACACTTCCGATTTGTATAAGGATGCATAGAAGTCACAAAAAGACTGGAGAATGTCCTGGTCCGAAGTGACCTCCGTTCCGTTGGATGTAATCAGTTTAGATACACGAGATTTGTCAGACTTTTTTTTTAAATAGGTCGCCAGCCTCCTGCCACATTTATTGTTGGTAGCATAGTATTTGGTTTTGGAGTGGAATAAGTTTAAGTTGACTTGCGCGCTCAGCCCTTTATTGTATGCAAACTTAGCGTTTTGAAGTTTGCGAAGAGAGAGCGAATTCGGAGAAGCAATATGTTGTCGTTCCAATTGTTGCACCAATTTGTAAAGATCCTTGAGCTCTTGAGTTTGAATGTGACGTTTGCGGGCCGAGTAGCAAATAATGTCTCCACGAATCGTCGCTTTGTATGCTTCCCACAGGACCCTTGGAGAGATATCAGCAGTGGAGTTATTGGTGAAGTAATCTCTAGTTTTTTCCGCAAGGAATTTGTGAAAGTCTGAGTCCGAGAGGAGGGATGAGTTGAATCTCCATTGTCGATCTTTCTTAATAGGAGAGGGGAGCTTGAGGCGGATACTAACCGCAGCGTGATCAGAGATAAGAATCGGATGTATCTGAGAGTGTAGGATGTCCGACAGTAACGAACGAGAGGTCAAAAAAAAATCTATTCTGGAGTAGGATATATGCGGAGCCGAATAAAACGTAAAATCTTTTTCCGTAGGATGATGAAGCCGCCAGGGGTCGTCTAGTCCGAGTTGTGTGTTGATGTGTTTTTTCATATTTAGAGATTGGTCAATTATTATACCAAGGTATCGTATACAGGGTTGAGAGGTAATGGTGTTGAAGGCTGGTTCATTTGAGAGAGGATGCTTAGGGCTTTGAAGGTTGGATGTAAGAAGCAGCTCAGTCTTGGATGAGTTCAGGGCAAGGTGGAGATTTGCGAGTAGGGTGTGTATGGAGTTTAGACATTTCTCCCAGAATTTTAGTGTTTCTGAGATGGAGTCTTGTGTCGGGAGGATGATTTGTACATCATCAGCATAGATGTAAAATTTGAGGCCCAGGTCGGTTAGGTGGTGGCAGAGAGGTAGGAGGTATATATTAAATAGGGTAGAGGAGAGGGAAGAGCCTTGTGGGACTCCTTGGGTGAGAGAGTGGTGAGCGGATTCAGAGTTGCCTATTTTGACGGAGAATTTTCTGTTGGCAAGGTATGATGTGAACCAAAGGAGGGCTGTGCCTGAAATGCCAATGTCAGCAAGATGAGATAGAAGTAGGTTATGACTTATTGTGTCAAACACTGCAGAAATGTCAAGGAGGGCGAGTATGTAGGCACCCTACTCGCAAATCTCCACCTTGCCCTGAACTCATCCAAGACCGAGCTGCTTCTTATATCCAACCTTCAAAACCCTAAGCATTCTCTCTCAAATGAACCAGCCTTCAACATAATAAATAATAAATGACCAAGCCTGTGAGTAGGGCATTGACCAAGCCTGTGAGTAGGGCATCTGAGAGGGTGAGTAAGAGGGTTTCGGTATTTAGGTATTTACGAAAACCAAACTGAGTGGGGTGTAGAATGTTGTTATTGTCAAGGTAGTCCATAAGTTGTGAGTTGACCACATTTTCCATGATTTTAGCAATAAACAGAAGATTGGAAATGGGGCGGTAATTGGCAGGGTCTTTTGTGTCCAAGGAGGGTTTCTTGATGAGGGGATTAATAACTGCATGCTTGAGGGTGTCGGGGACTATGCCAAGGGATATAGAGCAGTTGATAATGTTGGCTAAGGGTTTAGCAATGGTGTTGGGGATAGTTAGAAGTGCTTTTGTGGGGATGGTGTCTGTAGGGTGGGACGCTGGTTTAATTTTTTTAAGGATAGATTCAATTTCTTTGGAGGAGGTGAGGTGGAGGGAGTTTAGATTAGCATTGGTGATGGTCTGGGTGATGGGCATGGTGGGTGAGGTGGCAGGGAATCTTTGGAGGTTTGCTATTTTATTATGGAAGAAAAGGGCAAGTTCTTCACATTTACTGATGGCTTCGTTGTCAGAGATAGCAAGTGGGGAAGACTTAGTGAGGTCAAATACATAAGGGAAGAGTGATTTAGGGTTGTACATGTATTGGTGAATTTTGGAAGCGTAGAAGTCACGTTTCGTTTTAAGTGTGGCAAGTCTGTAGGTATGCAGATTGGATTTGTACATGGCTGCTAGCTTCAGGGAGGGGTTCTTTCACCAGTTTCTTTCTGTCTGAGGTTGTTTTTCATAGTCTTTAATTCTGATGTGTACCAAGGATTTCTATTTTTTTGTGTAGGGTGTAGGTCTCGGTTGGTGAGGGGACATAGTTCGTTTGCTATGTTAAGGGTGAGATTGTTCCATGTGTCGAGGGCAACTTCAGGGGAGCTGCAGTCAAGTTTGGATAGGGAGTTGGAGAGTGCTGCAATTAGGTCCTCAGAAGGGCACTGTTTTCTGAAGGTGATGGTGTTACTGTGGGAGGTGGTTCTGGTGTTCAAGGCATTTATGGTTAGCTGGGCAGTAATGAGGACGTGATCTGACCAGGGTACTGGGGTGCAGGAGGGGGAGTTAGGAGAGTGGATGCTGGAGTTTATGAAGATGAGATCTAGTGTATGTCCAGCTTTATGAGTAGGGGCAGAGATGAGTTGACTAAAGCCTATGGCCTGACGTGAGCTAAGGAGGGTATCACAAGAGGAGGAGAGTGGGGTTGAGTCAACATGGAGATTGAAGTTTCCGAGTATGACAGCTGGAATTTCGATATTAATATTTCGAGAACATCTTAAAAAAGATGAAACCCTCCTCCCATCCCTCTGAAACTATCCCCTCTAAGCTCCCACTATCTATTCCCAAAGTTATCGCCAAACCGCTATCCAACATCAACTGCTCCCTAGAGCAAGGCACAGTCCCTAACGTGCTCAAACAAGCAGTAGTGAAACCGCTACTCAAAAAACCCAATCTTGATCCTACCACATTGTCAGACCTGTTTCCAACCTACCCCTACTAGCCAAAATACTTGAAAAACTAGTTAACTCTCGCCTTTCTCTCCACCTTGAACAACATAACATTCTCCCATCAACCCAACATGGTTTCAGGAAGCATTTAAGTACCGAAACCCTGCTACTCTCTCTTTCTGACACCCTTATCAGACTCAGGATCCTCCTATCTGATTGCCATGCTAGACATTTCTGCTGCGTTTGACACTGTCAATCACTCTATCCTCCTCAACATCCTCAGAAGTATTGGGATCTCTGGTAACGCACTCTCCTGGATACAATCCTATCTCCAAAATCGCTTTTTCACTGTCCTAATTGATAACAATGAATCTGAACCTATCAGTCTCCCGCAAGGTGTTCCCCAGGGCTCCTCCCTCTCCTCTACTCTCTTTAATATCTACATGCTTCTTTTTACCACCCTTCTCTCAAACCTTCACATCATGCATTTCATCTATGCAGATGATGTGCAAATTTTCTTCCCCTTTCTGACTCCCTCCAAACTGCCCTACAAAACTGGGAATCCTGCCTGTCAGCCATTAACCAACTCCTCACAGACATGCACTTGGCTCTAAATCCTAACAAAACTGAACTTCTAATCATCTCTAATAAGGATCCTCTCCCAGCTATTCCACCCTCATACTCATCTACTTCTTTTTCCACAAACACTCGCAACCTAGGTGTCCTCATTGATAACCATCCCACTTTCAAACCATTTATTAACTCTATCATAAAGGACTGCTACTTTAAGCTACAAACGTGAAAAAAACTCAGACCATTACTTCACTTTGCTGACTTTCGCGCAGTTCTCCAGTCTATTATCCTGTCTAAAATAGACTACTGTAATGCACTCCTCCTTGGCATCCCTTCAACACATACCAAACCATTACAACTTTTACAAAATGCCGCTGCACGTATACTGACAAACACAAAAAGAAGAGACCATATTACTCCCACACTTATCGAGCTCCACTGGCTCCCAATACCCTCTCAAATACTTTACAAAGCGCTCTCCCTCATCCATAAAAGTCTGATAAATGCTAACTTCAACTGGATCAACCCTCCCCTCCTCCCCCGTACTTCTAAGAGACCTACACGCCCAGCCCTACAAGGAACCCTCTGTAATCAATCAATCAAATCAATCAAACTCTCATCTACCATGAGCAGAGCATTTTCCCTAGCTGGCCCCACTATATGGAACTCCTTGCCGCCTGAATTACGCATTGAGACCTCTACCCCTAAATTAAAAAAAAAACTCAAAACTTGGCTGTTCCAACAAGCTTACTCCCTTTCCCCCCCTCCCACGCACAAAAATCTCCAACAACAAGCCAGTAACAATCCGAGTAGCTGAACTGTTACCTATCCGCAGAATATGACTAAGAATGCTGTAAATATACTGTACATTGTTGTTAGATTATTATATATACTGTACTTTGTAGTTATTTCATTATAGTTCCATGTATTCATATTTACTCAATCTACTGTTACTTGTAAGGGCCCCGCCCAAAAGTTAATTGTTTGATGGAAACCGATACGATGTGCGAACGGTTATCGGTATAGAAGAGACTTTAAATAAATAAATAAATAAATAAATAAATACATTTTCAGATATGAATTCTATTAGAGGAGATGGGTTGTGCACTAGGAGGCCTTGGGGGAGGGGAGGGTGTAGACAAGGCAGATTTGGAGTTCCGGTGATTTGAACAGGTCAAGTTCAAATTTGGATGGGGTGTCAATGCTTATGTGCCTGAGTTTGAGGTGCTTTTTTACTGCTAGGAGGAGGCCTCCACCTCTTTTTTTGGGTCTGGGTATGGTGAATATGTCGTAGGAGAGGGTAGGGAGCTGATTTAATAGGACGATGTCAGAGTCCTTGAGCCAAGTTTCTGTGACTGCACAGATGTCAGGCTTGCAGTCTATCAGAAGATCATTGAGAATGGGGTTTTTTTTTGATAGGGATTGCACATTAAATAGGACAATTGAGAGGGTTGTGAGTCCTAATAGCTGAGTTAGGGGGAAGGTGAGGATGGAGAGGAGAGATTTGCGCTGAGCAGGAGGATTGGTATGGGGGACAAAGAGGTGATTATGGGGTAGGTGGTGAATACGGGGGATGGGGAATTTTAACATGATGGGGCAGGTGCAGACAGGGAGGGAGCAAGACTGGAGGCGGAGAGAGGTGTGGTGAAGAGTGGATTAGTTACAGTGTATAGCTGAGAATCTCAGGGTAATACAATATTCAATGATGAGTAGGGTAATGCAGTATACAATTAAAACAAATATAGAGCACGCAGTGAGGTAATGACAGTGGAGGCCGTGTGTTCTGACTTTGGTAGATTACTGTCTCTGGGTAGGAACCAATATTGTAGAGTGATGACGTTGGTGCTTGCAGTCACCTGGGGATGGAGGGAGACTAGGGGGGGGGGGCACAAGGTGGACACACGAAGGGGCGTAATAGTGGTCGAATCAGCACTAAAAAGAACAAAGAAGAACTGTCTCTACTCCAATAGCCTCCTGGACAAGACAACAAACTGGCTATTTAAGCAAGCATACAACAAAGGGAATGAAGAGTAGAATCCATGGAATTGTATGATGCAGTCCAAAGAACTCCCACACACACACATCAGCTTACTCGAATGGTGTGTGTGTGTGTATATATATTTTTTTTTACTTTATCTCTGTTAGATTGCAACAACAGAGGACCAGACTTAGGTGTTAATTTATCTTATAGCCGATATACTTAAAGTAGACATGACTTATCACAACCACTAAGTAATATTTAATATGAAACTATGTTACAGTATTTGATGGCACCTGTTTAGTTAATATAATTCAACACATTTAAGTTTGAAATTATGTGCCTTATTGTGAACCATTGTGACGGCAACTAGCTTAACGACGGTATAGAAAAGATTTTAAATAAAAAATAAATAAATACATTTTGCAAAGAAAATTTATCAAAATTCAATGTTAAATTCCCGTATAAATCATCATCAGTTTTACATCATTCAATATTTGTTTAACTGCACACAGAAATTGCAAACTTTGCTCCACACTTCTCAAGGAGACTCTTCCTTGTCTCAGCCTTTCTTATATCTACAGGAAGGTCTACAACATTTATTGCACACTTCCTATGAGGCCTTTTATACTTCAGCACGATCCTCAGCGACAGCAGTCTCAGCTCGATGCATGGCGTGGCTGCGTGCCATCAGTATACAGGATGATGTGCATGACCATTTGGCTAATTTGCCCTGTAGACCAGACAACCTGTTTGGCGACAAACTTCAAGAGACTATCTCTTTGATTAAAGAGCAAAACATCGCAGTGCAATCTTTGGCAGCACCTTTCGAAACGCCATCTACATCTTGGCGTTATCCTTCCCAATACAGAAGAGGTTACTACTACTACAGAAAACCGTACCGGTATTACCAATCCTATCAACCATCATATAGACAATGTTACCAACAACAGCGGTCTCAACCTCAGCTACAAGGACAAAGACCTTGCCAGAGTCCTCAGAGGCCACAAAAACCTAACCTACTCAACAGCAACCTAAACAATCTTTTTAATTTCACCTGCCACAACAGCAGTTGCTATAGGAGGAAGCCTATCTCAGTTCCATTCCCACTGGTCCCTTGTCACCAGTGGGTCTTGATCATTATAGCACAGGGCTATCATCTTCGTTTCAACTCAATACCGATGCTCCCTCACAACATTCATTCCAAAACTCCTTTGATTCAGATTCCATCCCTCCTCAAGGAAGTTTCTCTACTTCTTCAACAGAAGGCAATCCGGCTGGTACCTTCAAATCATCGGCAGCATGGTTTCTATTCCAAATACTTCCTCATCCCCAAAAAATCTGGAGGTTTTCACCCTATTTTGCACCTTCGAGAACTCAACAAACATCTGGTACAAGAAAGATTCAAAATGACCTCTCTCAAAATGGTCCTCCATTTCCTTCAAGTGAACGACTGGTTGTGCTCACTCAATCTAAAGGATGCTTACACTCATATTCCGATTCACAACCGTTGCTAGCGATACCTCTGTTTTCAAGTTGCAGATTAGCATTATCAATACCAAGTACTCCCCTTTGGCCTCTCCTCGGATCCAAGAGTCTTCATAAAGTGCCTTTCTGTTGTTGTGGCTCACTTACGCAAACAGGGCATAACCATTTTTCCATATCTAGACGACTGGTTACTCATTTCTCACGACCCCCCAGTTGTTGCAAAATCACATAGAGACTACAACCGCTGTCTCCACAACCTGGGGTGGATAGTAAACTATGAAAAATTGCAGCTCTATCCATCCATTCAATTTATAGGGGCCATAATCAACATCCCACTTTCCAGAGCTTCCCTGCCTCCAGAGAGGATCCAAATCTTACGATCCCTAGCTCTGGCTCTGTTACACCGGAAAACAGTTCCTGCTAGTCAAGTCATGGTACTTTTAGGCCACATGGCCACAGCAATACATGTGGTTCGGAATACTCATTTCCACATGAGACGCCTTCCGTGGGGCCTCAAATCTCAATGGAACCAGCTCAATCAACCAATGTCTTACCGAGTACAAGTTACGAACTCCATGAAAACAGATATTCAATAGTGGCTTTGGCCATCTGTCTTGAAAGAGGGGAGTCCTTTCCAACTTCCTTCCTCATCAGTTGATTCTCACTACAGATGCTTCGACAAGAGGATGGGGAGCACATCTCCTCCACTTACAGACTCAGGGGCTCTGGTCCTTGTACGAACAACACTTACAAATCAATTTACTCGAACTGCGAGCAATAAACAATTCACTACTAGCATTCCAGACATGGATACAGGTCAACTCTCTGATGATTCATACAGACAATCAAGTAGCGATGTGCTACATAAACAAGCAAGGCGGATATGGTTCCCGGATTCTCTGCAAGGAAGCGGTTCAAATCTGGGAGTGGGCGGAACGCAACCGCATCTTCCTTCAGGCCTCGTACCTGCCAGGCCTGGCGGACAGACTCAGCAGAGTTTTCCATCCACACGAGTGGTCACTCAGTCTATCCGAAGCAAACAAAATCTTCAATTTGTGGGAAATGCCAGACATAGATCTCTTTGCAATGGAAGAGAACCGGAAGGTGGACACGCGTAAGTCCCGGGGCTTTCGAAAAGGGGCGGGAGGGGGTGTGTCCAGGGGGTGTTCCCGAAACGACGCTGTGTTTCGGGGGCGCGCTGAGGGGGTGTGGTCGAGGGCATGGACGGAGGCATGGACGGGGGCGTGGTCGAGGCCTCTGGACCAGCCCCCGGGACCGGAGGACCGAGCGGGGCTGCCGGCCGGCGTGCGCAAAGTTAAGGGGGGGTTTAGATAGGGCCGGGGGAGTGGGTTAGGTAGGGGAAGGGAGGGCGAAGGAAAGTTCCCTCCGAGGCCGCTCCGAAATTGGAGCGGCCTCGGAGGGAACGGAGGCAGGCTGCGCGGCTCGGCGCGTGCAGGCTGCCGATTTTGCGCAGCCTTGCGCGCGCCGACCACGGATTTTATAAGATACGCGCGGCTACGCGCGTATCTTATAAAATCCAGCGTACTTTTGTTCACGCCTGCTGCGCGGACAAAAGTACACGCTCACGTATCTTTTGAAGATCTACCTCAATGAGTTTTAGGGGCAAATTTTCAAAATTTCTGCAGTGGAACAAACTCTGCAAGAACTTTTTGCCTTCTGCCTTTCCTCAGAGATTGAAAGCAAAAGTATTTATGTACTTAAATTGCCACAAGTACAGCTGCTTTTTAAGCAAGTACTTTTTGAATGGAAAATAATCTACCTAACATTAGAAAAGCAATCTATACACATTTTCCTTCCTGACTCTCCCCGCTTTGGGAATGCATCCTCTTAATGTAGCTAGATGTGTGCACATTTTTCTATATCACATGTATTTTTAGCAACATTGAGGGAGGCCATTTTCAGATGGCCAATTTATACAAGCAATATGCATTTTACCCATGTAAATGGCTTTGAAATAACCCTCTTAAAGTATTAGCATGCCAGGCCAAAGGGAGTGCCATGATATATTCAGAGAAACTTATCAAATGTTCAACTTGTTATAGGTAATGCAGGCTTAAAGCTGAATTTTAAAAGCCTGGCACGTGCACTAATTAGGGGATCTGTAAATAAGTCAGGCTCACATGCACTGAGCAGATTTAAAAAACCGGTGAGATACCCGCGTATCTCCCACAGAGTGCCCATCTAGAAAGGGATGGGGTGTGGCCATGGTCTGAGCCGGGCAAGGGCGCTTTGGAGCAAGAATCAGAGTTGTGCACGTAAATGCTTATGCCATCTGATGAATGCCGAGGCCCCCTGCCACTTAACTTTTCTTCTGCTGTGGATGATGTGTAAGTTAAAAAAAAATAAAGAAAAATAGGCAGATGTGGAGATATTAGGGTTGGGGCTAACTGTGGGGAGTGAAGGCTATCAAGCCAAGGGGGATTGGAGAACAATTCTCTTAACTGGGTGAACTGGAGATGAACTGGTAAAATTGGGACTGGCAGCACACGCCTCTCTTAAAATTCCCTGATTTATGAGGTAGAAGAGGGATATGCACACCCATTAACATGCCCATTTTAAATTTGGTGCACATGTGCGCACGGCCAGGCTCTTTTATAACACGCATGCATTATACACATGCAAGTTATAAAATAGCCACATCCTTGGGCGCGGGCTGACGTATAGGCACACATTTGCGCCCACGCGCCAGTTTGAAAGTTAGTGTCTTATTGTCTTCCAGAAGGGCCCTAGAAGTTTTAGCATGGCATTTGAATTTTTTTTATTGTAATTAGGAAACATCATGAATAATTTGTACAATAGAAGCATAGATCATGTTGGCAGATGAGGACTGAAAAACTCATCTAGTTTGCTCAATTTAATTTCTAGTGCAAGAATATAGAATCCAGCTGATCTTTCCCTTCACATCATGACAATTAGGGATCCTTTGTGCCTATCCCAATCTTACTTAAATTTTGTTTCTCTTTATGTCTCAATCACCTCCGTTGAGAGATCACTCCTTGTATCCACCACTTCCATAAAGATCTATCTTCTCACATTGCTCATACTGTGACATCTTGTCCTACATGATTCTTTGCTCTGAAAAAGTTTTCCGTTTTGTGAATTAAGCTATAATCAATTTAGTTTGTTTGACTTTTAAAATGTGTGGCTATCCAAAATAGCACTTTTTTGGCCTATGGGAATTGTATGTGCAATGCTTAATATTCATGATAGCAATATTACTTAGCGGACAAATCCTTTGTTTAGTGACTTGGATGAAATGATTGCCATTAGCAACATGCAAAATAATGTACACTTTCTGAGCTTAAAAGGCATTCATTCATCAACAACTTGAAAAAAAAAAATAGATCTTTAGACCAGTAACCCTCTGCTTAAAAAATTTTTGATTTCATTCAGTTTCATTGTGCCCATAGCTAGAAACATACTACAGTACAAAACCAATTTACACAGTTTATGCACAAAAATTGAGGCTAGACATTTTCTTTAAGGTAGTTAACCTCGCAGTGAACCACTGTGCAATATATCTGCTTAATAACATTCCTAGAAGGAAGAGTCAGGGTTTTGAATACCAAAGGGTTTCTCTATTTTTCTGCCACAACTAGTCTTTTATAATATGTATATATGTGCATTCTAACATTATGCTTCATATCTCAGAATACGGATTCTATTATACCGAGTGAGACTATAGCTTTATAATGGTGGCAATAATCTCTGCAGGAATGTGGGAAGCATTACACAAGTTGACCATGTGCTACTTCTGTCTCTATCATTATTTCAATGATTAATTATGTTTCTCTGCTTCATAAAAATGCAGTTCATGAAAATATATTAAAAAATTAATTTATCTGAAATTAAATTAGGTTCCCAAACTTTGGACCTGATTTCCTAAGGCGTTTTTCCTTTTCTCTGTCTATGAGAAGAGAAGAATGCTTAGTGAACGAGGCTCTTTATTTGAATAAGACAGCCTTTCAGTTTTACAATACTTAAATAATATTTGAATTTTAATGAAAAGGATATTGGTTTTGTTTTTCTTATTCTTCTCTATAGTTATACTGCATATAAATTTAAAAAAAAGTATTTAGGATTTAGCTCATGGCTTTTTACTGGTAGCTCATTCATGTACTACTATAGGTATCTCTCTTTCCCTGATGGCTTACAATCTATGGGCTTTTTCCTTATAGACTCAGAATGGAGAAAAGCCAGAGGGGTAATTTTCTAAAGATTTTACATGTATAAAAATAGCATATATCATTGAAAATCCCACTAAGGAGGTCATTTAAGAAACATTTTTCCCATAGGCTCTTAAGTTTGTATCTGAGGCAATGGAGGATGGAGTGCCTTGTTTAAGGTCACAAGGAACATTAGTGGGATTTGAACCTTAGCTTTACTGGGTTTTAACCTGCTGCTCTAACCATTAGGATAGTCCTCCACTCCCTATAGTGCTGCAAAAAGCATGTATCATGCTTTGCTTTTTACAAAGAACAAACTAGTATTTCTTGGGAAACTGAAATGTATGCTTTATGCGAGCTATGGGTAGAGTGCTTATTGATCACTTCTGAAGTAAGTACTGAAGTCTCTCATGTGAAAAACAAAATAATGGATGCTGTGCAATACAGATTTAAAAATGTCAAAGTGAGATGCTCTGAGGATATACCATGCTCTGGTTTTGTCTTAAAATCCATTCTTAAGTGTATTCAGCAAATCCATTGGCAGTTGGGGATCATATGTAGATTAGCAGATATAAAGAATGGATTTTGTTCTTTACACATCAAATGCAGGTTACTGATTTTATGCATTTCTGAGTCTTTCTTTTTTTGTAATAATTGATTAAGGTTGATGGAATGATATCTATAGCTGCCTTAAAAGTGATCAAATGCATGAGTTGTTTTTTTCTTTTAATATATATTTATTTAAGGGTAGATATTCAAAAGGCATTTAGATGGAAAACTGAAGAGTTAACTGTCTAAATGATTTAGCCTCAATCTTCAGTAACTTATCCAACTAAATTCCAACCAGATAGTTCTTTATCCGACTAGAATTTAGCTGAATATGTTGGGGGGCATTCCTGGGATGGGCAGTAGTTAGCCAGATACACCTATAATGTTTAAGAGAACAGGGGAGAAAGTCAGATACTTCACTTTCAATGCATATCCAGCATAACTCTCTGCTTCAACGGCAGGGGAAATGAAGAAAAGTAGATCTATATACAGACAACAACCAACAAGGTCTGAATTATTTAGTCTGGGTAAACAAATAAGCATAGGTATAGCTTGCTTATTGCAGCGGTTGCTACCCCTAGCTAATTAAGCTAGATATTTCACTTAGAGGCAGTTCCAACACTGCTCTCTTCATTAATGGTTGGGGTGGAAGGGAAATAGAATCAAAAGGTTACTGAGAGCCAAGAGTAACAGATAAGAATGAGAAAAAAAAAGTGAAAAACTTGCTGGGCAGACTGGATGGGCTGTTTGGTCTTCTTCTGCCGTCATTTCTATGTTTCTATGTTCAGAGAGCTGGGTATATTTAGCCGTGCTGCCATACTGCTGAATAGGGATGTGCCCTTATTTTTTTTTTTCATGTCATTTTTATTTTGGGTTGCTATTTGTTTCATTTCATTTTTAAAATGGTTCAGGGATGTTTAATGGTTCAGGGATGTTTAATCTTGGACTTAGTGCGCACTAACAGGACTACTATGCACTAACTGGGAGTACTGAGAGGATCACCTTGCTAGTGGCTGAAACGAATCTGTAAGTACTGCTTGGGGAAATTTTTAAAATTTAAAGTTTTAGGGAGAAGTAAACTATTGGGGTATATTGTTTAGTGTATTTGTGTGTGTCTATTAAATAGCTGGTCAGAGGGCAGGCAAAAATCAGAAGTTTGTGTGTTTGTATTTCCCTCCCACCGCCCTTGGCTCATCCTTTAATTTATAGGCAGGTGACACTTTCACACTGAAAAAAAAATATCAGCCTTTTAATTTAAATTCATAAATTCCCCACATCTTATCAAGAGTTGAATCATTCCCTTGTAGGTCACTACCAGATAAATAGTGAATACACTAATACATTGAAAAGACCCTAATTGAATGCATTCCTACTCTCATAGCAACCTAAACTTAACTGGGAATTGAACAAATATAAGATGAAGCCAGCAGACAAGCATCAAGAAGGATCACCTCCCAGTCTTTTGCATCATGTCACATGTATGATTTTTTACCCACCAATGAGAAGTTGTATGTGTGCACCCAGTGCAAAGAGCTCCTGTCTCTCAGAGAATGAGTCTGATCTCTGGAGGCTAGGGTAGATGACCTAGAAAAGCTGAGGCAGTTTCATAGTTGCCAAGTCCCAACTTCAGTCTGGCATCCCTGGTGTGCTGTCTTGCAGGAGGAAGGTTTCATGATTGGCAATCATCATCCTGGTGCAGCAGGAAATGATCTTGTAGCAAGGACCTGCTCTCCAGGTGGTGCAGTGTCTTCTTGCACCAAGGATGTGTCTCTCAGAGATACTGCCCAGGAGGGAAGGATTAAGTCAGCTGTTATAGTTAGTGAGAGAGAGAGAGAAGCTAAGCCATAAAGCACTCATAGTAGTTAGGTATTTATACTTCTATAGGAGGCCCACCTAGTTACTCGAGGTGAGGTTTAGATATTAATAGGGGTTAGGGGCCACTTTGACATTCAAAGTGAGATGTACGAACAGACCACTGCTCTATTGTGAAGATTTGATAACCTTCGGAGTGAGGAAACTCACCCAAAGATGAGATTTGTGCAATGTTCTCTCAACCTAGGTTGATGGACTCTGTACCTGGGTAACATCAAACTAGGTTGAGAGAACATTGCACAAATCTCAAGTTTGGGTGTCCTCACTCTGAAGGTCATCAAATCTTCACAAGAGAGTACTGTTCTGTTCATATGTCTCACTTTGAATGTCAAAGTGGCCCCTAACCCCTACACTAATACCTAAATCTCACATCGAGTTACTAGGTGGGCCTCCCATAGAGATATAAATACCTATCTAGTATGAGGGTATTATCCCAGGACAAGCAGGATGCTAGTCCTCACATATGGGTGATGTCACTGGACAGAGCCCTATCACAGAAAACCTTCTGTCAAAGTTTCTAGAAACATTTTACTAGCACACTGAGGCCACTGAGCATGCCCAGCATGCCATAATTTCCTGATTCACAGGGGTATCCCTTCAGTCTTCTTTTTTCCATGCTGCTGTTAGCCTCATAGGTAAGGAGCCCTGTGTGGTAAATTCACACAAGAAAAAGTTTAAAAGTATTTAATAAAAAGTTACCTCACCGTAAGGGTCTCCCTATTTTTTCATCTTCATTGAGTGAATTTTTTATTTATTTATTTATTTATTTATTTATTTATTTATGTTCTTTTTTTATACCGAAATATAGCAGAGTGCCTTCATTCTGGTGTACAGTGTAACAATTCATTACATTGATTTTTCTGGTCGATTCTGTTACCAATAAAATCCATCAGAAGGCCTGCGACGGCGGTCCGGCCTTCAAAATGGCTACCGGGTTAAAAAAATGCCCGAATTATACTCGCACTATGTCCATAACGGACCCACACACCGAATGTGTGCTATGTCTAGGCGAGAGACATAATGTGTCGACATGCCCAAAATGCGCTGAAATGACGTCAAAGGGCAGATGAGCGCGTATGGAAAAGATGGAGCATCTTTTTCATCTCCAACTGATGCCATCGACTTCAACTTCACCACAATCATTTCCAGCTGGAGCAGTTAAAAAAGTAGTTCTAAAAACTCGACTTCATCCGGTTGAAGTAGGTGACCGACCATCACTGACCCCTTCCCGGTCGTCTATAAAATAAACTTCGATCATCGAAAAACAGGGCGTCGAGCATCGACAAAAGCATCAGCATCGACATCGAAGACCTCTGGATCCAGATTCAGAGATGATGCCCGGAGTTCCCTCGATGCCCATCGAACCAACTCCTAAGAAACCTCGGAGAGATGAGTCATCGATGCCCTCGAGGCCTTCGACTCCTAGGCGATCCCCACCGATATCGGTGCTGGGAACTGAGCCTCCACAGGGACCTATGGAACAGCCGGTTTCGCCTTCACTGCCTCCCCCTAAAGTGCTCTGACTTCATCAGCTATAAGGGCGGAACTGGACGGTTATATCCACCAGGCAGTCCGAGATGCAATCCAAGAGATGCCTTCGATGCCAGTGCCAGTACCGATTCCACCTTCGATGCCGGTCCCATCACCGGCACCAATCTCTTCACCAGTGTCGATTCCATTACCGTCACCGAGGCCATTGCCAGCTCCGACTCCATCACCGATGCCGACACCCTTGCCGGCACCGATAGCTACACCAACCCCAATGCCGGATCTGTCGTTGTTGGCACCAATTCTGGCTAAATTGGATACTCTTATCGGTGTCATTCCGGTGTAGCTTTTAGATGCTTTGATGCCAAAACCAACAAGGGAAGAAGTACTGAAAGAACTGCCAATGCCTGAACTCATACCAGGTCCATCGGGAGTCTCTCATCCCAAACTTCCTTCTCCCCATTATTTCCATCGAGACCACCGATGAAATCCTCAATGCCCTTGATACCATCATTCCATTCTCCATCGACTCCTCCACATCCAGCTTCTTCGGACACTTGGGATGATGCAGATACTGATACTTCATCGGAGGATGTCCTATTGGATCCCTCGCCTCCAGAGGGAAGGAGAAAGTCCCCTCCAGAGGACCTCTCTTTTTCCATTTTCATTAAAGAGATGGCTGATACCATCCCTTTCCAATTAGTATCGGAAGAAGATACTAGACAGAAAACACTGGAAGTCTTGCAATTTGTGGATCCACCAAAAGAACTCCTGGCAATACTAGTACATGAAGTCCTTGTAGATTTGCAGCACAGGTTATGGGAACACCCCTGTACCATACCACCTGTAAATAAACAGACTGATTCCACCTATTTGGTACAGCACTTTCCAGGCTTTCAGAAGCCCCAACTACCCCACCAATCGGTGGTAGTAGAGTCAGCTAAAAAAAAATCTAAGAGGATTAAGCCACATTCTTCTAATCCTCCTGGGAAGGAACACAGATTTTTGGATACCATTGGCCGAAAAATGTTCCAAGGATCAATGCTTGTTTCCAGAATTGTGTCCTACCAACTTTATATGACTCAGTATCAACGTAATCTGTGGAAACAACTCCAAGAATTATCTGAATCTCTTCCCCAGCAATTCCAGGATTCCTTCAATAGCATCATTTATAAAGGCTTGGAAGCTGGAAAACATGAAGTTAGAGCAGCCTATGACAGCTTTGAACCTTCATCCAGAATGGCTGCTACAGGCATTAGTGCTCGCAGATGGGCCTGGCTTAAAGCCTTAGACCTAAGGTCAGAGATACAAGAAAAGCTCACAGACCTTCCTTGTACAGGAGATAATCTCTTTGGGGACAAGGTACTTGAGGCAGTTTCACAACTGAAAGAACACTCTGAAACTCTGTCACTTTCCTCTGTTCCGCCAGAAGCCCAACCTTCTACACGTAGACCTCCCAGGAAAGATTCCAAGAGGCCATATTATAGACCACAGAGATACTATCCTCCAGCACCCCATGGTATGTCATCAAGGCCAGCACAAAGAGCGCAAGCCCGACAACCAAGAGCACCTAGAACTCAGCCTCCACCACAAACAGGCCCAGCCTCAGGATTTTGAAATCTTGCCAGAGAGCAGAAGCCTGTCTATCAATCCCACTCCAAATCTACCTGTGGGTGGTCAAATCACTTTTTACCATCAAACCTGGTCGCACATCACCACCAACCAATTGGTACTCTCAATCATATCTCAGGGTTACCATCTGGATTTTCTAACTGTGCCAAGGGATACTCCATCTACCTCATCTTGGACAGTGAAAAATCATTCCACGCATTTTATTTTTGGCTAAAGCTTATTGCTACAAATGCGACTGAAGGGAGACCCCTGTGGATCAGGGAATTATGGCATGATGGGCATGCTCAGGAGCCTCAGTGTGCCAGTCAAAAGTTTCTAGAAACTTTGACAGAAAGTTTTCCATGATAGGGCTCCATCCAGTGATGTCACCTATATGTGAGGACTACATCCTGCTGTCCTGGGATAACATCTATTACAAGGTAAGCAATTTTGCTTTATGGCTAGTCTCTCTCTCTCTCTCTCTTTTCTTCCCCCCCCTCCCCCCCCCCCCCCCCCCAGTGGTTGTAGGAAGGCCCCAATAGCTAGGCTGGCTCTCCAGGAGCTTAAACATGGTCCCTCCAGTTGTATGTAGGAAATACAACAATTCTGGCACTTACGCAAAGTGTGAAAAAGGTATCGCAATTTGCACTAATACCTATGCGAAGTGCTATCTTAACACAAATTGCGATACCTTTTTCACACTTTGCGATAAGTGTCTATTACCAAAAAACACACCCCTTTTCCTATCACATGCAATATTTAGTGCATTTTGATAAATCCAGGCCTTAGAAAGCTGAAATCCAGAACCTCCAGGGTAGCATTCTCTGAAATGCTCCCTGTTCCAGAGGCAGGCAGAGTTCTGGAGTCACAATGCATGGATGAGAGCAAGGAGTCTCTCTCTCTCTCTCACTCTCTCTCTCTCTCCATTTCTATCACTGGAACTATTCTAGTGAATTTTTAGCAAAATAATGAATCTAGGTCTAAGTTTGCAGCTGAAAATCTCTTAATTGTGTCTGGCTAAATTATCTATGGCTGTACTTGGGCCAGCTGTTTGTGCAATCAGAATTGTGTAGTTAAAATTAGCCAATTAGCTTTGAAAATAGTTAAAGGCTAGTAAATTTCAAATTGACACATATTTCATAGGGGTATGTGTGGAAAATTAGTATATACATGTTTAAGTAGCTTACATTCACATACATGCTAATTAATAAACATCAAAAATATGTGCATGCTTTTGGTTTCATGCACAGATTTATCTGTGCAAAAAAAGAGCCGCCTGGGGCGTTCCAAGGCAGGTCCAAGTGGTATGCACGGAAGTTGCTATTTTATAAGAGATCTACATGACTATGGGCCTACCTAAATCGGGGCAGAGTCGGCCCCGGAAGAGGAGGAGTCCGGGCGTCACCGGGGTCGACTCCGCGAAGATGCCGCAGATGGCCAAAAGGTAGGTGCCTTTTCGCGTCCTATTTTGCGCCCAATAGCTACACCTTCTATGGTGGCGCTATTGGGTGTGAAACAGGCAGCGATCGCACCGCGGCGGTGCGATCGCTGCCGGCTAACGCAGGACCGCCCCCCCCCCCCCCCAGGTCGACCCGTCCCCCATTAGTGCGATATTCTAAAGTATCGCAGGCCTGCGATACTTTAGAAAATGAGGCCCTATATTAGGCAACAATCTTCTCTTTCTCATTTCACTTCATTTCTTTGCTTCCCCACATTGCTTTCCCCTTCCCTTCTTATTACCCCTCTACCTTCGCCATCTGTTTTTATATTCTTTTTTTAGATCCATTTCATTCACATTCACACTCCATTGTCCCTGTTCCCATCACTTTCACCTCTGCTTAAACCTTCAGTTTCTTCTACTACATAGACTACTCCCAGATTCAATTCTATATTCCCCTTCTTTCTCACATGTCTCCAGCATACTCCCACTTTCCTAGCATTAACTCCTCTCTCATTCCCTCCAGCTTTCATTCCCTCTTACCTTCCTCTCCTCAGTATTTCCTTTTGCCTCCACTCTCCAAAATTCAGCCCCTTTCTGCATTCATATTCCTTCAACATTTTTCGTCTTCTTTCTCATCCCCTGCTTTTAGTATCCAGCCTCTTCTCTCTCACACCAGCTATTCATTAAAAACTGCCTGCTCACATCTGATCTTCTCTGCAGTCAGCTCATAATAAAGGAGCACAAAGACAAGATGTTCTGTAGTGTGGCTGCTGTATTAGTCCATTAAAGACCTAGACTTTTTATCATACTATGAGCCCTAAAATTATACTGAACGTCAACGTGTGATCACCCATCAGCCCCCTTCCCCTTCACCCTATCATTGAAATGTACTTTCTGATTCACTCATGGCATCTACATTATTTTACATTTCCTGGTAACATTTTTTGCTTATTCGTTCTATTTTGACCCGAAGAAGAGTATTAGCTCTTGAAAGCAAGTCAATAAGTATCATCTTATACATTTATTGTGTTTTCTTTTTCTTTGTTAACCTTTATTTTTGTACATTTAAGATGCTGTGTGTCTTCTTCGATTCCTCCTCTGATAACAGGCAAGCATGTGCCTCAGGATAGCAGGAGTTACAGCAACAGCAAAACCAGAATTTTAATTACCCAGATCTGCAGCCCTCTACTTGACTGCAATTTTTATTCTACTTTTCTCATTTTTGGAGCAACCAAGGTTGTTACAGATCTGCAAGATACAGAAAGAGACTTGAAACACAGATTAGACAGCCCAATAGTTTATCAGAAGACCCATGAAGCCTGGAATCTAATTATCCTTGAAACATGTTTTTTTTTTTATTCTCCAAATACCAAATATCATAGTGGCCAATAGTGTGAGAATTCTTTGCAGAGTATTATTCACGCCAAAGGAAACCACAAAATATATTATGTTGACAATATGCAAAATCAATGATTTTTTCCGGAAGGTCACAAGAGTATTCAGTATAAATGGGATGAACTAGCCAAAAGCAAATACAAAGTAGCAAATTTTATTGTGTGAAATTCTTATTCATTTGTAATCCATGCACTGAATTCCTTCTTGAGTTTTTTTTTTATTCCTCTTAGTATCAGCTTAGCTGACTAAACCATCCAGTGGGGAAGATCATACAATTCAGACTATAAAATAATGAAAATGCAAGGCAGTTTCCAGCTATAATTCTTACAGTACATATTTACAATTACTCTATGAACAAAGTAACAACAAATTGTTTAAGGAATTGTTAATCAATGCTATAAAACATAAGGCCTTTTTAACACTTCTGGAACAATTAAGTTACTCTGCCTTTTCCAAATGCATCACAATGCATCTAAGGCAGGGGTAGGCTACTCTGGTCTTGCACTGCTACAAACAGGTCTTGTTTTCAGGATATCCAAAATGAATATGCATGAAATATATTTTCATACTAGGAGGCAGTGCATGCAAATAATACCTTAAATATATTAATTCTGTATATCCTGAAAACCCGACCTGTTTGTGGCATTCCAGGACCAGAGTTGCTTAAATCTGATCTAAGGTGTGTTATGAAAATATAACACTCTCCAATTACGTCTTCATGCATGGCCATTTACTGTGGAATAACATACAAAGTATATCAAACATTTTTAATTATAGCGTACATACATGTTAATATTTTTTGAATGGTGGAATTAGTTTGTATTTTAATTTTAGGTTACAATTGATAAGCATTTTTTGAAAGACATGACAAATTGCTGTAAAGTTGCACTTTCATTGGTTTAATTTAAATGAACAATTATCTTGCAAAATTAGCAAACTTAGGGGTTCATTCATCAAAATGCATTAGGGCATAATGCATGCGATAAACACTGCATCGTGAATTGCATATGCAAATTTGAAAATTGTATTCAAGCAAGAGGAGTTTGGGCAGAGTAAATGGAAATGAGGGCTGTTTAACGTAAGGCACACTATTGAAGAATTTAATGCTAGAAATA